>NC_047052.1:36693312-37325613 GCF_011762595.2 Tursiops truncatus | reverse complement strand
GGGGCGGCGGGACTCACAATTCTCCTGCCGGCGAGCTCCAGAGCGCTCCTGCTGAAGCTCCAGCAAGGAACGGAGAGCAGCAGGCCTCGCACGAGTCAACCCAGACTTCTTCTGTCACGAGTCACTCAGACTTTATGTGAGGCCTTCCGGCAGCAAAGAGAAGGTGCGCGCGAGGAGTGTGCTTCAGGCAGCTTAGGACCCGCCACTGTCTCGTCTACCACGGAGGGGAATCAGGTTTGGCCAGGGTCGCCCAGCTTCATACCTGAGCTCCTACAGGTATCCTCAGTGGTTTCTGATTACCTCAAGGAAACACAAACGGGAGGAACAGGGCCCTTCCGTGGAGGCCCTTTGGGGCACAGGGACCTCTGCGTGGGATCTCCTGGGTAAGTACGGCAGTACCTTAGGTAGGCCTCAGTGACCGAGGCTCTCTGGCTCACGCCTAGCTGTGTAAAGAAGTGTGGCAAACGTACGTACTGCTCCTCAGGCTGGGCCCACGGCCTAGCTTTCGCTTCTGTGAGAGTGCTGTCCCGAGTCTCTTCCCGGAGCCAGTCGTCAGCGCGGTGTCTTTTGGCACTGCAGTTCTCTTTCAGTCAAGGAGGCCGTGCGACTGGCAGAGGGAGTCTGCGCAGCACTGCCTTCGCGAGGCTCTTTGACGACTGGGGCATTCAACCCAGGCAAGCCAGAGAGCAGTACGTTGCCCTTGCTATGAATGTGAAGAGCTTTCTCCAGGGGCCTGTTTAGGCTAAGGTTCCTCAGAAGCCAGGAGCCGCCGTTCCGGCACGGAGAGAAGTCATCCTGCGAAACTGGCGAACGATCTCCTATCCTGTGTGCCCCCAGGAGCTTCGCAGAGTTAAGGCACTCCGGGGTGGAGTATGGCCTCATGGAAACCACTGCACACCCAGCTCCCCCGACGTGAAACACTGGAACCTACCTTGAGGCCTGAGGTCACCTTTCGTTCGGCCGGAGCTGAACCTGTGGTGCCGTGGGAGGAGTTCCTAGAAAGGGATTGCCAGCACGGTTTTCGCTTTGGGAGAACACGCAGCCTCGGCCCACAACGACAATCCTGCCGTGCAGAGACGTCGGGCCGCTAGTGCTGTTCAGGCAGCTTTGAAGCCAAGCGCAAGGCGCCTCCAAACGGGGAGAAAGCGTACTCTCCCCTCCGCGTCCCACGTTCAAGCTGAATGACGCAGCATGTTTCTCGGAAGGCTCTGCCGAGCTATCTAGTACAAGGGAGAGAGTGCCTGCCTCTGCTGAGAAAGGTTTTGACGTGGGGATTGCTGGACAGTGCGGAAGAGCGTTCCCCAGGCCGTGCAAAGTTGAGGCCTTGGTGATTCTGGATGGTCCCAAGGGTCCAGAATTGTCCCTGGGAAAGCTGTCCTTTTCCCTCTTTTTCCGGCTGGAAGTACACCTCTGGCATCCGGCTGCCGGTCGGCGACGTCCTGGGGGAGACGCCCTGGTTTCACTTGTGGCGCACACTGGTGTTTCTCAGAAGAGCCCAAATTCCTCCCTGCGGGTGGGTGGGGGGCTTGGCACACCAGCATGGAATGTAAGGCTGTTTAGAACTGCGTACCTTGAGGCCGTGTGAAGGCCGCACGAACGAGAGCTTTCGAGCGAACAGGGCAGCGCTTCGCCATCACCGTTGCACGTTCACGGCAGCTTAGTCAAACGAACGCATTTCCTTCCTGGGGCTCCAAACACGGCCGAGGAGTTGGAAGGCATACAGTGAGTGCCCTTTGACAGTTGTTACAACGAACGTGAGTGCACAGTGTCTCGTGAAATACCTTCCACGGTTGAAGCATTCCGTTAAGGCATGCCCCTCCGCTCCCTCTGGCACTCCGAGGTGTTACTAACGGGGGAAACCTGGACTTTTGCTTGAGGCCGGGGTGGGCGGCGGGGACTCACAATTCTCCTGCCGGCGAGCTCCAGAGCGCTCCTGCTGAAGCTCCCAGCAAGGAACGGAGAGCAGCAGGCCTCGCACGAGTCAACCCAGACTTCTTCTGTCACGAGTCAACTCAGACTTCTTATGTGAGGCCTTCCGGCAGCAAAGAGAAGGTGCGCGCGAGGAGTGTGCTTCAGGCAGCTTAGGACCCGCCACTGTCTCGTCTACCACGGAGGGGAATCAGGTTTGGCCAGGGTCGCCCAGCTTCATACCTGAGCTCATACAGGTATCCTCAGTGGTTTCTGATTACCTCAAGGAAACACAACGGGAGGAACAGGGCCCTTCCGTGGAGGCCCTTTGGGGCACAGGGACCTCTGCGTGGGATCTACTGGGTAAGTATGGCAGTACCTTCAGGTAGGCCTCAGTGACCAAGGCTCTCTGGCTCACGCCTAGCTGTGTAAAGAAGTGTGGCAAACGTACGTACTGCTCCTCAGGCTGGGCCCACGGCCTAGCTTTCGCTTCTGTGAGAGTGCTGTCCCGAGTCTCTTCCCGGAGCCAGTCGTCAGCGCGGTGTCTTTTGGCACTGCAGTTCTCTTTCAGTCAAGGAGGCCGTGCGACTGGCAGAGGGAGTCTGCGCAGCACTGCCTTCGCGAGGCTCTTTGACGACTGGGGCATTCAACCCAGGCAAGCCAGAGAGCAGTACGTTGCCCTTGCTATGAATGTGAAGAGCTTTCTCCAGGGGCCTGTTTAGGCTAAGGTTCCTCAGAAGCCAGGAGCCGCCGTTCCGGCACGGAGAGAAGTCATCCTGCGAAACTGGCGAACGATCTCCTATCCTGTGTGCCCCCAGGAGCTTCGCAGAGTTAAGGCACTCCGGGGTGGAGTATGGCCTCATGGAAACCACTGCACACCCAAGCTCCCCCGACGTGAAACACTGGAACTTACCTTGAGGCCTGAGGTCACCTTTCGTTCGGCCGGAGCTGAACCTGTGGTGCCGTGGGAGGAGTTCCTAGAAAGGGATTGCCAGCACGGTTTTCGCTTTGGGAGAACACGCAGCCTCGGCCCACAACGACAATCCTGCCGTGCAGAGACGTCGGGCCGCTAGTGCTGTTCAGGCAGCTTTGAAGCCAAGCGCAAGGCGCCTCCAAACGGGGAGAAAGCGTACTCTCCCCTCCGCGTCCCACGTTCAAGCTGAATGACGCAGCATGTTTCTCGGAAGGCTCTGCCGAGCTATCTAGTACAAGGGAGAGAGTGCCTGCCTCTGCTGAGAAAGGTTTTGACGTGGGGATTGCTGGACAGTGAGGAAGAGCGTTCCCCAGGCCGTGCAAAGTTGAGGCCTTGGTGATTCTGGATGGTCCCAAGGGTCCAGAATTGTCCCTGGGAAAGCTGTCCTTTTCCCTCTTTTTCCGGCTGGAAGTACACCTCTGGCATCCGGCTGCCGGTCGGCGACGTCCTGGGGGAGACGCCCTGGTTTCACTTGTGGCGCACACTGGTGTTTCTCAGAAGAGCCCAAATTCCTCCCTGCGGGCGGGTGGGGGGGCTTGGCACACCAGCATGGAATGTAAGGCTGTTTAGAACTGCGTACCTTGAGGCCGTGTGAAGGCCGCACGAACGAGAGCTTTCGAGCGAACAGGGCAGCGCTTCGCCATCACCGTTGCACGTTCACGGAGCTTAGTCAAACGAACGCATTTCCTTCCTGGGGCTCAAACACGGCCGAGGAGTTGGAAGGCATACAGTGAGTGCCCTTTGACAGTTGTTACAACGAACGTGAGTGCACAGTGTCTCGTGAAATACCTTCCACGGTTGAAGCATTCCGTTAAGGCATGCCCCTCCGCTCCCTCTGGCACTCCGAGGTGTTACTAACGGGGGAAACCTGGACTTTTGCTTGAGGCCGGGGTGGGGCGGGGGGACTCACAATTCTCCTGCCGGCGAGCTCCAGAGCGCTCCTGCTGAAGCTCCCAGCAAGGAACGGAGAGCAGCAGGCCTCGCACGAGTCAACCCAGACTTCTTCTGTCACGAGTCAACTCAGACCTCTTATGTGAGGCCTTCCGGCAGCAAAGAGAAGGTGCGCGCGAGGAGTGTGCTTCAGGCAGCTTAGGACCCGCCACTGTCTCGTCTACCACGGAGGGGAATCAGGTTTGGCCAGGGTCGCCCAGCTTCATACCTGAGCTCCTACAGGTATCCTCAGTGGTTTCTGATTACCTCAAGGAAACACAACGGGAGGAACAGGGCCCTTCCGTGGAGGCCCTTTGGGGCACAGGGACCTCTGCGTGGGATCTACTGGGTAAGTATGGCGGTACCTTAGGTAGGCCTCAGTGACCAAGGCTCTCTGGCTCACGCCTAGCTGTGTAAAGAAGTGTGGCAAACGTACGTACTGCTCCTCAGGCTGGGCCCACGGCCTAGCTTTCGCTTCTGTGAGAGTGCTGTCCCGAGTCTCTTCCCGGAGCCAGTCGTCAGCGCGGTGTCTTTTGGCACTGCAGTTCTCTTTCAGTCAAGGAGGCCGTGCGACTGGCAGAGGGAGTCTGCGCAGCACTGCCTTCGCGAGGCTCTTTGACGACTGGGGCATTCAACCCAGGCAAGCCAGAGAGCAGTACGTTGCCCTTGCTATGAATGTGAAGAGCTTTCTCCAGGGGCCTGTTTAGGCTAAGGTTCCTCAGAAGCCAGGAGCCGCCGTTCCGGCACGGAGAGAAGTCATCCTGCGAAACTTGGCGAACGATCTCCTATCCTGTGTGCCCCCAGGAGCGTCGCAGAGTTAAGGCACTCCGGGGTGGAGTATGGCCTCATGGAAACCACTGCACACCCAAGCTCCCCCGACGTGAAACACTGGAACTTACCTTGAGGCCTGAGGTCACCTTTCGTTCGGCCGGAGCTGAACCTGTGGTGCCGTGGGAGGAGTTCCTAGAAAGGGATTGCCAGCACGGTTTTCGCTTTGGGAGAACACGCAGCCTCGGCCCACAACGACAATCCTGCCGTGCAGAGACGTCGGGCCGCTAGTGCTGTTCAGGCAGCTTTGAAGCCAAGCGCAAGGCGCCTCCAAACGGGGAGAAAGCGTACTCTCCCCTCCGCGTCCCACGTTCAAGCTGAATGACGCAGCATGTTTCTCGGAAGGCTCTGCCGAGCTATCTAGTACAAGGGAGAGAGTGCCTGCCTCTGCTGAGAAAGGTTTTGACGTGGGGATTGCTGGACGTGAGGAAGAGCGTTCCCCAGGCCGTGCAAAGTTGAGGCCTTGGTGATTCTGGATGGTCCCAAGGGTCCAGAATTGTCCCTGGGAAAGCTGTCCTTTTCCCTCTTTTTCCGGCTGGAAGTACACCTCTGGCATCCGGCTGCCGGTCGGCGACGTCCTGGGGGAGACGCCCTGGTTTCACTTGTGGCGCACACTGGTGTTTCTCAGAAGAGCCCAAATTCCTCCCTGCGGGTGGGTGGGGGGCTTGGCACACCAGCATGGAATGTAAGGCTGTTTAGAACTGCGTACCTTGAGGCCGTGTGAAGGCCGCACGAACGAGAGCTTTCGAGCGAACAGGGCAGCGCTTCGCCATCACCGTTGCACGTTCACGGCAGCTTAGTCAAACGAACGCATTTCCTTCCTGGGGCTCAAACGCGGCCGAGGAGTTGGAAGGCATACAGTGAGTGCCCTTTGACAGTTGTTACAACGAACGTGAGTGCACAGTGTCTCGTGAAATACCTTCCACGGTTGAAGCATTCCGTTAAGGCATGCCCCTCCGCTCCCTCTGGCACTCCGAGGTGTTACTAACGGGGGAAACCTGGACTTTTGCTTGAGGCCGGGGTGGGGCGGGCGGGACTCACAATTCTCCTGCCGGCGAGCTCCAGAGCGCTCCTGCTGAAGCTCCCAGCAAGGAACGGAGAGCAGCAGGCCTCGCACGAGTCAACCCAGACTTCTTCTGTCACGAGTCGACTCAGACTTCTTATGTGAGGCCTTCCGGCAGCAAAGAGAAGGTGCGCGCGAGGAGTGTGCTTCAGGCAGCTTAGGACCCGCCACTGTCTCGTCTACCACGGAGGGGAATCAGGTTTGGCCAGGGTCGCCCAGCTTCATACCTGAGCTCCTACAGGTATCCTCAGTGGTTTCTGATTACCTCAAGGAAACACAACGGGAGGAACAGGGCCCTTCCGTGGAGGCCCTTTGGGGCACAGGGACCTCTGCGTGGGATCTCCTGGGTAAGTACGGCAGTACCTTAGGTAGGCCTCAGTGACCGAAGGCTCTCTGGCTCACGCCTAGCTGTGTAAAGAAGTGTGGCAAACGTACGTACTGCTCCTCAGGCTGGGCCCACGGCCTAGCTTTCGCTTCTGTGAGAGTGCTGTCCCGAGTCTCTTCCCGGAGCCAGTCGTCAGCGCGGTGTCTTTTGGCACTGCAGTTCTCTTTCAGTCAAGGAGGCCGTGCGACTGGCAGAGGGAGTCTGCGCAGCACTGCCTTCGCGAGGCTCTTTGACGACTGGGGCATTCAACCCAGGCAAGCCAGAGAGCAGTACGTTGCCCTTGCTATGAATGTGAAGAGCTTTCTCCAGGGGCCTGTTTAGGCTAAGGTTCCTCAGAAGCCAGGAGCCGCCGTTCCGGCACGGAGAGAAGTCATCCTGCGAAACTGGCGAACGATCTCCTATCCTGTGTGCCCCCAGGAGCTTCGCAGAGTTAAGGCACTCCGGGGTGGAGTATGGCCTCATGGAAACCACTGCACACCCAGCTCCCCCGACGTGAAACACTGGAACCTACCTTGAGGCCTGAGGTCACCTTTCGTTCGGCCGGAGCTGAACCCTGTGGTGCCGTGGGAGGAGCTTCCTAGAAAGGGATTGCCAGCACGGTTTTTCGCTTTGGGAGAACACGCAGCCTCGGCCCACAACGACAATCCTGCCGTGCAGAGACGTCGGGCCGCTAGTGCTGTTCAGGCAGCTTTGAAGCCAAGCGCAAGGCGCCTCCAAACGGGGAGAAAGCGTACTCTCCCCTCCGCGTCCCACGTTCAAGCTGAATGACGCAGCATGTTTCTCGGAAGGCTCTGCCGAGCTATCTAGTACAAGGGAGAGAGTGCCTGCCTCTGCTGAGAAAGGTTTTGACGTGGGGATTGCTGGACGTGAGGAAGAGCGTTCCCCAGGCCGTGCAAAGTTGAGGCCTTGGTGATTCTGGATGGTCCCAAGGGTCCAGAATTGTCCCTGGGAAAGCTGTCCTTTTCCCTCTTTTTCCGGCTGGAAGTACACCTCTGGCATCCGGCTGCCGGTCGGCGACGTCCTGGGGGAGACGCCCTGGTTTCACTTGTGGCGCACACTGGTGTTTCTCAGAAGAGCCCAAATTCCTCCCTGCGGGTGGGTGGGGGGCTTGGCACACCAGCATGGAATGTAAGGCTGTTTAGAACTGCGTACCTTGAGGCCGTGTGAAGGCCGCACGAACGAGAGCTTTCGAGCGAACAGGGCAGCGCTTCGCCATCACCGTTGCACGTTCACGCAGCTTAGTCAAACGAACGCATTTCCTTCCTGGGGCTCCAACGCGGCCGAGGAGTTGGAAGGCATACAGTGAGTGCCCTTTGACAGTTGTTACAACGAACGTGAGTGCACAGTGTCTCGTGAAATACCTTCCACGGTTGAAGCATTCCGTTAAGGCATGCCCCTCCGCTCCCTCTGGCACTCCGAGGTGTTACTAACGGGGGAAACCTGGACTTTTGCTTGAGGCCGGGGTGGGGCGGCGGGACTCACAATTCTCCTGCCGGCGAGCTCCAGAGCGCTCCTGCTGAAGCTCCCAGCAAGGAACGGAGAGCAGCAGGCCTCGCACGAGTCAACCCAGACTTCTTCTGTCACGAGTCGACTCAGACTTCTTATGTGAGGCCTTCCGGCAGCAAAGAGAAGGTGCGCGCGAGGAGTGTGCTTCAGGCAGCTTAGGACCCGCCACTGTCTCGTCTACCACGGAGGGGAATCAGGTTTGGCCAGGGTCGCCCAGCTTCATACCTGAGCTCCTACAGGTATCCTCAGTGGTTTCTGATTACCTCAAGGAAACACAACGGGAGGAACAGGGCCCTTCCGTGGAGGCCCTTTGGGGCACAGGGACCTCTGCGTGGGATCTACTGGGTAAGTACTGGCAGTACCTTAGGTAGGCCTCAGTGACCGAGGCTCTCTGGCTCACGCCTAGCTGTGTAAAGAAGTGTGGCAAACGTACGTACTGCTCCTCAGGCTGGGCCCACGGCCTAGCTTTCGCTTCTGTGAGAGTGCTGTCCCGAGTCTCTTCCCGGAGCCAGTCGTCAGCGCGGTGTCTTTTGGCACTGCAGTTCTCTTTCAGTCAAGGAGGCCGTGCGACTGGCAGAGGGAGTCTGCGCAGCACTGCCTTCGCGAGGCTCTTTGACGACTGGGGCATTCAACCCAGGCAAGCCAGAGAGCAGTACGTTGCCCTTGCTATGAATGTGAAGAGCTTTCTCCAGGGGCCTGTTTAGGCTAAGGTTCCTCAGAAGCCAGGAGCCGCCGTTCCGGCACGGAGAGAAGTCATCCTGCGAAACTGGCGAACGATCTCCTATCCTGTGTGCCCCCAGGAGCTTCGCAGAGTTAAGGCACTCCGGGGTGGAGTATGGCCTCATGGAAACCACTGCACACCCAGCTCCCCCGACGTGAAACACTGGAACCTACCTTGAGGCCTGAGGTCACCTTTCGTTCGGCCGGAGCTGAACCCGTGGTGCCGTGGGAGGAGCTCCTAGAAAGGGATTGCCAGCACGGTTTTCGCTTTGGGAGAACACGCAGCCTCGGCCCACAACGACAATCCTGCCGTGCAGAGACGTCGGGCCGCTAGTGCTGTTCAGGCAGCTTTGAAGCCAAGCGCAAGGCGCCTCCAAACGGGGAGAAAGCGTACTCTCCCCTCCGCGTCCCACGTTCAAGCTGAATGACGCAGCATGTTTCTCGGAAGGCTCTGCCGAGCTATCTAGTACAAGGGAGAGAGTGCCTGCCTCTGCTGAGAAAGGTTTTGACGTGGGGATTGCTGGACGTGAGGAAGAGCGTTCCCCAGGCCGTGCAAAGTTGAGGCCTTGGTGATTCTGGATGGTCCCAAGGGTCCAGAATTGTCCCTGGGAAAGCTGTCCTTTTCCCTCTTTTTCCGGCTGGAAGTACACCTCTGGCATCCGGCTGCCGGTCGGCGACGTCCTGGGGGAGACGCCCTGGTTTCACTTGTGGCGCACACTGGTGTTTCTCAGAAGAGCCCAAATTCCTCCCTGCGGGTGGGTGGGGGGCTTGGCACACCAGCATGGAATGTAAGGCTGTTTAGAACTGCGTACCTTGAGGCCGTGTGAAGGCCGCACGAACGAGAGCTTTCGAGCGAACAGGGCAGCGCTTCGCCATCACCGTTGCACGTTCACGCAGCTTAGTCAAAACGAACGCATTTCCTTCCTGGGGCTCCAACGCGGCCGAGGAGTTGGAAGGCATACAGTGAGTGCCCTTTGACAGTTGTTACAACGAACGTGAGTGCACAGTGTCTCGTGAAATACCTTCCACGGTTGAAGCATTCCGTTAAGGCATGCCCCTCCGCTCCCTCTGGCACTCCGAGGTGTTACTAACGGGGGAAACCTGGACTTTTGCTTGAGGCCGGGGTGGGGCGGCGGGACTCACAATTCTCCTGCCGGCGAGCTCCAGAGCGCTCCTGCTGAAGCTCCCAGCAAGGAACGGAGAGCAGCAGGCCTCGCACGAGTCAACCCAGACTTCTTCTGTCACGAGTCGACTCAGACTTCTTATGTGAGGCCTTCCGGCAGCAAAGAGAAGGTGCGCGCGAGGAGTGTGCTTCAGGCAGCTTAGGACCCGCCACTGTCTCGTCTACCACGGAGGGGAATCAGGTTTGGCCAGGGTCGCCCAGCTTCATACCTGAGCTCCTACAGGTATCCTCAGTGGTTTCTGATTACCTCAAGGAAACACAACGGGAGGAACAGGGCCCTTCCGTGGAGGCCCTTTGGGGCACAGGGACCTCTGCGTGGGATCTCCTGGGTAAGTACGGCAGTACCTTAGGTAGGCCTCAGTGACCGAGGCTCTCTGGCTCACGCCTAGCTGTGTAAAGAAGTGTGGCAAACGTACGTACTGCTCCTCAGGCTGGGCCCACGGCCTAGCTTTCGCTTCTGTGAGAGTGCTGTCCCGAGTCTCTTCCCGGAGCCAGTCGTCAGCGCGGTGTCTTTTGGCACTGCAGTTCTCTTTCAGTCAAGGAGGCCGTGCGACTGGCAGAGGGAGTCTGCGCAGCACTGCCTTCGCGAGGCTCTTTGACGACTGGGGCATTCAACCCAGGCAAGCCAGAGAGCAGTACGTTGCCCTTGCTATGAATGTGAAGAGCTTTCTCCAGGGGCCTGTTTAGGCTAAGGTTCCTCAGAAGCCAGGAGCCGCCGTTCCGGCACGGAGAGAAGTCATCCTGCGAAACTGGCGAACGATCTCCTATCCTGTGTGCCCCCAGGAGCTTCGCAGAGTTAAGGCACTCCGGGGTGGAGTATGGCCTCATGGAAACCACTGCACACCCAGCTCCCCCGACGTGAAACACTGGAACCTACCTTGAGGCCTGAGGTCACCTTTCGTTCGGCCGGAGCTGAACCCGTGGTGCCGTGGGAGGAGCTCCTAGAAAGGGATTGCCAGCACGGTTTTCGCTTTGGGAGAACACGCAGCCTCGGCCCACAACGACAATCCTGCCGTGCAGAGACGTCGGGCCGCTAGTGCTGTTCAGGCAGCTTTGAAGCCAAGCGCAAGGCGCCTCCAAACGGGGAGAAAGCGTACTCTCCCCTCCGCGTCCCACGTTCAAGCTGAATGACGCAGCATGTTTCTCGGAAGGCTCTGCCGAGCTATCTAGTACAAGGGAGAGAGTGCCTGCCTCTGCTGAGAAAGGTTTTGACGTGGGGATTGCTGGACGTGAGGAAGAGCGTTCCCCAGGCCGTGCAAAGTTGAGGCCTTGGTGATTCTGGATGGTCCCAAGGGTCCAGAATTGTCCCTGGGAAAGCTGTCCTTTTCCCTCTTTTTCCGGCTGGAAGTACACCTCTGGCATCCGGCTGCCGGTCGGCGACGTCCTGGGGGAGACGCCCTGGTTTCACTTGTGGCGCACACTGGTGTTTCTCAGAAGAGCCCAAATTCCTCCCTGCGGGTGGGTGGGGGGCTTGGCACACCAGCATGGAATGTAAGGCTGTTTAGAACTGCGTACCTTGAGGCCGTGTGAAGGCCGCACGAACGAGAGCTTTCGAGCGAACAGGGCAGCGCTTCGCCATCACCGTTGCACGTTCACGCAGCTTAGTCAAACGAACGCATTTCCTTCCTGGGGCTCCAACGCGGCCGAGGAGTTGGAAGGCATACAGTGAGTGCCCTTTGACAGTTGTTACAACGAACGTGAGTGCACAGTGTCTCGTGAAATACCTTCCACGGTTGAAGCATTCCGTTAAGGCATGCCCCTCCGCTCCCTCTGGCACTCCGAGGTGTTACTAACGGGGGAAACCTGGACTTTTGCTTGAGGCCGGGGTGGGGCGGCGGGACTCACAATTCTCCTGCCGGCGAGCTCCAGAGCGCTCCTGCTGAAGCTCCCAGCAAGGAACGGAGAGCAGCAGGCCTCGCACGAGTCAACCCAGACTTCTTCTGTCACGAGTCGACTCAGACTTCTTATGTGAGGCCTTCCGGCAGCAAAGAGAAGGTGCGCGCGAGGAGTGTGCTTCAGGCAGCTTAGGACCCGCCACTGTCTCGTCTACCACGGAGGGGAATCAGGTTTGGCCAGGGTCGCCCAGCTTCATACCTGAGCTCCTACAGGTATCCTCAGTGGTTTCTGATTACCTCAAGGAAACACAACGGGAGGAACAGGGCCCTTCCGTGGAGGCCCTTTGGGGCACAGGGACCTCTGCGTGGGATCTCCTGGGTAAGTACGGCAGTACCTTAGGTAGGCCTCAGTGACCGAGGCTCTCTGGCTCACGCCTAGCTGTGTAAAGAAGTGTGGCAAACGTACGTACTGCTCCTCAGGCTGGGCCCACGGCCTAGCTTTCGCTTCTGTGAGAGTGCTGTCCCGAGTCTCTTCCCGGAGCCAGTCGTCAGCGCGGTGTCTTTTGGCACTGCAGTTCTCTTTCAGTCAAGGAGGCCGTGCGACTGGCAGAGGGAGTCTGCGCAGCACTGCCTTCGCGAGGCTCTTTGACGACTGGGGCATTCAACCCAGGCAAGCCAGAGAGCAGTACGTTGCCCTTGCTATGAATGTGAAGAGCTTTCTCCAGGGGCCTGTTTAGGCTAAGGTTCCTCAGAAGCCAGGAGCCGCCGTTCCGGCACGGAGAGAAGTCATCCTGCGAAACTGGCGAACGATCTCCTATCCTGTGTGCCCCCAGGAGCTTCGCAGAGTTAAGGCACTCCGGGGTGGAGTATGGCCTCATGGAAACCACTGCACACCCAGCTCCCCCGACGTGAAACACTGGAACCTACCTTGAGGCCTGAGGTCACCTTTCGTTCGGCCGGAGCTGAACCCGTGGTGCCGTGGGAGGAGCTCCTAGAAAGGGATTGCCAGCACGGTTTTCGCTTTGGGAGAACACGCAGCCTCGGCCCACAACGACAATCCTGCCGTGCAGAGACGTCGGGCCGCTAGTGCTGTTCAGGCAGCTTTGAAGCCAAGCGCAAGGCGCCTCCAAACGGGGAGAAAGCGTACTCTCCCCTCCGCGTCCCACGTTCAAGCTGAATGACGCAGCATGTTTCTCGGAAGGCTCTGCCGAGCTATCTAGTACAAGGGAGAGAGTGCCTGCCTCTGCTGAGAAAGGTTTTGACGTGGGGATTGCTGGACGTGAGGAAGAGCGTTCCCCAGGCCGTGCAAAGTTGAGGCCTTGGTGATTCTGGATGGTCCCAAGGGTCCAGAATTGTCCCTGGGAAAGCTGTCCTTTTCCCTCTTTTTCCGGCTGGAAGTACACCTCTGGCATCCGGCTGCCGGTCGGCGACGTCCTGGGGGAGACGCCCTGGTTTCACTTGTGGCGCACACTGGTGTTTCTCAGAAGAGCCCAAATTCCTCCCTGCGGGTGGGTGGGGGGCTTGGCACACCAGCATGGAATGTAAGGCTGTTTAGAACTGCGTACCTTGAGGCCGTGTGAAGGCCGCACGAACGAGAGCTTTCGAGCGAACAGGGCAGCGCTTCGCCATCACCGTTGCACGTTCACGCAGCTTAGTCAAAACGAACGCATTTCCTTCCTGGGGCTCCAACGCGGCCGAGGAGTTGGAAGGCATACAGTGAGTGCCCTTTGACAGTTGTTACAACGAACGTGAGTGCACAGTGTCTCGTGAAATACCTTCCACGGTTGAAGCATTCCGTTAAGGCATGCCCCTCCGCTCCCTCTGGCACTCCGAGGTGTTACTAACGGGGGAAACCTGGACTTTTGCTTGAGGCCGGGGTGGGGCGGCGGGACTCACAATTCTCCTGCCGGCGAGCTCCAGAGCGCTCCTGCTGAAGCTCCCAGCAAGGAACGGAGAGCAGCAGGCCTCGCACGAGTCAACCCAGACTTCTTCTGTCACGAGTCGACTCAGACTTCTTATGTGAGGCCTTCCGGCAGCAAAGAGAAGGTGCGCGCGAGGAGTGTGCTTCAGGCAGCTTAGGACCCGCCACTGTCTCGTCTACCACGGAGGGGAATCAGGTTTGGCCAGGGTCGCCCAGCTTCATACCTGAGCTCCTACAGGTATCCTCAGTGGTTTCTGATTACCTCAAGGAAACACAACGGGAGGAACAGGGCCCTTCCGTGGAGGCCCTTTGGGGCACAGGGACCTCTGCGTGGGATCTCCTGGGTAAGTACGGCAGTACCTTAGGTAGGCCTCAGTGACCGAGGCTCTCTGGCTCACGCCTAGCTGTGTAAAGAAGTGTGGCAAACGTACGTACTGCTCCTCAGGCTGGGCCCACGGCCTAGCTTTCGCTTCTGTGAGAGTGCTGTCCCGAGTCTCTTCCCGGAGCCAGTCGTCAGCGCGGTGTCTTTTGGCACTGCAGTTCTCTTTCAGTCAAGGAGGCCGTGCGACTGGCAGAGGGAGTCTGCGCAGCACTGCCTTCGCGAGGCTCTTTGACGACTGGGGCATTCAACCCAGGCAAGCCAGAGAGCAGTACGTTGCCCTTGCTATGAATGTGAAGAGCTTTCTCCAGGGGCCTGTTTAGGCTAAGGTTCCTCAGAAGCCAGGAGCCGCCGTTCCGGCACGGAGAGAAGTCATCCTGCGAAACTGGCGAACGATCTCCTATCCTGTGTGCCCCCAGGAGCTTCGCAGAGTTAAGGCACTCCGGGGTGGAGTATGGCCTCATGGAAACCACTGCACACCCAGCTCCCCCGACGTGAAACACTGGAACCTACCTTGAGGCCTGAGGTCACCTTTCGTTCGGCCGGAGCTGAACCCGTGGTGCCGTGGGAGGAGCTCCTAGAAAGGGATTGCCAGCACGGTTTTCGCTTTGGGAGAACACGCAGCCTCGGCCCACAACGACAATCCTGCCGTGCAGAGACGTCGGGCCGCTAGTGCTGTTCAGGCAGCTTTGAAGCCAAGCGCAAGGTGCCTCCAAACGGGGAGAAAGCGTACTCTCCCCTCCGCGTCCCACGTTCAAGCTGAATGACGCAGCATGTTTCTCGGAAGGCTCTGCCGAGCTATCTAGTACAAGGGAGAGAGTGCCTGCCTCTGCTGAGAAAGGTTTTGACGTGGGGATTGCTGGACGTGAGGAAGAGCGTTCCCCAGGCCGTGCAAAGTTGAGGCCTTGGTGATTCTGGATGGTCCCAAGGGTCCAGAATTGTCCCTGGGAAAGCTGTCCTTTTCCCTCTTTTTCCGGCTGGAAGTACACCTCTGGCATCCGGCTGCCGGTCGGCGACGTCCTGGGGGAGACGCCCTGGTTTCACTTGTGGCGCACACTGGTGTTTCTCAGAAGAGCCCAAATTCCTCCCTGCGGGTGGGTGGGGGGCTTGGCACACCAGCATGGAATGTAAGGCTGTTTAGAACTGCGTACCTTGAGGCCGTGTGAAGGCCGCACGAACGAGAGCTTTCGAGCGAACAGGGCAGCGCTTCGCCATCACCGTTGCACGTTCACGCAGCTTAGTCAAAACGAACGCATTTCCTTCCTGGGGCTCCAACGCGGCCGAGGAGTTGGAAGGCATACAGTGAGTGCCCTTTGACAGTTGTTACAACGAACGTGAGTGCACAGTGTCTCGTGAAATACCTTCCACGGTTGAAGCATTCCGTTAAGGCATGCCCCTCCGCTCCCTCTGGCACTCCGAGGTGTTACTAACGGGGGAAACCTGGACTTTTGCTTGAGGCCGGGGTGGGGCGGCGGGACTCACAATTCTCCTGCCGGCGAGCTCCAGAGCGCTCCTGCTGAAGCTCCCAGCAAGGAACGGAGAGCAGCAGGCCTCGCACGAGTCAACCCAGACTTCTTCTGTCACGAGTCGACTCAGACTTCTTATGTGAGGCCTTCCGGCAGCAAAGAGAAGGTGCGCGCGAGGAGTGTGCTTCAGGCAGCTTAGGACCCGCCACTGTCTCGTCTACCACGGAGGGGAATCAGGTTTGGCCAGGGTCGCCCAGCTTCATACCTGAGCTCCTACA
The DNA here is from genome assembly GCF_011762595.2 of Tursiops truncatus. Lineage (NCBI taxonomy): Eukaryota > Metazoa > Chordata > Mammalia > Artiodactyla > Delphinidae > Tursiops > Tursiops truncatus. The sequence goes on along the minus strand of NC_047052.1, from coordinate 37,310,238 downwards.
GGTATCCTCAGTGGTTTCTGATTACCTCAAGGAAACACAACGGGAGGAACAGGGCCCTTCCGTGGAGGCCCTTTGGGGCACAGGGACCTCTGCGTGGGATCTCCTGGGTAAGTACGGCAGTACCTTAGGTAGGCCTCAGTGACCGAGGCTCTCTGGCTCACGCCTAGCTGTGTAAAGAAGTGTGGCAAACGTACGTACTGCTCCTCAGGCTGGGCCCACGGCCTAGCTTTCGCTTCTGTGAGAGTGCTGTCCCGAGTCTCTTCCCGGAGCCAGTCGTCAGCGCGGTGTCTTTTGGCACTGCAGTTCTCTTTCAGTCAAGGAGGCCGTGCGACTGGCAGAGGGAGTCTGCGCAGCACTGCCTTCGCGAGGCTCTTTGACGACTGGGGCATTCAACCCAGGCAAGCCAGAGAGCAGTACGTTGCCCTTGCTATGAATGTGAAGAGCTTTCTCCAGGGGCCTGTTTAGGCTAAGGTTCCTCAGAAGCCAGGAGCCGCCGTTCCGGCACGGAGAGAAGTCATCCTGCGAAACTGGCGAACGATCTCCTATCCTGTGTGCCCCCAGGAGCTTCGCAGAGTTAAGGCACTCCGGGGTGGAGTATGGCCTCATGGAAACCACTGCACACCCAACTCCCCCGACGTGAAACACTGGAACCTACCTTGAGGCCTGAGGTCACCTTTCGTTCGGCCGGAGCTGAACCTGTGGTGCCGTGGGAGGAGCTCCTAGAAAGGGATTGCCAGCACGGTTTTCGCTTTGGGAGAACACGCAGCCTCGGCCCACAACGACAATCCTGCCGTGCAGAGACGTCGGGCCGCTAGTGCTGTTCAGGCAGCTTTGAAGCCAAGCGCAAGGCGCCTCCAAACGGGGAGAAAGCGTACTCTCCCCTCCGCGTCCCACGTTCAAGCTGAATGACGCAGCATGTTTCTCGGAAGGCTCTGCCGAGCTATCTAGTACAAGGGAGAGAGTGCCTGCCTCTGCTGAGAAAGGTTTTGACGTGGGGATTGCTGGACGTGAGGAAGAGCGTTCCCCAGGCCGTGCAAAGTTGAGGCCTTGGTGATTCTGGATGGTCCCAAGGGTCCAGAATTGTCCCTGGGAAAGCTGTCCTTTTCCCTCTTTTTCCGGCTGGAAGTACACCTCTGGCATCCGGCTGCCGGTCGGCGACGTCCTGGGGGAGACGCCCTGGTTTCACTTGTGGCGCACACTGGTGTTTCTCAGAAGAGCCCAAATTCCTCCCTGCGGGTGGGTGGGGGGCTTGGCACACCAGCATGGAATGTAAGGCTGTTTAGAACTGCGTACCTCGAGGCCGTGTGAAGGCCGCACGAACGAGAGCTTTCGAGCGAACAGGGCAGCGCTTCGCCATCACCGTTGCACGTTCACGGAGCTTAGTCAAACGAACGCATTTACTTCCTGGGGCTCCAACACGGCCGAGGAGCTGGAACGCATACAGTGAGTGCCCTTTGACAGTTGTTACCACGAACGTGAGTGCACAGTGTCATAGAGAACACACCGGGCCTCAGTGTGCCTTCTTGTGGGTAAGGGAACTTTGCCTTTCATTCCTTGGGTGGCACACTGGCTCAGGACTGCCCTACCCCAGAGACTCACGGTGCGCAGCCCGATTGGTGGAGATCAGCCCCTTCGGGGCTTCCACGGATGGAACCAACTCGGGAAAGAGCCGTTCAAAAGCTGGGGACCGTGGTGGCTTTCACTAGTCTTCACAGCCCAAGCACCCTGAAGGAGAGGAGCTGCTGAAGTCCCCTAGCAAAGTATTCTAATCCGAAGAGGAGCCTTTCCTTTAAAGGGGCTTCCAAAGGCCGTGATGCATTTTCGCCGTTATGTAGAGTGGAGGCCTGTCGCCTGGCAGACTCCCCCAGTGGCCTGCTTCCCTGGCTGGGATACGGACACACCGCCTGCTGCAGCCGAAAGGGATGGCTTAGAGTAAAGGTAAAAACCCATTGTGTAAACGTTCTTGCCTAGCCCTCGCCACAAGCACAGGCGTATAGGCCTCTGGTCAAAGGTTTTCGCCACAGGCTGAACACGTTTGGTCTCATCTAGCCTCTGAAGCCCGAGTTTACCCAGCTACGAATCAAACTTCAGGAAAGGTACTCAGGGTGATACGGACTGCCAAGTACTTCACCAGGCAGCCCAGATCGAGTACAAATACTTGTGTTTTAAACTGGCAGAAGAAATGGTGTCAAGAGCGCGCCTCCATCTGCCGGGCGACGTACACATTTTCTCCATGAGATGCAAGCCCTTCCTTCAGTGTGAAAGGCCTCTACGCCTCTTCGGGCTAGCAGCACACAGGTGCCTCCCGCTCTGAAAACCTTCCAAAGGCACAGGGTCACGCAACGTGTGAACCACCGAGAGCGGGTGCAGCACACACCTAGGTCTTCTCTGTCGGCCTGAGAACACCCACGGCACAGGGCTTCTTTGTTGCACACGCGTGGTCGCGGTCGGTGAAGGATTCCCCTCCGTCAAACCTTCTCGCGGACACATAGAGTGAGCGCACGTAGATTAGCCCTACACCTCATCCCTGTTTCTTGAGAGTCGTACTGCTACAAGGAAAAACTCCCTGCTGGAATCTCGGTGTGGCGTAAGTATCCTCCGGGAAGCGATCGCTGCTAGAGCCACTGTGCTGCTATCTAGGATAATGGTCTGTGCCTCCACTGCGCTCGCTGCTGTTGTCTCCAAAGCCGTTTGCGAAGGCTTTTAGGAAGAGGTTGCTCACAGTGTCGTTTCTTTAGAGTAACCCACATGCATACGTGGATACCGGTTCTGTGAAGTAAAAGCCTACCTGCCTCAGCCACTTGGGCGCAGTTTGGTACAGGAAAGGACACTCTGCCTTGAAGGTTCTTCCTTCCGGATTGCCACTTGCACTTGGCGATGTCTCCTAAATCTCGCAGGGTTTCCGTGACGTCACACAAGGTCCGTATCTCAGGCCTAGAAAGGCAGAGCGTCCGGCAGCTTTGAAAGAGACCTTCGGCTTTCTGGCCTTTGGGCTCCTTCCATGAGGAACCAGCTCCTCAGCACCGTGCGTCTTTAGTTCTTTCATGTCAGAACCTCTGTGGGCGACCTCATTCCGCCCCCCCCGCCCCCCCCCCCAACGTAAGAGACACACAGACTCACCATTGGGGTGGAAGGCTTCAGAATCCAGAAGGGAGGCTGGCGCTCCCACTCAGCATTCCTACACGGACCTGAGCCCGGGTGCGTGAGACCGTGAGAGGGGGCAAGACAGGCGTACCAGCGAGCTGTTCACAGCGTACTCTGACGCATCACCCTTCAAGCTCACGTTCATTTCATGGAGAGAACACGAGGCCTTGATGCTCTTTCCTGTGGTAAGTAAACTTTGGTTGCGTCCCCTGGTGGGCACATCGGCTCAGGACTGCCCTGTCCCAAAGGCTCAAGGTGTGGAGACCGATCGTTGGAGATCAGCCTCCCGTGGATCTTGCACGGATGAAACCGGCTCGCAATGGGACCGTTCCCACGCTGGGGACCGTGGTGGCTGTTAGGCGTCGGCACACCAAGAGCACTCCGAGGCAGAGGAGCTGCTGACGTTTGCCAGCACAGTCTCCAATTCCGAATTGCAACCTTTCCCTGTAAGTGGCTCCCGAAAGCCTCGACGCGTTTTTCTCAGTTAGCTATATAATGGAGGCCAGTCACTTGGCAGACTCCCCCCAACGCCCTGCCTCCCAGGCTGCGCTACAGACACGCCGACTGCTTCAGCCAACAGGGACAGCTTAGAGGTCAAGGTAAGAATCCTGCATGTCAAAGTCCTTGCGTGACGCTGGCCAGAAGCACAAACATTTAGGGCAGGGCATCAAGGCTCTTCGCCGCACGCTGAGCAAGTTTGTTCTCATCTCGCCTCTGAACGCCGAGTGTAAGCAGCTAGGAAGCAAACTTCAGGAAAGGTACTCAGGGTGCCGCCGATTCAAAATTCTTTCACCAGACGGCCCAAATCGTGTCCGCCTCATTGTATTTTCCGTGGGCAGAACAAACTGGTGTCCACCTGCACGCCTCCAGCTGGGGGTGGGGTGGGGTGGGGTGGGGGTGGGGGGTGGGCGACGTACACTTTCTCCCTGGGAAACAAGCCCACGCCTTCAGTGTGAAAGGCCTCTACGCCTCTCTGCTTTCGCAGCCCAGGGGTAGCCTCAGCTCTGAAAAGCTTCCAGAGGAGGAAGGTCAGAGAACCTTTGAAGCACCCAGCAGGTGCAGCACAGAACAAGGACTTCTCTCTTGGCCTGAGAACACCCAGTGCCCGGCGCTCCTTTGGTGTACACACGTGGTGGAGGAAGGGTGCTGGATTCGGCTCCGTGACAACTTCTCCGGGCCGGCCACGTAGTGTGAATGCAAGTAGATGAGCCCTACATCTCTTGCCACTTTCCTGTGCAAGTTGGACAAGGCAAACCCCCTGCTTGAATCCCTGGGTGGGTTAAGTACCCTCCGGGGAAGGATCGTTGCTTGGGACACGGGGCTGGTATCGAGGTGACTGTTCTGTGCATCCACTTGGCAGCTGTTCTCTCTCAGCGGGTTCCGAAGACTCTGCTGAAGAGTTTCCTGAGGGTGGCGGAAACGGGGAAGTAGCCGTCAGGCCCACGAGGATACCAACCCTCTCAAGCAAAAGGCTACCAGCCTCAGACGCTTGGGCTCGCTTTCGTACATGAAACCACACTGTGCTTCGAAGGTTCCTGGCACCCAGCTTGCGAGTCGCACTTCCACCGTGTCTTAGGGTTCCCAGGCTCTCCATGCCATCACAATGTCCAAGTGTTAGGCCTAAGACGGCAGGGTGTCTGGGAGCTCTAGAGGAGACCTTAAGAAGGTGGGCCTTTTGGCTCCTTCCACCGAGACACATGTGCTGGTTCCCTCACCTTTCGATGAAGTGACCACACTGGTAGGAGGACACTCCTGCCTTGTTCCCATCCCCTTCGTGATTTGGGCCCTCTGGTGAGAGTCTGATCCTGGCTGGGTTCCTCAAACTTCTGTGAGGTGGGTCCTCCGATGTGAGGTCACTCCTACCTGGCTCGCACACATTGCCTTGGCGACGTGGGCCCTCGGGTGGCAGTTGGAGCCCACCGGGCTCCTCGTCCCCTGGTTGATGAGGTCCCTATGGCTTAAGACCGTAACTGCTGGGCTCCCCACGTTTTCTGATGTGCAGCCAGTGATGCCAGGACACTCCTGCCAGGTTCCCATCCTGCTGGGGATGTGGGCCTTCTGCTCTGAGGTCCCAACGGCTGGGTTGCTCACAGTTCCATGGTGTGGGCTCTTTGATGTAAGTTCACTCCGACCAGGATCCCATGGCCAATGTGTTCCTGGCTGCCTGATGGGAGGTTCCAACTGCTGGATTCCTCACCTTTTTATTCTATGGGCCCTCTGTTGTGAGGCTACTCCTGCCTGCCTCACTCCCAGCCCTTTGGTGATGTGGGTCCTCTGGATTGAGGCCACATGTGCTGGGTTTCTTACATTTCGATGATGTGGCCCAACTAGTGTGAGGACACGCCTGTCAGGTTCCCATCCCCTTGGTCATGTGGGCCCTCTGGTGAGAGTCTGATCCTGGCTGGGACCCTCACTCTACTGTGAGCTGGGCCCTCTGCAGTGAGGTCACTCCTGCTTGGCCGGCACGCTTCTCCTTGGTGACATGGGCCCTCTGGTGTCAGTTGCAGCCTGCTGGGAGCCTCCTCCCCTCGGTAATGAGGGTGCTCTGGCGTCAGGCCTTAACTGCTTGGCTCCCCACATTTTCGGATGTGCAGCGAGTGGTGTGAGGGCACTCCTGCCAGGTTCACATCCACATGGGGATGTGGGCCTTCTGCTCTGAGGTCCCAACGGCTGGGTTATTCACAGTTTCATGATGTGGGCCCTCTGGTGTGAGTTCACTCCAGCCTGGATCCCATAGCCTCGGTTTCCTGGGACGCCAGCTGGGAGGTTCCAACTGTTGGATTCCTCACCTTTTCTATTCTATCGGCCCTCTCTTGTGAGGCTCCTCCTGCCTGCTTCACTCCAAGCACCTTGGTGATGTGGGTCCTCTGGTTTGAGGCCACATGTGTTGGGCTCTTCAACTTTCGATGATGTGGCCCCACTGGTGTGAGGCCACTCCTGCCTGGTTCTCATCCCCTTGGTGATGTGGGCCCTCTGGTGAGAGTCTGATCCAAGCTGGGTTCCTCACCGTTCTGTGAGGTGGGCCCTCTGTTCTGAGGTCACTCCTCCTTGGCACAAGTCGCCTTGGTGACGTGAGCCCTCAGGTGTCAGTTGAAACCTGCTGGGATCCTCCTCCCCTCGGTGATGAGGACCCTCTGGCGTCAGGCCCTAACTGATGGGCTCCCCATATTTTTTCATGTGGGCCCAGTGGTGCGAGGACACTCCTGCCAGGTTCCCATCCCATGGGGATGCTGGCCTTGTGCTCTGAGATCCATATTGCTGGGTGGCTCACAGTTTCATGATGTGGGCCCTCTGATGTTAGTTCTCTGTGGCCTGGATCCCATAGCCACGGTGGTCTGGGCCACCTGCTGTAGGGTTTCTAGTGTTGCATACGGACAGCCTCAGGGCCTCACTTAGGGACAGCGTCAGGGCTTATTTTGGGACACTTTCAGTACCTTGGTAAGACTTGGGTCAGGATATTATCTCAGGATAATATCATGACATTAAATATCGACGGCAGCCCGAGTATAGTTACACACAGTGTCAGGGCCTGCGTTAGGACTAGCATCTGGGCCTCTGTTAGGTACCGTGTCAGGGCCTGAGTTAGGAATAGTGTTAGGGTTTTCGTGAGGGACAGTTCTGGGCCAGATTTAGGACGAGCATCTAGGCCTCAGTTAGGGACTGTGTCATGGCCTTGGGCCTAAATTCAATGTCTGTGTTAGACACAGAGTAAGGGCTTCAATTAGCATAAGAGGCAGGACAGTTGCTAGGGTTAAGTTTAGGGTAAAGTTTATGGATCGTGTCATGAAATGACCTAGGGTTGGTGAAAAGACCTTAGTCAGTGAGAGTATCAGGGTCTTATGTAGAAACAGTATCATGGCTTCAGTTAGGGACAGCTCCAGTGCTTGACTTAGGGAGAGCAACAGGGCTTGAGTGAGGCCTAGCATCAGGTCCTTAGCTGGGGACACTGTCAGGGCATGATGTAGGAGCTGCATCAGGGCTTTGTTGGATCAGCAATAGGGTCTTAGTTAAAGACATGATCAGAGCCTGATGTGGTCACAGCTTCAAGGCCTCAGGTAGGCATTGCTTCAGGGTCTGAGTTAGGCACAGCCTCAGACTTTCACTTAGGGACAGAGACAGGCCTTTCTTAGGGACTGTCAGGCCCTTGGTTAGAGATGGGTCAGGATATTAGCTGAGGATAGTGTCCGGATTTCAGTTATTGCCGGGAACAGGACCTATAATAGGAACAGATTCCCGGGCTTATTTAGAGACAGTGTCAGGTCCCTAGTTAGGACTAGTCTGGGCCTTATTTAGGGAGTGCAGTAGGGCTTCTGTGAGGATTAGGGGCAGGAAATGAGTTCGGGACAGAGTCAGCTTCCAGGACAGGGATAGTGTCAGGAAATGAGCGAGGGATAGCGTGAAGACCTTAGTTATTGAGAACATCAGGGCCTTAATTAAGACCAGTGTCAGGGCCTTAATCAGGACCAGTATCAGGGCTTGGTGTAGTGACAGCGTCAGAGCCTAACTAAGGTACGGCACCAGGGCCTAAGTGAGGCTTATCTTTAAGGCCTGAGTGAGGGACAGTGTTAGGGCATGATGTAGGAGTAGTATAAGGGCCTCTGTAGGATCAGCCTTAGGGTCCTCATAAAAGACATTCTCAGGGCATGTGTTACGGACATCCTCAGGGCCTCACTTAGGGACAGCGTCAGGGGTTATTTTGGGACAGTTTCAGGAGCTTGGTAATATATGGGTCAGGATATCAGCTCAGGATAATGCCAGGACTTTAGAGATTGATGGCCGCAGGGCCTTAGAGACAGTGTCAGGGCCTGACTTAGAACGAGCATCAGAGCCTTTGTTAGGTACAGTGTCAGGGACTGAGTTAGGGGTTGTGTCAGGGCCTGAGTTACAAGAAGCCTCCAGGCCTCAGTTAGGGGCAGCGTCACGGCCTCGGGACTAATTTCTGGGCCTTAGTTAGGGATAGCATCAGGGATTTAGTTAGCATAAGAGGCTCGACATTAGTTAAGAGCAAGGTTAGGTTAAGGTCTAGGGATAGTGTCAGGACATGACCTAGGAATAGTGCCAAGACTTCAGTTACTTAGCACATCAGGGCCTAATTTAGGACCAGTATCAGGACTTCAGGTAGGGACAGGGTCAGAGCCGGACTTAGGAAGAGTGACAGGGCTTGAGTGAGGCCTCGTGTCAGGGCCTTAGCTAGGGATAGTATCAGGGCATGACTTCGGAGCAGCATAAGGGCCTCGGTAGGATCAGCCTCAGGGGCTTTGCTAAAGCCATTATCAGGGCCTCTGATAGGGACAGCCTCAGGGTCGCACTTAGGAACAGCGTCAGGGCTTACTTTCAGACAGTTTCAGGACCTTGGTAAGAGATGGGTGAGGAAATGAGCTCAGCATAGTGTCAGGACATTCGATATTGATGTATGAGGGCATTAGTTAGAGACAGTGTCAGGGCCTGCGTTAGGACTAGCATCTGTGCCTCTGTTAGGTACCGTGTCAGGGCCTGAGTCAGGAATAGTGTTAGGGCTTTCGTGAGGGACAGTTCTGGGCCGGATTTAGGACGAGCATCTAGGCCTTAGTTAGTGACAGTGTCATGGCCCTGGGCCTAAATTCAGTGTCTGTGTTAGGCACAGAGTAAGGGCTTCAATTAGCATAAGGGGCAGGACATTTTCTAAGCCAAGTTTTAGGGTAAAGTTTACGGATTGTAACAGGAAATGAGCTAGGGATAGTGTCAAGACCTTAGTCACTGAGAGTATCAGGGCCTTATTTAGAAGCAGTATCGTGGCTGCAGGTAGCAACAGTGCTAGTGCCTGACTTAGGGAGAGCGACAGGGCCTGAGTGAGGCCTAACGTCAGGCCCTTAGCTGGGCACCCTGTCAGGGCATGATGTAGGAGGTGCATCAGGGCCTTTTTTGGGTCAGCAATAGGGTCTTAGTTGAAGACATGGTCAGGGCCTGAGGTTGACACAGGCTCAAGGCCTCAGGTAGGCATAGCTTCAGGGTCTGAGTTAGGCAGAGCCTCAGACCTTCACTTAAGGACAGAGACAGGGCTTTCTTAGGGACAGTGTCAGGACATTGGATAGAAATGGGTCAGATTCTTAGCTAAGGATAGTGTCCGGATTTTAGTTATTGCCGGCAGCAGGGCCTATATTAGGGACAGATTCTGGGCCTTAGTTAGAGACAGTGTGAGGGCCCCTGTTAGGACTAATCCGGGCCTTAATTAGGGAGAGCATTATGGCTTCAGTGAGGATAAGTGTCAGGAAAATAGCTCGGGACAGTGTCAGGTTCCAGGCCAGGGACAGTGTCAGTAAATGAACTAGGGATAGCGTGAAGACCTTAGTTATTGAGAGCATCAGTGCCTTTGTAAGGACCAGTGTCAGGGCCTTAATCAGGACCAGTGTCAGGGCTTGATGTAGGGATAGCGTCAGAGCCTAACTAAGGTACGGCACAGGGCCTAAGTGAGGCCTATCTTTGGGGCCTGAGTGAGGGACAGTGTCAGGGCGTGACTTAGGAGTAGTATAAGGGCCCCTGTAGGATCAGCATTAGGGTCTTCATAAAAGACATTCTCAGGGCCTCTGATAAAGACATCCTCTGGGCCTCACTTAGGGACAGCGTCAGGGCTTACTTTGGGACAGTTTCAGGACCTTGGTAAGACATGGGTCAGGATATTAGCTCAGGATAATGTCAGGATTTTAGGTATTGATGGCCACAGGGCCTTAGAGACAGCGTCAGGGCCTGACTTAGGACGAGCATCAGAGCCTTTGTTAGGTACAGTGTTGTCTTTTGGACGATAGCCAAAGTTTTAGGTGTGAGGTGATAATCTCATTGTTCTTTTGATGTGCATTTCCCTGATGATAAGTGATATTGGTCATCTTTTTTTATGTCTCTTGGCCATCTGTACGTACTCTTTGGAAAAATGTTCGGTCCCATGGTTTAATCGGGTTTTTGGGTTCTGGAGGTTCAGTTGTGTGAGTTCTTAGTCTATTTTGGATATGAACCCCTTTTCAGACAGATTGTTTGCAACTATTTTCTCACGTTCGGTAGGCTGCCTCTTCATTTTGTGGATGGTTTCCTTTGACATTGAAAAGCTTTAAAGTTGGATGGAGTCCCATTGGTTTATTCTGCTTTTGTTCCTCTTGCTTCGGGAGACAGATCCAGAAAATATTGCTAAGATGGATGTCAAAGACCAGACTGCTTATGTTTTCTTCAAGGAGCTTTATGGCTTCAGGTCTTACATTGAAGTATTTGATTCATTTTGAGGTTGCTTGTGTAGGTGGTATAAGAAAGGATTCCAGTTTGATTCTTGTGCATGCAGTTGTCCAGTTTTCCCACCACCATTCATTGAAGAGGCTATCTTTTCCCCATTGTATAGTCTCACCTCCTTTATCATAGATGAATTGACCATATATGCCTATGTTTATTTTGGGGCTCTCAGTTCTGTTCCATGGATCTATGTGTATTTCTTTTGTTCCTGTACCATACTGTCTTGATTACTCTACATATGTCGTCTAGTTTGAAACAGGGAGTGTGATATGCCCAAGTTTGTGCTTCTTTCTTAAGATCGTATTGACTATTCAGGTACTTTTCTGTTTCCTTACACATATCAGAATACTTTGGTCTAGTTCTCATAAAATTCCATTGGTATTTTGATAAGAATGGCATCATATCTCTAGATTGCTCTGGGGTGTGGAATCATTTTAACAATATGAATTCTTCCAATCCATGAACACATTATATCTGTCCATTTGTCTGTGTCGTCTCCAGTTTCCTTCATCAGTGTCTTCCAGTTTTCTGAGTACAGGTCTTTTACCTCCTGGGTTAGATGTATTCCTAGGTATTTCATTTTTGTTAATACCATTGTCAATGGGTTTGTTTTCTTAATTTCTCATTCTGAAAGTTTGTTGCCAGTGGATAGAGATGCAACTGATTTCTATAGGTTAATTTTGTATCCTGCAACTTACCTGAATTTTCCAATGAATTCTATTTGTTTTGGGGGGGTCATCCTAAGGATTTTCTAAATAAAACATCATGTCAAAACTTCCCCAGTGGTCCAGAGGTTAATACTCCACACTCCCAGTACAGGGGGCTTGGGTTCGATCCCTGGTCAGGGAACTAGATCCCACATGCATGCCACAACTAAGAGTTCGCATGCCACAACAAAGGACCCTGCCTGCCGCAACTAAGGAGCTCACCTGCCACAACTAAGACCCAGCAAAACCAGAATAAATGAATAAATAAATAAATGAAACATAAAATATCATCTCATCTACAAACAGTGACAGTTTTAGATTTTCCTCTGCCATTGGATTCCTTTTATTTCTTTTTCGCATGTAATTACTATGTCTAGGACTTCCTAGACCATGTTGAATGAAATTGGTGAGAGTGGTCGGGGTTAGAGTTAGGTTTAAGCAGAATCCGCCCTCTTCCCCTTCCTCCCTCCCCTCACTCTGAGGCCTCCAGGAAAGACAGGACTAGTCCTGGGTCACACATGACTCAGGGAGTTGAACTGGACTACTGTTTCTCTGCCCCCCTGTCCTGGGCATAGTTTTGTATACTATCTCTGTACCTTCTTTGACCAGGTGTCTATTTAGAGCTTTCCCTATTTTTAATGGGGTTGTGTTGTAGTTCTTTGTATATTTTGAGACAAATTCTCTATTAGATAGGTTTGCAGTTTTTTCCCCCAGTGTGTGTTGTCTTTCGATTTTCTGAATGAGGTTTTTCAGACAGTAGAAACCTTTAATTTTATAAAGTCCACAGAATCTCTTGTTTTTCTTTCTGGACTCCTTTTTTGTGTTGTGTGTTAAAACCACAATGCTTGTGATGGGCATGACCAAGCCCAAGCTCATATCAATTTTCTTTTATGTTTTCTCCTATGATTTTGAATAGTTTTGCATTTCAAACTTGTCTCTGAATCATTTTGAGTGAATTTGGTGTAAGTTGTAAAGCTCGTGTCTACATTCATTTTATTGCATATGGTTTCCAATTCATTGTTCCCTAACTACTTTGGAGAAGCTATGGGATATTGTCTTCATTTGTTTGATTTCCACTATTTAATGGGTTCAGCGGTTCTGCCAGCAGGGTCTCTGTCTCCAGTGACCCGTGAGGGAGGGGCGGCCTGCAATTCCCGCTCCGACCACAGGGTGGCGATGATCCCGCCTCTCTGACCCACAACGCATGCGCGTTCCCTGTGGACCCCGCTCTGAGCGCAGCTGAGGGGAGTTGTGTCTCCTCAGGCACCGCCGGGTTGTGGCTGCTGACGGGCGCTCGGTCTCCTCAAGGACTCGCTGTGGTTTTGGCTTCAGGACAACGTGGGGCTGCGTCCACGCTGGCGGGAGCTGGGTTTCCTGAGGACGCAGGCGACGCCGGAGGAACAGGTGAGGAGACAGTGAGGAACAGTGGGGAGAAGCTTCCTGGGGGCGACTGACGGCTGCGGGGGTCCGTCTTCATGCGACCCAGGAAGGCCTTGGTGTGCAAAGCTGGGTTTTTGGTCAGGCTGGTGTGCGGTTGAGCCGCGTGGGTTATGGGGTGTGCAGTCTTCCCCGCGCCGTTTACCGTGGGGCTGCCCTTCCACTTGGTGTGTCCTTGGCCCCCTTGTCATAACTTAATGCCCCCCCCCCCCCCCCCCCCCCCCCCCCACCGTGCAGGATGTGTTCTGGGCTCTCCGTCCCGTCGCTCTGGTCTGTGCGCCTGTTTTGAGCCAGTTCCACACTGTTTTGGGGACTGTAGCTTCGGGATGAAGTGTGAAGTCAGGGAGGGAGATGCCTGCGGCCCGTTCTCCTTTCTCAGGGTCGCCTTGGCTCTTCGGGGTCCTTTGTGGCTCCACACACATCTTAGGAGGGTTTGCTCCATTTCTGTGAAAAACACCATTGGAATTTCAGGACGGCCTGCCTTCCCTGTGTGCACCGCTTTGGGTAGAATGGACATTTTAGCAACAGTACTTCTTGCATTCCATGAGCACGGGGAGTCTTTCCACCGACTTGTGTCTTCTTCAATGTCTTCATGAGTGTCTTAAAGTTTTCAGGTCTTTCACATGCTCGGTTAAATTTATTCCTTGGTATTTTTTTGTTTTTGATGCAGTTGTAAATAGGGTTTTTTTCTCTTTCTGATGGTTCATTATTAGTGTTTAGAAATGCAGTTGAGCTGTGTGTACTGATTTTGTGTCTTTACTGAATTCATTTATTATTTCTAACAGTTTTTTTTTGGTGGAATGATGTGGAAAATTGAACTTCCAAAATCCCGCTTTTTCGACCGCATCCAAGTCATCCACAGCAGGGAGGAAAGGGAAGTCCTTTATATTGGGAAGTCCTAGGACCCTTGCGGGGCTCCCCACCTGCTCACCCTTGGTCGGTGTCCTCAGGCCATCTGTGCAGACAGGTGAGGATCCCCTCCAGAGGCTCCCAAATGCTTCACCCCTACATCCTCCCCGGGGTCGGCCCGTGTCCTGTCGGGATGTTCCACCCTCAGGAAGCCCCCAAGTACATGGCAAGGGCAGGCATCAGGCCTGCTGCGTGCACTGCTGTGCATCCTGCTGTATACACGGGCATGACACTGCCCAGGGTGCAGGAAAGGCAGCCTTACCTCGGGACGTGGGGAGAGGGGCTGCCCACAGGGTGGACGTCAGCTCTCGTCTCATCAGGAAAAGGCAGCCGGGTTCTCGCTCCTTGGACCCTTTCTCACCCGGTCAGATCATGACCCGGCATTGTTCCCACCCCTGTTGTCCCTCCATTGGCCTCGCTCTTGTGAGCAGAGCAGGACAGTGTGGTCTGTGGTTACAGGCTGAGACACACAGACACTGGCTGACCTGCGTGCACCCACCGGACCCCACGGAAGGGGCACTGCACCAGGGCCTGTGTGGTGTGGGTTCTTCTGCCCACAGAGAGGCCGGGCCTCTGTCCTGGCTCCAGAGGTCACCTTGAGTCTGACCGGAGTGTCCGTGCTCCTACAATGTTGTGTTAATTTCTACTGTGCAGCAAAGTGATTCATATATACAAACATACATATATACATATTTTTCATATTCTTTTCCATTATGATTAATTACAGGGTATTGAATACAGTTCCCTGTGCTGTACAGTAAGACCTTGTTTATCCATCCTATATATAATAATTTGCATCTACTAATCCCAAACTCCCAATCCATCCCTCTCCCCTGTCTTCCCCTTGAGAACCACAAGTCTGTTTTCTATACTTGTGTTTTTTTGTTCTGTAGATAGGTTCATTTGTGTCTCATTTTATAATCCACATATAAGTGATATCACATGGTATGTGTTGTTCTGTGGCTGACTTACTTCACTTTGTATGAGAATCTTTAGGTCCATCCATGTAGCTGCAGATGGCATTATTTCATTCTGTTTTATGGCTGAGTAATATTCCACTGTATATATGTACCACATCTTCTATATCCATTCATCTGTTGAGGGACATTCAGGTTGCTTCCGTGTCTTGGCTATTGTGAAGAGTGCTGCTGTGAATGCTGGGGTGCACATACCTTTTCGAATTATAGTTTTGTCTGGATGTGTGCCCAGGAGTGAGATTGCTGGTTCATATGGTAATTCTATTTTTAGTTTTTGAGGAACCTCCATACTGTTTTCCATAGCGGCTGCATCAATTTACATTCCCGCCAGTAGTGTAGGAGGGTTCCCTTTTCTCCACACCCCTTCCAACATTTATTTCTAGACATTTTAATGATGACCATTCTGACCACTACAGGGTGATAACTCACTGTAGTTTTGATTTGCATTCTCTCATAATTAGCGATGTGGAGCATCTTTTCACGTGCCTCTTGGCCATCTGTATGTCCTTGGAGAAATGTCTATTTAGACCTTCTAAAATTCTGCCTATTTTTTGATTTTTTTTCTCTTTTGAGTTGTATGAGCTGTTTGTATATTTTAGAATTAAGCCCTTGTTGGTCACGTCATTTGCAGGTATTTTCTCCCAAAGAATGAGCACAGGTTCTGGAACAAATGGATACCCACATGCAGAAGAGTAAAGTTGGACCCTTACCTCCCCCCACCTCATATACAAAATCAACGCAAAATGGACCAAAGGCCTAGATGCAAGAAGCAAAATTAGGAAACTCCTAGAAGAAAACATGAGAGTAAATCTTCATGACCTTGGATTTGGTCATGATTTCTTAGATCTACCAAAAGCACAAGCAACAAAAGACAAAATAGATGAATTGGACTTCCTCAAGATGAAAAACAGTTGTGTATAAAAGGAGCAAGGAATAAGATAATCCACCATCCAAAATGGCCCAAGATGTTTGCAAACCATGTATCTGATAAAGGACTGTAGCCCAGCAGCCAAGCCCCCGGTGGTGCAGTGGAGTGTCTGTGCGGCCCCTCCCGTCCTCGGTGATCAGGGGGTTTCAGGCCCCACAGCACCCGAGGGGTGGACACGGGTCATCCTCAGCACCCTCAGGGAGTGAGTGCTGGATGGTTTTGAGCCCAGATGCACTCCCATTACTGCCCTCAAAGGCTGAAGGCTTCAGCATGCCTCCAGAAGGACACAGAGTATTTGCAAGTCTTTGAGAACCAAGAGAACAGTCTTCACTTTTCTGAAAGGGCATCTTATTATTTCACAGCATGACCATTTTCAATCTGGCTCTCAGGGGTGCCCTCCCACCTCCCTGATTTCTCTGAGAGTGGCCATGGGGGGTTGGCTGTCCCCAGTCCCCACACCAGGTGACAAGGCCAGTGGGGCCAGACCCTGGTGGTCCTTAGCTTCGCTGGAGACTAACCCAGACTCTCAGCCTGCGATTGAACGTGGACGCCCCTGCTTCTCCCTGTCACCAATTCTCATCTCCTCCTCTGTCTGTCTTTCTCTTGCTTTTCAGTCTCAGGTTTACCTGACGGCCACCACTCACAGCTCCCGAAGAGCCCAGAGATTTCTCCTGGAAGGAAAGGTTCTGGAAAATCAGAGGGATAAATAAAGGATGCGGCTGATTCCCGCCTTGTGCTGACGCCCAAGAGGGTGAGGAGAGTGAGTGTTTTCTCATTAGAATTTTAAATCCTCCAAGTAATAGATCATTGGGGGGGGCATCCAGTGTTCTCCTGCTCGTTCTAAGAATGTCATTCCTAGATTTTAATGTGGTAAATAATTTATATTATAAAAATGCAGAGGGGGCGATATCCATTCAAAAATGTTAGAGGTAACTCCAAGGGATTTACAACGAACAAGGACACAGAACCCTGTGTCCAGACACTGGCTGTGAGGCTCCTACCCTGAGCCGCAGTCCCCTGGAAGGTGGAGTGGCCATGACTCTCTTCCCGCAGGTGAGCCTACACAGGCACATCCCACGTGGGACCACTGTATCGCAGAATCTTAGAGTGGCCGATGGCAGGCAGCTGGCTAGAGATGCGGACAAGAGAAAACCGCCCAGCAGCCTGGGACAACCCTGGGGTGAGGCCTTAGGAAGGGCCAGTGTCAGAGCCTCAGAGATAACTTGAAGAGAGTTCAGGCTGTTAAGGACATCGTCAGAGATGCACTTAGGGACATATTCAGGACCTTACTTAGGGACAGGATCAGGGCATTATTTAGTGACAGCTTCGACTATAAGGGCGTAAGTTAGGGACAGTGTCAGTGCTTCACTTAGAGATAACGTGAGAGCCTTAGTTAGACACAGTTCAGGCTGTTACTTAGGGAGAACTTCAGGGCCTTAGAACCAGCATTATGGCCATAATTAGAACCAGTGTCAGGGCGTTAGTTAGGGCCCAAACTAGGGTGTTAGTTAGGGAGTCAGGTCATTAGTTACAGACAGTGTCAGGGTTTTAGGTAGGGACAGCGGCGAGTCCTTAGTTAAGAAGAGTGTCGGGGCCTCACTTAGGGGCAGCGTCAGGATGTTAGTTAGGGAGAGTCAGGACATTAGAATTTCAGATTCTGAGGTAGAGACAGCCTCAGGGCCTCACCTAGGGACAGCGTCAGGGCTTACTATGGGACAGTTTCAGGACCTTGATAAGACATCGGTCATGATATTAGCTCAGGATAATGTCAGGACATTAGATATTGATGGCAGCAAGGCCTTATTTAGACACAGAGTCAGGGCCTGCGTTAGGATCAGCATCTGGACCTCTGTTAGGTACCGTGTCGGGGCCTGAGTTAGGAATAGTGTTAGGGCTTTAGTGAGGGACAGTTCTGGGCCAGATTTAGGATGAGCATCTAGGCCTCAATTAGGGACAGTGTTATGGCCTTGGGCCTAAATTCAATGTCTGTGTTAGGCACAGATGAAGGGCTTCATTTAGCATAAGAGGCAGGACATTTGCTGGGGCTAGTTTTAGACTAAAGTTTATGGATCGTGTCAGGAAATGACCTAGGGATAGTGTCAGAACCTTAGTCACTGACAGTATCAGGGCCTTATTTAGAACCACTATCATGGCTGCCAGTAGGGACAGCTCCAGTGCCTGACTTAGGGAGAGCCACAGGGCCTGATTTAGGCCTAGCGTCAGGCCCTTAGCTGGGGACAGTGTCAGGGCATGATGTAGGAGGTGCATCAGGGCCTTTGTTGGGTCTGCAATAGAGTCTTAGTTAACGACATGATCAGGGTCTGAGGTAGTCACAGCTTCAAGGCCTCAGGTCGGCACAGCTTCAGGGCCTGAGTTAGGTACAGCCTCAGTCCTTCACTTAGCGACAGAGACAGGGCTTTCTTAGGGAGAGTGTCAGGCCCTTGGTTAGAAATGGGTCAGGATATTGGCTCAGGATATTGTTCGGATTTTAGTTATGGCCGGCAGCAGGTCCTATATTAGGGACATATTCCAGGCCTTAGAGACAGTGTGAGGGCCCGAGTTAGGACTAGTCTGGGCCTTAGTTAAGGAGAGCATTAGGGCTTCTGTGAGGACAAGAGGCAGGAAATTAGCTCGGGACACAGTCAGCTTCCAGGTCAGGGATAGGGTCAGGAAATGAGCTAGGGATAGCGTGAAGACCTTAGTGATTGAGAGCATCAGTGCCTTTGTTAGGACCAGTGTCAGGGCCTTAATCAGGACCAGTGTCAGGGCTTGATGTAGGGATAACGTCAGAGCCTAACTAAGGTACGGCAACAGGGCCTAAGTGAGGCCTATCTTTAGGGCCTGAGTGAGGGACGGTGTCAGGGCATAACGTAGGAGTAGTATAACGTCCTCTGTAGGATCAGCATTAGGGTCTTAGTAAAAGACATTTTTAGGGCCTCTGTTAGGGACATTCTCAGGGCCTCCCTTCGGGACAGCGTCAGGGCTTACTTTGGGACAGTTTTAGGATCTTGGTAAAACATGGGTCAAGATTTTAGGAGGAGCGTCAGAGCCTTCGTTAAGTACAGTGTCAGGGCCTGAGTTAGGTGTTGTGTCAGTGCCTGAGTTAGAACGAGCCTCCACGCCTCTGTTAGAGAGAGGTTCATAGCCTCGGGACTAATTTCAGTGCCTTAGTTTGGGACAGCATCTGGGATTTAGTTAGCGCAAGAGGCTCGACATTAGTGAAAGGCAAGTTTAGGTTAGGGTCTAGGGATAGTGTCAGGACATGACCTAGGATTAGTGCCAAGACTTCAGTTACTTAGTGCATCAGGGTCTAATTTAGGACCATTGTCAGGCCTTCAGGTAGGGACAGCGTCAGAGCCGGACTTGGGAAGGGTGACAGGGATTGAGTGAGGCTTAGGGTCAGGGCCTTAGCTAGGTACAGTATCAGGGCATGACTTAGGAGCAGCATAAGGGCCTAGGTAGGATCGGCCTCAGGTGCTTTGCTAAAGCCATTATCAGGACCTCTGTTAGGGACAGCCTCAGGGTCTCTCTTAGGGACAGCGTCAGGCTTATTTAGGGACAGTTTCAGGTCCTCGTTAAGAGATGGGTCATGAAATGAGCTCAGGATAGTGTCAGGACATTAGATATTGACGGCAGCAGGGCCTTAGTTAGAGACAGTGTCAGGGCCTGCATTAGGACTAGTATCTGGGCCTTTGTTAGGTACCGTGTCAGGGCCTGAGTTAGGAATAGTGTTAGGGTTTTATTGAGTGTCAGTTCTGGGCCCGATTTAGGACAAGCATCTAGGCCTTAGTGACAGTGTCACGGCATTGGGCCTATATTCAGGGTCTGTGTTAGACACAGAGTAAGGGCTTCAATTAGCATAAGAGGCAGGACGTTAGCTAGGGCTAGGTTTAGGGTAAAGTTCATGGATCGTGTCAGGAAATGACCTAGGGATAGTGTCTAGACCTTAGTCACTGAGTTTATCAGGACCTTATTTAGAACCAGTGTCATTGATGCAGGCAGGGACAGCGTCACTGCTTGACTTAGGGAAAGCAACGGGGATTTCTTAGGGAGAGTGTCAGGACCTTGTTTAGAAATGGGTCAGGATATTAGCTCAGGATTGTGTCGTATTTTAGTTATTGCCGGTAGCAGGACCTGTATTAGTGAAGATTCCGGGCCTTAGTTAGCGACAGTGTCAGGACCTTAGTTAGGACTAGTCTGGGTCTTAATTAGGGAGAGCATTAGGTCATCAGTGAGGATAAGAGGCAGGAAATTAGCTCGGGACAGAGTCAGTTTCCAGGCCAGGGGTAGTGTCAGGAAATGAGCTAGGGATAGCGTGAAGACGTTAGTTATTGAGAGCATCAGGGTCCTAGTTAGGACCAGTGTCAGGGCTTTAATCAGGACCAGTGTCAGGTCTTTAATCAAGACCAGTGTCAGGCCGTGATGTAGGGACAACGTCAGAGCCTAACTGAAGTACAGCAACAGGGCCTATGTGAAGCCTATCTTTAGGGCCTGAGTCAGGGACAGTGTCAGGGCATGACTTAGGAGCAGCATAAGGGCCTCTGTAGGAGCAGCATTAGGGTCTTTGTTAAAAACACGCTCAGGGCCTCTTTTAGGGACAGTGTAAGGGCTTCCTTTGGGACAGTTTCAGGACCTTAGTAAGACATGGGTGAGGATATTAGCTCAGGATAGTGTCAGGACTTTAGTTATTGATGGCAGCAGGGCCTTCGTTAGACACAGTGTCAGGGCCTGATTTAGGATTAGCATCAGAGCCTTTTGTTAGGTACAGTGTCAGGGAATGAGTTAGGAGTAGTCTCAGGGCTTTGCTTAGGGAGAGTGTCAGGGTCTAAGTTAGGTGTAGTGTCAGCGCCTTATTTAGACTAGAGACTCCAGGACCCTCCCTGATTTCCAAAGGGCAGATTCGAACAGTTGCTAATCAGGGAAGGGAGGGGATGCAGAGAAAAGTGAGGAAGCGTCAAGAAACAATAGTGCTGCCTTGGGGCTGGATCCTGATTTTGCCTCAAGAGATACAGGTAAGCGTATCTTTGGGCTCTTTAGCAACCTAAAACCCCCACAAAATAGAAGATTTTAGTCTTCTATATTTCAGAGAAGCTCATCAAGAGACCATCTGAGGCCAGATTAAAGGGAGTTAAGTCCCTGTACACACACTAAACCTCAGGAGGAGCTGCATCCTTAAACCATTGGTGTAAAACTCCTCACCAGATCCTCCTGCATTGGGACGCACGGTTTTTGAGGGCACGAGTTTTCTGTGTCCCCCTTTGGCTGCCAAAGCAGTAAAGCTATTCTTTTCTACTTCCTCCAAACCACTCTCTCTCAGATTCGATTTGGCACTGGTGCACAGTGGTCGAGTTTTCAACATCAAATTTAGTACCCAATGTGGGGCTGACTTGGGGTTGGCCCCTGTGGGTTCCCTGACTCAATCGGGTACTGAGATTTTCTCCACGCCAGCCTCTTTCGAGAGAGTGTAGGGTTGGAGAATTCCTTTAGAGGGCAGACCACCTGGGACCCTTGCCTGGGAAGGCTGTGCCCCAGTCATCCCAGTAGTTAGAACTCTGGGGCAGGAATAGATGGTGGAAGAGGGAACACCCTACCAGCTGCCGAGGCCATCTTTGCCTTGAGGACGTTCCTCTCTTCCTCCTGCCTGGGCTGCCCCGAATGTCTTACTCCAAGGGATTATTTTGGGGAACCAGAAAAATAGCATTTGGGAAGTTGCAGCACCTCAGCCAGCGTGTGGTAACTCCCCTGGCATGCAGTCTGAGGTCCTTTTAACCCTGTACATTTGGGGTAACCTTGGTTCCCATTTGGGTGACTTTTCATTCCAGGAAATCTCATTTGGAAGGTGCACCACTTGGACAGAGGTCACAGGCTAAGTTGAGAGTTGGAAGATGATTTGAGTCTTGTGCTGTTTGGTTTTTGGTTTCTGTTTGGTTTCTGGTTCCTTTGGTTTGAGGCTTCCGTTGGTGTTTAGGATTTTGTTTTGTTTTTAGTCCGTGTGTGAGTGTTCTATGGTTCAAGCATAAGAAGTGCTTCTTCTTCAGTTCCATGTGATAGCCAATGGGCAAAATCCTGGCAGACTGGTCAACCTATAGTTGTAAACCTAAGACTAAGAAAAGAATGCAATTCTATTGTAATTTTGTCTGGCCAATGTATGGATACATTCTTGAAAAATGAGGAATGGTGGTCTTTGAGTGGGAGCCTAAATGACTATACCATCCTTCAGCTAAGAGTTATTTTGTCACAGGAAGAGAAAGACAAAAGGAGTTCCATATGTTCAAGCATTTATTAAGCTACATAATAAAGAAAGTGAGCAGCTAGGTAACAGCCTGATGGTACAAAGAGAAAAGAAAGTCACTTTGTAGTAGAGCTGGTTGTGTCTGAATGCAGAAAAAAATAAGGGGCAACATAAGATGGATACAGAAGGTAATTTGTGAAAAGGGAACACTGAGGAAAGAGTTGTGCATGACCAGGATTTTCTAAGATGGATTTTGTTGGAAGTGGGTTAGGGCAAGCCTGGATTTGGATTCTCCCTCCAAAGTTTCCTTGGAATGCTGCTTTTGATTGTGAACAGCTTGTGAGTTCCTTTACCTGTCTGTGATCTGTATTTTTGTTTGAAATCTCTTTACTTTGGTTCAGTGAATAAGTGTTGTTTGGCCAAGTCTAACAGTACTTTTGATCTCCAGCTAACTTTGAGCTGCTTTCGAAGGTCCTTGAGCCATCTCAGAGAGAAATGTTTGATTAGTATGTTAAATTACATGGAATTCCTAAAAAGCTAGTATGTCCTGGTAAAATTTTATCGGTCATAATTCTAGTTATTTTTAAATGTTGTATGTAACAGCATTAATGGTTTCTTTTGTCATTTACATTGTGGTCAAATGTTTAACCATGACCTTTTAAGTCTTTATGTGATTTATAGATAGTTACTGTTGTGCTCTAACACTTTGCAAAAGTGCTCCATCTTCAAGGAGATCTATGTGAAGGACCTTTTGGCAAGCACAGGTCTCTGATAAATTTCATATCATAATGCCAAACTGGGTAAGAAATGAAAAATCTTAATGGAGAATCGTATGGCTTCATAAAAAGTTAACAGAAGGATTGGTTATTGAGTGAACTGGTGAATATGGTTATAATGTTTTTGGGTTTTTTTGTTACTGGCTTTGATCTGTGTTTTCCAGACACAGGGAAGTCCTTCCCCTCAAGCTACTTAGGACTTGGAGCAATTGGATAAATGACACCTCTGTATGGAAGTGTGTATTTATGAAAGTTACTGTGTTGGCTTCATTTTGCCCTGATATTTAAGAGGAAAGGAAAATTACCTAGTGAATTTATGAGAATGTAACTACTCATGATGTATCACTGTTTGCTTTAGGTCTACTGCTAAAAGCACATGTGCAATGCTTGTGTGACAATTGGGTATGAATAATAAAATGTATGACCTATATAAAGCGTTTTCTCAATAACATTCCTCTGAGCATGTTCACGATACCTGATCAGTATTCCCCCAATGTGGATTAACTAGGCAAATATAAAGGAGGCCTATCACTGAGGGACATGATCTACACCTGGGCCAAACAGCTGACTCATTCTGGCACTGAGGGATTGACATTTTGATCATCAGTGCTTTCTATTGAAAGACTTGTAATCAAAAGGGAAAAAAACTCTTCACATATTGAGGTGTGAGGAAGTCACTCTGGCTTATACATGGTTTAACTTAAATTTTACTGACCAAATTGGCCTGTTTTGTGGTCTTTTGGATACGAATTGTACATCTGCTTTGGCATTGAGGAGGGGAATGCATTTTACTGTCAAAAAGGAGTAACTGTGGTTCAGACATACAAGATAAACCTAAGTGTCCATTGTAGATGTGATTTAGATGCATTCATGTATTTTTTGTTTTCTTTTTTCTTTTTTTTTCTAAATCTTTATTGGAGTATAATTGCTTTACAGTGGTGTGTTAGTTTCTGCTTTATAACAAAGTGAATCAGTTATACATATACATATGTTCCCATATCTCTTCCCTCTTGCGTCTCCCTCCCTCCCACCCTCCCTATCCCACCCCTCTATGTGGTCACAAAGCACTGAGCTGATCTCCTTGTGTATATCTTTTTGAATTTGTGGTTTTGTTTCCTTCAGAAAGATACCCCCAAGTGTAATTCCTGCATCATATGGTAGTTCTATTTTTAATTTTTTGAGGAACCTCTGTACTGCTTTCCATAGTGGCTGCACCAATGAACATTCCCAAGAGAATGCGTGAAGGTTCTCCTCATACTCGCCAAGGCTTGTTATTTGTTGTCTTTTGGACGATAGCCAAGTTTTTAGGTGTGAGGTGATAATCTCATTGTTCTTTTGATGTGCATTTCCCTGATGATAAGTGATATTGGTCATAGTTTCATATGTCTCTCGGCCATCTGTACGTACTCTTTGGAAAAATGTTCGGTCTCAAGTTTTAATTGGGTTTTTGGTTTTTGGAGGTTCAGTTGTGTGAGTTCTTCATCTATTTTGGATATGAACCCCTTTTCAGACAGATTGTTTGCAACTATTTTCTCACATTCGGTAGGCTGCCTCTTCATTTTGTGGATGGTTTCCTTTGACATTGAAAAACCTTTAAAGTTAGATGGAGTCCCATTGGTTTATTCTGCTTTTGTTCCTCTTGCTTCGGGAGACAGATCCAGAAAATATTGCTAAGATGGATGTCAAAGACCAGACTGCTTATGTTTTCTTCGAGGAGCTTTATGGCTTCAGGTTTATACATTGAAGTATTTGATTCATTTTGAGGTTGCTTGTGTAGGTGGTATAAGAAAGGATTCCAGTTTGATTCTTGTGCATGCAGTTGTCCAGTTTTCCCACCACCATTCATTGAAGAGGCTATCTTTTCCCCATTGTATAGTCTCACCTCCTTTATCATAGATGAATTGACCATATATGCCTATGTTTATTTTGGGGCTCTCAGTTCTGTTCCATGGATCTATGTGTATTTCTTTTGTTCCTGTACCATACTGTCTTGATTACTCTACATATGTCGTCTAGTTTGAAACAGGGAGTGTGATATGTCCAAGTTTGTGCTTCTTTCTTAAGATCGTATTGACTATTCAGGTTCTTTTCTGTTTCCTTACACATATTATAATTCTTTGTTCTAGTTTTCATAAAATTCCATTGGTATTTTGATAAGAATGGCATCAAATCTCTAGATTGCTCTGGGGTGTGGAATCATTTTAACAATATGAATTCTTCCAATCCATGAACACATTATATCTGTCCATTTGTCTGTGTCATCTCCAATTTCTTTCATCAGTGTCTTCCAGTTTTCTGAGTACAGGTCTTTTACCTCCTGGGTTAGATGTATTCCTAGGTATTTCATTTTTGTTAATACCATTGTCAATGGGTTTGTTTTCTTAATTTCTCATTCTGAAAGTTTGTTGCCAGTGGATAGAGATGCAACTGATTTCTATAGGTGAATTTTGTGTCCTGCAACTTAACTGAATTCTCCAATGAATTCTATTTGTTTTTGGGGGCCATCTTAAGGATTTTCTAAATAAAACATCATGTCGGAACTTCCCCAGTGGTCCAGTGGTTAAGGGTCCCCGCTCCCAATGCAGGGGGCCTGGGTTCGATCTCTGGTCAGGGAACTAGATCCCACATGCATGCCACAACTAAGAGTTCGCATGCCACAACTAAGGAGCCTGCCTGCCGCCATTAAGGAGCTCACCTGCCACAACTAAGACCCAGCGCAACCAGAATAAATAAATGAATAAATAAATAAATAAATGAAATATAAAACATCATCTCATC
Organism: Tursiops truncatus; assembly: GCF_011762595.2. NCBI lineage: Eukaryota > Metazoa > Chordata > Mammalia > Artiodactyla > Delphinidae > Tursiops > Tursiops truncatus. The sequence goes on along the minus strand of NC_047052.1, from coordinate 37,285,099 downwards.
TACAAACAGTGACAGTTTTACTTTTTCCTCTGCCATTGGATTCCTTTTATTTCTTTTTCTCATGTGATTACTATGTCTAGGACTTCCTAGACCATGTTGAATGAAAGTGGTGAGAGTGGTCGGGGTTAGAGTTAGGTTTAAGCAGAATCCGCCCTCTTCCCCTTCCTCCCTCCCCATCACTCTGAGGCTTCCAGGAAAGACAGGACTAGTCCTGGGTCACACATGACTCAGGGAGTTGAACTGGACCACTGTTTCTCTGTTCCCCTGTCCTGGGCATAGTTTTGTATACTATCTCTGTACCTTCTTTGACCAGGTGTCTATTTAGAGCTTTCCCTATTTTTAATGGGGTTGTGTTGTAGTTCTTTGTATATTTTGAGACAAATTCTTTATTAGATATGTTTGCAGTTTTTTTCCCCCAGTGTGTGTTGTCTTTCGATTTTCTGAATGAGGTTTATCACACAGTAGAAACCTTTAATTTTATAAAGTCCACAGAAGCCCTTGTTTTTCTTTCTGGACTGTTTTTTTGTGTTGTGTGTTAAAACCACAAATCTTGTGATGGGCATGACCAAGCCCAAGCTCATATCAATTTTCTTTTATGTTTTCTCCTATAATTTTGAATAGTTTTGCATTTCAAACTTGTCTGATTCATTTTGAGTGAATTTGGTGTAAGTTGTAAAGCTTGTGTCTACATTCATTTTATTCCATCTGGTTTCCAATTCATTGTTCATTAACTACTTTAGAGAAGCTATGGGATATTGTCTTCATTTGTTTGAATTTCCACCATTTAATGGGTTCAGCAGTTCTGCCAGCAGGGTCTCTGTCTCCAGTGACCCGTGAGGGAAGGGCGGCCTGCACTTTCCGCACCGACCACAGGGTGGCGCTGATCCCGCCTCTCTGACCCACAGCGCATGCGCGTTCCCTGCGGCCCCCGCTCTGAGCGCCGCTGAGGGGAGTTGTGTCTCCTCAGGCACCGCCGGGTTGTGTCTCCTCAGGCACCGAGCGCTGCTGACGGGCGCTCGGTCTCCTCAAGGACTCGCTGTGGTTTCGGCTTCAGGACAACGTGGGGCTGCGTCCACGCTGGCGGGAGCTGGGTTTCCTGAGGACGCAGGCGACGCCGGAGGAACAGGTGAGGAGACAGTGAGGAACAGTGGGGAGAAACTTCCTGGGGGCGACTGACGGCTGCCGGGGTCCGTCCTCATGCGACCCAGGAAGGCCTTGGTGTGCAAAGCTGGGTGTTTGGTCAGGCTGGTGTGCGGTGGAGCCGCGTGGGTTATGGGGTGTGCAGTCTTCCCCGCGCCGTTTACCGTGGGGCTGCCCTTCCACTTGGTGTGTCCCTGGCCTCCTTGTCGTAACTTAACGGCCCCCTCCTCCCCCACCGTGCTGGGTGGGTTTTGGGCTCTCCGTCCTGTCCCTCTAGTCTGTGCGCCTGTTTTGAGCCAGTTCCACACTGTTTTGGGGACTGTAGCTTCGTGATGAAGTGTGAAGTCAGGGAGGGAGATGCCTGCGGCCCGTTCTCCTTTCTCAGGGTCGCCTTGGCTCTTCGGGGTCCTTTGTGGCTCCACACACATGTTAGGAGGATTTGCTCCATTTCTGTGAAAAACACCATTGGAATTTCAGGACGGCCTGCCTTCCCTGTGTGCACCGCTTTGGGTAGAATGGACATTTTAGCAACAGTACTTCTTGCATTCCATGAGCACGGGGAGTCTTTCCACCGACTTGTGTCTTCTTCAATGTCTTCATGAGTGTCTTAAAGTTTTCAGGTCTTTCACATGCTCGGTTAAATTTATTCCTTGGTATTTTGTTCTTTTTGATGCGGTTGTAAATAGGGTTTTTTTTCTCTTTCTGATGGTTCATTATTAGTGTTTAGAGATGCAGTTGAGTTGTGTGTACTGATTTTGTGTCTTTACTGAATTCATTTATTATTTCTAACAGGTTTTTTTGGTGGAATGGTGTGGATAATTGAACTTCCAAAATCCCACTGTTTCTACCACATCCAGGTCATCCACAACAGGGAAGAAAGGGAAGTCCTTTATATTGGGAAGTCCTAATAATTCTTTCCACAGTGCCTCTAAACGACATGTGGACTTGGGGTGGACTGGATCTGGGTAAGGCTTGGCCTCTGTATGGAAGTTTGATGTTTCCTCTGCCTTTCTGGCATGGTTTTGACATGGTGTTTTGAAAAGTACTTGATTTTCCATTATTTTCAAATGTACAGACAGCTTTACATACAGAAAAGCAAGTCTTGTATCTTGATTAAATATATTCCTAAATATTAATGTTGACATTATTTAAAATGGAGTTGTTTTCGTAAGTTCTTTTTTAGATTGTTTATTGCTAGTATATATGTATAAGATAGATTTTTGTGAATTGATTTTTTTTCTATAACTTTGCTGAATTACTGATTAGTCAAATAATTTTTGTTGTTATAGGAAGTTTTATATTTAAGATGGTGTGATCTGTATTCTGTGAATAGACACAGTTTTAATTTTTCCATTCACATATGGATGCCTTTGGTTTCTTCCCTCAAAACTCTGGGTAGAACTTCCAGTACACTATTATCAGCGGTGGAGGCCAGCTTCCTGGCCTTGTTCCTGATTTCAGGAGTGAATCTTTCAGTTTTTAACATTGAGCATGGTGTTTGCTGTGGCTTTGTATACTACTCTTTTTCATATTGAACAAACTTCCTTTTATTCCTACTTTCTTGAGTGCTTGTATTATGAAATAGCACCGGATTTTGATTATAGCTTTTCCTGCAGTAATTGATAGGATCATGTGCTTTGACTTCACTTCTTTATAGTTCTTCAGTACATTGCTTAGGTTTAATATGTTGAACAACCTGACATTTCCAGTGTAGAGATACTTGCTTATGGCATCATCCATTTAATGTTCTGTTGGCTCCATGTTGTTCTAATTTTGTGGAGGATTCTTGCGTTCATATTTCTAAGGTATACTGGTGTACTTTTCTTTCTCATGATGTATTTGTGTGACTTGACTAGATGTGGCTTGGTGTTGGTACTTTGAAGGGTCAGCATTAGGGCTGGGACTGGGTTATGGTTGCCCTAAGTGACCCTGAGGTTGCAGCCCAGGCCGCCCGCCTCTGACCACCGCGTCCCCTCGCCAGCTCCAGCCCGGCCCTCTAGAGACTCTCCCCGTCCTTGGAGGGCAGGGCTGACCGCCCCTCAGCCTCCCTCCCCCCTCTGCCCGTCTGTCCGTCCTCCCTGATTCAGGACACCCCGTCCTCCATGAGGCTCCTGGATTCCTGCCTGGGGGACCCACACACCCCCACGAGCTGTGTCGACCACGAGGATTGTCACCTCAAGAGGCCCCGGAAGACGGACTCCCCGGGACCTCAGTATGGGACTTTGTGTGCAGATGGGCCACCACAGAGCTGCCCGGGGTGAGCTGAGGTCACTGACCAGTGTGACCTGTGTGCGGGCGTCCTCATGGGGGGCATTTGCACCCAGACACACGGGAGAGAAGGCAATGTCATGGCAGAGACGGAGACGGGGCTGGGAGTGGCCTGGGACTGACTGACCCCAGAAGCCGTGGAGGAGTGGGCCCCCAGCACCTTGACCTTGGGCTCCAGGCCTGAGAGGAAGCGTCCCCTGTCCCAACCCCACCCCCCATCTGGTGTTTTGTGCCGGGGCCACAGGAATCCCACACCCGGCCTGCGGGGCGTGGCGCTGTGCTTGCTGACACCCAGGACCGTCACTGGCCTCCCCCTCTCTGGGCATGACCCCCTCTCCTCCTCGGTGAGAGACCCAGGGCCCAGGACTCCCGTCCCACACTTCCCCATCACAGCAACCTCCCCCACTCCCCCAGCCACCCCTGGGGCATCTCAGGCCCCAGAAAGGAGCCACAGCAGCGTGGTGACTTGGCGAGTGGTCACAGGCCACCGCACCCACCCCGAGACCTGAGTGTGGCCATCTGAGGAGGGACCCACAAGCCTCCCGACCCAGGCGCCCCGTTTCACAGGGCAGGTCCTCTTGCCGAGTCTCTGGAGGGGAGTGTCGAGCAGGGGTGACTGAGGTCTGTGAACATGTGGGCCAGAGAGGTCCTCCCCAGGAGCCCAGGCACAGTGAGCCCGGGGTGTGTGCATCCCTCCCCTCCTGTACCCCACGGAGTGAGGATAAAACCCCAGTGACCCCCAAGAAGAGACAAGACACCCGGAGGACTAGACCATCCACAGACCGGGGACTGAGTGTCCAACTCATTTCCCTGGAGAGAACAGTGTGTTCACCGGGACTGCAGCCAGGCCCATGTGCCCACAGACACCCAGCTTTAGTGAACCAGCCACACAGCAAACCCCCTTCCAGGGTCCCCTGTGTTACTAGACGCAGCCTTCAGGGCAGGGGGCCGGCCCAAGCGAGGGTGCACGTGCTCCAGCGCCGGACACGCACAGCCCGTCCCCCTGCCCATCTCCCGGCCCCCTCCTGCACCCTGTGACCTCAACCCCTCAGGAACCCTCCTCTCCAGGCTCCGAGCACCTGCATTTCCCACCTCCGCCCCATCACTCTCCACTTCAGTGTGCCCGTTTCCCCGCCAGGTGAAGTGGACGGCAAACGTCCCATACTGGTGTTTTCAGCAGCGGAGACGGGGCTTCCTTTTTCTTGCCAGCTGGGGTCTGGCCGGACATCAGGGTCTGGCCCTGCAGGGAGCAGCCCTGATCCCGCCCTGAGTATAACAGCTTCAGGGAATTCTGGGAGCAAGAAAAAAGAAGGCGCGGAGGGGGTCCCCTACCCTGCAGTTGGGGTCAGAAGTCGGTGGGGAGGATCTTGGGGCCCTGGAATCTGAAGGGCCCCCCCTACCAGGGGAGGGTTAGGAGACCCTGGGTGGCAGTTAAGCTGAGTCCAAGGCCCTCCTGCATAAGAGGCTTCCTAGCCCCGGGGATCCTGAAGAGGCCGGCTTCCTCCTCCCCTCCACCTGCAGGCCTGGTCCCTGCTCTTGAGAGATTCCCTAGGGTGGGGTCCTGGTGCTGGAGGTGCCCCGATGCTGTGGCCTCCTGAGTCTCCAGTGAGGATAATGGGAGTGGGGGAAGACCTGTTCACAGAAAGGGAACTTCTGCCGGAACAGAGCCTGGGTCTGCTGCCCCCGACCCCAGGTGCACTGGGGCAGGAATGTGAGAGCTAGAATTTGGCTAGAATGCAACTGTGAGACCCTGAGGGGTGAGGATTGGCTGACCTGGGCAGCCTGACCCTGCCGGCCAGCCCTCCCCAGGTGTGCCTGCGTTGAGGTCAATATAAACACCGCTCCAGGCAGCAAGAGCCCCTGCAGCTGGGCCTGACGCCATATTCTCTGCCCTGTCAGCAGTCTCGGAGCTGGGCTGCTGGGAGGGAGTGAGGGGCCACGGCTCTGTTGGTGGCCCAGTGTGAGTGGGACTCTGCTGGACTTTCTGCAGGAGTTGCCGGGCTGCCACCTCCTAAAGGAGAGGATGTGTCACCCATACCTTCTGCTGGAATTTCTCCCCGGGCAGAGGTGAGGAAGGAAAAACCCAGTGGGGGCCGGGACAGGAGGGGTACCTCAGGCAGGGAAATGGAAAGCTTCCAGAAGAGCGCCCGGGGCCAGGACCATCCTGGCTGGCCTGCAGGCACCAACTCGGCCTGCGTGCTGTGGCTGGTGTGACTCCAAGCCCTTTCCTCTAGGCTTTCAAGTCCTTGCACACATTCAGGTGATTTGCCTGGGAAGGGTGGGAACAGTTCAGCAGCAGCTGGCCTGGGGCTCAGCTCACGTTTACTCACAGACGCCTTGGCACCGTCCCCCAGCCTTGCAATGAGGACACTCCTTGCGGGGGAGCTGCTGGCTGCATGGGAGACGATTCCCCACCTCTGACCAACTTCAGAATTGTTTACCACTGGAGCAAGTGCCCTGATAGGGTTTTCATCTGTATAACTAGTGGGTTCTTGATTAGCAATGTGAAGGGTGACATCAGAAGTCATGAATCAGGATGGAAATACTTATCCCCAACAGGTACAGGTGTAAAAACCAGGGGAGGCCGTGTGCAGCCGGCACCCTTAGGGATGGGCTTCTGACTGACCCCTCAACATTCTGGTGTCCAGCCACTGTTTTAGTATTTCTGAGGCCCAATGCTGACCCTAAGGGTTCTGTAACCCAGCCTCTGTGGGCCTTTAATGAGGCCTGCACTCCAGGATCCTACAGAGCAGGGTCTGTGTGACCATTCTGTGGCTTCTGTAACAAATGACCACAAGCTGGGTGGTTCAAAACAACAGGAATTCATCCTCCCCCAGTCCTGGAGACCAGACATCTGAGATCAAGGTGTTGCAGGACAGAAGTCTCTCCAAAGGCTCCAGGATAGGGTTCTTCCTGCCTTTTCCAGCTTTTGGGGGCTCCAGGCATTCCCAGGCTTGCAGCTGCATCCCTCCCGTCTCTGCCTCTGTCTTCACGTGGCTTCTCCTCTGTGTCTCTCCTCTTTTGTCTCTCATAAGGACTTTCTCAATTGGATTGAGGGCCACCCTAACACAAGACGACCTCACTTCGAGATCCTTAACTACATATAGAAAGACCCTTTTCCCAGATATGGTCCTGTTCACGTGTTCTGGGGGGGGGGCACATCTTTCGGGGCCAGCATTCAACCCATTGCCTGTGTATAAAATAACCCTCATTTTTGGAGATTGCCAAGGTCCTGTATAGACTGGCACAGACAGCAGCCATGTGGGTGGGGTCTGGGCAGAGTGAGGACCCTGGAATCACCTGGAAAGGATGAAGTCCTGGCTGCATTAGGTGAGCTCTTCTACCACGGGGCACGTGGAAACAGCCACTCCACTCTGTCCGTGGAAAGGGACCCAGTGCCGAGTCCAGAATTGGTTATATTGGAAAGCAGGCTCTCCTGGACTTCATCATCAATAGCATCATGTAACCAATAACTACGGGCTTGGAATCGGTTTCTGGCATGTGATGACAGCACTGTCTCTTTAGGCTCATCCAGCCTAGAATAGGAATGTTTGAAGGAGAAGAGTTTGGGAGATTGTGAAGCTTGGTTGTCAAGGAAACTGAGAAGGTTTGTCAAGGAAACTTCTCCCTTAAACTGAAGGCAGGGCTGGGAGAGCTGAACTCCAGGGATCTTTTAAAGGGGCTTCTCTGAAGCACCATCACCTGAGAGGTGGTCTCAGCATGAGCTGGGGTTTGAGAAAAGTGTGATGAGATGAAGCCTGACTTTCTGTGACAGCTGGGGAGGGGTTTGTAAAGCACCTTGGGTTTTAAGGTAAAGTTTGTTGCTGGAACAAAGTGTCTCCCAAAACTGGGCTGGAGCTCAAGATGTGTCTGTCCCCTTCTTGTGAGAGTCAGTCCAGGGCAGGTGAGTGTCAGGTCCCAAGCTCTGGCCCCCTTGTTTCTCCTCCCTGCTTCCAGGTGAGGTCTCCAACCAGCAGGGTGCGGTGAACAGCTGGGCTTCATGCCCTCTGTTGTAGGATGCAGGCTGGCCAAGGCCCTCACCAACTTCACCTGTTTCCCTTGGTAACAGGAGAGAGTACGCCCCAGCTGGAAGGGGTGGGAAGGCTGGGAGGTGCAGGGTAGCTGTGAACAGGAAAAAGGGAAATGGGTTCTTATGGCCAGCTGCGCAGCCCTGTTGTGACGGTCACCTGGACGGTAGCACACAGACATTGGGTCCTGTGAAGCTTCAGTGCTTTGTGGTTCTGGAAATCCTGTAGGAGACGGTCCACAGCAGGTGAAGCTAATGCTCTCAGTGGAGCTGGTGAAGCCAAAGATCTGCAGTTCAGACTGAAGGTGCCGATGTACATACAGGACAAAACCATCTCGTGTGATTGGACTTCAGGCACGTTTAACATGAATGCAGCCATGTTAATGCCTAGCATCTTCTATCTTGTGCCTCCCCTCAGGGACCCCCTCCTCAGTTCCTGGGGTTCCTGTAACCCACGTACAGGGGGATGGAGAGTGGGCTCTGTCCAGTCTGAGCTCTGAGTTAACCCTGCGTGTGAGTCTGCTCAGGACCGCCGTAACAAATAGCACAGATAGGGCAGCTTGGGTAACAGACCTATCTCCCAGTCCTGGATGCTGTCGGAGATCAAGGTGTGTGCACGCTGGCTTCTCCTGAGGCCTCTCTCCTTGGTGCTTAGACAGCCATCTTCTCCCCAGGTCCTCACATGGTCTCCCCCTGTGCCTATCTGTGTCCTAATCTCTTCTTGTAGGACATCAATCCTATTGGATTAGGATCCACCCTGGTGACCTCATTTTTACCTTGATCACCTCTTTAAAAATCCCATCTCCAAATACAGCCACATCCTGGGGTCCTGGGGGTTAGGGATTCAGCATGTGAATTTGGAGGGACGTGACTGAGCCTATACCATCCTGCTTAGGAACTAACATGTGCCTCGGTCCTTCCTTCCCTCCAGTCACACGAGGCGATGTAATGGCTGAAGGAGAGGCCACTCGTGCAGAGTTTGTGTCCCAGCTGGGGAGCCCTTCTCTGCTCTCTCTGATCAGGCCATGGCAGTGCCTGCCCTGTCCTGAGATGAGCAGTTCTGGGGTTTCCTGCCGTGTATCCCGGCCTGCTGAGGTGCTCATTGTCAGGGAACTCAGGAGCCAGCAGCCTAGTGGGGATGCCGGGGACTCTCAGGCCCTTGGCAGATGTCTCTCCCGGCAGATACCCTAGCGAAAGTGGGGAAACATTTGGGGGATTACAGGCGGGGGAGAGTCAGTCTCGTTTATGCTTCAGAAAGACCAGGTTGGGGTGGGATGTGAGACGCACTGTGCGGGCAGGGAGCTTTGTCAGGCCTGATGGAGGAACCAGGCACAAGTTCGGGCTTGGGCCAGGGTTGTGGGCGTAGAGGGGAATTAGTGTGGGAACTGGCCACAGACTGTTGTCGAAATCTCGGCTTCCCCGTGCACCGAGGCCAGACAGAAATACGGAGACAGGAATTTTGGAGGAAGAGAGCGATGGCTTTATTTTTCTGCCAGGCAGAAGGGAAGACACAGCTGGCTAGCGCCACAAGAACTGGGCACCCCACTCTCCTTGAGAATCAGGGAAAATTTTATGCGTGGGGCTCTCGCAGTCCGGGGTATAGGGTGAGTATAAAAGTAGTGAATGTCTTGCATTCTTCCTTTCCTTTGCATTATTTCAAAACAGTCATAGCTGGCATCAGGCCGCGTGGTAATTGGGGTCCAGCAGTCTGGTAATTGCATACGTTTGCCTCTGGTTTATCGGCGGTGACCTCGTTTCTGAAATGCAAAAGCTATAGGGGGTGATTTGTTATGAGGGGCGTATAGAATGTAAGTGCTGGACATAATAAGGTTAGGGAGTGAGAGGCAGGGGATGTAACTCACAGAGTCAGGGGTGATGGGTGCCGAATGTAAATTACATAGTGTCAGGGAGTGAGGTTAGCTTTGTAAAGTACAAATGTAGTTATTACAGATTAGTGACAAAGTATAACAAGGAGTGATGAACTCTTTCAGGCCAGGTTATGTTTCTTCTCTAGCCTGTTTGCAGTTCCCTTTGTTTTCCTTGTTCTCAGGGGAAGGAAAACTTCATTTCTACTTTTGCTGCAACAAGACTGGAGGAGCAGATGACAGTCACTGGGGCACAAGGAGGGTGGGAGCCTGGGAGGCCCCAGTGTTACCGAACAAAACTTGGGTCCCCTTGCCCGAGTGCAGTAAAGCCAATCTACTGACACCGGGTGTGGTGAAGGAAAGTGCAGCTTTAGTTGTAAAAGTGCCAATACAAGGAGGCCAGGTGGCTTGTGCTCTAAAACCCCAAGCTCCCTGAAGGATTTCAGTAAAGCAATATTAAAGGCCAGGTGAAGGAGGGGCGTCGCAGGGTATGTGATCAGCTGGTGCACAATTCTCTGGTTGATGGTGAGGTAACAGGCGGTTAACATTATAAATTCTTAGGCGCTAGAAGTTCCGGGGCTACATGTTCATGATCATCAAGTAGTTAAGTTCTTCCACTTGGTGGTGGTTTTAGCATCTGTAAAACAACTCAGGAAGTGTGTATCAGATACTGTTATCCAGGTACTTCAGAGAGGAGCTACAGCAGAGCATGTGGGGGAGGGGCCTGTCCTGGGAAGGCCCAATAGGGTCCTGCTTGGTTACACCCGGTGCCTGGGCTCGGCAACCTGGGAAGGTGGGGCTGCTCCTGGGTGTGGGGAGCTGTGGGCCCAGTCCTCTGAGGGGCCTGTTAGCCCCCAAGGTGAGATGGGGGTGCAGTGGCTGGACAGAGACGTCTGGCCTGGGAGAGGGGTCCAGGCTGGAAATGTCACGGGAATCATCACAGGGAGGGAGAGGAAAGGCCAATGGGGGCAGGTAGGTCACAGTGGACTATGTGCAGGTGACTGCGGTCCTGGTGGAAGCAACTCAGAGCCACAAAGGAGTGGCCGTCAGGGGCTCAGCTCCATTCTCCTGTTCCTTTGTAAAACTGCTGTGTAAGAGTTTGAGACACCGCCAGGAGATGTCAGGGCCCAGTGCTGCCATGGCTTCATCAAAGGGCCCAGGGGGAAGACAACCACTGCAGGTCCCGCCCATGTCCGCACTGGGAATGAGCCCCATCGGGGCTCCTGGGCTCACAGACTTGAGGGAACCTCTGTCCTCAGGACCGGTCTTCCTCCCTCCTCTCACCTGCTGGTCAGAGGCCCAGGAACCCCCAACCTGGCTCCACACCCAGGGCCTGGATTCTGAGACAGCTTAGGGGTAAGCAAGACCCTCACGCTCCTTTATCTGCCTGGGGGTGAGAATGTCTTAAACGCTGCAATTGACTGATTATGGAGGGCTGAGTGTTTCCAGCAGGTATGGGTGGAAAGATGGGGCGTGAACTTCCTGTGCCTGCAGGGTCTTCCCAGCGTGAAGATCTCTGTGTTTCCCCTGGCCAGTCAGCATCCTCCCAGGAAGCCCAGATCCAGTATTACGAGGGCAAAGGCTCTCCCCTTGCTTATCTGTAACTTCCCACTCCCACAGCAAGGCTGTGGCTGGCTCCCTGGCTCCCACCATCTGCCGTTTATCTGTGCATTGCTCCTTTCCAGGATACATGTGCAGAGGTTTCAGAATTGTTAGCTACTACACCCTGGAAAGAACTTCATAGAATAAAGCCCACTGTTTATATACGGTCCATTTTGCCTTTAGTCTACAGATTCCATTCATTTCCAAAGGTGACTTAAGTCAGCACCTTTTATCCCATCCCCTACAGTGAGTTGCTTCCATATATTTCTAATACAGTTAGATTCTGTGACATTATGTATTCCATCCTGCAACATTCCTACATCCTAAATAACTAAATTTGAATAGATTATGATTGGCCCCTTGGGCTATGCACATCTGTGGGCTTAGACAAATGCATAGTGACAGGTATCCACCCTAGAGTATCACGTGGACTACTTCAGACACCCCACCCCATGATCTGCTTATTGTCTACGTAGCTTTGCCTTTCCCGGAATGTCATCAATGGGGTCATACTGTGTGCAGCCTCCACAGACTGAAGTCTTTCACTTAGCAGTATATACTAAAGATTTATCAATGTCTTTCCATAGGTTGGTTGTGCGTTCTTTTCTGCTGAGTAGTATTCCACTGCACGTGTATGGGAGGAAAAACAATTTTCCTTCTACTTTTCTAGGTTCTTGGTTGAGGCCCCCCCCCCGCCCCTGTAATAAAAGACAGATTACCAGGAGAAAAGCCGAAGTTTAATAACATGTATACCTTCTGAATACAGGGGGGATACCACGGAAAACTGAGTCACGCCCTGAAATGACCAAAACCATCCCCTTAAATACTGTCTTCAGCTAAAAACAGAAGAAAGATGCTGGGGAAGGGGGGAAGGCCAGTTATGGCAGGTTATCATGCAAAGCACAGTAAACAAGGGTATGACTGTTTGCACATTTAAGTCAGGACTTCCCCATTGAAAAGAGTTACCTAATATTTAATTATCCTTCTATTTTGGGTGCAAAGAGGGACATACCCTTATAAATGGAGATTTCTCTGTTGTAAATGTCCTTCATAAAACGGCAATCTCAGTTTTCTAAGATTTTTAAAAAAATTTATTATTTTTGGCTGCATTGGGTCTCCATTGCCACGTGCAGGCTTTTCTCTGGTTGTGGCGAGCAGGGGCTACTCTTCATTGCAGTGTGCGGACTTCTCATTGTGGTGGCTTTTCTTGTCACGGAGCACAGGCTCTAGGCGTGTGGGCTTCAGTAGTTGTGGCACACAGGCTCAGTAGTTGTGGCTCGCGGGCTCTTGAGCGCAGGCTCAGTAGTTGTGGCTCACAGGCTTAGTTGATCTGCGGCATGTGGGATCTTCCCGGACCAGGGCTCGAACCTGTGTCCCCTGAATCGGCAGGTGGACTCTTAACCACTTAGCCATCAGGGAAGCCCTTTTTTTTAAAGCAGACCAATAATCCTCATGCCAGAGAGACATATTTTGGGGTGGCATATTTTACTCGCGTTGACATGGATGTACCCCAATTTGCTTATGCATTCATCTTTTGAAGGATATCCTGATTTCTTCAAGTTTTTAGCCATTATGGAAGTGCTGCTCTTCATAATTGCATCCTTCTTTGCATTTGGACGTAGATTTTCAAAGCAGTTGCCTAAATACTGGAAGTGTGATTGTTGGATCCCAACATGAGACTTGTTTAGCTTTGGAAAAAACTGCCAAATTGTCTTACAAAGTGGCTGCACATGCATCCCCCCAGGTATGAGGGAGAGTTCCTTTTGTTCCTCACCCTCTAGCAATTGGTATTGTCATATTTTTGGAGCTTAGCAATCCTAATAGGTGTGCTGTGATAGCTCATGATTTTAATTTGTAATTCCCTAATGGTATATGATGTTGAGCTTGTTTCTTTTTCTTTTTTTTTTCTTGCGGTATGCGGTCCTCTCACTGTTGTGGCATCTCCCGTTGCAGAACACAGGCTCTGGACACGCAGGCTCAGCGGCCATGGCTCACGGAACCAGCTGCTCCGTGGCACGTGGAATCTTCCCGGACCAGGGCAAGAACCCGTGCCCCCCGCATCGGCAGGTGGACTCTCAACCACTGCGCCACCAGAGAAGCCCTTGAGCTTGTTTCTGTATGACTTTTACTATCTGTATATCTTTTTTGGCGGAATGTCTGTTCAGATCATGCTGTTCATGTTCATGCTGAGAGGAGCCCTGTCTCCTCAGGACCTGCTGGGGCTTTGGCTTCTGGAACACGTGGGGCTGAGTCCACGCTGATGGCCGGGCTTCGGAACAAGCCGGGGTCGGATCCACACTAACAGAAGCCGTGTCTCCTCAGGACCCGCTGGGCCTTCAGCTTTGGGACACTGTGGGGTCCAGTTCATGCTGACAGGAGCCTGGTCTCCTCAGGACCTGCCGGGAGGTGATGCTGCTGAGGGAGAAGGTGAGGAAAAGTGGGCAGAAGGTTCCTGTGCGTGGCTGACCACTGAGGGTATCTGTCTTCAGAGGACCCAGGAGAGGAAGGGCTTGATGTGGAAAACTGGGTTTTTGGCCCCTTTTGTGTGTGGTGTAGACAGAGTGCAGTGTTGTTCTTTGGCGTGTGGCGTCTGGTTTTCCCAGCACCATTTATTGAGGGGACTGTCCTTTCCCTGGTGTATGTTCTTGGCTCCTTTCTTGTGAATTAACTGACCACATACCTGTAGGTTGATTCCTGGGTTCTCTGCTCTGTTCCTCTGGTCTGTGTGCCTGTTTTTGTGCCCATTCCACACTTTTTGGGGACTGTAGCTTCGTAATGTAGTGTGAAATCAGGGAGGGAGACACCTCCAGCCCATTCTCCTTCCTCAAGGTCGTTTTGGCTCTTCTGGGTCCTTTGTGGTTCCACACACAACTTAAGATTATTTGTTCTGTTTCTATGGAAAATGTCATTGGACTTTTGGTAAGGATTGCATTGAATGCGTACATTAATTTGGCTAGACTGCATATTTGTTTTAAATTAAACAAAAATTTGGGTCACACCATGTAGCATGCAGGGTGCGTGATCTTAGTTCCCCAACCCGGGATCGAACCCGCGCCCCTTGCAGTGGGAGCACAGAGTCCCAACCCATGGACAGCCAGGGAATTCCCACCATAGAATGCATATTTTCACAGTATTCTTTTTTTTTTTTTTTTTTTTTTTTGCGGTATGCGGGACTCTCATCGTTGTGGCCTCTCCGGTTGCGGAGCACAGGCTCCGGAAGCGCAGGCTCAGTGGCCATGGCTCACAGGCCCAGCCACTCCGCGGCATGTGGGATCCTCCCAGACCGGGGCATGAACCCGTGTCCCCTGCATCGGCAGGCGGACTCTCAACCACTGCGCCACCAGGGAAGCCCTTGTTTTGTTTTGGTTTTTTGCGGTATGCGGGCCTCTCACTGTTGTGGCCTCTGCCGTTGCAGAGCGCAGGCTCAGCGGCCAAGGCTCACGGGCCCAGCCGCCCCACGGCATGTGGGTTCTTCCTGGACCGGGGCACGAACCCACGTCCCCTGCATCGGCAGGCAGACTCTCAACCACTGCGCCACCAGGGAAGCCCCTCCATTTATTTTCGTCTGTTCAGTGTCCTCTATCAGTGTCTCCCAGTTTTCAGTGTGCCAGTCCTTCATGTCCTTGGTTAAATTTACTCCTAGCTATCTTTTTGGATGCAACTGTAAGTGGGATTTTTTTAAAATTCTTTTTCTGATGGTTCATTATCAGTGTATAGAATCACAAATGATTTTTGTGCATTGATTTTTCTCTTTTTTTTTTTTTTTTGTATCCTTCAGCTTTACTGAATGCATTTTTTAGTTGTAACAGTTTTTTGGTGGTTGAATGTGGAGAACTAGAATTCAGAAATCCCACTGTTTCATCTACATCCAGGTCATCCACAGCACCCAAGACATAGTGGCTCCGAATATAATCTTCCCATGGTGCTTCTTGTAGTATGTGGACTCCTACAAGGGTGATTAGCCTCCCCACTGTGGGTGAACTGGATCTGGGTAGGGCTTGGCCTCTATAACAGAGTTTGATGTCTGTATTTCTGGCATGGTATGACGTGGTTGTTTCGATAAGTACTTTATTTTCTAGTAAATTTCAAGTGTATAAAAGACTTTAAATAGCAGTATAAAGTTTTCCATCTTCACAAAATACTCCAGTTTGTTTTACCCTGTGAGAGTGGGAGGGCCACTCTCCCAGGGAACCAGCACATAACCCCAAAGTGAGGAATAATTAAGGTTTCCACATTATAATCCTATCCACGGACCCGCTTCAACTTTCACCAGCTGCCCCAGCTTTGTGGAAATGTATTTTTCTATTCGAATCCAGTTTTCTCTTCTTGGAACCATCACTAGGGCTTTTCCTCACTTTAAAAACCTTGCTGGATTGAAAGTGTACAAGATGAGCATGATCTGGGTGGTTTTTCTGTATGGCTTCTTTCACTTAGGATGTTTCCACTGTTTATCCGCATTGTAACATTGATCATTATTTCATTCATTTTTCCATTGTGATTAAAAACACATAACATTTGCCATTTAAACCATTTTTTAAAAGCTTTTTAAAAAAATGATTTTCTATTCTTTGGCTGTGTCGGGTCTTTGCTGCTGCACGCAGGCTTTCTCTAGTTGCGGCCAGCGGGGGCTACTCTTCATTGCCGTGTGCAGGCTCCTCATTGCGGTGGCTTCTCTCGTTACGGAGCACGGTCTCTAGGCGCACGGGTTTCAGTAGTTGTGGCACGAGGGCTCAATAGCTGTGGCTCACGAGCTTAGTTGCTCTGCGGCATGCAGGATCTTCCAGGACCAGCGCTTGAACCCGTGTGTCCTGCAATTGGCAGGCGGATTCTTAACCACTGTGCCACGAGGAAAGCCCCATTTAAACCATTTGTAAGTATATAGTTCTATGGCCTTAAGTACATTCACATTGTTGTAAAAATATCCTCACCATCCATCTCCAGAACTTTATTTTCCCCATGTGAAACTGTAGCCATTAAACACTAACTCACCTCAACCCCTGGCAACCTTATTCTACTTTGTCTTTGAATTTGACTTATCTGGATACCTCATACTAATGGAATCATAGAACGTTTGTCCTTTTTGTGTCTGGCTGGTTTCACTTAGCATAATGACTTCAAGGTTCATCCACATTGTAGCATGTGTGAGAATTACCTTAGTTTTAAAGGTTGAATCATATTCCATTGCGTATATACTACACTGTACTTATCCATTCATCTGTTGAAGGATGTGTTGTGTTGCTTCCACCTTTTGGCTATTGTGAATAATGTTGCTATGAATATGGGGTACAGATATCTGTTCCAGTCCTTGCTTTCTAATATTCTGGGTGTACACCCTGGAGTGGAATCAAGGAATCATACATTTTCCATGTTTTTGAGGAGCCACCATACAGTTTTCCACAGCGGCTGTATAATTTTACTTTATTCCTTTATATGACAGAATAATGCAGCTTATGGATCTACCTTATTTTGCTTATCCGTTTACCTGCTGAGGGACATTTAAATCTTTCCTACCCTAGGCTATTGTGAACAGTGCTGCTGTGAATAATTGGTGTACAAGTTTTTGTTTGAATGCCTGTTTTCCATTTTTTTGGTATATATCTAGGAGTGGAGTTGTTGAACCACATGGTAATTATATTTTATATTTTTGAGTAAATGCTAAAGGTTTGTACACATAGACTGCACCATTGTACATCTCCATAAGTAACTTTTAAGGGTTCCAATTCCTCTGCATTGTTGCCAACGTTTGTTATTTTTATTTACATATTTTAAAATTTATTTAAAATTTTATTTTTATTCTAGTGTGTGTGAAGGGGCATCACACTGTGGCCTTAATTTGCATTTTCATCATGACTCCTGACATTTGACATCTTTTCATGTCCTTGTTGACCATTTGTATGTCTTGCCTGGAGAGCAGTCCATGCACGTTATTTGTCTGTTTCAAAAATTGTATTGTTTGTCTTTTTGTTGATGAGTTGGAAAAGTCCTGGGTACATTCTAGGTAAAGAGTCTTATGAGATATATAATGTGCCAATATTGTCTTCCATTCTGTGGGCTGTCTTTTTACTTTCTGGATAGCCTCTTTTGATGCACAAAGGTTTGTAATTTTGAGGAAATCCAATTTATCTATTTTTTTCTTTCATTTCTTATGCTTTACTGTCAAATCTAAGAAACCATTGCTAAATTCATGGTCGGGAAGATTTAATTCCTCGGTTTATTTGAGAGTTCATTCAGTCATCCCTCGGCGCCCACTAGGCCAGGTTTTAGGCCTGGGGCTGAGTCAGTGTGAGGGTTCAGCGGTCACGGTTTAGGGTTATGGGTCATCGTTGGAGAGTCATGGTAGAGGGTTGTGGTTAAAGGGTCAGGGATTAGAGTTTAGGGGTCAGTGGTGAGGGTCTAGGGGTCTGTGGCTAGGGTTGTTAGGGGGTTACGGTTAGAGGTTAGGGTTCTTAGGGTAAAGGTTAGAGTTAGGTTTAAGCACAATTGGCCCTCATTGTCCTCCCCTCTCCTTCTCTGTGAAGCCTCCAGAATGGGTAGGACTTGCCCAGGGTCAAACAGGAGTCAGGGAGCTGAGGTCAATAACTGTTTTTCTGGCCTCCCTTCCCCCAGTCCTGGGCTCTGAGAGAAGAATGAACTGTCTGTTCTTGTCTAGGACTGTTTCTTATCCACCTCAACCTCTGTCAAGCATTGGGGAGGGTGTCAGAAGTCATGCATGGTTTCCTTCTGCCCTCCTACCTGGGAAGGGTGATGCTGGCCCTACTCTGCCTGGGCAGCCCCAGGTTCCAGCACAGCCCAGACAGGAGGGCACTCAGTGGACATGTGTGGATTTATACAGGACTGGGTGCAGTGACCTGCCAGCCCCCAGATGCTGCCTTCTTGAGGGCTGCTGGGGCCCTCCTGGCACTGGAGGCATCCTTTGTCCCATCTGAGTGGGCATGAATAGATGATCAAGTCTCAGGCAGGACATCCCTCGACCTCTGACTATCCAGGCAGGCATCTGTGGTCCTCTAGCTCAGTCCAGCCTGGGCATTGTCATGCCCTCATGTACAGCTATGGAGCTGACCATGATGCTGGGCAATTCAAGAGCTACCTGGGCAGTGTAGACATTCCTTTGAGAAGTTTCAGCCACCAACATGCATGTGGCTGAGAAAAAGACCTCCCGCTCATGGCCTCATAGGCTGCCAAGCGAGGGAGTAATCCTCTAAGACATTGGAGTGTGGCCCTGATGCAACACCCATGCAGCAGACCATGGCCCTGCAATCCTCTGTCCTTTCAGTCGTTAGAAACTTTTGACATGCATATTCATTAAGAATCAAAGATATGGGAGCAACTGGACCTCCCAGTGTGAGGTTTACACTGCCACTGCCATTGTCTTGGAGAGCCACATGCATCCATGTGGCCTCTGGAAAGCCTGCCAATTATGGGTTCCATGGCATGGAATAATTCTCGAGCCTCCCGTTACTTCATTGCTCAAGTGTCCTTACCACCTTAGCATTTGGTTTCTTCCTCTTAGTAAAGGAGAGAGAAGAAACTGGAAAAGGAGCAGTATTGTTTTTCAGGGATGGGCAATTAATATGGCCAGGGAGATGGCATAACTCAGGGCTCCCACCTCTCAGGGGCAGGAATGAGGTCTGTGTGTCTTCTCAGGACACATGGGCTGTTCTGGGCCAGCCTCTGAGATGTGAGGACCTGATGCCCAAGGAAAGAGACTTGAGTTTACCACCACCAATGATCCTGACTTTTCAGCAAGTGAAAGAACTTTTTGCAGTCTTGGGAGGGACAGTAAGAGCACTGGATGAGTCGCTGCAGCCCCTGACCCTAAGTGAACCCCTTTCCTCCTTTTGTGTCAGATTCTGTGCTGTGCAGTGAGCTGTCATTGACATAGAATCTGTTGCTTTCTCCCAGCCAGCATCTGTTCTCAGGCCCAAGTGCCTCAGTTTTCCTTTGGGAATTACATGTCACCTGCTTCCAGTCCAAACAGTTGCAGAAGGATGACCCCATATTCCACCCAGCTCGAAGATGGGTTTACAACCCACATCTAGCCAGTCCCATTTTCCATCTTCTGGTGATCGGTCAAGGATGAGAGTGCAACCCAAGCCAGATCAAAGGCATTTAAAACCATGACTTTCTTGGAATCCAAGAAAAGGAGAAACTCTTCCTCGGAAAATGGATGGTGAGTGGTTGTCAGCCTAGAACTGCTGTTGGTCCAAGTGCAGTGAGAGAGCCTGTGCCTATGAATGGGCTCCCCCAAAGGCACTGAGCGGGACAAAGGTTTGGAGAGAAGCAAGGTCACACTGAGACAGTGTGAGCCCCTGGACCTGCCAGGTCCAAACCCATTCTTCAACTTGCCACTTGTAAATATTAACGTATTTCTACCCTTACAATAAATACTAATTTATTTTATTTCCGTAAGTGTGTCCAGTCACTGGGAAAAGAAAAAGTCCTGGTTGATACATCTGAGTCAATAATCCCTGACCCTTCCTCAGGTGTCCTCACTGGGTAGGCGTGGCTGGGGTAGGTGAAAACACTGGGTGGGGTCATAAACTAGGGGAGCTGGCAAACAGCTCTGTCTTTCCTCAGTGGTTAATTGGCCTTTTTGTGTTTTCCTTCATTTAGGGTCCATTTTGGTAATGTGTTTTTACAAAGAAATCCCCCTTTTCCTCTAGATTTCCAGTTTGTTACAGTAGATCTCTCTTATTTTGACGTTTAATTGTTCCTGTCTAATTTTCTACAGAATCATGACAAATAATGAACAATATACTGATACTTTACTATTAACTGAAGTCTCTATTCACGTTCCCTTTGTTATACCTTTCCTTGTTCCAGGGTCTCAGAGGACATGGGGTCATCATGTCTGTTTAGTCTGTTCTGGGCTCTGACAGTTGCTCAGATTCTCCTTGTTTCCATGACCTTGACAGCGTGGAGGAGGGCTGCTCAGGTATTGTATAGACTGCTGGGCGCTGGGATTTGCTTGGTGGTTTTGTCGTGGTTAGACTTGGCTTTGCAAAAGCAGACCATAGATGTGAAGTGCTTCCTCTTCACTATATATCAAGAGGACAGGCTCTTAAGGGAACTTCTCCCTTATATTCTTAATTTTGGTCACCTAGCTGAGGTAATGTTTGTCATGTTTTCCCACAGTGAGGTTAATTTTTTCCCATGTCCATCCTGTGTGTCTTATGTAGGAGGCAGTCATAATGCAGAAGCCACACTTGAGGAGAGGGGTTAGCTTCACATCCCTGATGGACAGCTGACTTGCTATATACATTGTTTAGAAGCTTTCTGCATAGGAGATTTCTATTTAACACCATTCATCAAAAACTATGTAATTTATTTATACCAGTTTGGACACGTGAATAATTATTGTAAACTTTTGGTTATAATCCAGCACTGCATTATTAGACTGCTTAGTTCATTGTTGCTTTGGCTGTTGAGAGCTTCTTCCATTTGCTCTTGTTTTCATTTTACATATTTTTTCTTTTGTGGGTTTAAAAAATTTTTGGTACTTCTTTACTTTCTGATATTTTAAGATTATCCTGCTTCATATATTTACTGTCTCAGTCCTACCAGCAGCCCTTTCTTCAAAGAGTCCTAGTTCCTTTTATTAGAGAATGGTATTAAAAACTTACATGTGGGAGCTAAATATGCTCAGCTGACAGTACATAGAAATATATGCATGTATCCCAGCCTATGCATATACACATAATTACAAAGATTTCCATGTGGAACTATGTGTAGGCTAAAGATAGTTTATACTGATATCTCCAAGTGGATCTGTTATGACATGGATATTGTAACCTTCTCCCTTCGTTTGACTGTAACATCCAACTCCAGTGGTAAGAAACCTGGCTTCCACCATTTGTCATTTATTAAATTCAGTGCTTGTTCCATTTGATGACTGATATAGTAGTTTCAGTACTGTTAGCTGCTACCCCTCATGGGAAAGAACATAGAGTCCACTGTGTATGTATGGCACATTTTGTCTTTGGCCTAAGATTCTGTACATTTCCAAAGTTAACTTAGGTCAGCCCATTTGTCCCACTACCAACTGTGAGTTTTTTCATACATTTCTGAATCAGTTAGATTCTTTGTTACATTCTGTATCCCAGTTTTTGACACTCCCATATCCTAAGTAGTTAAGTTTGAATAGATTGTAAATTACTTGTTGGGTTGTAAAAATCTGTGGGTATAGCCAAATGCAGTGACAGGTATTCACCACTGAAGTATCATATGGACTATTTTCAAGCACATATTCTGTAAACTGTTTACCATGTCAGTTTTGCCTTTTCTAGAATGTCATATAAATGAGGTCATACACTGTGTAGCACTTCAGACTGGATTCTTTCACTTAGCAATGTAAGTGTTAGATGCATGTATTATTTTTTTTGGGGGGGGGCACGGGTTGATGATCCGTTCCTTTATATCTCTGAATACTATTGCACTGCATGTATATGAGAGGAAAAATAATTTTCCCTCTACACTTCTATGTTCTTTATTGAGATCCCCCTTGTAATGAAAAAGAGACGAACTGGAGAAAACAATCAGAAGTTTAATATATACCATGCATACCTCCTGTATACTTGAAAGATACCCAGGAAAACTGAGTCACTCCCTGAAATGGCCCAAGCCGTTACCTTAGACACTTCTGCTGAGAACAAAAAAAAAGATGTCAGGGAATGGAGGCAGCCATTTAAGGGATGTTATTAGGCAAAGCCCAGTAAACAAGGGTAAGGTTGTTACACAGATTTACATCCAGGCCTATTTCGTTGACAAGCTTTTTTTTTTTAAAAAAAACATTTATTTATTTGGCTGCACCGTGTCTTAGTTGCGGCCTGTGGAATCTTTAGTTGCGGCATGCGGGCTCTTAATTGCAGCATGCGGGATCTAGTTCCCTGACCAGGGATTGAACCCTGGTCCCCTGCATTGGGAACATGGGGTGTTAACCACTGGACCAGCAGGGAGGTCCCAACAAGCTTTCCTTGATATTTAGTCATCATTCAATTCCTGGTCCAGAGAGGGACATACCCTTACAAATGGAGATATTCTTAATAAATGTAAATTTACCTACTAAAAGGGCATTTTCTACTTGGTTTTGAAAGATTCTCCTGGGTCTGCTGTTTCTTAAATTAATCAGTCCAAAATAATCCTTTTGTCAAATGGGCATATTTTGGGGTGGTGTATTCTGCTCCCCTTGACATGTATGTGCCCTAATTTGCTTATGAATTCATCTACAGAAGGATATCCTGATATCTTTAAGTTTTTAACAATTATGAATAGAGCTGCTGTGCATTACTTGATGCTAGTTTTGGTTTGAATACAGTTTTTCAAAGCCGTTGTCTAAATACAAGAGGTACACTTCTTGGATCCTAAGGTGAGACTTTTGATTTGGAAAAATCTGCCAAACTGTCTTTCAAAGTTGGTTGTACATGCATTCCACCAGCATCTTGAGTTTATTCTTGTATGCTTATTTACTGCCTGTTTATCTTCTTGGGCCAGGTGTGTGTTTCAATCTTTACCAGTTTTTAATGGCGTTGTTGGCATAATTTGAGTACAAATCCTTTATCAGATATGTGTTTTGGAAATAGTTTCTTGCAGTTTGTGGTTTGTCTTCTGGTTTTCTGAATAAGGTCACCAGACCCAAAGTCATGTAGATTATCTTTTTTTTTCCCTAGGATTTTTATAGTTTGGTAATTTAAATTTGGCTACGGGCATTTTGAGTGAATTTTGGTTTAAGTTGTAAAGTTTGTGTCTACATTCATTTCATTACATATGGTTTGTAATTAATTGCTCCTTAACCATCTTTTGAGAAGATACAATGAGATACTTGGCTCCATTTCAGTTTGGATTTCCAAACTTAGTACATATAGCAGAACTGCCTCCCAGATGAGGCCTCTGGGTTTGTGAGTGCAGCACTCCCGGCACTTTTCTCACATCCCACAGGGGGCGCCGAACCCACCTGTGTGACCCTGGGGGCACAGGTGCACCCTGCCCACAGACTTTGCTCTGTGACAAGCAGACAGGAGCTTTGTCTCCTGTCAGGGCCTAGGTTTCCGGACCATGAGGCATTGTCCACACTGACAGGAGCTGGGTTTTCTCAGGAACCACTGGTAAGGAGACTCCACAAGAGGAAAAAATGAGCAAGTGTGGAGAATCTTCCTGTGCAGCTGACTGCTGGCTGGGTGGGGTGTATCTTCAGGGGACTCAGGAGAGAAAGGGTTTAATGTGGAATACTGTGCACTTTTAGTTAGTTTTATGTGCAGTGTAGATGGTGACCAGTGTCGTTCTTTGGAGATTGGTGTCTACTTTTCCTGGCACTGTCTGTTGATTGCTTTAGGTAGAATAAACTTTTTTTTTTTACATCTTTCTTGGAGTATAATTGCTTTACAATGGTGTTTTAGATTCTGCTTTATAACAAGGTGAATCAGTTATACATATGTTCCCATATCTCTTCCCTCTTGCGTCTCCCTCCCTCCCACCCTCCCTATCCCACCCCTCTAGGTGGTCACAAAGCACCGAGCTGATCTCCCTGTGCTATGCGGCTGCTTCCCACTAGCTATCTATTTTACGCTTGGTAGTGTATATATGTCCATGCCACTCTCTCACTTTGTCACAGCTAACCCTTCCCCCTCCCCATATCCTCAAGTCCATTCTCTAGTAGGTCTATTTCTTTATTCCTGTCTTACCCCTAGGTTCTTCATGATATTTTTTTTTTCTTAAGTTCCATATATATGTGTCAGCATACGGTATTTGTCTTTCTCCTTCTGACTTACTTCCCTCTGTATGACAGACTCTAGGTCCATCCACCTCATTACAAATCGCTCAGTTTCATTTCTTTTTATGGCTGAGTAATTTTCCACTGTATATATGTGCCACATCTTTTTTATCCATACATCCGATGATGGACACTTAGGTTGTTTCCATCTCCTGGCTATTGTAAATAGAACTGCAATGAGCATTTTGGTACATGACTCTTTTTGAATTATGGTTTTCTCAGGGTATATGCCCAGTAGTGGGATTGCTGGGTCATATGGTAGTTCTATTTGTAGTTTCTTAAGGAACCTCCATACTGTTCTCCATAGTGGCTGTACCAATTCACATTCCCACCGGCAGTGCAAGAGTGTTCCCTTTTCTCCACACCCTCTCCAGCATTTATTGTTTCTAGATTTTTTGGTGATGGCCATTCTGACTGGTATGAGATGGTACCTCATTGTAGTTTTGATTTGCATGTCTCTAATGATTAATGACGTTGTGCATTCTTTCATGTGTTTGTTGGCAGTCTGTATGTCTTCTTTGGAGTAATGTCTATTTATGTCTTCTGCCCAATTTTGGATTGGGTTGTTTGTTTTTTTGTTATTGAGCTGCATGAGCTGCTGGTAAATTTTGGAGATTAATCCTTTGTCAGTTGCTTCATTTGCAAATATTTTCTCCCATTCTGAGGGTTGTCTTTTGGTCTTGTTATGGTTTTCTTTGCTGTGCAAAAGCTTTGCAGTTTCATTAGGTCCCATTTGTTTATTTTTGTTTTTATTTCCATTTCTCTAGGAGGTGGGTCAAAAAGGATCTTGCTGTGATTTATGTCATAGAGTGTTCTGCCTATGTTTTCCTCTAAGAGTTTGATAGTTTCTGGCCTTACATTTAGGTCTTTCATCCATTTTGAGCTTATTTTTGCATATGGTGATAGGGAGTGATGTTATCTCATACTTTTATATGTACCTGTCCAGTTTTCCTAGCACCACTTATTGAAGAGGCTGTCCTTTCTCCACAGTACATTCCTGCCTCCTTTATCAAAGATAAGGTGACCATATGTGCGTGGGTTTATCTCTGGGCTTTCTATCCTGTTCCATTGATCTATATTTCTGTTTTTGTGCCAGTACCATACTGTCTTGATTACTGTAGCTTTGTAGTATAGTCTGAAGTCAGGTAGCCTGATTCCTCCAGCTCCATTTTTCGTTCTCAAGATTGCTTTGGCTATTCGGGGTCTTTTGTGTTTCCATACAAATTGTGAATTTTTTTGTTCTAGTTCTGTGAAAAATGCCAGTGGTTGTTTGATAGGGATTGCATTGAATCTGTAGATTGCTTTGGGTAGTAGAGTCATTTTCACAATGTTGATTCTTCCAATCCAGGAACATGGTATATCTCTCCATCTATTTGTATCATCTTTAATTTCTTTCATCAGTGTCTTATAATTTTCTGCATACAGGTCTTTTCTTTCCTTAGGTAGGTTTATTCCTAGATATTTTATTCTCTTTGTTGCAATGGTAAATGGGAGTGTTTTCTTGATTTTACTTTCAGATGTTTTCATCATTAGTGTGTAGGAATGCCAGAGACTTCTGTGCATTAATTTTGTATCCTGCTGCTTTACCAAATTCATTGATTAGCTCTAGTGGTTTTCTGGTAGCATCTTTAGGATTCTCTATGTATAGTGTCATGTCATTTGCAAACAGTGACAGCTTTACTTCTTTTCCGATTTGGATTCCTTTTATTTATTTTTCTTCTCTGATTGCTGTGGCTAAAACTTCCAGAACTATGTTGAGTAAGAGTGGTGAGAGTGGGCAACCTTGTCTTGTTCCTGATCTTAGTGGAAGTGCTTTCAGTTTTTCACCATTGAGGAAGACGTTGGCTGTGGGTTTGTCATATATGGCCTTTATTATGTTGAGGAAAGTTCCCTCTATGCCTACTTTCTGGAGGGTTTTAATCATAAATGGGTGTTGAATTTTGTCAAAAGCTTTCTCTGCATCTATTGAAATGACCATATGGTTTTTCTCCTTCAATTTGTTAATATGGTGTATCCCATTGATTTGCGTATATTGAAGAATCCTTGCATTCTTGGAATAAACCCCACTTGATCATGGTGTAGGATCCTTTTAATGTGCTGTTGGATTCTGTTTGCTAGTATTTTGTTGAAGATTTTTACATCTATGTTCATCAGTGATATTGGCCTGTAGTTTTCTTTCTTTGTGACATCCTTGTCTGGTTTTGGTATCAGGGTTATGGTGGCCTCGTAGAATGAGTTTGGGAGTGTTCCTCCCTCTGCTATATTTTGGAAGAATTTGAGAAGGATAGGTGTTAGCTCTTTTCTAAATGTTTGATAATATTTGCCTGTGAAGCCATCTGGTCCCTGGCTTTTGTTTGTTAGAAGATTTTAAATCACAGTTTCACTTTCAGTGCTTGTGATTGGGCTGTTCATATTTTCTATTTCT
Source organism: Tursiops truncatus (assembly GCF_011762595.2). Classification (NCBI taxonomy): domain Eukaryota; kingdom Metazoa; phylum Chordata; class Mammalia; order Artiodactyla; family Delphinidae; genus Tursiops; species Tursiops truncatus. The sequence goes on along the minus strand of NC_047052.1, from coordinate 37,259,006 downwards.
TCCTGATTCAGTCTTGGCAGGTTGTGCATTTCTAAGAATTTGTCTATTTCTTCCAGGTTGTCCATTTTATTGGCATAGAGTTGCTTGTAGTAATCTCTCATGATCTTTTGTATTTCTGCAGTGTCAGTTGTTACTTCTCCTTTTTCATTTCTAATTCTATTGATTTGAGTCTTCTCCCTCATTTTCTTGATGAGTCTGGCTAATGGTTTATCAATTTTGTTTATCTTCTCAAAGAACCAGCTTTTAGTTTTATTGATCTTTGCTATCGTTTCCTTCATTTCTTTTTCGTTTATTTCTGATCTGATCTTTATGATTTCTTTCCTTCTGCTAACTTTGGGGTTTTTTTTGTTCTTCTTTCTCTAATTGCTTTAGGTGCAAGGTTAGGTTGTTTATTCGAGATGTTTCCTGTTTCTTAAGGTAGGATTGTATTGCTATAAACTTCCCTCTTAGAACTGCTTTTGCTGCATCCCATAGATTTTGGGTCATCGTGTCTCCACTGTCATTTGTTTCTAGGTATTTTTTGATTTCCTCTTTGATTTTTTCAGTGATCACTTCGTTATTAAGTATTATATTGTTTAGCCTCCATGTGTTTGTATTTTTTTGCAGATCTTTTCCTGTAATTGATATCTAGTCTCATAGCGTTGTGGTCAGAAAAGATACTTGATACAATTTCAATTTTCTTAAATTTACCGAGGCTTGATTTGTGACCCAAGATACGATCTATCCTGGAGAATGTTCCATGAGCACTTGAGAAAAATCTGTATTCTGTTGTTTTAGGATGGAATGTCCTATAAATATCTGTTAAGTTCATCTTGTTTAATGTATCATTTAAAGCTTGTGTTTCCTTATTTATTTTCATTTTGGATGATCTGTTCATTGGTGAAAGTGGGGTGTTAAAGTCCCCTACTATGAATGTGTTACTGTCAATTTCCCCTTTTATGGCTGTTAGTATTTGTCTTATGTATTGAGGTGCTCCTGTGTTGGGTGCATAAATATTTACAATTGTTATATCTTCTTCTTGGATCGATCCGTTGATCATTATGTAGTGTCCTTCTTTGTCTCTTGTACTAGTCTTTATTTTAAAGTCTATTTTGTCTGATATGAGAATCGCTACTCCAGCTTTCTTTTGGTTTCCATTTGCATGGAATATCTTTTTCTATCCCCTCACTTTCTGTCTCTATGTGTCTCTAGGTCTGAAGTGGGTGTCTTGTAGACAACATATATATGGGTCTTGTTTTTGTATCCATTCAGCCAGTCTGTGGCTTTTGGTGGGAGCATTTAATCCATTTACATTTAAGGTAATTATCGAGATGTATGTTCCTATTCCCATTTTCTTAGTTGTTTTGGGTTTGTTACTATAGGTCTTTTCCTTCTCTTGTGTTTCAGGCCTAGAGAGGATCCTTTAGCATATGCTGTAAAGCTGGTTTGGTGGTGCTGAACTCTCTCAGCTTTTGCTTGTCTGTAAAGGTTTTAATTTCTCCATCAAATCTGAATGAGATCCTTGCTGGGTAGAGTAATCTTGGTTGTAGGTTTTTCTCCTTCATCACTTTAAATATGTTCTGCCAGTCCCTTCTGGCTTGCAGAGTTTCTGCTGAAAGATCACCTGTTAACCTTATGGGGATTCCCTTGTGTGTTATTTGTTGTTTTTCCCTTGCTGCTTTTAATATGTTTTCTTTGTATTTAATTTTTGACAGTTTGATTAATATGTGCCTTGGCGTGTTTCTCCTTGGATTTATCCTGTATGGGACTCTCTGTGCTTCCTGGACTTGATTAACTATTTCCTTTCCCATATTAGGGAAGTTTTCAACTATAATCTCTTCAAATATTTTCTCAGTCCCTTTCTTTTTTCTCTTCTTCTTCTGGAACCCCTATAATTCAAATGTTGGTGCGTTTAATGTTGTCCCAGAGGTCTCTGAGACTGTCCTCAGTTCTTTTCATTCTTTTTTTCTTTATTCTGCTCTGCAGTAGTTATTTCCACTATTTTATCTTCTGGGTCACTTATCCGTTCTTCTGTCTCAGTTATTCTGCTACTGATCCCATCTAGAGTATTTTTAATTTCATTTATTGTGTTGTTCATCATTGCTTGTTTCCTCTTTAGTTCTTCTAGGTCCTTGTTAAGTGTTTCTTGCATTTTCTCTATTCTGTTTCCAAGATTTTGGATCATCTTTACTATCATTATTCTGAATTCTTTTTCAGGTAGACTGCCTATTTCCTCTTCATTTGTTAGGTCTGGTGGGTTTTTATCTTGCTCCTTCATCTGCTGTGTGTTTTTCTGTCTTCTCATTTTGCTTATCTTACTGTGTTTGGGGTCTCCATTTTGCAGCCTGCAGGTTCGTAGTTCCCGTTGTTTTTGGTGTCTGTCCCCAGTGGCTAAAGTTGGTTCAGTGGGTTGTGTAGGCTTCCTGGTGGAGGGGACTAGTGCCTGTGTTGTGGTGGATGAGGCTGGATCTTGTCTTTCTGGTGGGCAGGTCCACGTCTGGTGGTGTGTTTTGGAGTGTCTGTGGACTTACTATGCCTCTCTGCTAATGGGCGGGGTTGTGTTCCTGTCTTGCTAGTTGTTTAGCATAGGGTGTCCAGCACTGTAGCTTGCTGGTCATTGAGTGAAGCTGGGTGTTGGTGTTGAGATGGAGGTCTCTGGGAGATTTTCGCTGTTTGATATTACATGGAGCTGGGAGGTCTCTTGTGGACCAGTGTCCTGAAGTTGGCTCTCTCACCTCAGAGGCACAGCACTGACTCCTGCTGCAGCACCAAGAGCCTTTCATCCACACGGCTCAGAATAAAAGGGAGAAAATGTGGAAAGAAAGAGGACAATAGAAAATAAATTAAGGTAAAATAAAATAAAGTTATTAAAATAAAAAATAATTATTAAGAAAAAATTTTTGAGAAAGTAGAAAAAACAAACAAACAAAAAGGACAGATAGAACCCTGGGACAAATGGTGAAAGCAAAGCTATACAGACAAAATCTCACACGGAAGCATACACATACACACAAAAAGAGGAAAAGGGGAAAAAATCATAAATCTTGCTCTCAAAGTCCACCTCCTCAATTTGGGATGATTCGTTGTCTATTCAGGTATTCCACAGATGCAGCGTACATCAAGTTGATCGTGGAGCTTTAATCCGCTGCTTCTGAGGCTGCTGGGAGAGATCTCCCTTTCTCTTTGTTCGCACAGCTCCCGGGGCTCTGCTTTGGATTTGGCCTGCCTGTGCATGTAGGTCGTCGGAGGGCATCTGTTCTTCGCTCAGACAGGACGGGGTTAAAGGAGCCACTGATTGGGGGGCTAGGTTCACTCAGGCCGTTGGGGAGAGAGGAGCATGGAGTGCGGGGCGGGCCTGCGGCGACAGAGGCTGCCATGACGCTGCACCAGCCTGAGGAGCGCCGTGCGTTCTCCCGGGGAAGTTGTCCCTGGATCCCAGGACCCTGGCAGTGGCGGGCTGCACAGGCTCCCCGGAAGGGGGGTGTGGATAGTGACCTGTGCTCGCACACAGGCTTCTTGGTGGTGGCAGCAGCAGCCTTAGCGTCTCATGCCCGTCTCTGGGGTCCGCGCTCTTAGCCGTGGCTCGCACCCGCCTCTGGAGCTCCTTTAAGCAGCGCTCTGAATCCCCTCTCCTCGCGCACCAGGAAACAAAGAGCGAAGAAAACGTCTCTTGCCTCTTCGGCAGGTCCAGAGTTTTCCCCGGACTCCCGAGTAGCCGTGGTGCACTAGTCCTCTGCAGGCTGTGTTCATGCTGCCAACCCCAGTCCTCTCCCTGCGCTCCGATCGAAGCCCGAGCCGCCGCTCTCAGCCCCGCCTGCCCAGGCCGGGGAGCAGACAAGCCTATCGGGTGGTGAGTGCTGGTCGGCACCGATCCTCTGTGCGGGAATCTCTCTGCTTTGCCTTCCGCACCCCTGTGGCTGCACTCTCCTCCGCAGCCCTGAAGCTTTCCCCCTCTGCCACCCACAGTCTTCACCCGCGAAGGGGCTTCCTAATGTGTGGAAACCTTTCCTCCTTCACAGCTCCCTCCCACTGGTGCAGGGCCCGTCCCTATTCTTTTGTCTCTGTTTATTTATTTATTTTTGTCTTACCCAGGTACGTGGGGAGTTTCTTGCCTTTTGGGAGGTCTGAGGTCTTCTGTCAGCGTTCAGTAGGTGTTCTGTATCCGTTGTTCCACGTGTAGATGTATTTCTGGTGTATCTGTGGGGAGGAAGGTGATCTCCGCGTCTTCCTTTTCCACCATCTTCCCCCATCCCAAACATTTTAATAATAGTAATTTTTTCTGATGCATGAGCATGGAGTATTGTTTTCTATTGTGTCTTCAGTTTCTTTATCAATGCTTTATAGTTTTCTGAGTATAGGTCTTTCATGTCCTTGGTTAAATTTATTGCTAAATAGTTCGTTCTTTTCGATGGAATTGTAAATGGGATTGTTTTCTTAATTTTTCTTGCTGGTGGTTCATTATTAGTGTATAGAAACAAAACTGATTTGTGTATATTGATCCATATTTTGCAACTTTACTGAATTTATTTTTTAGCATATTTTTTGAAGTAATGTGAAAAATTGCAATACTAAAATCTCACAGTTTCTACTGCACCCCAGGTAATCCACAGGACCCAAGAGATGGTAGCTACTAATATACTCTTCCCACGGTGCCTCTTCATACCATGCGGACTACGACAAGGGAAATAAGTATCACAACTTTGGTTGAACGTGGTCTGGGTAAGTCTTAGCCTCTATAACAAAATTTGATGTCCATCTTATCTGATTTTCTGGCATGGTACTGACATGGTTGTCTAGAAAAGTAATTTACTTTCCAGTAATTTAAAATGTACCGAGAAGTTGCAATAATGGCAAAAAGTACTCACGTTTGCCACTTCACACAAAATGCACAGTGTGTTTTGCCCAAGGAACCAGCACATAACCCCTAAATGAAGAAATCCGGATGTCCACATTATAATTTAATACTCAGCCCCACTTCAACTTTCACCTACTCTCCCAACTGTATGAAAATGTCTTTATCCATCCTGATCCAGTTTTCTTTTTCTGGAACCATTACTGAGTTTTTCCCTCCTTTGGACAACCTTGATGGATTTGAAGCAGACAAGATGAGTATGGGATCTAGGTGGCCTTTTCTGTATGACTTTTTTCACTAAGAATGTTTTTTTTTTTTTTTTCGGTACGCGGGCCTCTCACTGTTGTGGCCTCTCCCGTTGTGGAGCCCAGGCTCCGGACGCGCAGGCTCAGCGGCCATGGCTCATGGGCCCAGCCGCTCCACGGCATGTGGGATCTTCCCGGACCGGGGCACGAACCCGTGTCCCCTGCATCGGCAGGCGGACTCTCAACCACTGCGCCACCAGGGAAGCCCAAGAATGTTTTTAATGTTCATTTTTGTAACAAATATCAGCGCTGCACTTTTTTTCATTGTCATTAAAAATACAAAACACAACTTTAGCATTTAATTCACTTTACGTATACAGTTTTGTGGTCTTAACTACCTTCATGTAGTTGCACAAACAAGTTAACTAACATGTGTACCCCCTGTGTGCATGGCAGATACCCAGGAAATTGAGTAACACCCTGAAACGGCCCAAGACATCACCTTAAATACCGTCTTCATTTAAAAGGCAAAAAAAGGAAGGCTATAGTTGTTTGTCTACATTCATTTGATTGTATATGGTTTCCAATTGATGTTGTATAACTAGTTGTGGAGAAGTCATGGGATAGGTGGCTTCATTTCAGTTTGAATTTCCAAATTTAGTAGATTCTGCCGGCTTGATACAAGGTTTACAAACTTCATATTGGGTCAGGACATCCCATGGTGTAACTCGTATTCATGGTTTGTTCAACAATTAAAGTTCTCTGTGATACGAGTTCATCCCGGAGTAATCCAGGTTAGTTTCTGTTATACATTTGTCCCAGGATGAAAGGACAAGAGAAATAAGACCTAATTTATAAAAGTGCCTTCAAACCAATTGATATTAAAGTGTAGTTGACCTACAATGTTGTGTTAATTTCTACTGTACAGCAAAGTGATTCATATATACAAACATACATATATACATATTTTTCATATTCCTTTCCATTATGGTTAATTACAGGGTATTGAATACAGTTCCCTGTGTTGTGCAGGAAGACCTTGTCTATCCATTCAATATATAATAATTTTCATCTACTAATCCTAAACTCCCAATCCATCCCTCTCCGCTGTCTTCACCTTGACAACCACAAGCCTGTTTTCTATATTTGTGAGTGTGTTTTTGTTCTGTAGATAGGTTCATTTGTGTCTCATTTTATAATCCACATATAAGTGATATCACATGGTATGTGTTGTTCTCTGTTTGACTTACTAAACTTTGTATGATAATCTCTAGGTCCATCCATGTAGCTGCAGGTGGCATTATTTCATTCTGTTTTATGGCTGAGTAATATTCCATTGTATATATGTACCACATCTTCTATATCCATTCATCTGTTGAGGGACATTCAGGTTGTTTCCGTGTCTTGGCTATTGTGAAGAGTGCTGCTGTGAATGCTGGGGTGCACGTACCTTTTCGAATTATAGTTTTGTCTGGATGTGTGCCCAGGAGTGAGATTGCTGGTTCATATGGTAATTCTATTTTTAGTTTTTGAGGAACCTCCATACTGTTTTCCATAGCGGCTGCATCAATTTACATTCCCACCAGTAGTGTAGGAGGGTTCCCTTTTCTCCACACCCCTTCCAGCATTTATTTCTAGACATTTTAATGATGGCCATTCTGACCACTACAGGGTGATAACTCACTGTAGTTTTGATTTGCATTCTCTCATAATTAGCGATGTGGAGCATCTTTTCACGTGCCTCTTGGCCATCTGTATGTCCTTGGAGAAATGTCTATTTAGACCTTCCAAAATTCTGCCTATTTTTTGATTTTTTTTCTCTTTTGAGTTGTATGAGCTGTTTGTATATTTTAGAATTAAGCCCTTGTTGGTCACGTCATTTGCAGGTATTTTCTCCCAAAGAATGAGCACAGGTTCCGGAACAACTGGATACCCACATGCAGAAGAGTAAAGTTGGACCCTTACCTCCCCCCACCTCATATACAAAATCAACCGAAGGCCTAGATGCAAGAACCAAAATTAGAAAACTCCTAGAAGAAAACATGAGAGTAAATCTTCATGACCTTGGATTTGGTCATGATTTCTTAGATCTACCAAAAGCACAAGCAACAAAAGACAAAATAGATGAACTGGACTTCCTCAAGATGAAAAACAGTTGTGTATAAAAGGAGCAAGGAATAAGATAATCCACCATCCAAAATGGCCCAAGATGTTTGCAAACCATGTATCTGATAAAGGACTGTAGCCCAGCAGCCAAGCCCCCGGTGGTGCAGTGGAGTGTCTGTGCGGCCCCTCCCGTCCTCGGTGATCAGGGGGTTTCAGGCCCCACAGCACCCGAGGGGTGGACACGGGTCATCCTCAGCACCCTCAGGGAGTGAGTGCTGGATGGTTTTGAGCCCAGATGCACTCCCATTACTGCCCTCAAAGGCTGAAGGCTTCAGCATGCCTCCAGAAGGACACAGAGTATTTGCAAGTCTTTGAGAACCAAGAGAACAGTCTCCACTTTTCTGAAAGGGCATCTTATTATTTCACAGCATGACCATTTTCAATCTGGCTCTCAGGGGTGCCTTCCCACCTCCCTGATTTCTCTGAGAGTGGCCATGGGGGGTTGGCTGTCCCCAGTCCCCACACCAGGTGACAAGGCCAGTGCGGCCAGACCCTGGTGGTCCTTAGCTTCGCTGGAGACTAACCCAGACTCTCAGCCTGCGATTGAACGTGGACGCCCCTGCTTCTCCCGTCACCAATTCTCATCTCCTCCTCTGTCTGTCTTTCTCTTGCTTTTCAGTCTCAGATTTACCTGACGGCCACCACTCACAGCTCCCGAAGAGCCCAGAGATTTCTCCTGGAAGGAAAGGTTCTGGAAAATCAGAGGGATAAATAAAGGATGCGGCTGATTCCCGCCTTGTGCTGACGCCCAAGAGGGTGAGGAGAGTGAGTGTTTTCTCATTAGAATTTTAAATCCTCCAAGTAATAGATCATTGGGGGGGGGGGCATCCAGTGTTCTCCTGCTCGTTCTAAGAATGTCATTCCTAGATTTTAATGTGGTAAATAATTTATATTATAAAAATGCAGAGGGGGCGATATCCATTCAAAAATGTTAGAGGTAACTCCGAGGGATTTACAACGAACAAGGACACAGAACCCTGTGTCCAGACACTGGCTGTGAGGCTCCTACCCTGAGCCGCAGTCCCCTGGAAGGCGGAGCGGCCATGATTCTCCTCCCGCAGGTGAGCCTACACAGGCACATCCCATGTGGGACCACTGTATCGCAGAATCTTAGAGTGGCCGATGGCAGGCAGCTGGCTAGAGATGCGGAGAAGAGAAAACCGCCCAGCCGCCTGGGACAACCCTGGGGTGAGGCCTTAGGAAGGGCCAGTGTCAGAGCCTCAGAGGTAACTTGAAGAGAGTTCAGGCTGTTAAGGACATCGTCAGAGATGCACTTAGGGACATATTCAGGACCTCACTTAGGGACAGGATCAGGGCATTATTTAGTGACAGCTTCGACTATAAGGGCGTAAGTTAGGGACAGTGTCAGTGCTTCACTTAGAGATAACGTGAGAGCCTTAGTTAGACACAGTTCAGGCTGTTACTCAGGGATATCTTCAGGGCCTTAGAACCAGCATTATGGCCATAATTAGAACCAGTGTCAGGGCGTTAGTTAGGGCCCAAACTAGGGTGTTAGTTAGGGAGTCAGGTCATTAGTTACAGACAGTGTCAGGGTTTTAGGTAGGGACAGCGGCAAGTCCTTAGTTAAGAAGACTGTCGGGGCCTCACTTAGGGGCAGCGTCAGGATGTTAGTTAGGGAGAGTCAGGACATTAGAATTTCAGATTCTGAGGTAGAGACAGCCTCAGGGCCTTAGTTAGGGACAGCGTCAGAGACTTACCTAGGGACATATTCAGGGCCTTAGTTATGGACAGGATCAGGGTGATACAGAGGAACACCTAAGGGTATTAGGGCCATCTTCAGGGCCTCAATTAGCGATAACATCAGGGTATTAGTTAGGGAAAGAGTCAGGCCATTATTATAGATAGTGTCAGTGCCTTACGTAGAGAGAGCATCAGGGCCTTAGTTAAGGACAGCGTCAGAGACATACTTAGGGACATATTCAGGGCCTTAGTTATGGACAGGATCAGGGCGTTATTGAGAGATACATGAGGCTATTAGGGACAGCATCAGTGTGTTAGGGAAAGAGTCGGCTGTTATTATAGACAGTGAGAGTGCCTCAGGTAGAGACATCATCACAGCCTTAGTTAGGAAGAGGGTCAGGGCCTTGGTGAGGGACAGGGTCAGGCTAACAGTGAGGGACATCTAAGTCTATTAGGGACATCGTCGGGGCCTTAGATAGGGTCAGCATCAGGGCCATAGTTAGGACCAGTGTTAGGGCATTATCTAGGGACAAAATTAGGATGTTAGTTAAGGAAAAAGTCAGGAAATTAGTTACAGACAGTGTCAGCTTCTCAGGTAGAGACATCAAGGTCTAAGTGAGAGTATCAGCATCTCAGGTAGGAGCTGCATCAGGCCATTACTTACAGACAGTGTCAAGGCCTTAATTAGGGAGAGTTTCCTGGCCTCAGAGAAAAACATGGGGGGCTTAGTGAGAGATACTTCAGGCTGTTCGTTAGGGACATCATCAGGGCGTTAGTTATGGATAGGGTCAGGGTATTAGTGAAAGACAGCTCAGGCAATTAGGTACCCCGTCAGGGCCTTGGGTAGGGGCAGCGTCAGGGAGTAGTTGGGGAAAGAGTGAGGCCGTTAGGTAAAGACCGACTCAGGGCCTTAGTTAGGACTAGAATCTGAGCCTCTGTTAGGTCCCGTGTCAAGGCGTGAGTTAGGAATAGTGCTAGGGCTTTAGCGAGGGACAGTTATGGGCCAGATTTAGGAAGAGCATCTAGGCCTCAGTTAGGGACAGTGTCACGGCCTTGGGACTAAATTCAGGGCCTGTGTTAGGCACAGCATAAGGGTTTCCGTTAGCATAAGAGGCAGGACCTTTGCAAGGGCCAGGCTTAGGGTGAAGTCTAGGGATCGTGTCAGGAAATGACCTAGGGGTGGTGTCAAGGCCTTGGGCCATGAGAGTATCTGGGCCTTAATTAGAACCAGTGTCAGGGCTTCAGGTAGGGATAGCGTCAGAGCCTGACTTAGGGAGAGCCACAGGGCCTGAGTGAGGCCTAGCATCAGGCCCTTAGCTGGGGACACCGTTCCGGCATGATGGTGCCGGAGGTGCATCAGGGCCTTTGTTGGGTCAGCAACAGGGTCTTAGTTAAAGGCATGATCAGGGCCTGAGGTGGTCACAGTGGCAAGGCCTCAGGTAGGCATAGCTTCAGGGCCTGAGTTAGGCACAGCCTCAGGCCTTCACTTAGGGACAGAGACAGGGCTTTCTTAGGGACAGTTTCAGGACCTTGGTTAGATATGGGTCAGATTCTTAGCTCAGGAGAGTGTCCGGATTTTAGTTATTGCCGGGAACAGGACCTATCATAGGGACAGATTCCGGGTCTTATTTAGAGACAGTGTCAGGGCCCTAGTTAGGACTAGTCTGGGCCTTAGTTAGGGAGAGCATTAGGGCTTCAGTGAGGATAAGAGGCAGGAAATTAGCTCGGGACAGAGTCAGGTTCCAGGCCAGGGATAGGGTCAGGAAAAGACCTAGGGCTAGCGTGAAGTCCGTAGTCATTGAGAGCATCAGGGCCTTAGTTGGGACCAGTGTCAGGGCTTGATTTAGCGATAGCGTCAGATCCTAACTAAGGTACGGTAACAGGGCCTCAGTGAGGCCTATCTTTAGGGCCTGAGTTAGGGACAGTGTCAGGGCATGACGTACGAGTAGTATAAGGGCCTTTGTACGATCAGCATTAGGGTCTTCGTTAAAGACGTTCTCAGGACTTCTGATAGGGACAGCCTCAGGGCCTCCCTTAGGGACAGCGTCAGGGCTTACTATGGGACAGTTTCAGGACCTTGATAAGACATGGGTCAGGATATTAGCTCAGGATAATGTCAGGGCATTGGATATTGATGGCAGCAGGACCTTAGTTAGACACAGAGTCAGGGCCTGCGTTAGAACCAGCATCTGGGCCTCTGTTAGGTACCGTGTCGGGGCCTGAGTTAGGAATAGTGTTAGGGCTTTCATGAGGGACAGTTCTGGGCCAGATTTAGGACGAGCATCTAGGCCTCAATTAGGGACAGTGTCATGGCCTTGGGCCTAAATTCAATGTCTGTGTTAGGCACAGATGAAGGGCTTCAGTTAGCATAAGAGGCAGGACATTTGCTGGGGCTAGGTTTAGGGTAAAGTTTATGGATCATGTCAGGAAATGACCTAGGGATAGTGTCAAGACCTTAGTCACTGAGAGTATCAGGGCCTTATTTAGAACCACTATCATGGCTGCCAGTAGGGACAGCTCCAGTGCCTGACTTAGGGAGAGCCACAGGGCCTGATTTAGGCCTAGCGTCAGGCCCTTAGCTGGGGACACTGTCAGGGCATGATGTAGGAGGTGCATCAGGGCCTTTGTTGGGTCAGCAATAGGGTCTTAGTTAACGACATGATCAGGGTCTGAGGTAGTCACAGCTTCAAGGCCTCAGGTAGGCACAGCTTCAGGGCCTGAGTTAGGTACAGCCTCAGGCCTTCACTTAGGGACAGAGACAGGGCTTTCTTAGGGAGAGCATCAGGCCCTTGGTTAGAAATGGGTCAGGATATTGGCTCAGGATAGTGTCCGGGTTTTAGTTATGGCCGGCAGCAGGGCCTATATTAGGGACATATTCCAGGCCTTAGTTAGAGACAGTGTGAGGGCCCGAATTAGGACTAGTCTGGGCCTTAGTTAAGGAGAGCATTAGGGCTTCTGTGAGGACAAGAGGCGGGACATTAGCTCGGGACACAGTCAGCTTCCAGGTCAGGGATAGGGTCAGGAAATGAGCTAGGGATAGCGTGAAGACCTTAGTTATTGAGAGCATCAGTGCCTTTGTTAGGACCAGTGTCAGGGCCTTAATCAGGACCAGTGTCAGGGCTTGATGTAGGGATAGCGTGAGAGCCTAACTAAGGTAGGGCAACAGGGCCTAAGTGAGGCCTACCTTTAGAGCCTGAGTGAGGGACAGTGTCAGGGCATGACTTAGGAGTAGTATAAGGGCCTCTGTAGGATCAGCATTAGGGTCTTCGTTAAAGACCTTCTCAGGGCCTCTGATTGGGACATCCTCAGGGCCTCCCTTAGGGACACCGTGAGGGCTTACTTTGGGAGAGTTTCAGGACCTTGGAAAGACATGGGTCAGGATATTAGCTCAGGATAATGTCAGGACTTTAGATATTGACGGCAGCAGGGCCTGAGTTAGACACAGTGTCAGGGCCTGCGTTAGGACTAGCATCTGGGCCTCTGTTAGATATCGTGTCAGGGCCTGAGTTAGAAGTAGTGTTAGGGCTTTAGTGAGGGACAGTTCTGGGTCAGATTTAGGAACAGCGTCTAGGCCTCAGTTAGGGACAGTGTCACGGCCTTGGGACTAAATTCAGGGCCTGAGTTAGGCACAGCATAAGGGCTTCCGTTAGCATAAGAGGCAGGACCTTTGCAAGGGCCAGGCTTAGGGTGAAGTCTAGGGATCGTGTCAGGAAATGACCTAGGGGTAGTGTCAAGGCCTTAGTCCCTGAGAGTATCTGGGCCTTAATTAGAACCGGTGTCAGGGCTTCAGGTAGGGACAGCGTCAGAGCCTGACTTAGGGAGAGCCACAGGGCCTGAGTGAGGCCTAGCGTCAGGCCCTTAGCTGGGGACACTGTCAGGGCATGATGTAGGAGGTGCATCAGGGCCTTTGTTGGGTCAGCAACAGGGTCTTAGTTAAAGGCATGATCAGGGCCTGAGGTAGTCACAGCGTCAAGACCTCAGGTAGGCATAGCTTCAGGGCCTGAGTTAGGCACAGCCTCAGACCTTCACTTAGGAACAGAGACAGGGCTTTCTTAGGGACAGCATCAGGACCTTGGTTAGAAATGGGTCAGATTCTTAACTCAGGATAGTGTCCGGATTTTAGTTATTGCCGGCAGCAGGTCCTATATTAGGGATAGATTCCGGGCCGTAGTTAGAGGCAGTGTGGGGGCCTGAGTTAGGACTAATCTGGGCCTTAGTTAGAGGCAGTGTGGGGGCCTGAGTTAGGACTAATCTGGGCCTTAGTTAGGGAGAGCATTAGGGCTTCTGTGAGGATAAGAGGCAGGCAATTAGCTCGGGACAGAGTCAGCTTCCAGGCCAGGGACAGTGTCAGGAAATGAGCTAGGGATAGCGTGAAGACCTTAGTGATCGAGAGCAACAGGGCCTTAGTTAGGACCAGTGTCAGGGGCTTAATCAGGACCAGTGTCAGGGCTTGATGTAGGGTCAGCGTCAGAGCCTAACTAAGGTACGGCAACAGGGCCTAAGTGAGGCCTATCTTTAGGGCCTGAGTGAGGGACAGTGTCAGGGCATGGCGTAGAGTAGTATAAGGGCCTCTGTAAGATCAGCCTTAGGGTCTTCGTAAAAGACATTCTCAGGGCCTCTGTTAGGGACAGCCTCAGGGCCTCCCTTAGGGACAGCGTCAGGGCTTACTTTGGGACAGTTTCACGACCTTGGTAAGACATGGGTCAGGATATTAGCTCAGGATAATGTCAGGACTTTAGATATTGATGGCCGCAGGGTCTTAGAGACAGTGTCAGGGCCTGACTTAGGACGAGCATCAGAGCCTTTGTTAGGTACAGTGTCGTCTTTTGGACGATAGCCAAAGTTTTAGGTGTGAGGTGATAATCTCATTGTTCTTTTGATGTGCGTTTCCCTGATGATAAGTGATATTGGTCATCTTTTCCTATGTCTCTTGGCCATCTGTAAGTACTCTTTGGAAACATGTTCGGTCCCATGTTTTAATCGGGTTTTCGGTTTTTGGAGGTTGAGTTGTGTGAGTTCTTAGTCTATTTTGGATATGAACCCCTTTTCAGACAGATTGTTTGCAACTATTTTCTCACGTTCGGTAGGCTGCCTCTTCATTTTGTGGATGGTTTCCTTTGCCATTGAAAAGCTTTAAAGTTGGATGGAGTCCCATTGGTTTATTCTGCTTTTGTTCCTCTTGTTGAGGAGACAGATCCAGAAAATAGTGCTAAGACGGATGTCAAAGAGCAGACTGCTTATGTTTTCTTCAAGGAGCTTTATGGCTTCAGGTCTTACATTGAAGTATTTGATTCATTTTGAGGTTGCTTGTGTAGGTGGTATAAGAAAGGATTCCAGTTTGATTCTTGTGCATGTAGTTGTCCTGTTTCCCCACCACCATTCATTGAAGAGGCTATCTTTTCCCCATTGTATAGTCTCACCTCCTTTATCATAGATGAATTGACCATATATGCCTATGTTTATTTTGGGGCTCTCAGTTCTGTTCCGTGGATCTATGTGTATTTCTTTTGTTCCTGTACCATACTGTCTTGATTACTCTACATATGTCGTCTAGTTTGAAACAGGGAGTGTGATATGTCCAAGTTTGTTCTTCTTTCTTAAGATCGTATTGACTATTCAGGTTCTTTTCTGTTTCCTTACACATATCAGAATTCTTTGTTCTAGTTCTCATAAAATTCCATTGGTATTTTGATAAGAATGGCATCAAATCTCTAGATTGCTCTGGGGTGTGGAATCATTTTAACAATATGAATTCTTCCAATCCATGAACACATTATATCTGTCCATTTGTCTGTGTCATCTCCAGTTTCTTTCATCAGTGTCTTCCAGTTTTCTGAGTACAGGTCTTTTACCTCCTGGGTTAGATGTATTCCTAGGTATTTCATTTTTGTTAATACCATTGTCAATGGGTTTGTTTTCTTAATTTCTCATTCTGAAAGTTTGTTGCCAGTGGATAGAGATGCAACTGATTTCTATAGGTGAATTTTGTATCCTGCAACTTAACTGAATTTTCCAATGAATTCTATTTGTTTTGGGGGGTCATCTGAAGGATTTTCTAAATAAAACATCATGTCGGGACTTCCCCAGTGGTCCAGAGGTTAATACTCCATGCTCCCAATGGAGGGGGTGTGGGTTCGATCCCTGGTCAGGGAACTAGATCCCACATGCATGCCACAACTAAGAGTTCGCATGCCACAACTAAGGAGCCTGCCTGCCACAACTAAGGAGCTCACCTGCCACAACTAAGACCCAGCGAAACCAGAATAAATAAATGAATGAATAAATAAATGAAATATAAAGCATCATCTCATCTACAAACAGTGACAGTTTTACCTTTTCCTCTGCCATTGGATTCCTTTTATTTCTTTTTCTCATGTAATTACTATGTCTAGGACTTCCTAGACCATGTTGAATGAAAGTGGTGAGAGTAGTCGGGGTTAGAGTTAGGTTTAAGCAGAATCCGCCCTCTTCCCCTTCCTCCCTCCCCATCACTCTGAGGCTTCCAGGAAAGACAGGACTAGTCCTGGGTCACACATGACTCAGGGAGTTGAACTGGACCACTGTTTCTCTGCCCCACAGTCCTGGGCATAGTTTTGTATACTATCTCTGTACCTTCTTTGACCAAGTGTCTATTTAGAGCTTTCCCTATTTTTAATGGGGTTGTGTTGTAGTTCTTTGTATATTTTGAGACAAATTCTTTATTAGATATGTTTGCAGTTTTTTCCCCCCAGTGTGTGTTGTCTTTTGATTTTCTGAATGAGGTTTTTCAGACAGTAGAAATCTTTAATTTTATAACGTCCACAGAATCCCTTGTTTTTATTTCTGGACTCCTTTTTTGTGTTGTGTGTTAAAACCACAAATCTTGTGATGGGCATGACCAAGCCCAAGCTCATATCAATTTTCTTTTATGTTTTCTCCTATAATTTTGAATAGTTTTGCATTTCAAACTTGTCTGATTCATTTTGAGTGAATTTGGTGTAAGTTGTAAAGCTTGTGTCTACATTCATTTTATTCCATCTGGTTTCCAATTCATTGTTCATTAACTACTTTAGAGAAGCTATGGGATATTGTCTTCATTTGTTTGAATTTCCACCATTTAATGGGTTCAGCAGTTCTGCCAGCAGGGTCTCTGTCTCCAGTGACCCGTGAGGGAAGGGCGGCCTGCACTTTCCGCACCGACCACAGGGTGGCGCTGATCCCGCCTCTCTGACCCACAGCGCATGCGCGTTCCCTGCGGCCCCCGCTCTGAGCGCCGCTGAGGGGAGTTGTGTCTCCTCAGGCACCGCCGGGTTGTGGCTGCTGACGGGCGCTCGGTCTCCTCAAGGACTCGCTGTGGTTTCGGCTTCAGGACAACGTGGGGCTGCGTCCACGCTGGCGGGAGCTGGGTTTCCTGAGGACGCAGGCGACGCCGGAGAAACAGGTGAGGAGACAGTGAGGAACAGTGGGGAGAAGCTTCCTGGGGGCGACTGATGGCTGCGGGGGTCCGTCTTCATGCGACCCAGGAAGGCCTTGGTGTGCAAAGCTGGGTTTTTGGTCAGGCTGGTGTGCGGTTGAGCCGCGTGGGTTATGGGGTGTGCAGTCTTCCCTGCGCCGTTTACCGTGGGGCTGCCCTTCCGCTTGGTGTGTCCCTGGCCCCCTTGTCGTAACTTAATGGCCCCCCCCCACCGTGCAGGATGTGTTCTGGGCTCGCCGACCCTTCCCTCTGGTCTGTGTGCCTGTTTTGAGCCAGTTCCGCACTGTTTTGGGGACTGTAGCTTCGTGATGAAGTGTGAAGTCAGGGAGGGAGATGCCTGCGGCCCGTTCTCCTTTCTCAGGGTCGCCTTGGCTCTTCGGGGTCCTTTGTGGCTCCACACACATGTTAGGAGGATTTGCTCCATTTCTGTGAAAAACACCATTGGAATTTCAGGACAGCCTGCCTTCCCTGTGTGCACCGCTTTGGGTAGAATGGACATTTTAGCGACAGTACTTCTTGCATTCCATGAGCACGGGGAGTCTTTCCACCGACTTGTGTCTTCTTCAGTGTCTTCATGAGTGTCTTAAAGTTTTCAGGTCTTTCACATCCTCGGTTAAATTTATTCCTTGGTATTTTGTTCTTTTTGATGCGGTTGTAAATAGGGTTTTTTTCTCTTTCTGATGGTTCATTATTAGTGTTTAGAAATGCAGTTGAGCTGTGTGTACTGATTTTGTGTCTTTACTGAATTCATTTATTATTTCTAACAGTATTTTTTGGTGGAATGATGTGGAAAATTGAACTTCCAAAATCCCGCTTTTTCGACCACATCCAAGTCATCCACAACAGGGAGGAAAGGGAAGTCCTTTATATTGGGAAGTCCTAGGACCCTTGCGGGGCTCCCCACCTGCTCACCCTTGGTCGGTGTCCTCAGTCCACCTGTGCAGACAGGTGAGGATCCCCTCCAGAGGCTCCCAAATGCTTCACCCCTACATCCTCCCCTGGGTCGGCCCGTGTCCTGTCGGGATGTTCCACCCTCAGGAAACCCCCAAGTACATGGCAAGGGCAGGCATCAGGCCTGCTGCGTGCATTGCTGTGCGTCCTGCTGTATACACGGGCATGACACTGCCCAGGGTGCAGGAAATGTAGCCTTAACTCGGGACGTGGGGAGAGGGGCTGCCCACAGGGTGGACGTCAGCTCTCGGCTCACCAGGCAAGGGCAGCTGGGTTCTCGCTCCTTGGACCCTTTCTCACCCGGCCAGACCATGACCCGGCTTTGTTCCCACCCCTGTTGTCCCTCCATTGGCCTCGCTCTTGTGAGCAGAGCAGGACAGTGTGGTCTGTGGTTACAGGCTGAGACACACAGACACTGGCTGACCTGCGTGCACCCACCTGACCCCACGGAACGGGCACTGCACCAGGGCCTGTGTGGTGTGGGTTCTTCTGCCCACAGAGAGGCCGGGCCTCTGTCCTGGCTCCAGAGGTCACCTTGAGTCTGACCGGAGTGTCCGTGCTCCTACAATGTTGTGTTAATTTCTACTGTACAGCAAAGTGATTCATATATAGAAACATACATATATACATATTTTTCATATTCTTTTCCATTATGGTTAATTACAGGGTATTGAATACAGTTCCCTGTGCTGTACAGTAAGACCTTGTTTATCCATCCTATATATAATAATTTGCATCTACTAATCCCAAACTCCCAATCCATCCCTCTCCCCTGTCTTCCCCTTGACAACCACAAGTCTGTTTTTATATTTGTGAGTGTGTTTTTGTTCTGGATATAGGTTCATTTGGGTCTCATTTTATAATCCACATATAAGTGATATCACATGGTATGTGTTGTTCTCTGTTTGACTTACTAAACTTTGTATGATAATCTCTAGGTCCATCCATGTAGCCGCAGATGGCATTATTTCATTCTGTTTTATGGCTAATATTCCATTGTATATATGTACCACATCTTCTATATCCATTCATCTGTTGAGGGACATTCAGGTTGCTTCCGTGTCTTGGCTATTGTGAAGAGTGCTGCTGTGAATGCTGGGGTGCACGTACCTTTTCGAATTATAGTTTTGTCTGGATGTGTGCCCAGGAGTGAGATTGCTGGTTCATATGGTAATTCTATTTTTAGTTTTTGAGGAACCTCCATACTGTTTTCCATAGCGGCTGCATCAATTTACATTCCCACCAGTAGTGTAGGAGGGTTCCCTTTTCTCCACACCCTTTCCAGCATTTATTTCTAGACATTTTAATGATGGCCATTCTGACCACTACAGGGTGATAACTCACTGTAGTTTTGATTTGCATTCTCTCATAATTAGCGATGTGGAGCATCTTTTCACGTGCCTCTTGGCCATCTGTATGTCCTTGGAGAAATGTCTATTTAGACCTTCCAAAATTCTGCCTATTTTTTGATTTTTTTTCTCTTTTGAGTTGTATGAGCTGTTTGTATATTTTAGAATTAAGCCCTTGTTGGTCACGTCATTTGCAGGTATTTTCTCCCAAAGAATGAGCACAGGTTCCGGAACAACTGGATACCCACATGCAGAAGAGTAAAGTTGGACCCTTACCTCCCCCCACCTCATATACAAAATCAACCGAAGGCCTAGATGCAAGAACCAAAATTAGAAAACTCCTAGAAGAAAACATGAGAGTAAATCTTCATGACCTTGGATTTGGTCATGATTTCTTAGATCTACCAAAAGCACAAGCAACAAAAGACAAAATAGATGAACTGGACTTCCTCAAGATGAAAAACAGTTGTGTATAAAAGGAGCAAGGAATAAGATAATCCACCATCCAAAATGGCCCAAGATGTTTGCAAACCATGTATCTGATAAAGGACTGTAGCCCAGCAGCCAAGCCCCCGGTGGTGCAGTGGAGTGTCTGTGCGGCCCCTCCCGTCCTCGGTGATCAGGGGGTTTCAGGCCCCACAGCACCCGAGGGGTGGACACGGGTCATCCTCAGCACCCTCAGGGAGTGAGTGCTGGATGGTTTTGAGCCCAGATGCACTCCCATTACTGCCCTCAAAGGCTGAAGGCTTCAGCATGCCTCCAGAAGGACACAGAGTATTTGCAAGTCTTTGAGAACCAAGAGAACAGTCTCCACTTTTCTGAAAGGGCATCTTATTATTTCACAGCATGACCATTTTCAATCTGGCTCTCAGGGGTGCCTTCCCACCTCCCTGATTTCTCTGAGAGTGGCCATGGGGGGTTGGCTGTCCCCAGTCCCCACACCAGGTGACAAGGCCAGTGCGGCCAGACCCTGGTGGTCCTTAGCTTCGCTGGAGACTAACCCAGACTCTCAGCCTGCGATTGAACGTGGACGCCCCTGCTTCTCCCTGTCACCAATTCTCATCTCCTCCTCTGTCTGTCTTTCTCTTGCTTTTCAGTCTCAGATTTACCTGACGGCCACCACTCACAGCTCCTGAAGAGCCCAGAGATTTCTCCTGGAAGGAAAGGTTCTGGAAAATCAGAAGGATAAATAAAGGACGCAGCTGATTCCCGCCTTGTGCTGACGCCCAAGAGGGTGAGGAGGGTGAGTGTTTTCTCATTAGAATTTTAAATCCTCCAAGTAATAGATCATTGGGGGGGCATCCAGTGTTCTCCTGCTCGTTCTAAGAATGTCATTCCTGGATTTTAATGTGGTAAATAATTTATATTATAAATATGCAGAGGGGGCGATATCCATTCAAAAATGTTAGAGGTAACTCCAAGGGAATTACAACAAACAAGGACACAGAACCCTGTGTCCAGACACTGGCTGTGAGGCTCCTACCCTGAGCCGCAGTCCCCTGGAAGGCGGAGTGGCCATGACTCTCCTCCCACAGGTGAGCCTACACAGGCACATCCCACGTGGGACCACTGTATCGCAGAATCTTAGAGTGGCCGATGGCAGGCAGCTGGCTAGAGATGCGGAGAAGAGAAAACCGCCCAGCCGCCTGGGACAACCCTGGGGTGAGGCCTTAGGAAGGGCCAGTGTCAGAGCCTCAGAGGTAACTTGAAGAGAGTTCAGGCTGTTAAGGACATCGTCAGAGATGCACTTAGGGACATATTCAGGACCTCACTTAGGGACAGGATCAGGGCATTATTTAGTGACAGCTTAGACTATAAGGGACAGCATCATGGACTAAGTTAGGGACAGTGTCAGTGCTTTACTTAGAAATAACGTGAGAGCCTTAGTTAGACACAGTTCAGGCTGTTACTTAGGGATATCTTCAGGGCCTTAGAGCCAGCATCATGGCCATAATTAGAACCAGTGTCAGGGCGTTAGTTAGGGCCAAAACTGGGGTGTTAGTTAGGAAAAGAGTCAGGTCATTAGTTACAGACAGTGTCAGGGTTTTACGTAGGGACAGCGGCAAGTCCTTAGTTAAGAAGAGTGTCAGAGCCTCACTTAGGAGCAGCGTCAGGATGTTAGTTAGGGAGAGTCAGGACATTAGAATTTCAGATTCTGAGGTAGAGACAGCATCAGGTCCTTAGTTAGGGACAGGGTCAGAGACTTACCTAGGGACATATTCAGGGCCTTAGTTATGGACAGGATCAGGGTCATAGAGAGGAACACCTAAGCGTATTAGTGACATCTTCAGGGCCTCAATTAGCGATAACATCAGGGTATTAGTTAGGGAAAGAGTCAGGCCATTATTATAGATAGTGTCAGTGCCTTACATAGAGAGAGCATCAGGGCCTTAGTAAAGGACAGCGTCAGAGACATACTTAGGGACATATTCAGGGCCTTAGTTATGGACAGGATCAGGGCATTATTGAGAGATACATGAGGCTATTTGGGACAGCATCAGAGTGTTAGGGAAAGAGTCGGCTGTTATTATAGACAGTGACAGTGCCTCAGGTAGAGACATCATCACAGCCTTAGTTAGGAAGAGGGTCAGGGCCTTGGTGAAGGACAGGTTCAGGCCAACAGTAAGGGACATCTAAGTCTATTAGGGACATCGTCAGGGCCTTAGATAGGGTCAGCATCAGGGCCGTAGTTAGGACCAGTGTCAGGGCCTTATTTAGGGACAAAATTAGGATGTTAGTTAACGAAAAAGCCAGAAAATTAGTTACAGACAGTGTTAGCTTCTCAGGTAGAGACTTCAGGGTCTCAGTGAGAGCATCAGCATCTCAGGTAGGAGCTGCATCAGGCCATTACTTACAGACAGTGTCAAGGCCTTAATTAGGGAGAGTTTCCTGGCCTCAGAGAAAACCTTGAGGGCCTTAGTAAGAGAGGCTTCAGGCTGTTCGTTAGGGACATCATCAGGGCATTAGTTATGGACAGGGTCAGGGTATTAGTGAAAGACAGCTCAGGCAGTTAGGCACACCGTCAGGGCCTTTAGTAGGGGCAGCATCAGGGAGTAGTTGGGGAAAGAGTGAGGCCGTTAGGTAAAGATAGACTCAGGGCCTTAGTTAGAGACAGTGTCAGGTTCTTTGTTAGGGACACTGTCATGGCCTCAGTTAAAGATAACTTGAGGGTCTTAGTTCGAGATAGTGTCAGGGCCTTAGTTATGGACATCTTTAGAGCCTCAGTTAGAGGTAATTTGAGGGCCTTAGTAAGAGACATTTTGGGTCGTTAGTGACATCGTCTGGACCTTCGTGCCATCTTCAGTACATCATTTATGGGCCACATCAGGGCAGTAATGAGGGACAGCTCAAGTTATTAGGGATCGTGTCAGGGTCTTAGTTAGGGAAAGTTTCAGGACCTTTGTTAGGGAAAGAGTGAGGCCAGTAGTTAAAGACAGACTCAGGGCCTTAGTCAGAGACAGCCTCAGTCCTTAATTAGGGAGAGTGTCAGGGCCTCAGTTAAAGATAAGTTGAGGGCCTTTGTTAAGGACAGCCTCCAGGCCTCAGTTAGAGACAGGTTCACGGGCTCGGGACTAAATTCAGGGTCTTAGTTAGGGACAGCATCAGAGATTTAGTTAGCATAAGAGACTTGACATTAGCTAAAGACAAGGTTAGGTTAAGGTCTAGGAATAGCATCAGGAAATGACGTAGGGATAGTGTCAAGACCATAGCCACTTAGAGCATCAGTGCCTAATTTAGAACCAGTGTCAGGGCTTCAGGTAGGGACAGCGTCAGAGCCTGACTTAGGGAGAGCGACAGGGACTGAGTGAGGCCTAGAGTCAGTGCCTTAGCTGGGGACAGTGTCAGGGCATGACTTAGAAGCAGCATAAGGGCCTCAGTAGGACAGCCTAAGGGGTTTGTTAAAGACATTCTCAGGGCCTCTGTGAGAGACAGCCTCACAGCCTCACGTAGGGACAGCGTCAAGACTTACTTTGGGACAGTTTGAGGACCTTAATAAAACATGGGTCAGGATATAATAAGCTCAGGATACTGTCAGGACTTTAAATATTGACGGCAGCAGGGCCTTAGTTAGGGACAGTGTCAAGGCCTTAGATAGGATCTGGGTCTCTGTTAGGTACCATGTCAGGGCCTGTGTTAGCAAGAGTGTTAGGGCCATAGTTAGGGACAGTATCAGGGCAGGATTTAGGATGAGCATCTAGACCTTAATTAGGGACAGTGTCACGGCCTTGGGACTAAATTCAGGGCCTGAGGTATTCACAGCATCAGGGCTTCAGTTAGCATAAGAGGCAGAAGAGTTGCTAGGGACAGGCTTAGGGTAAAGTTTAGGGATCGTGTCAGGAAATGACCTAGGGATACTGTCAAAACCTTAGTCACTGAGAGTATCAGGGCCTAAATTAGAACCAGTGTCAGGGCTTCAGGTAAGGACAGCGTCAGAGCCTGACTTAGAGCCACAGGGACTGAGTGAGGCCTAGCGTCACGCCCTTAGCTGGGGACACTGTCAGGGCACGATGTAGGAGCTGCGTCAGGGCCTTTGTTGGGTCAGCATTAGGGTCTTCGTTAAAGACATTCTCAGGGCCTCTGATAGGGACAGCCTCAGGGCCTCACTTAGGGACAGCGTCAGGGCTTACTTTGGGACAGTTTCAGGACCTTGGTAAGACATGGCTCAGGATATTAGGTCAGGATAATGTCAGGACTTTAGATATTGATGGCAGCAGTGGCTTAGTTAGACACAGTGTCAGGGCCTGAATTAGGACTAGCATCTCGGCCTCTGTTAGGTACCGTGTCAGGGCCTGAGTTAGGAATAGTGTTAGGGCTTTCATGAGGGACAGTTCTGGGCCAGATTTAGGAAGAACATCTAGGCCTCAGTTAGGGACAGTGTCACGGCCTTGGGACTGAATTCAGGGCCTGAGTTAGGCACAGATGAAGGGCTTCAGTTAGCATAAGATGCAGGACAGTTGCAAGGAACAGGCTTAGGGTAAATTATAGGGATCATGTCAGGAAATGACCTAGGGGTAGTGTCAAGACCTTAGTCACTGAGAGTATCAGGGCCTTAATTAGGACCAGTGTCAGGGCTTCAGGTAGGGACAGCGTCAGAGCCTGACTTAAGGAGAGCCACAGGGCCTGAGTGAGGCCTAGCGTCAGGCCCTTAGCTGGGGACATTGTCAGGGCATGATGTAGGAGCGGCATCAGCGCCTTTGTTGGGTCAGCAATAGGATCTTAGTTAAAGACATGATCAGGTTCTGAGTTAGGTACAGCCTCAGGACTTCACATAGGGACAGCGACAGAGCTTTATTAGGGACAGTGATAGGACCTTGGTTAGAAATGTGTCAGTTTATTAACTCAGGATAGTGTCCGGATTTTGTTGTTGCCAGCAGGAAGTCCTATATTAGGGACAGATTCCGGGCTTAGTTAGAGACAGTGTCAGGGCCTTAGTTAGGACTACTCTGGGCCTTTGTTAGGGAGAGCATAAGGGTTTCAGTGAGGATAAGATGCAGGAAATTATCTCGGGACAGAGTCAGGTTCCAGGCCAGGGATAGTGTCAGTAAATGAGCCAGGGATAGCGCGAAGACCTTAGTTATTGAAAGCATCAGGGCCTTAGTTCGGACCAGTGTGAGGGGCTTAATCAAGAACAGTGTCAGGGCTTGATGTAGGGACAGCGTCAGAGCCTAACTAAGGTGCAGCAACAGGGCCTAAGTGAGGCCTATCTTTAGAGCCTGAGTGAGGGACAGTGTCAGGGCATGACTTAGTAGTATAATGGCCTCTGTAGTATCAGTATTAGGGTCTTCGTTAAAGACCTTCTCAGGGCCTCTGATAGGCACAGCTTCAGGGCCTCAGTTAGGGACAGCGTCAGGGCATACTTTAGGACAATTTCAAGACCTTGGTGAGACTTGGTTCAGGATATTACCTCAGGATAATGTCAGGACTTTAGACATTGATGGCAGCAGGGCCTTAGTTAGAGACAGTGTCAGAGCCTGCATTAGGACTAGCATCTGGGCCTCTGTTAGATATCGTATCAGGACCTGAGTTAGGAATAGTGTTAGGGCTTTAGTGAGGGACAGTTCTGGGCCAGATTTAGGAAGAGCATCTAGGCCTCAGTTAGGGACAGTGCCACGGCCTTGGGACTAAATTCAGGGCCTGAGTTAGACACATCATAATGGCATCAGCATAAGAGGCAAGACTGTTGCCCTAACTGCTGGGCACCCCCCACGTTTCCTGATGTGTGCCCAGTGTTGCCAGGACACCCCTGCCAGGTTCCCATCCCCATGGGGTTGTGAGCCTTATGCTCTGAGGTCTCAACGGCTGGCTTTCTCACACTTTCATGGTGTGGAGCCCTCTGGTGTGAGTTCACTGCAGCCTGGATCCCATAGCCTCGGTGCTCCGTGCCGCCTGCTGGGGGATTCCAACTGCTGGATTCCTCACCTTTTTATTCCGTGAGCCCTCTGTTGTGAGGCTCCTCCTGCCTGCCTCACTCCAAGCCCCTTGGTGATGTGGGTCCTCTGGTTTGAGGCCACATGTGCTGGGTTCCACAACTTTCGATGATGTGGATGTGGCCCCACTGGTGTGAGGACACTCCTGCCTGGTTCCCATCCCCTTGGTAATGTGGGCCCTGTGGTGAGAGTCTGATCCTGCCTGGGTTCCTCACCTTTCTGCGCATTCACCTTAATTCCAGCCCCGTGTCCCAAGCAACGATCCTTCCCTGGAGGGTACTTAACCCACCCAGGGATTGAAGCAGGGAGTTTGCCTTGTCCAACTTGCACAGGAAACTGGCATGAGAGGTAGGGCTCATCAACTTGCATTCACACTACGTGGCCCGGAGGAGTTCTCACAGAGCCGAATCCAGCACCCTTCCACCACCACGTGTGTACACCAAAGGAGCGCCGGGCACTGGGTGTTCTCAGGCCAAGAGAGAAGTCCTTGTTCTGTGCTGCACCTGCTGGGTGCTTCAAAGGTTCTCTGACCTTCCTCCTCTGGAAGCTTTTCAGAGCTGGGGCTACCCCTGGGCTGCGAAAGCAGAGAGGCATAGAGGCCTTTCACACTGAAGGCGTGGGCTTGTTTCCCAGGGAGAAAGTGTACGTCGCCCACCCCCCACCCCACACCACACCACCCCCAGCTGGAGGCGTGCAGGTTGACACCATTTTGTTCTGCCCATGGAAAATACAAACAGGCGGACACGATTTGGGCTGCCTGGTGAAAGAATTTTGAATCGGCGGCACCCTGAGTACCTTTCCTGAAGTTTGCTTCCTAGCTGCTTAAACTCGGCATTCAGAGGCGAGATGAGAACAAACTTGCTCAGCGTGCGGCGAAGAGCCTTGATGCCCTGCCCTAAATGTTTGTGCTTCTGGCCAGCGTCACGCAAGTACTTTGACATGCAGGATTCTTACCTTTACTCTAAGCTGTCCCTGTTGGCTGAAGCAGTCGGCGTGTCTGTTTCGCAGCCTGGGAGGCAGGGCGTTGGGGGAGTCTGCCAAGTGACTGGCCTCCATTATAGCTAACTGAGAAAATGCGTCGAGGCTTTCGGGAGCCACTTACAAGGAAAGGTTCCAATTCGGAATTGGAGACTGTGCTGGCAAACGTCAGCAGCTCCTCTCCCTTGGAGTGCTCTTGGTGTGCCGACGCCTAACAGCCACCACGGTCCCCAGCGTGGGAACGGTCCCATTGCGAGCCGGTTTCATCCATGCAAGATCCACGGGAGGCTGATCTCCAACAATCGGGCTCCACACCTTGAACCTTTGGGACAGGGCAGTCCTGAGCCGATGTGCCCACCAGGGGACGCAACCAAAGTTTACTTACCACAGGAAAGCGCATCAAGGCCTCGTGTTCTCTCCATGAAATGAACGTGAGCTTGAAGGGTGATGCGTCATAGCACACTGTGAACAGCTCGCTGGTACGCCTGTCTTGCCCCCTCTCACGGTCTCACGCACCCGGGCTCAGTTCCGTGTAGGAATGTTGCGTGGGAGCGCCAGCCTCCCTTCTGGACTCTGAAACCTTCCACCCCTAATGGCAAGTCTGTGTGTCTCTTACGTGGGGGGAGGAATGAGGTCGCCCACAGCCGTTCTGACATGAAAGAACTAAAGACGGATGGTGCTGAGGGCCTTGTTCCTCATGGAGGGAGCCAAAGGGCCAGAATGCCAAAGGTCTCTTTCAAAGCTGCCGGATGCTCTGCCGTTCTAGGCCTGAGATATGGACCTTGTGACGGCTGGAAACCCTGCGAGATTTAGGAGACACTGCCAGTGCAAGTGGCAATCCGGAAGGAAGAACCTTCAAGGCGGAGTGTCCTTTCCTGTACAAAACTGCGCCCAAGTGGCTGAGGCAGGTAGCATTTTACTTCACAGAACCGGTATCCTCGTATGCCTGTGGGTTACTCTAAAGAAACGACACTGTGAGCAACCTCTTCCAAAAAGCCTTTGCAAATGGCTTGGAGACAACAACAGCGCAGTGGAGGCACAGACCGTTATCCTAGATACCAGCACAGTGTCTCTAGCAGCGATCGCTTCCCGGAGGATACTTACGCCACACTGAGATTCCAGCGGGGAGTTTTGCCTTGTAGCAGTACAACTCACTCAAGAAACAGGAATGAGGTGTAGGGCTAATCTACGTGCGCTCATTCTATGTGTCCGCGAGAAGGTTTCATGTAGCAGAATGCATCACCGACCGCCACCACGTGTGTGCACCCAAGAAGCCCTGTGCCGCGGGTGTTCTCAGGCCGACAGAGAAGACCTAGGTGTGTGCTGCACCCGCTCGGTGGTTCACACGTTGTGTGACCCTGTGCCTTTGGAAGATTTTCAGAGCTGGTGGCACCTCTGTGCTGTGAGCGCGAAGAGGAGTAGAGGCCTTTCACACTTGAAGGAAGGGCTTGCATCTTATGGAGAAAATTTGTACGTCACCCGGCAGATGGAGGCGTGCTGTTGACACCATTTCTTCTGCCTGTTTAATACACAAGTATTTGTACTCGATCTGGGCTGCCTGGTGAAATACTTGGCAGTCCGAACCACCCTGAGTACGTTTTCTGAAATTTGATTCGTTGCTGGGTAAACTCGGGCTTCAGAGGCTAGATGAGACCAAACGTGTTCAGCTTGTGGCGAAAGCCTTTGACCAGAGGCCTGTACGCTTGTGCTTGTGGCGAGGGCTAGGCAAGAACGTTTACACACTGCGTTTTTACCTTTACTCTAAGCTGTCCCTTTCGGCTGCAGCAGGCGGCGTGTCCGTATCCCAGCCAGGGAAGCAGGCCACTGGGGGAGTCTGCCAGGCGACAGGCCTCCACTCTAGATAACGGCGAAAATGCATCACGGCCTTTGGAAGCCCCTTTAAAGGAAAGGCTCCTCTTCGGATTAGAAGACTTTGCTAGGGGACTTCAGCAGCTCCTCTCCTTCAGGGTGCTCAGGCTGTGAAGACTAGTGAAAGCCACCACGGTCCCCAGCTTTTGAACGGCTCTTTCCCGAGTTGGTTTCATCCTTGGAAGCGCCAAGGGGGCTGATCTCAACCAGTCGGGCTGCGCGCTGTGAGTCTCTGGGGTAGGGCAGTCCTGAGCCAGTGTGCCACCCAAGGAATGAAATGCAAAGTTTCCTTACCACAAGAAGGCACACCGAGGCCCGGTGTGTTCTCTATGAAATTTACGTGGGCTTGAAAAGTGATGCCTATACTACATTGTGGAAAAGTTCGGGTTAGTGTAGAGTTGCTTTTGTCAGGTTTCTGGCCTTGTGAAAAAGTCAATCTGAAAGAATGGAGCCAATATGCAGAGAGAAGCAAGAGTGAAAGCTAGAGAGGCTTGGTGGCCTGAGTTCTCGGTTCCAGCTATCCAAAGATATCTACACCTTTCGCCCTCTTTGTGATTTGCTGAATCAGTCCTTCCTGTGATTTTAAGAGCTATTACATTCCCGATTTAACTCTCCTAATTTCTGTTAGGTTTCAGCTAAGAGAGTCCTATGCTGTTCACTCACTAGTAGTGACTCCCCAGTCAACCAGACCAGTATTCCTTTCTTAGTCCTCAGCCTCCTTGAAAGCCTGAAAATATAACACTGTTAATCATACACTAGGGGGAAGAGTCAAGATGACAGAATAGGAAGTCGTGGAGTTCACCTCTCCGCACAAGCGCATGAAGAATACATCTACAAAAGGAACAGTTCTCACAGAGCACCTGTTGAACACTAGCGGAGGACCTTGGACACCTAAAAGGACAAGAAAAATCCCCACACAACTGGATAGGATGAAAGAAAGAAAGAAAAATCGGAAATGGCATGGGAGCAGCACCCCTGGGGGTTGCTGAAAGAGAGGAGAGATTCCTGGATGCAGGGAAGCATCCTCACAGCAGGGAGATCAACTGGGAGCGAGAGGGAGCTTCAAGAGATTGGAGTGGAATGCAACAACTGGTCTGTGGAAGGCAGGACAGAGTAAGACCTAGGTGCATGGCCCATGCCGCATCCCTGAGCATCCCAGCTTGAATTGTGTGTCTCCTGGTGTGTGTGGGGGTGCTGGAATGTGGGATTTCGAGAGTGGGCCCAGGAAGGGGACAGTGTTGGCTGTGAAGAGACAGCCTGAAGGGATGGGAGTAAGGAGCTCCACAACTGGGTAATTTGCAGAAGAAGCCAGGGACACCATAGAAGCAAGGTGCCATTTTTGAGTAGTGTACAAGAGGCAGGGTTGCCATTGCAACCCCCTTCCCCATGCACCAGCCCCTGCCTCTGCAGGTACTAGTAGGCATGCCTGCCTGAGCAGTCTCACCCACCCCTCAAGCCAAAGCCTCCTCCAACTGTGCAGGCCCTGGCGGCCCAAGTGCCAACCCCACCAAACTCCTTGGGCCATGCCTGTCCCAGTGGTCATGCCTAATGACGCCTCCACCCCTGCCTGCCTGTGTGGGCATGTGTGCTCTGGGGCATCCTTGGGAAGAGATGCTGGTAGGAGGAACAAACACAGAGGAGGTGCTGAAACCACAGCTGAGCCCCAGAGGTCGTGCAACTAAGGAAGACAAGCTGAAATCTCTCCTAGCAGCTACATGAACCACAGAGTTACACCTCTGCTGACAGCTTCCTATACTCAGAACCTGTGGAACATCTGAATGGACAAAACAAGCACTCCTGTAGCTGAGACAAGTCTGGCTTTAACAGCTGTAGGCTTTGTGGGCATGTACACATGGAGGTTGAGACAGTCCAAAGTCTGAGCTACCTCCATTGCTCCCACAGCAGGCCCACGTGCATGACAAATGCAATCCTGGGACCTGACCTCAGTGGATCTGCACTAGTGGCCTGGTGAAAACAACACCTGAGAACAATTTGCCTGCCTTCTCACAGTTAAGGTGGGACTGAGCAGTGTCAGCAACAGTGTACTTTGTGAGACTGCACAATGGGAAAAAGGGGTCACAACAGAGCACACTCGGAGGTGAACAGTCCCAGAGAAGGAATACTAGGAGCCTTCTCTCCCAGTGGGAGTGCTCCAATCCCACCTAATTCACATGGAAGATCAGAAACACAGCTAAGAAACAAATCTTGAGGCCTCTACTTCAACAACTAGGGACAACACCACGCCTCTGACAGGGCAGTGACAACCACAGAGCAAAGGGGAGACCTCGCTCAATATCTACCTCAACCACAAGGGGGCAGACAGCAGAAGGAAGAGGAGCTACAATCCAGCAGCCTGCAGAAAGACCACAAACACAATAAGTTAGACAAAATTAGATGACAGAGAAATCTCTTGTGGACAAAGGAACAAGATTAAAACTTACAAGAACAAATAAATGAAGAGGAGATAGGAAATCTATATGAAATAGAATTCAGCATAATGATAGTAAAGATGATCCAAGATCTCAGAAAAAGAATGGAGGCATAGATTGAGAAGATGTAAGGCAAGTTTAACAAATACCTAGAAGAACTAAAGAACAAACAGAGATGAACAACACAATAACTGAAATGAAAAAAATACTCTAGAAGGAATCAATAGCAGAATAACTGAGGCAAAAAAAACAGATAAGTGAGCTGGAAGACAGAATGGTGGGAATCACTGCCATGGAACAGAATAAAGAAAAATAAGAAGAAATGAGGACAGTCTCAGAGACCTTTGGGACGTTAAATGCACTAACATTTGAATTATAGGTGTCCAAGAACAAGAGAAAGAGAAAGGGTCTGAGAAAATATTTGAGGAGATTATAGTCAAAAACTTCCTGAACATGGGAAAGGAAATAGTCACCCAAGTCCAAGAAGTGCAGAAAGTCCCATGCAGGATAAACCCAAGGAGGAAAATGCCGAGACACATATTAATCAAACTAACAAAAATTAAATGCAAAGAAAATATATTAAAAGCAACAAGGGAAAATCAACAAATAACATATAAGGGAGTCACCATAAGATTATCAACTGATTTTTCAGCAGAAACTCTGCAGGCCAGAAGGAAGTGGTATGATATAATTCAAGTAGTAAAAGGGAAAACCTACAACCAAGAATACTCTAACAAGAAAGCTCTCATTGAGATTTGACAGAGAAATCAAAACATTTACAAACAATCAAAAACTAAGAGAATTCAGCACCACTAAACCAGTCCTACAACAAATGCTAAAGGAACTCCTTTAGGCAGGGGGAAAAAAAAGACCACAACTAGAAACAAGAAAATCACAAATAGGAACACTAACTGGTAAAGGCAAACATACAGTAAAAACAGGAAATCAACCAAACACAAATATGATATAAAAACCAGCAACAGTGAGAAGAGTACAAATGCAGGAAAAGGGAATTGCATTTGAAACGAAGAGGCCAGCAAATTAAAACAAGCTTGTATACATATAGACTGCTTTATCAAAACCTCATGAGATTTGTTTTTCTCTTTCTGACATACTTCACTCTGTATGACAGACTCTAGAAAACAAATACCATATGTTAACACATATATATGGAATTTTAAAAAATGGTTCTGATGAACCTAGGGGTAGGACAGGAATAAAGACACAGACATAGAGATTGGACTTGAGGACACGGAGAGGGGAAGTGTAAGCTGGGACAAAATGAGAGAGTAGCATTGACATATATACACTACCAAATGTAAAATAGATAGCTAGTGGGAAACAGCTGCATAGCACAGAGAGATCAGCTCAGTGCTTTGTGACCACCTAAAGAGGTGGGATAGGGAGGGTGGGAGGGAGGCACAAGGGGGAGGAGATATGGGGCTATATGTATACATATAGCTGATTCACTTTTTTATACAGTAGAAACTAACACAACATTGTAAACAAATTATACTCCAATAAAGATGTTAAAAGAAGAAAAAAAAACCTCATGGGGAATGCAAACCAAACAACTACAATAGATATGCACACACAAAAGAAAAAAAGAACCCAAACACAGCACTAAAAATAATCATCACACCACAAGAGAAGAGAACAAAAGAGGAGGGAAGAAAGAAGACCTACAAAAATGAACCCAAAACAATTAAGAAAATGACAATAGGAACATACATGTTGATAATTACCTTAAATGTAAATTGATTAAATGCTCCAACTGAAAGACTGGCTGAATGGATACCAAAACAAGACCCCTATATATGCTGTCTACAAGAGACCTACTTCAGAACTAGGGACACATAACAGACTGAGGGGATGGAAAAAGATATGCCATGCAAATGGAAATCAAAAGAAAGCTGGAGTAGCAGTACTCATATCAGACAAAAACACTTTAAAATTAAGACTGTTACAAGAGACAAGGAAGGTCACTACATAATGATCAATGGATCAATACAAGAAGAAAATATAACAATTGTAAATATATAGGCACCCAACATAGGAGCACCTTAATACATAAGGCAAATGCTAACAGCCATAAAAGGGGAAATCAACAATAACACAATAATAGTGGGAGACTTTAACACCCCACTAACACCAATGGACAGATCATCCAGACAGAAAAATTAATAAGGAAACACAACCCTTAAATGACACATTAGACCAAATAGAATTAATCGATATTAATAGGGCTTTCCATACAAAAGTAGCAGAATACACTTTCTTCTCAAGTACACCAGAATGTTCTGGAAGGTAGATCACATCTTGGGACACAAATCAAGCCTTGATAAATTTAAGAAAATTGAAATTATATCAAGCATCTTTTCTGACCACAGCACTATGAGATATGAAATCAATTAAAGGAAAAAAAGAACTGTAAGAACACAAACACATTGATGCTAAACAATGTTATTAAATACCCAATGGGTCACTGAGGAAATCAAAGGGGAAATCAAAAAATGCCTGGAGACAAATGACAATGAAAGCACGTCAATCCAAAACCTATGGGACTCAGCAAAAGCAGTTCTAAGAGGGAAGTTTATAGCAATACCAGCTTACTTCAAGAAACAAGAAAAATCTCAAAAAAAACCCACAAAAAACAATAAAACCCCATAGCACAGGGAGATCAGCTCGGTGCTTTGTGACCACCTGGAGGGGTGGGATAGGGAGGTGGGAGGGAGGGAGACACAAGAGGGAAGAGATATGGGAACATATGTATATGTATAACTGATTCACTTTGTAATAAAGCAGAAACTAACACACCATTGCAAAGCAATTATACTCCAATAACGATGTAAAAAAATTAAAAACCCAAAACAATCAAACTTTACATCTAATGTAACTAGAGAAAGAAGAACAAGCAAGACCCAAACAGTACAATAGAAGGAAAGAAATCATAAAGATCAGAGCAGAAATAAATGAAATAGAGATGAAGAAAACAATAGAAAAGATCAATGAAACCAACTGCTGGTTCTTTGAGAAGAAAAACAAAATTGATAAACCTTTAGCCAGACTCATCAAGAAAAAAAGGGAGAGGACTCATATCAATAAAATTTGAAATGAAAAAGGAGAAGTTACAACAGACACCACAGACATAGAAAGGATCATAAGAGACTACTACAAGCAACTATACACCAATAAAATGGACAACCTAGAAGAAATGGAAAAATTCCTAGAAAGGTAAAACCTTCCAAGACTGAAGGAGGAAGAAATAGAAAATATAAACAGACCAGTCACAAGCAACGAAATGGAAACTGTGGTTAAAACACTCCCAAAAAAGAAAAGTCCAGGACCACGTGCTTCACAGGTGAATTCTATCAAACATTTAGAGAAGCGTTAACGCCTACCCTTCTGAAACTCTTCCAAAAAATTGCATTGGGAGGAATACCCCCAAGTTCATTCTGTGAGGCAACCATCACCCTGATACCAAACCAGACTAAGATATCACAAAAAAGGAATTTACAGGCCAATATCACTGATGAACATAGACGCAAATATCCTCAACATAATGCTAACGAACTGAATCCAATAACACATTAAAATGTTCATACACCGTGATTAAGCAGTATTTATCCCAGGGAAGCAAGGATTCTTCAATATATACAAATCAATCAATGTGATACACATCATTAACAAATTGGAGAATAAAAAACATATAATCTGGTCCCATTTGTTTGTTTTTATTATCATTACTCTAGGAGGTGGGTCAAAAACGATCTTGCTGTGATTTATGTGAAAGAGTGTTTTTCCTATGTTTTCCTATTAGAGTTTTATAGTGTCTGCCTTATATTTAGGTCTTTAATCCGTTTTGAGTTTCTGTGTGGTGTTAGGTAGTGTTCCAATTTCATTCTTTTACAAGAGCTGTCTAGTTTTCCCAGCACCAATTATTGAAGAGACTGTCTTTTTTTCCATTGTATATTCTTGCCTCCCTTTTCATATTTTAGGTGACCATAGGTGTGTGGGTTTATCTCTGGGCTTTCTATCCTGTACCATTGATCTATAATTAAAATGTTTTGCACAGCAAAGGAAATGATAAACAAGACGAAAAGACAACCCTCAGTTGGGAGAGAATATTTGCAAACGAAGCAATGGACAAAGGATTAATCTCTAAAATATACAAACAGCTCATGCAGCTCAATATTAAAAAATAAAAACACAAAATAACCCAGTCAAAAAATGGGCAGAAGACCTAAATAGACAATTCTCCAAAGAAGACATACAGATGGCCAAGAGGCACATGAAAAGATGCTCAACGTCACTAATTGTTAGAGAAATGCAAATCAAAACTACAATGATGTATCACCTCACACTGGTCAAATGGCCATCATCAAAAAATCTACAAACAATAAATACTGGAGAGGGTGTGGAGAAAAGGGAACACTCTTGCACTGTTGGTGGGAATGTAAATTGATACAGCCACTATGGAGAACAGTATGGAGGTTCCTTTAAAAAATAAAAATAGAACTAACATATGACCCAGAAAATGCTCTACTGGGCATATACCCTGAGAAAACCATAATTCAAAAGAACACATGTACCCCAGTGTTCACTGCAGCACTATTTACAATAGCCAGGTCATGGAAGCAACCTATATGTCCATTGACAGATAAATGGATAAAGATGTGGTACATATATACAATGGAATATTACTCAGCCATAAAAAGGAATGAAACAGGGTCATTTGTAGAGATGTGAATGGACCTAGAGTCTGTCATACAGGGTGAAGTAAGAAAGAGAAAAAAATTTTCATATATTAAGGTATATATGTAGAATCTAGAAAAATGGTACAGATGAGTTTATTTGCAGGGCAGGAACAGAGGTCAGTTGTAGAGGATGGACATGTGGACATGGGGGTTTGGGGGAAGGGAAGTGTGAGATGAATTGGGAAATTAGGATTGACATATATACACTTACCATGTGTAAAATAGATAGCTAGTGGGAACATGCAGTATAGTACAGGGAGCTCAGCCTGGTGCTCTGTGATGACCTAGATGGGTGGGGAGTGGGAAGGAGGTCCAAGAGGGAGGATATATATTTATACATATAGCTATTTCACTTCACTGTACAACAGAAACTAACACAACATTGTAAATCAACTATACTCCAATAAATATATATTATTGTAAAAAAAATACAATCATCTCAATAGATGCAGAAAAAGCTTTTGACAAAATTCAACACTGATTTTTGATAATAACTCTCTGGAAAGTGGGCTTAGAGGGAACCTACCTCAATGTAATAAAGGCCGTATATGACAAACCTACAGCTAACATCATACTCAATGGTGAAAAGTTGAAAGCATTTCCTCTAGGGTCAGGATCAAGACAAGGATGTCCACTCTCACCACTTCTATTCAACGTAGCTTTGGAAGTCCTAGCCATGGCAATCAGAAAAGAAAAAGAAACAAAAGGAATCCAAATTGAAAAAGAAGAAGTAAAACTGTCACTGCTTGCAGATGACATGATACTATACATAGAAAATCCTAAAGATGCCACCAGAAAATTACTAGAGCTAATCAATGCATTTGGTAAAGTTTCAGGATACAAAATTAATACACAGAAATCTCTTGCATTCCTATACACTAACAACAAAAAGATCAGAAAGAGAAATTAGGGAAACAATCTCATTTACCATTGAAACAAAAAGAATAAAATACCTAAGAATAAACCTACCTAAGGAAGCAAAAGACCTGTACTCAGAAAACTGTAAGAAACTGATGAAAGAAATCAAAGATGACATAAACAGATAGATACCATGTTCTTGGATGGGAAAAATCAACATTGTAAAAATGACTATACTACCCAAAGCAATCTACAGATTCAATGCAATCCCTATCAAATTACCAATGGCATTTTTCACAGAATTAGAACAAAAAATTTTACAATTTGCGTGGAAACACAAAAGACCCTGAATAGCCAAAGCAATCTTTAGAAAGAAGAACAGAGCTAGAAGAGTCATTCTCCCTGACTTCAGACTCTTACCAGAAGTTACAGTAATTGAGACAGTATGGTATTGGCACACACATAAAAAAAAGAAACATAGATCAGTGGAGCAAGATAGAAAGTCCAGAAATAAAACCACGCACCTATGGCCACCTAATCTATGACAAAGTAGGCAAGAATATACAATGGAAAAAAGACAGTCTCTTCAATAAGTGTTGCTGAGAAAACTGGACAGCTACATGTTAAAGAATGAAATTAGAACACTCCCTAACACCATACACAAAAATAAACTCAAAATGGACTAAAGACCTAAATGTAAGGCTGGATACTATAAAACTCTTAGAGGAAAACATAGGCAGAACACTCTTTGAAGTAAATTGCAGCAAGATCTTTTTCTGATCCACCTCTTAGAGTAATGAAAATAAAAACAAAAATAAACAAATGGGCCTAATTAAACTTAAAAGCTTTTGCACAGCAAAGGAAATCATAAACAAAATGAAAAGACAATCCACAGAATGGGAGAAAATATTTGCAAATGAAGCAACTGACAAGGTTTTAATCTCCAATATATACAAACAGCTCATGCAGTTCAATATGAAAAAAAACAAATAACCCAATCGACATATGGGCAGAAGATCTAAATAGACATTTCTCCAAAGAAGACATACAGATGGGCAAAAAGCACATGAAAAGATACTTATCACCACTATTTTCTAGAGAGATGCAAATCAAAACTACAAGGAGGTATCATCTTACACCGGTTAGAATGGCCATCATCAAAAAGTCTACAAACAATAGGACCTCCGTGGTGGCGCAGTGCTTAAGAATCCACCTGCCAATGAAAGGGACATGAGTTGAAGCCGTGGTCCAGGAAGATCCCACATGCCGTGGAGCAACTAAGCTCGTGTGCCACAACTACTGAGCCTGCATGCCATAGCTACTGAAGCCCATATGCCATAACCACTGAAGCCCATGCACCTAGAGCCCATGCTCGGCAACAAAAGAAGCCACCACAATGAGAAACCTGCACTCCAAAACAAAGGGTAGCCCTCAATTGCACAACTAGAGAAAGCCTGCACACAGCAATGAAGACCCAATATAGCAAAAAATAAATAATTAAATTTATATTAAAAAAATCTTCAAACAATAAATGCTGGAGAGAGTGTGGAGAAAAGAGAACTCCTACACTGTTGGTGGGAATGTAAATTGGTACAGCCACTATGGAGAACAGTATGGAGGTTCCTTTAAAACTAAAGATAGAGCTACCATATGATACAGCAATCCCACTCCTGGGCATATGTCCGGAGAAAACCATAATTCGAAAGGATGCATGCACCCCAGTGTTCATTGCAGCACTATTTACAATAACCAGGACATGGAAGCAGCCTAAATGTCCATCAACAGAGGAATAGATAAAGAAGTGGTACATATATACAATGGAATATTACTCAGCCATAAAAAGGAATGAAATAATGCCATTTGAAGTGACATGGATGGACCTAGACATTGTCATACAGAGTGAAGTAAGTCAGAAAGAGAAAGACAATTATTGTATAATATCACTTATATATGAAATCTAGAAAAATTGTACAGATGAACTTATTTGCAAAGCAGAAATGGAGTGACAGATGTAGAAAACAAACTTATGGTTACCAAGTGGAGAAGGGGGTGGTGGTAGAATGAATTGGGAGACTGGGTTGACATTTATGCACTACCTTGTATAAAATGGATAACTAATGAGAACCTACTGTATAGCACAGGAAACACTACTCGATGGTCTGTGGTGTCCTAAATGGGAAGGAAGTCTAAAAAAGAGTGGATATATGCATATGCATGACTGATTCACTTTGCTGTACAGCAGTAACTACCACAACATTGTAAAGCAACTATACTCCAATAAAAATTAATAAAAAAAAATCATACACTTGGTCCATGAATCCACACCTTGGTGGCTTTTCTTCTTCCCCTCTTTGACCCCTCTGGCTCTAAATCACTCTCTTGAATTCCTTTGATAACCCTATAAATCCTTCCATTACCTGGCTTCCCCTCCTTATCCAAGTTCTGTCTCAAGCATCTGCTCTTTCTCTGCATACTTTTTTTCTCAGGTATCATCCATTCTATGGCCTCAGTAAATACTTAGTGGCTCCCACATTCATAGCCCCAGCCCTGATTTTCCTCTTAATTGTGCTTCAGGGTTACTTACCTAACTCTTCATCTCTCCAGCAGTCTCAGCACGTCTCAAGAGGAGCTCAGCAATTTACACAGAAAATGTGGCATTTCTATCAGTAACTGGGCTTCAGTTTTGCTACTGCCAAGCCTGGAAATTTGAAGTCATCTCTGGGTATCTTCCCATATCCTCTTTTATCTCATCAGTAGACATGGCAGAAATTTTCAGGAAACAGCTTAGAGAACTTTCTCAATGTCAGAAAGATAATGAGCAGAAGAGCCAGCACCCCCAGGTTTGGCACTGATGGTGTTTCCCAACGTGTGCTGAGGAAGCCTTATTTAACCACAGTGAATCATCCCTAAAATAGAACGGCTGCCTGATAGGGTTAGGATACATATCCAACTGCCCCAGCAGTGACAACCTCACTTCCCAAGCTAGAGGACTAGAGCCTAAAAATCTTACAAATGCAATGTATTGTCTTTTCTTTGGTTTATCTCAACTGTTATCCCCAAAAGTAGCCCAACAAAAGTTGTGTAAATTGCCAGATCATATCTAACAGGTATGTTTCTCTGTTTAAACCTAATTCATAGAATTTGAGGCTTTCATGTTTAAAGGGAACCCAGAGGCCGCCTAATATAGACCTCTGCACAACACACACTGTCTTGTTATACAGTGGGGTAAATGGTCCTCAGACATCAGCTCCAACGGGTCAGTGATGGGAATTCAAGTACTTCAATGATTTTGTTTGTTAGAAACACTTCCTTATGTTAGGACAGCATGATTTCTGCATAGCTTCCAACCACTTAATTATTCCTCTGCAGCTACATGACAGCCTTTCCAAAACATGAAGACTGACCTAGGTATGTCCCAGTGATGTCTCTTTTTTAAAAAGAGGCACAGCATCCTTAGTTCTTCAGGTGGCATGATTTTCAGGCCCTTTTCCTCCTGGTCCTTCTCCATCCAGATTGTCAACCACCAACTTAATTGATGCTTTCCTAACTGACTATAACACTTCATCTGGTATCTGAACAGCAACAGGAAAAGTGGGGTTACTCCTCCCTTATTCTGGACACTCTGTATTTATTAGTACAAAGATCCCATTAACTACTTTAAGATCTTGATGAATTTGGATAGAATCCAAGGCTGCTAATGCAACCTTGTCAGCAAGAACAAAAGCTGGTGGCAGCAGCAATCTTTCTTCCACAGGAAGTTTATAAAGGCTCTTTTGAGTGGTGCTTTCAGATAATTAAGCTTCTCTGATGTGACAGACACAAGTCCTAGCCTGTAGCAAGGACATATTTTGAGATTATCAGGACTATCATCAGATCTAACTCACCATCTTAGATCAAGATACCCACAACCTCAATGTATGGTCGTATTATAGGAACTCTGTTCAGTCTCTGAATTTTAAATCTCTTTACTGACTGATTAAAAACAGAGAGATGGGTTTGCATATTTCAAGTTTATTTTGCTTACTGGCAACAAAATCCACCCCAGTTGGCCTCAGCAAAATGTCTAGAAATATGCTAGAGTATTTCATGAATATGAGAGAAAGGTAGTAGGGAATACACAGATATCTTCCTTTCACATTTTAAATTCTAGGGTATCCTAGTTCATGTTTCCTAAAAGCAAAGACTAAGATGATAATTCTTGTATAAGTGACTTACTGAGGGATATTCTCAGGAAAGATTGTTAGGAAATGAAAGAAGGAGAAGAAGCATAGCAATGATGTGTTTTTAGGAGAAGACTATCTCTAACCTGGTTCTATGGGGTGCTCTAGAGTGTGAATGCACTAGAGATGTTTGCTAGGTCCATTCCTGTGAGGCGTGTTAGGAGGTGGCAGCACATAAACCCCCCTAGACATCACCAGACAAGACAGCGCTTGTCAGCTGAGAATAATCCTCCTGAAAAAGGTGCAAGTGTGAGCCATTTCCATCCAACACCCACAGAAGATGGGGAAGACGCTGGCCAGCTAAAAAGGTTCTGGGAAGGACACCAACAGTGTGGGTTGCAGGAAGAGATCTGTCCCTGAGCTAAGGCAAAAGGGCAGGATCTTCCAGCATAGCCATGGCCACTGGGAGCCTTCCATTTTGCAACAGGGGGTCTGCATTCCTCCAACATCCAGTCAATAGGCATTAATGAATGTGTACTATGTCCCAGGCACTGCACCAAATCCTGGGGACACGACAGTAACATGACCCATGTAGCTTGCATTGCAGAGAAGTAGAAATTATTGTACAGAGGCCACCCCAGTAGGAACTTCAAGACATTGCAGTAGAGCATCATGGTTATGAACATGCATGGTCCCTGGAATCCTGGTTCCTTCTGGTTTCTTATGTATATGACCTCAGGTGGTTACTCAAATTTTTTAATGTCTGTTTCATTGTAGAGGGAAAAAATGGCTTCATGGACTTCATAGACTGTGTATATAAGTATTAAGCCTGATAATGCATGTAAAGTACTTAGCCTAGGACCTGGCCCAGAGTAGTTTCTCAGTAATGTCAAATAATAATAATGTTATCATTATTGTCACATCACTGGTTAAGATTTACAAGAAAATAGCTAATCAATGACTTTCTTATTCATATTTTATTGTATATGCATTAAATCATTCCTTGTGGCTGGCATTGTGTGGGCCTAGGTTAAGGTGGGGTGGGGGTAGACAGCAGTGATGCTTTGAATCAGGACCAAAGTGTCTGACTCCTCTCCTTTCTCTAAAATCCTCTTTGAGTCTGCCACCATCTAGCTCTCCTTTCCCTGACTTGGCCACCAGCAACTCTGAGACTCTCTAGCAGTTTCCCTTAAACATTAATTTCAGTTTCTAGGAAATGAAGCTGGAATAACAACTCTGATCCAGCACTTCTGGTATATATGTGGAGACAGAGAGGGGTGCTAGGTGTTCCCAAGTAGGTCTTAAACTACTCACAGACTGGGGTAGGCAGTTCCCTTCACATCTTCAAAAAGTAATGTGGCTCCTCACTCCACCAAGGAAGTCTCAAGCACAGTGTTCCCAAGGCACTGCCCCCAGGCTAAGACCACTCCAGCACCAGTCACTCCACTAAGTTGTCCTTGGGTGTAGCACTGTGTGTTTCCAAGTAGGGGCCATAAGCCAAAAGTCAAACAAAATAAGGAGACAGATGAATATATTCCAAATGAAAGAAAAAAAGTCCAGGGGAAAAAACCCCTAATAGAGATAAGTAATTTACTTGATAAAGAGTTCAAAGAAACGGTCATAAGGATGCTCACCGAACTCACGAAAAGAATGGAGGAACTTGGTGAGAATTTCAACAAAGACTTTAAAATATAATAAAAAATCAATCAGAACCAAAGAATAAAATATCTTAAGTAAAAATTATTCTAGAGGAAATAAACAGCAGATTAGATAATACAGAAGAGAAAACTGACCTGGAATAAGAACGGTGGAAATCGTTCCATCAGAACTGCAAAAAGAAGAAAGAATTATTTTTAATGAGGAAAGTTTAAGAGACCTCTGGGATAACATTAAGTGTACTAATATTTGCATCCATTAACTGCAATGACATTTTAATGAATGTCAGCATCAAGCAGTAATCCCCAGATTTTCTAGCAAAATGCAACAGAAAGGTTAATTTACCAAACATCACATTTGTTTCAAAAACTCATAAGAAGTGGAATCTAGATGATCTGTGCATCTAGAATATTTAAAATAATTGTCCATATTACTGGTTGCTTTTCTCATAATATTTCATTGTAGCAGGATGCTTGGAGTCCATTTCCCCCCATCCAAAGGTGGAAAATAGTCTATGATTTCTGAATTACAGTGCCTCCAGGAAAAGCTTCCACAGAGAACACAACCCTTTGTTAAATGCCTCAAGGAGCCTGAGCCTGTAAAATTGACGCTGACAAACTGCTACAGAAAAACATGAAACACAAATAGGAAATGAGTATTCCATCAAGCAGCAATACCATGGTCTGGGGATGAATGGCCTCACCCCACCTCATAAATCCAACAGAAAGTTCATTACTTTGCATGAAAGATCTGTTTGTACAGGCTGATCATTCACATGACCACTTAAGTCCAATTCCAATTCACCACTAGTTTCAAACTGCTATTAAATGTGACAGACAGGTTTGTTTCCAGCTCCTGGTATATGGAATGGTCTGTTTTACAACTGAACAGACAACAAAAGAGATCAGGATTGAGGGACGTCAGAGAAATGAAAATACTTTCTACAAGATGGCAGAGTAGGGGGACACAGAGTTTGCATCTCCTCACAACTAGGGCACCTACCAGGAACTGCTGGGGGACCTCAGACACCTAAGGGTATGGAAGGAACCCCTGTGTGACTGGGTAGAAGGGGGGCTGAGAGAGGGAGGATAAGTGGAGGCAGGATGGGACCAGCACCCCTGAGGGGCAGCTGGGGGAGGGGAGGGGTTCCCATGCTTGGAGAGGCACACTCACGGCAAGGGGATCAGCAGGGACAGGGAGAGACCTTCAGGGGAATCAGAGGATTGGAAGGGAATGTGGACAGTGTTTCCCCACCTGCTCAGGCCCTGAGGAGTGTGTTGGGGTCCCAGAACTGAGCCTCCAACTTCCGAGGCCCCATCTGTCTGTGCAGTCCTAGGGGCATGGAAGGAGGGAAGAGGGGAGGAAAAGAAGAGGTAAGATGGACCAGTGCCCCTAAGGGGTAGCAGGGGGAGGTGAGGGGTTCCCATGCTCTGGAGGGGCCCACTTACGGTGAGGGGATCAGCATGGAAGGTGAGAGACATTTGGGCAATTAGGGGATCAGAGGGGAATGCAGCCAGCATTTCTCCTGCCTACACGGTCACCAGCAAGCCTTGTGGTGTCCTGGGCCTAAACCTTCACACTCCGAGGGCCCCTATGGTCACACTGAGACTAAGCCCCATGCCCACCACACACCCAGGACCTTTACCTGATATGCTGGTCCTGAACTAGGCCCCATCCCCCACAGCCAGACCTTTTCTGGCCCCTTGTGGTTTTTTTGCTGTTGTGGTTCTGTTTTGCCTTCTTGTTGTTTTTCATTAATAGTTTTATTTTTTCTAATATATAATATTTTTTATTTTTCTAATTTTATTTTATTTTTTATTCTTTGTTACTGTT
The DNA here is from genome assembly GCF_011762595.2 of Tursiops truncatus. Taxonomy (NCBI): domain Eukaryota; kingdom Metazoa; phylum Chordata; class Mammalia; order Artiodactyla; family Delphinidae; genus Tursiops; species Tursiops truncatus. The sequence goes on along the minus strand of NC_047052.1, from coordinate 37,215,342 downwards.
CTGCTTTTTTTCAGTGCCACTTGGTTTGCAGAATCTTGGTTCCCAAGCTGAGAGTCAGGTCTGAGCTCCTATAGTGAGAGTGCTGAGTCCAAACTACTGGACTAACAGAGAATCTCAGACCCCAGGGAATATTAATCAGAGTGAGGTCTTACAGAGGTTCTCATTTCAGCACCAAGACCTTGCTCTACATACTTACCTGCAAACTCCACTGCTGGACACCTCAGGTCAAATAACCAGTAAGATGGGAAAACAGCCCCACACAATAAAAAAATGAGATGACAAAAAAATATGTTACAGATGAAGGAGTAAGATAAAAAACCTACAAGACCAAATAAATCAAGAGGAAATAGGCAACCTACCTGAAAAAGAATTCAGAGTAATGATAGTAAAGATGATCCAGAATCTCGGAAATGGAATGTAGGTATGGATTGAGAAAATACAAGAGATATTTAACAAGAACCTAAAAGAACTACAGAACAAAGAGTGATGAACAAAAACATAACTGAAATGAAAAAATACACAAGAAGGAATCAATAGCAGAATAACTGAAGCAGAAGAATGAATAAGTGAACTGGAAGATAGAATGGTGAAAATAACTGCTGAGAAGCAGAATAAAAAAAAAACAATGAAAAGTATTGAGGACAGTCTCAGAGACTTGTGGAACAATATTAAACACACCAACATTCGAATTGAAGGGGTCCCAGAAGAAGAAGAGAAAGAGAAATGGCCTGAGAAAAGATTTGAAGAGATTATAGTAGGAAAGTTCCCTAACATGGGAAAGGAAATAGTCACTGAAGTACAGAAAGCGAAGAGAGTCACACAGAGGATAAACTCAAGGAGAAACACAATAAGGCATGTATTAATCAAACTAACAAAAATTAAATACAAAGAAAAATATTAAAAGCAACAAGGAAACAAATAACATAAAAGGTAATCCCCATAACATTATTAGCTGATTTTTCAGCAGAAAATTTTCAGACCAGAAGGGAATACAGGATATATTTAAAGTGATGAAAGGGAAAAATCTACAGCCAAGATTACTCTACCCAGCAAGAATCTCATTCAGATTCAATGGAGAAAAAAAAGCTTTACAGACAAGCAAAAGCTAAGAGGATTCAGCACCATCAAACCAGATCTACAACAAATGCTAAAAGAACTTCTCTAAGTGGGAAACGCAAGAGAAGAAAAGGACCTACAAAAAGAAACCCAAAACAATTAAGAAAATGGTCATAGGAACATACATATCGATAATTACCTTAAACGTGAATGGATTAAATGCTCCAACCAAAAGACACAGGCTCGCTGAATGGATACAAAAACAAGACCCATATATGTTGTCTACAAGAGACCCACTTCAGACCTAGGGACACATACAGACTGAAAGTGAGGGGATGGAAAAAGATATTCCATGCAAATGGAAATCAAATGAAAGCTGGAGTAGCAATACTCATATCAGATAAAATAGACTTTAAAATAAAGACTGTTACAAGAGACAAGGAATGACACTACATAATGATCAAGGGATCAATCCAAGAAGAAGACATAACAATTATAAATATATATGCACCCAACATAGGAGCACCTCAATACATAAGGCAACTGCTAACAGCTAAAAAAGGGGAAATCAACAGTAACACAATAATAGTGGGAGACTTTAACTCCTCACTTAAACCAATGGACAGATCATCCAAACAGAAAATTAATAAGGAAACACAAGCTTTAAATGACATAATAGACCAGATAGATTTAATTGATATTTATAGGACATTCCATCCAAAACCAGCAGATTACACTTTCTTCTGAAGTGTGCACAGAACATTCTCCAGGATAGATCACATCTTGGGTTACAAATCAAGCCTTGGTAAATTTAAGAAAATTGAAATCATATCAAGCATCTTTTCCAACCACAACGTTATGAGATTAGAAATCAATTACAGGGAAAAAAAAGTATAAAACACAAACACATGGAGGCTAAACAATACATTACTAAATAACCAAAAGATCACTGAAGAAACCAAAGGTGAAATAAAAAAAATACCTAGAGACAAATTACAAAGAAAACACGATGATACAAAACCTATGGGATGTAGCAAAAGCAGTTCTAAGAGGGAAGTTTATAGCAATACAAGCGTGCCTCAAGAAACAAGAAGAATCTAAAATAAACAATCTAACATTATACCTGAAGGAACTAGAGAAAGAAGAACAAACAAAACCCAAAGTTGGTAGAAGGAAAGAAATCATAAAGATTAGAACTGAAATAACTGAAATAGAAATGAAGAAAATAATAGCAAAGATCAAAAAAATGAAAGCTGATTCTTTGAGAAGATAGATAAAATTGATAAACCTTTAGCCAGAATCATCAAGGAAAAAGGTGAAGACTCAAATCAATAAAATTAGAAATGAAAAAAGAGAAATTACAACTGACACCACAGAAATATAAAGGATCATAAGAGACTACTACAAGCAACTATATGACAATAAAATGGGCAACCTGGAAGAAATGGACAAACTCTTGGCAAGATAAAACTTTCCAAGACTGAACCAGGAAGAATTAGAAAATAGAAACAGACAAATAACAAGTAATGAAATTGAAACTGTAATCTAAAATCTTCCAACAAAAAAATGTCTAGGACCAGATACCTTCACAAGTGAATTCTATCAAACATTTAGAGGAGAACTAACACCCATCCTTCTCAAATTCTTCCAAAACATTGCAGAAGGAGGAAAACTCCCATACTCATTCTACAAAGCCACCATCACCGTTATACCCAACCAGACAAAGAGATCACAAAAAAGAAGTTACAGACCAGTATCACTGAGGAAGATAGATGCAAAAATCCTCAACAAAATACTAGCAAACAGAATCCAACAACACATTAAAAGGATCATACATCATTATAAAGTGGGATTTATCCCAGGGAAGCAAGGATTCTTCAATATATGCAAATCAATCAATGTGATACACTATATTAAAAAATTAAAGAATAAAAACCATATGATCATCTCAGTAGATGCAGAAAAACTTTTGACAAAATTCAACACCCATTTATGATAAAAACTTTCCAGAGTGGGCTCAGAGGGAACTTAGCTCAGCATAATGAAGGTCAAATAAGATAAACCCACAGCAAACTCATTCTCAATGGTGAAAACCTAAAAGTGTATCCTCTAAGATCAGGAACAAGACAAGGGTGTCCAGTCTCGCCACTGTTATTCAGCATAGTTTTGGAATTCCTAGGCATGGAAATCAGAGAAGAAAAAGGAATAAAAAATCCAAATTGGAAAAGAAGAAGTAAAACTGTCATGGTTTGCAGATGACATGACACTATATATAGAAAATCTTAAAGATGTCACCAGATAACTACTAGAGTTCATCAATGAATTTGGTAAAGTGGCACAATACACAGTTAATGCACAGAAATCTCTTGCATTCCTATACACTAACAACTAAAGATCAGAAAGAGAGATTAAGGAAACAATCCCCTTTACCATCACAACAAAAAGAATAAAATACCTAAGAATAAACCTACCTAAGAAGGCAAAATATCTGTTCTCAGAAAACTGTAAAACACTGATGAAAGAAATCAAAGGTGACACAAACAGAGATATACCATGTTCTTGGATTGGAAGAATCAATATTGTCAAAATGACTATATTACCCAAAGCAATCTATAGATTCAATGCAATCCCTATCAAATTACCAATGATATTTTTTTCACAGAATTTGAACAAAAGATTTTACAATTTGTATGGAAACACAAAAGACCCTGAAAAACTAAATCATTCTTGAGAAAGAAAAACTGAGCTGGAGGAATCAGTCTTCCTGACTTCATACTATACTACAAAGCTACAGTAATCAAGACAGTATGGCATTTGCACAAAAACAAAAATATAGATCAATGGTACAGGATAGAAAGCACAGAGATAAACCCACACACCTATGGTCACCTAATCTATGACAAAGGAGGCAAGAACATACAATGTAGAAAAGACAGTCTCTTCAATAGCTGGTGCTGAGAAAACTGGACAGGTACATGTAGAAGAATGAAATTAGAACACTACTTAACACCATTCAGAAAAATAAACACAAAATGGATTAAAGACCTAAAAGTAAGACCGGACACTATAAAACTGTTAGAGGAAAACATAGGAAAAACACTCTTTGACATAAATCACAGCAAGGTCTTTTTTGACCCACTTCCTAGAATAATGAAAATAAAAACAAAAATAAACACATGGGACCTAATTAAACTTAAAAGGTTTTGCACAACAAAGGAAACCATAAACAAGATGAAAAGACAACCCTCAGAATGGGAGGAAGTATTTGCAAATGAAGCAATGGACAAAGGATTAATCTCCAAAATATATAAACAGCTCATGCAGCTCAATAACAAAAAAAGAAAAAACCAAAACAAAACATGGGCAGAAGACATAAATAGACATTTCCCCAAAGAGGACATACAGATGGCCAAGAGGCACATGAAAAGGTGCTCAACATCACTAATTATTAGAGAAACGCAAATCAAAACTCCAGTGAGGTATCACCTCACACCAGTCAGAATGGCCATCATCAAAAAATCTACAAACAATAAATGCTGGAGAGGGTGTCGCGAAAAGGGAACACTCTTGCACTGTTGGTGGGGTTTTAAATTGATACAGCAACTATGGAGAACAGTATGGAGATTCCTTAAAGAACAAAAAATAGAACTACCATGTGACCCAGAAATCCCACTACTGGGCATATACCCTGAGAAAACCATAATTCAAAAACAGTCATGTACCACAATGTTCATTGCAGCACTATTTACAATAGCCAGGACATGCAAGCAACCTAAGTGTCCATTGACAAATGAATGGATAAAGAAGATTTGGTACATATGTACAATGGAATATTATTCAGCCATAAAAGAAAACGAAAATGAGTTATTTGTAGTGAGGTGGATGGACCTAGAGTCTGTCATACAGAGTGAAGTAAGTCAGAAATAGAAAGACAAATACTGTATGCTAACACATAATATGAAATCTAAAAAAATGGTTCTAATGAACCTAGGGGCAGGACAGGAATAAAGATGCAGACGTAGAGAATGGACTTGAGGACACAGGGAAGGGGAAGCGTAAGCTAGGACGAAGTGAGAGAGTAACATTGACATAAGAAAAATAAACTGAGGGAAGTAAGTCAGAAATAGAAAAAAAAATCAAATATTAACACATGTATGTGGAATGTAGAAAAATGTTACAGATGAACCTAGTTCCAGGGCAGGAATAGAGACATAGATGTAGGTAATTGATGTGTGGACACAGTAGGGGGAAGGAGAGCATGGGATCAATTGGGAAATTAGGATTAACATATATACACTACCGTATGTAAAATAAATAGCTAGTGGGAACCTGCGGTATAGCACAAGGAGCTCTCTGATGACCTAGATGGGTGGGAAGGGTTGGGTAGGAGGGAGGTTCAAGAGGGAGGGTATATATGTATACACATAGCACATTCATTTTGTTGTACAGCAGAATATAACACAACATTATAAGCAATTGTACTCCAAGAAAAAATAATAAAGAACATACTTTCTAACTTCCAAATGACCAAGCTAAACTTTTGCCCCTCTGTCAGTTTACTCCTCAATTAAACATGTGAAAGCAGAAACACTGGCTCACAGCCACACCTCACCATGCTGGATTTGTGCATTTCACACCAGTTTCATAGCCAGCCCTAGAGGTTCCAGAAATCCCTATTCAACATCCTCCCATGCAGGTCTGGGCAGGGATTTCATTTCAGAAATTCTTAATTACTAGAAATATACTTTCCTTTCTAGAAATAGCAGGGGAATCCTTCATCAGGTCCTTTACACCATCATTCTTTCTTTCCACCTGGAAATTTTAATCTTTTAAAGAAAAAGTCAATCTGCCTAGAATTCCAACCACAGATTTATTCTGACTGACACTAAGCACATTTTCAAGGATACCTAGCTTTGTCTGAAATCCCCATCTGTTTTCAAGCAGTGACAATCTCTACATCTTTAAGAGACTTGAAGTTAAAATATGAATTATAGCGTCCCCCTTAGGTGCACAAAAGAACTAAAATATAACATATTCAAAACTGATGCTCTTCAAACTCTCTTCTCTTGACACAGTATAAGTGATCCTAGGCATCCCTCCAGGGTTAGGGCAGGTGTAATGGGGTAGAGATAGCTGGCATTGTACAATGTCAATATCAATTTAAACCACCTGCTATTTCTTATTTACTATTATCATTGATTCTACAAAGTTTTGCTCATACCGTGAAGTTAAATTCTTTCTAATATGACAAGTCCCTAAGGATTTATATACATTTTTTTCATGATTACTGTTCTTATTAGAGTTCTGGCAACAACCCCCAGTGGAAAATGGTACCAAAAAAAAAATGAAGATACTATCAGAGTGATCCTGGCTGCTGAGATGGAAATGCACATGAGTTATTTTTATTTAAGTCAGAATGAAAAAGTTAAGTTGTACCCACATCTCAGACTATAAGATAAAAATAAATCTAAGTTCCTTTCTATGCTGTCAGTGCTGAAAGATTAAATCTTGGGGGGGGGGGGAAGGGGAGCAAATAGAAATGTGAATGTGTTTGTACTATGTGCTCTGTACACATTTCTCTGACCAATGCAGGGACTGAGTTATTTCTCAATAAATCTGCACCCCTTTCCTGGTCACTATATTGGACCTTAATTTTTACTTTAATATTAATATTCATATGTTGACTAACATACAGATGCTCTTCTACAGACTTAGGATCTGGGAGAGTTGGTTGAAACCATCTTTCTTTTCTTCCAGATGTTCCCAGACTCTGTGGGCTTAGGTATTGCCGTGCCAGTTGCTAGAAATAAGTGTTTTTATGAGCTAATAACAGGATTTAAAGGAGAAACTCATGTTTTCCATCACCACCATCACCCAGCCCTACTCCACACTCTTGCTCTTCTTTCAAGAACCAGTTCACAGTTCACTCTCTCCAGCAGGCTCTCCCAGATTGCCCCAGACAAGATTAGCTTCTCTGTCACTGTAATTGCTGAGCTCGGCCATGGGCCTTCTCCTGGTTGGCCATAAACAGGGCTGTTTCTGGAGGGAAGAGTCCAGATCTGATTCAGCCTTGTTTCTTCACATGTCACCCTAGTCCAATAGGGCAAAGTCAGCTCTTAGTTATTTTAGTAATTTTTTTAATAGTAAATTAATTAATTAAATCTTTATTGAAGTATAGTTGATGTACAATATTATATAAGTTGCAGGTGCACAATATAGTGATTCACAATTTTTAAGTTTATACTCCATTTATAGTTATTATAAAATATTGTCTATATTCCCTGTGTGGTACAATATGTCTTTGTACTTTATTTTATATATAATACTTTGTACCTCCTAATCTCCTACCCTTATATTGTCCCTCCCCGCTTCTTTCTCCCGACTGCTAACCGCTAGTTTGTGCTCTATATCTGTGAGTTGGCTTCTTTTTTATATATTCACTAGTTTGTTTTATTTTTTGGATTCCACATATAAGTGATGTCATACAGTATTTGTCTTCCTCTGTCTGACTTATTTCATTTGGCATAATACTCTCCAAATCCACCCATGTTGTTACAAATGGCAAAATTCCATTGTTTATGGCTGAGTAGTATTCCAATGTGCATCTCACATCTTCTTCATCCATTCATCTGTTGATGGACACTTAGGTTGCTTCCATATCTTGGCAACTGTAAATAATGCTGCTATGAACATTGAGATACATGTATCTTTTCAAATTATTATTTTTGGTTTTTTTGAACATATACCCAGGAGTGGAATTGCACAACTATATGTCAATAAAATGGACAACCTAGAAGAAATGGACAAATTCTTAGAAATCTGCCAAGACTGAACCAGGAAAAAATAGAAATTAACAGACTAATTACCATAATGAAATTGAATAAGTAATTTAAAAACTAACAAACAAATGTCCAGGACCAGATAGTTTCACAGGTGAATTCTACCAAACATTTAGAGAAGAGTTAACACCTACCCTTCTCAAACTATTCCAAAAAATTTCAGAGGAAGGAACACTCCCAAACCCGTTCTATGAAGACACCACCACCCTGATACCAAAACTAGACAAAGATACCAAAAAACAAAAGGAAAGAATGAGAGAAAATCACAGGCCAATATTACTAATGAACATAGATACAAAAATTATCAACAAAGTACTAGCAAACTGACTCCAAAAATACATTAAAAGAATCATACACCATGATCAAGTGAGATTTATCCCAGGGATGCAAAGATTTTTCAATATCTGCAAATCAATCAGTGTGATACACCACATTAACAAATTGAAGAATAAAAACGATAGGATCATCTCAATAGATGCAAAAAAAGCTTTTGACAAAATTCAATATCCATTTATGGTATTTAAAAAAAACTCTCCAGAAAATGAACATATTGGGAACATATCTCAACATAATAAAGGCCATATATGACAAACCCACATAATACTCAATGGTGAAAAGCTGAAAACATTTCCTCTAAGATCAGGAACAAGAAAAGGATGCCCACTCTCATCACTTTTATTCAACATAGTATTGGAAGTCCTAGCCACAGCATCAGACAAGGAAAATAAATAACAGGAATCCAAGTTGGAAAGGAAGAAGTAAAACTGTCACTGTTTGTAAGTGGCATGACACTATACATAGAAAATCTTAAAGATGCCACCAGAAAACTACCAGAGTTCATCAATAAATTCAGTAAAGTTGCAGGATACAAAATTAATAGTTTTTGTTTTAATATTCATTGTGCTATAGACTAAATGTTTGTGTTCCCCCAAATTCATAAGTTGGAATCCTAACTCCCAGTGTAATGGTATTAGGAAGTGGTGACCTTTGGGAAATGATTAGGCCATGAAGGTGGACTCCTCATAAATGGGATTAGTGCCCTTGTGAAAAAGGCCCCAGAGGGATCCCTTACCCCTTCCACCATGTGAGGGAATAGCAAGAAGATGACCACTACGAAACAGGAAGTGGGTTCTCACTAGCCAATAAATTGGCCAGGCTCTAGAACTGTAAAAGATAAATAGATATTGTTTAAAAGACACACAGTTTGTCGTATTCTATTATAGCAACCTAAACAGACTAAAACAAGTTGGAATCATATGCTATTGCCAATATTCTGTCATCTTTTACTTACAGAAATGACAATTTTATATCATTTGTTCTAATAGATGAAACAAAACCAGCAACACTGTCATCCATTTCTTTGAATGCTGACATTCTCCCTCACCCAGAGTCGAATTTCTTTTAGGATCCATGGAATTTTATACGTATTCTGAGATTACACACACTCTCATTTATTTGCTTGAATAATAAGTTGCCAGTAACCAAGGATTGTCAGGTTGACAGGTTGACAACCAGAATGCTGTAAACACACTGCAGTGGCAAAAGTCTATATCAGGCTCCCATGTCAGTTGTCCCTGCTCAATAATTTGTTTTGCTTGTTAATAGGAAAGGGTCAAACCCCCCACTCTGTTGCTGTTGCAAAAAACAAAAACAAAAATCACAATTTCCTTAATAAACTTTTTACTTTCTTCTCACTTCCTATCTTCCTTCCATTCTTGGGGCCAAAATGAATTTTTTAAAAAAATGTCCTCTGATTGAAGGCAATTTTCTTCATTATAAAAACAATTTAAATTTTCTTCAATATTTTTATTGTGTAAAAATAATAGGTTGTTGTGGCTTTTAATGTTACCATTGTTAATCTGTGATCTTAAACATAACACTTACAACTTTCAAATGCACCATCTTATTTGATTGGCAAATAACTATCTAAGAGTTGACTCTCTTCATTTTATAATTAAGGCAACTGAGGAATTGAGAGTTTAAGTGACTTTCTGAAAGCCACACCAGCCCTTAAATGTGAAAACAAACCTTCTGTTTCCAAGGTCAGTGCCATCTTAGCTGGGTTGCATTGCTGTTTTGGGGAAGAGAGAGAACACACTAGAAATAGCCTTTTCATGAGCATGGACCTGTATTCACAAACTCAAATGCTCACAGGGGATCAGCAGGTACAGATTTGAGAAAGTGATATGGAGCAGAGAGCACTGAGGTGAATTGGGAAGCACATGAGCACAGGTGCTCCTTAACTTCTGCAACTTCTCTCACCAGGCCATATAGGCTCAATCACATCAGATCTTCTAAATTTCAATAGAAATTTAGCAAGAAGCCAGGAATCTAGGTTTTTAAAGTGTAAACCTATGAGGTTTAAGTGCTGACAATACCTTTTTTATTTTATTTTATTTATTATCATTATTTTTTGCGGTACGCGGGCCTCTCACGTTGCGGAGCACAGGCTCCGGACGCACAAGCCCAGCGGCCATGGCTTACGGGCCTAGCCACTCCGCGGCATGTGGGATCTTCCCGGACTGGGGCACGAACCGGTGTCCCCTGCATTGGCAGGCGGACTCCCAACCACTGCGCCACCAGGGAAGCCCGACAATACCTTTTTTAAACACATGCACATTGTGGGCTAATAGTATCCTAGCTAAACATACCACTGTTGTGTATCAGATGCTGCCCACGGTGTGCCACCTCTGTCTGTAGCACAAATGACAAGTGTGCAGTGAGTGACCACACCTCCACCCATAGAAGACATGAGCAATCAATCTCTGCATTTGCTTACTGAGCTCAGATGCAACTTAATATGTTTCACACTTCTGACCTATTGGAGGTGGCCTACCTGGCCTGTGAAACAAATGATATGTGAAGCACAAAAAAAAAGATATTGGCCATTCTTAAGGGTCATGAGTTATACACCTGGTCACTTACATGCCTAAGCACAGAGAAGACACTTGAAAAGTATGATGAAAAAGGAGTCAAGATGGCAGAGGAGTAGGAGGACATGGAGTTCATCTCTCCCCACAAATGCACCAAGAATACATTCACAAATGGAACAATTCTCACAGAGTACCAGCTGAACACTAACAGAGGACCTTGGACACCTAAAAGGACAAGGAAGATCCCTGTGTAACCAGGTAGGATGAAAGAAAGAAGAAGGGAAAAGGAAGAAGAGAAGAAGTGGGATGGGACCTGTGCCCCTGGTGGGCAGCTGAAGGAGAAGAGAGGTTCCTACATCTGGGAAGACCCCTCACCAGCAGATAGATCAGTTGGGACAGAAGGGGATCTTTGGGGGCTATCATCAGAGGAGAACACAGCAACTGGTCTGTGGCAGACAAGGCAGATTGAGACCTACAAAGACGGTCTGTGTTACAGCCCTGCAGGCCCCAGCCTGAGACATGTGTCTGCCAGTGTGAACAAGAGCTGGATGCTTGAACATGGTGTTTGGAGAGCAAACGAGTGGAGAGGACTGCTGTTGGATGTGAGGAGAAAGCCTGAGGGGATGGGAGTGAGAAAATTCGCAAGCAGGAATGCTCCTAGAGGAAGCCCAGACTGCCATAGAAGTAAAGCACAACTGTTGAATCATGCAGAATGGGTGGAGCCACTATGGCAGCCTCTCTCCCCACATGATGACCCTTGCCTCCCCAGGCACTAGGAAGGGCTCTCACTGGGACTGGCTCTCTCACGCCCATGGCTGCCAGCTTCCCTGCATGACACATCCCCACTGGGGCTCACACAACCCCAGCTGATGCTGCTTCCACACTGGGGTGGACTCGTGTGCTCCTGGGCAGCCTCAGGATCATACTTCTGTGGATGGCACACATGTAGAGGTGGGACTGAAACCACAGTTGAGACCCAGGGGCCATGCAACTAAGGAAGAAAAGCTAAAATCTTTCCTCATTGCTGTGCAAACTGAGAACTGACATCCCTGTGACCAGCTTTGTAAACTCAGTGCCTACAGAACATCTGAACAGACGAGTGCTCCAGCAGCCAAGACAGGTCTAGTTTTAGCAGTTGTAGACTTTGTGGGCACATACATGTGGGGGTTGGGCCAAGCCAGAGTCTCAGCTGCCCCAGTAGTGACCACAGCAGATCCAGATCCATGATTACTGCAATCCTAGGACCTGACTTCAGTGCATCTATGCTGATGGCCTGGTGAAAACAATGTCTGAGACACACCAGGGCCAATTGCCAGCATACCCACAGTTAAGGTGGGACTTAGAACAGTGCCAAGAACAGTGTAACCTGAGAGCTCACACAATGGGTGAAAGGTGACACAACAGGACACACCCACAGGTGAACAGATCCAGAGGAGGAATAGTCAGTGGCTTCCCTCCAAGTGGGAGTGCTTCAATCCCATCTACCTTGCACTGCAGATCAGATACACAGCTAAGAAACATATCTGGGGCCCTCTACTCCAACAACTAGGGAGCAGACCCCAAATATGACAGGGCAGTGACAACCACAGAGTAAAGGGGAGGCCCTGCTCAATATCCAGTGCAGGCTCTGATCACCGCACCATCAGTCACACCTTCTATTATGGGGATAATGACCAGCATATGCTGAGGAAAGAGGTGGTGAGATTTATACTAAAAACAGCCCTTGTACCAAAAAATATTAAACTACTCAGGCTACACAGGGACTTTCCCACATAAAAATAGCACTCCAAGACAGTCTGAGGGTCTGGCATCAGGAGGAAGAACCCCAAGAGCATTTAGCCTTGAAGGCCAGCAGGGCTTGAGTGCAGGAGCTCCACAGGGGTGGGGGAAATAAAGACTCCATTCTTGGAGGGCACACACAAGGTCTCACATGAACTGGGACCCAACACAAAGCAGTATCTCCATAGGAACCAGGATTACACATACCTAGGGGTCATGGAGGATCTCCTAGGGAGGCAAAAGTCAACTATAGCTCACTGTGGGGAAAAAGACACTGGTAGCAGAAGCCCCAGGGAATATTGATCTGTGTGAGCTCTCCTAGAGGTCCACATTTCAGCACCAAGACCCATTCCCACCCAACAACCTGCAGGCTCCAGTGCTGGAAAGCCTCAGGCCACACAACCAAGATAGGAACACAGCTCCACCCATCAGCAGACAGGCTGCCTAAAGTCATAATGAGTTCACAGCCACCTCAAAACAAACCCCTTGACAAGGCTTTGTCCACTAGAGGGACAAGACCCAGCTCCACCCACCAGAGGGCAGGAACCAGCCCCTCCCATAGGAAGCCTGTACAAGCCCCTGGACCAACCTCATTAACCAGGGACAGACACCAGAAACAAAAAGAACTATGATCCTACAGCCTGAGGAAAGGAGACCACAAACACAGAAAGTTAGACAAAGTGAGATGACAGAGAAATATGCTGCAAATGAAGAAACAAGATAAAAACCCACAAGAACAACTAAATGAAGAGGAGATAGGCAAACTACCTGAAAAAGAATTCATAGTAATCATAGTAAAGTTTATCCAAAATCTTGCAAAAGATTGGAGGCATAGATCGAGAAGATACAAGAAATGTTTAACAAGGAGCTAGAAGATTGAAAGAATGGAGATGAACAGTACAATAACTGGAATGAAAAATACACTAGAAGGAGTCAATAGCAGAATAACTGAGGCAGAAAAACGAATAAGTGATCGGGAAATCAGAGTGGTGGAAATCACTGCCACAGAAGAGAATAAAGAAAAAATAATGAAAACAAATGAGGACAGCCTCAGAGACTTCTGGGGCAATGCTAAATGCACTAACATTTGAATTATAAGGGTCCCAGAAGAAGAGAAAGAGAAACGGTCTGAGAAAATATTTGAAGAGCTTATAGTCAAAAACTTCCCTAACATGGGAGAGAAAATAGTCTCCCAGGTCCAAAAAGTGCAGAAATTCCCATGCAAGATTAAACCCAAGGAGGAACACTCTGAGACAAATATTAATCAAACTGACAAAAATTAAAGACAAAGAAAAAACATTAAAAGCAACAAGGGAAAAGCAACAAATAACATACAAGGGAATCCCCATAAGGTTATCAGCTGATTTTTCAGCAGAAACTCTGCAAGTCAGAAGGGAATGGCACAACATATTTCAAGTAATAAAAGGGAAAAACCTATAACCAAAAATACTCTATCCAGTAAGGCTCTCACTCAGATTTGACAGAGAAATCAAAAACTTTACAGACAAGCAAAAGCTAAGAGAATTCAACACCACCAAATCAGCTTTACAACAAATGCTAAAGGAACTTCTCTAGGTGGAAAAGGGACCAGCAACTTAAAACAACCTTGTACATATATAGACTGCTATATCAAAACCTCATGGGAAGAGCAAACCCCAAAACTACAGTAGATACACACACAAAAAAGAAAAAGCAACCCAAACACAACATTAAAGATTGTTATCAAACCACAAGGTAAGAGAACAAAAGAGGAAGGGAAGAAAAAATATCTTCAAAAACAAACTTAAAATAATTAAGAAAATGGTAATAGGGACATACATATCGATAATTACATTAAATGTGAATGGATTAAATGCTCCAACCAAGGACATAAACTGGCTGAGTGGATACAAAAACAAGGCCTCTGGATAAGCTGTCTACAAGAGACCCACTTCAGACCTAGGGACACATACAGACTAAAAGTGAGGGGATGGAGAAAAATATTCTATGCAAATGGAAATCAAAAGAAAGCTGGAGTAGCAACACTCACATCAAACAAAATAAACTTTAAAAAAAAGGCAAAGAAGGACACTAAATAGTGATCAAGGAATCAACCCAAGAAGAAGATACAACAATTGTAAATATATACACACGCAATATAGGAGCACGTCAATATATAAGGCAAATACTAACAGTTATAAAAGGGGAAATCAACAGTAACACAGTAATAGTGGAGAACTTTAACACCCCAGTTACACCAGTGGATAGATCATCCAGACAGAAAATTAAGAAGGAAACAAAAGCCTTAAATGACACATTAGACCAAATAGACTAAATTGATATTTATAGGGCATTCCATCTGAAAGCAGCAGAATACACATTCTTCTCAGGTACACATGGAACATCCTCCAGGATAGACCATATGTTGGGACAAAAATTCAAGCCTCAGTAAATTTAAGAAAATTGAAAATGTATCAAGCATCTTTTCCAACCACAATGCTATGAGATTTGAAATCAATTACAGGGGAAAAAACGTATAAAACACAAACACATGGAGGCTAAACAATGTGTTACTAAACAACCAATAGATCACTGAAGAAATCAGAGTGGAAATCAAAAAATACCTGAGACAAATGACAATGAAAACACGATGGTCCAAAACGTATGCAATGCAACAAAAGCAGTTCTAAGAGGGAAGTTTATAGCAATACAATCTTACCTCAGGAAACAAGGAAAATCTCAAATAAACAACCTAACTGTACACCTAAAGCAACTAGAGAAAGAAGAAGAAACAAAAACTAGTAGAAGGAAAGAAAGCATAAATATCAGAGCAGAAATAAATGAAATAGAGATGAAGAAAACAATAGGAAAGATCAATGAAACTGAAAGCTGGTTCTTTGAGAAGATAAACAAAATTGATAATCCTATAGCCAGACTCATCAAGAAAAAAAGGGAGAGGACTCAAATCAATAAAATTTGAAATGAAAAAGAAGAAATTACAATGGATATCACAGAAATACAAAGCATCATAAGAGACTACTACAAGCAACTATATGCCAATAAAACGGACAATCTAGAAGAAATGGACAAATTCCTAGAAAGCTAAAACCTTCCAAGACTGAACGAGGAAGAAATAGAAAATATAAACAGACCAATCACAAGTACTGAAATTGAAACTGTGTTTAAAAAAAAAAAAAAAACTGCCAACAAACAAAAGTCCGGGACCAAATGGCTTCACAAGTGAACTCTATCAAATAGTTAGAGAAGAGCTAACACCTACACTTCTCAAACTCTTCCAAAAAAATTTCAGAGGAAGGAAAACTCTCAAACACATTGTATGAGGTCACCATCACCCTGATACCAAAACCAGAAAAAGACACCACAAAAAAAGGAAATTAGACGCCAATATCACTGATGAACATAGACGCAAAAATCCTCAACCAAATACTAGCAATCTGAATCCAACAATACCTTAAAAGGATCATACACCATTACCAAGTGGGATTTATCCCAGGGATGCAAGGATTTTTCAGTACCTGCCAATCACATTAACAAATTGAAGAATAAAAACTATATGATCATCTCAATAAATGCATAAAAATCTTCTGACAATAGTCACATCCATTTATGATAAAAACTCCCCATAAAATGGGCTTGGAGGGAACCTACCTCAACATAATAAAGGTCATATACAACAAATCCCACAGCAAACATCCTTCTCAATGGTGAAAAGCTGAAAGCATTTCCTCTAAGATCAGGAACAAGATAAGGATTCCAATTCCCCCACTTTTATTCAACATAGTTTTGGAAGTCCTAGCCATGGCTATCAAAGATAAAGAAATAAAAGAATCCAAATTGGAAAAAACAGAAGTAAAATTGTCACTGTTTGCAGATGACATGATACTATATATAGAAAATCCTAAAGATGCCACCAGAAAACTACTAGAGCTCATCAATGAATTTGGTAAAGTGGCACAATACACAATTAATGCACAGAAATCTCCTGCATTCCTATACACTAACAACAAAAAATCAGAAAGAGAAATGAAGGAAACAATCCCATTTACTGTCACATCAAAAAGAATAAAATGCCTAGGAATAAACCTACCTAAGAAGGCAAAAGACCTGTACTCAGAAATCTATTAGATATTGATTGAAGAAATCAAAGATGACACAAATGGATGGAGACATATACCATGTTCGTGGATTGGAAGAATCAATATTGTCAAAATGACTATACTACCCAAAGTAATCTACAGATTCAGTACAACCCCTATCAAATTACCAACAGACTTTTTCAAAGAGCTAGAACCAAAAATTGTACAATTTGTGTGGATACACAAAAGATTCCAAATAGCCAAAGCAATCTTGAGAAAGAAAAACGGAGCTGGAGGAGTCAGGCTACATGACTTCAGACTATATTACGAAACTGCAGTAATCAACACAGTATGGTACTGACACAGAAACAGAAATATACATCAATGGAACAGGATAGAAGTTCCAGAGATAACCCATGCACCTATGGTCACCTAATCTATGAAAATGGAGGCAAGAATATACATTAGAGAAAAGACAGTCTCTTCAATAAGTGGTGCTGAGAAAAACTGGACAGGTACATGTAAAAGAATAAAACTAGAACATTCTCTAACACAGGGGTCCCCACCCACTGGGCCACGGAACAGTACCAGTCTGTGGCCTGTTAGGAACCAGGCCACACAGCAAGAGGTGAGTTGTGGGCAAGCGAGCAAAGCTTCATCTGTATTTACATCCACTCCCTATCACTTGCATTACTGTCTGAGCTCCACCTCCTGTTAGATCAACAGCGGCATTAGATTCTCATAGGATCACAAACCCTACTGTGAACTCCAGGTGCGAGGGATCTAGGTTGCACGTTCCTTATGAGAATCTAATGCCTGATGATCTGAGGTGGAGCTGAGGCAGTGATGCTATCACTGGGGAGCAGCTGCAAATACAGATTATCATTAGCAGAGAGGTTTGACTGCACAGAGATAATAATAAATCAATTGCCTGCAGACTCATCAAAACCCTATCAGTCAGTGGCAAGTGAAAAAAAGCTCAGGGCTCCCACTGATTCTGCATAATTATTTCATTATATATTACAATGTAATAGTAATAGAAATAAAGTGCACAATAAATGTAATGCACTTGTTCTTCCCAAAACCATCCCCCAACCCTGGTCCATGGAAAAATTGTCTTCCAAGAAACCTGTCCCTGGTGCCAAAATGGTTGGGGACAACTACTCTAATACCATACACAAAGGTAAGCTCAAAATGGATTAAAGACCTAAATGTAAGACTGGATACTATAAAACTCTTAGAGGAAAACATAGGCAGAACACTCTCTGACATAAATCACAGCAAGATCTTTTTTGATCCTCCACCTAGAGTAATGGAAATAAAAACAAAAATAAACAAATGGGACCTAATTAAACATAAAAGATTTTGCACAGCAAAGGAAACCACAAAGAAAATGAAAAGGCAACCCTCAGAAAGGCAGAAAATATATGCAAATGAAGCAACCAACAATGGATTAATCTACAAAATATACAAAGAGCTCATGTATCTCAATATCAAAAAAACAAACAACCCAATCAAAAAATAGGCAGAAGATCTAAATAGACATTTCTCCAAAGAAGACACACAGATGGCCAAGAGGCACAAGAAAAGCTGCTCAACATCACTAATTATTAGAAAAATACAAATCAAAAATACAGTGAGGTATCACCTCACACTGGTCAGAATGGCTATAAATCAAAAACTCTACAAACAGTAAATGCTGGAGAGGGTGTGGAGAAAAGGGAACCTTCCTACACTGTTGGCGGGAATGTAAATTGGTACAGCCACTATGGGGAACAGTATGGAGATTCCTTAAAAAAACTGAAAATAGAACTGCCATATGACTCAGCAATCCCACTCCTGGGCATATATCTGGATAAAATCATAATTCGAAAAGTTACATGGATCCCAATGTTCACTGCAGCACTATTTACAATAGCCAGGACATGGAAGCAACCTAAATGTCCAACAACAGCAGAATGGGTAATGTGGTACATATATACAATGGAATATTACTCAGCCATAAAAAAGAACAAAATAATGCCATTTGCAGCAACATGGTTGGAACTATAGATTGTCATACTGAGTGAAGTAAGTCAGACAGAGGATGACAAATATCATGATATCGTTTATATGTGGAATCTAAAAAAATGGTAAAAATGAACTTATTTACAAAACAAAAATAGAGTCACAGATGTAGAAAACAAACTATGGTTACCAAAGTGGGGGGGAGGGATAAACTGGGAGATTGGGATTAATTTATATACACTACTATATATAAAATAGATACCTAATAAGAACCTACTGTATAGCATAGGAAAAGAGTTCAATAGTCTGTAATGAGCTATGTGGGAAAAGAATCTAAAAAAGAGTGGATATATGTGTAGGTATAACTGATTCACTTTGCTGTACAGCAGAAACTAATGCAACATTGTAAATCAACTATACTCTAATAAAAATTAACTTTAGAAAAAAGAAAAAAGAGCAAGGCAGGTAGCAGTAGAAAAAGAAAAAAGGGAAATCTTTGAGTCAAAACAGAGCAGCTGCAGGGGTTTTTAAAAAATTATTTATTTTATTTACATTTATGTTTGGTTGTGTTGGGTCTGCGCGTGGGCTTTCTCTAGTTGCAGCGAGCGGGGCTACTCTTCGTTGTGGTGTGCGGGCTTCTCATTGTGGTGGCTTCTCTTGTTGCCAAACATGGGCTTTAGGTGCACAGGCTTCAGTAGTTGTGGCACATGGGCTTAGTAGTTGTGGCACGCAGGCTCTAGAGCACAGGCTCCGTAGTCGTGGTGCACGGGCTTAGTCACTCCGCAGTATGTGGGATCCTCCCAGACCAAGGCTAGAACCCATGTCCCCTGCACCACCAGAGAAGCCCATGGCTGCAGTTCTGATTTAATCCTTTTGATCATTAATATACATCTGAGGCCAGGCTCCCCACTTTCAGAATGCACCTTTAAATCTCAGATACTTATCTTTAACTAATTGCAACTCACTTAATTGCCTTTAGGAGAACGTAGTGAAAGGTGGGACATGTTGCCGTTCGGAATTACAGCTACATTTTCTTTTTATTATTTGTTTTCTCTCTACAAAACCTAGAGTCCCAGAACCTATGAAATGATCTCTCCTGGATCCAGCAGCCAAATCGGTGCTTCAGAAAATAAGGTAATGCTGTGATTCTAAAGGCTCACACATCTACTGTGACATAATTAGTCACAGCAGATATGCCTTGGAACTCTAGTGACCACTTAGGTCACACTCTCATTAAGCATTTGTTTAGAGGCTATAGGAAACTGGCCTTGGTGTGAGTTTTACAAAAGAGGAGGTTCCAATGAATTCTAAATTATAGTCTTATTTCAATCCCAGCAGCTTTCTTAAGGCTCAGAAACCTTCAAGAAAGCTTAAGAACAGTAACACTTAATTTAGATATTTTTACTTTTTATTCATTCATTTATTATTCTATTAAAGCAGAGCTTGAAATCTCAGATGCCTACAGAAATGTAATGTAAACGGGCAAAGTGTGCTGAGTTATTATTTCAACAGTGACACAATTTGTTCAAGTAAAGACTATTCCTATATGTTTAATATGCTAATAAAGAAATAGTCTCACTCCCATTTTCTTGAAACATATGCTTCACAAATTCTTTCCTTTACTTATGATAGAAACAAGGGTGCTCAGTTTGAGTTTCCGGAAAGGCAAAACCTGAGACAAATGTTTGAGAACAAGTGGTTTCTTTGGGAGGTGATCCTAGGACTCTCTGGTCGGGGGGCGGGGGGTGAATGTGTAGGACAAGAAGGGAAGGAAGCCAATAAAGGGTGTGCTATTAAGAACTGTGGGCAACTGTGGGCTCAACCTGCTGGGGACTCTGGGAAATGAAATGGAACATGCCTCAGAGAATTCCACCTGAGAGTCAAGGAGGCTGGGCTTCTTACCCCCCAGCTTCTTGTTATTGGTTGTGGGCCACTTCTAGGAGTGTTAACTTTCTAGCACTCAGCCTGCCCTGCTGCAGCCATGACTGTTACTAAGCAGCCTTGGGCATAAGAGGTGAATGCAGCGGGGAAATATTTAAGGCACAAAGAGCAACTGCTATAGGTTCAATAAATAAAACCAAAAGGACATGTATGATGATAAATGACCACCTGATACTCAGTCTTATATCAGGGATCCCAAAGGAAGTGGTGAGGACTGGGACAGAGTGCCCAGTCAAGAATGGCAGCCAGGAGTCACCTCCAGCTGATAGTTGCTATGCAGGAATGCAGGCTAGGTCTAGGTTTTCCATATCTTCTCTTTTTTAAGAACGTTGGGAATCTGGCTCCTGATGCAGCATCTCCTGACTTTTAAATGTTGGAAACTGATGAAGAAAAAGTAGACTTTGGGCATATAGAAATGTTATACAGATGTATAGCACTACAAGCTTATATATCTCAGCGCTGAATTTTCCCATACATGGCCAGTTTTCACCCTCCAATTTAAAGTTTTGTTTTAGTACTCATTCTGTGCTCAGAATTTTTCTGGGTGATATAGGGAGTTCAGAGGTGCCCTAGATCCAGCCCTGCTTTCAGGGAGCTTATGGATGGACTAGTGGGTGATGAAGACAATTGCAGAATGATCTGGAATATAGCAAATACATTCATGCAACAGATATAAAACAAAAGCTGTCGAGTTGGAAAATGCATAAGATTTAAAGAGAGAGAAACACCATTAAGCTCTTCATTACTAAATTTAAAGGCAGCAAAACAATATAAATTGACATTAAATGCTACTGTTCAACAAATATGGGTTCCTATGTCTAGTACACAGTACCATTTAATTAAAAAACCATGTTAAAGGTCAGAACATCAGGCAGAAGAAAAAATGTTTAGCTCACATCAAAATTATGATGCAGGTGAAGCTTACCTTTTTTTTAATTTATTTTATTTTTTTAACATCTTTATTGGAGTATAATTGCTTTACAATGGTATGTCAGTTTCTGCTTTATAACAAAGTGAATCAGTTATACATATACATATGTCCCCATATCTCTTCCCTCTTGCATCTCCCTCCCTCCCACACTCCCTATCCCACCCCTCTAGGTGGTCACAAAGCACTGAGCTGATATCCCTGTGCTATGTGGCTGCTTCCCACTACCTATCTATTTTAGGTTTGGTAGTGTATATACGTCCATGCCACTCTCTCACCTTGTCCCAGCTTACCCATTCCCTTCCCGGTATCCTCAAGTACATTCTCTAGTAGGTCTGCATCTTTATTCCCGTCTTGGCCCTAGCTTCTTCTGACCATTTTTTTTCTTTTTCTTTTTCTTCTTTTTTTTTTTTTTAGATTCCATATATATGTGTTAGCATATGGTATTTGTTTTTCTCTTCCTGATGGACTTCACTCTGTATGACAGTCTCTAGGTCCATCCACCTCACTACAAATAACTCACTTTCATTCCTTTTTATGGCTGAGTAATATTCCATTGTATATATGTGCCACATCTTCTTTATCCATTCATCTGTCGATGGACAGTTTGGTTGCTTCCATGCACTGGCTATTGTAAGTAGAGCTGTAATGAACATTTTGGTACATGACTCTTTTTGAATTATGGTTTTCTCATGGTATATGCCCAGTACTGGGATTGCTGGGTCATATGGTAGTTCTATTTTTAGTTTTTTAAGGAACCTCCATACTGTTCTCCATAGTGGCTGTATTAATTTACATTCCCACCAACAGTGCAAGAGGGTTCCCTTTTTCCCACACCCTCTCCAGAATTTATTGTTTGTAGATTTTTTGATGATGGCCATTCTGCCCAGTGTGACATGGTATCTCATTGTACTTTTGATTTGCAGTTCTCTAATGATTAATGATGTTAGCATTCTTTCATATTTTTGTTGGAAATCTGTATATCTTCTTTGCAGAAATGTCTATTTAGTTCTTCTGCCCATTTTTGGATTGTGTTTTTTGTTTATTTGATATTGAACTGCATGAGTTGCTTGTATTTTTGGAGATTAATCCTTTGTCAGTTGCTTCATTTGCAAATATTTTCTCCCATTCTGAGGGTTGTCTTTTCATCTTGTTTATGGTTGCCTTAGCAGGATACAAAATCAATGCACAGAAATCTCTTGCATTCCTATACACTAATGATGAAAAATCTGAAACTGAAATCAAGAAAGCACTCCCATTTACCACTGCAACAACAACAACAAAATATCTAGGAATAAACCTACCTAAGGGGAAAAAGACCTGTATGCAGAGAATTATAAGACACTGATGAAAGAAATTAAAAATGATATAAATAGGTGGAGAGATATACCATGTTCTTGGATTGGAAGAATCAACATTGTGAAAATGATTCTACTACCCAAAGCATTCTACAGATTCAATGCAATCCCTATGAAACTACCACTGGTATTGTTCATAGAACTAGAAGACATAATTTCACAATTTGTATGGAAACAGAAAAGATCCCAAATAGCCAAAGCAATCTTGAGAAAGAAAAATGGAGCTGGAGGAATCAGGCTCCCTGACTTCAGACTATACTACAAAGCTACAGTAATCAAGATAGTATGGTACTGGCACAAGAACAGAAATATAGATCAATGGAACAGGATAGAAAGCCCAGAGATAAACCCACGCACATATGGTCACATTATCTTTGATAAAGGAGGCAAGAATATACAGTGGAGAAAAGACAGCCTCTTCAATTAATGGTGCTGGGAAAACTGGACAGCTACATGTAAAAGAATGAAATTCAAACACTCTCTAACACCATACACAAAAATAAACTCAAAATGGATTAAAGACCTAAATGTAAGGCCAGACACCATCAAACTCTTAGAGGAAAACATAGGCAGAACACCCTATGACATAAATCACAGCAAGATCCTTTTTGACCCACCTCCTGGAGAAATGGAAATAAAAACAAAAATAAACAAATGGGGCCTAATGAAACTTAAAAGCTTTTGCTCAGCAAAGGAAACCATAAACAAGACGAAAAGATAACCCTCAGAATGGGAGAAAATATTTGCAAAAGAAGCAACTGACAAAGGATTAATCTCCAAAACATTCAAGCAACTCATGCAGCTCAATATCAAAAAAACAAACAACCCAATCCAAAAATGGGCAGATCTAAATAGACGTTTATCGAAAGAAGATATACAGATTGCCAACAAACACATGAAAGCATGCTCAACATCATTAATCATTAGAGAAATGCAAATCAAAAGTACAATGAGATATCATCTCACACTGGTGAGAATGGCCATCATCAAAAAATCTACAAACAGTATGTGCTGGAGAGGGTGTGGAGAAAACGGAACCATCTTGCACTGTTGGTGGGAATGTAAATTGATACAGCCACTATGGAGAACAGTATGGAGGTTCCTTAAAAAACTAAAAATAGAACTACCATATGACCCAGCAATCCCAGTACTGGGCATATACCATGAGAAAACCATAATTCAAAAAGAGTCATGTACCAAAATGTTCATTGCAGCTCTATTTACAATAGCCAGAACATGGAGGCAACCTAAGTGTCCATCAACAGATGAATGGATAAAGAAGATGTGGCACATATATACAATGGAATATTACTCAGCCATAAAAAGGAACGAAAGTGAGTTACTTGTAGTGAGGTGGATGGACCTAGAGACTGTCATACAGAGTGAAGTATGTCAGAAAGAGAAAAACAAATACCATATGCTAACACATATATATGGAATCTAAAAAAAAAAAAGAAAGAAGAAAAAGAAAAAGAAAAAAAAATGGTCAGAAGAAGCTAGGGCCAAGACAGGAATAAAGATGCAGACCTACTAGAGAATGGACTTGAGGATACAGGGAGGGAGAAGGATATGCTGGGAGAAAGTGAGAGAGTGGCATGGACGTATATACACTACCAAACATAAAATAGATAGGTACTGGGAAGCAGCCACATAGCACAGGGAGATCAGCTCTGTGCTTTGTGACCACTTAGAGGGGTGGGATAGGGAGTGTGGGAGGGAGGGAGATGCAAGAGGGAAGAGATATGGGAACATATGTGTATGTGTAACTGATTCACTTTGTTATAAAGCAGAAACTGACACAACATTGTAAAGCAATTATACTCTAATAAAGATGTTAAAAATTAAATAAGTAAATAAAATAAACAAATGGGACCTAATGAAGGTTACCTTTGACACTTTGACATACCACATGTCCCTTTCTGAAGCCACTTTCACATCAGGAATTTGGTCACCTCATGGCTCAACCCCTGCTAGTCCTATATCTCCCCCTGCCTCAGACAAGGTCCCCAAACTGGGTCCTCAGATCCAGCAAAGTTCTGCAGGTTTCAGACACTGTCTTGAAAACCATTACATGCCTTCCCAGGATGCATGCACAGGACAATCCACTGGAGTACAGGAGAGAAACATTAGAAATAATAAGAAAAAAATAAGTTTACTAATAGTTAATGCATGATTGTCCCTGAATCCCTCTCCTAGGTTGTCAGATGGCACATGTCCTATGAATTCCATGAGGTACCTTGAGAGGAATGAAGAGTTTCACAGATCAGAACTGAGTGTTCCTTCTGCAATTTACTTGTACTTGGTTAGTGGATTTGAGGATGGTAATGTCTTGTTTTAATCAAACCAATACTGACCAATGAACAGAAGGCTTCAGAAGTTTCCTACAGAGGAACTGCAAAATGGAGATAATACTGATGAAGTGAGAAGAAGGGATCAATAAGAAAATGGGGTGACAGAACTCCATCTCATAGTTTGAGCTCTTTGTCAGCCACATTACAAGGCTAAAATCATCATTATCTAACTAGAGTGGTCAAAATATCAACAAAAACAAACAAAACAATCAGTAATTTTTTTATATATACTGTCATTAATGATAAGCCTCACCCTAAGGGTCAATGGTGCCTTCAGCTATTAGCTAAAGATAGAACATATTTATAATTTATAAATAAATACTGATATATTGTGGGGGGGGACATGCTTCAAAGGCTTTACTAATGGACTGTATGATGAAACTCAGATATCACTGAGGTAAATAACTAAATTTAATTTGAACAAATTAATGAGAACAATATAAAAGAAATAATTCAATAGCAGGTTTATTTCATCATGAGGCCCAAAAGACAGAATTTATTACACATACTTAACCTATAAAGCAAAATAGGAAAGAGAGGAAAACTATTGATTGTTTCATTATAGAAAACAGACAAGCACATAAAAGCAGGATTTTGTCAGAGTTCTAGCCAGTCCCTGAAAAATGTCATAATGAAATCCACCTGCACCCAATTAGTGAGCTTGGCCCTGACTTGGGGAGGTTGGTGAGTTGATACAAGCAGAGAGGCCCTAGACGCTGGGCCCTATTTTTCACAGTACTTTCCCCCAGGTAAGTGCCTGATTCTAGGCAAAGAAGCACATTTGCTGTAGAGCCCCAGGACACACTGCATTGGGAGGAAGCGCCCTCTGCACCAGGCTTTAGCTGTCTCGCCCATCCTGCTGACTGGCTCTGTAAGGCTGGTTAACTTTTCAGTTTGAATCATGCACACAAGTTCATCTGAGTGTTTGACAGCCAAATGCCTATGCCTAGCTGTCACAGTAGCTCGGAGCCAGATTGTGCAGCTGAATGGAACTTGAAATGACTTTTCAAAGACAGGACTCCAAGTTTCTTTAACCTATTTGTTCTCTTCTCAGCTTAACAGAAAAATGGTTTCCCATTCTCCTTCTGTATTTGTACATTTTCCTCTCATCTGCTGAAATCTTACCTGTAAAACAGCAAAGGCCAAGAATAATACCCAAGAAAAAGTATCTAATTTCAAAAAAATTACAAGTATTGTCTGTGCACATTAGTACATTAAAGGTCTGTGTCTCTTTATTATCAAACAAACAAAAAAAGTTTAAAGATCTCATGACTCCCTAGGGGAATTATCCCCAGCAGAACCCAAATACAAAGAGAGGAGGAGCTGGCTCAGGAGGTCTGATTAGGTCCCAGTGGTCATCTCTCCTATCTTTTAATGCATCCACTCAACCAGAGCCCAGAAAAGAGGCACTGACAACTACAGGCCCACAAGGCTCATGCCCTTATGGTTCTCCGATTCTCTAAAATCCGGTTTTTAGCAATTTCCAGAGATTTTGAATTTTGACATAATTGTTTGCTAAAATACTGCAGAATTCCATTGTTTAAAATCATCTGAAAAGAAATTAGCAAGTTGTGACCACGTTTTACAGGATGATTTCTTGACAAGTACTTTTCTTCCTTCTGTTTAGTTTTGAAAACTTACCTTCCTTAAAAGAAGCAAGGTTTAACAAATATTCTGTACTAAACTTATTGAGCGCCCCCTCCCTCTTCCTGCTACCTTTGAACTTCTCAAGTATCAGATTTATGTCTTGATCATCTTTGTATCTATCATCTCTCGAGAGTGACAATTGCCTAAGAAATGTGCAAAGATGAAGACAGAATGAATGGGTAAAAAGTTGATTTCTATCTCAAAATATCTCGTTAGGTACATCACGGTAGGAGAGAGAACACAAACTTGAAGTTCATCCCAACCTGGGCTCTAACTATACACCTTGGGCAGGTTACTTAACCTCCCTGAATTTCTGTTTCCTCATCTTTAAAATAGAGATGATAACAGTGCTTACCTCACAGGGTTGTTGTGATAATTAAATAAGACAATGCATGTAATAGCTTTCCCTGATTCAGCCCAACTTCCTATCCACCTCTGCCCTCCTACCAGAACTCACTCTTTGGGGAGGTGACTGTAGGTGTGATAACCTCAGCTTATGAAAAGGGCAACAGGGCCAATCCTAGGGAGCCTGGCCATGGGGCACTGAGGGTTGGGAGAAAAGACATTTACTGCTTCAATCTGTTCACCCTTGTATATTTTATTTTTTAGATGGCAAATATTTGTTTTGAAGGATATGGACAATTTAAATCAGACTACATTTTGTATTATATAAATACAGTCATCCCCCAGTATCTGGGTAGGGGAGATTAGTTCCAGAACCCCATGTGAATACCAAAATCTGCAGATGTTCAGGTCCCCTATATATGATGGCTTAGTATTTACATGTAACCTATGCACATTCTCCCTTACACTTTAAATCATCTCTACATTACATACAATACCTAATACAATGTATTGTAAATGCTATGTAAATAGTTGCTGGAATGCAGCAAATTCAAGTTTTGCATTTTAGAACGTTCTGAGATTTTTTTTTTTTTTTTTGTGGTACGCAGGCCTCTCACTGTTGTGGCCTCTCCCGCTGCGGAGCAACAGGCTCCGGACGCGCAGGCTCAGCGGCCATGGCTCACGGGCACAGCCGCTCCGCGGCATGCGGGATCCTCCTGGACCGGGGCACGAACCCGTGTCCCCTGCATCGGCAGGCGGACTCTCAACCACTGCGCCACTAGGGAAGCCCGGAGGTTTTTTTTTCCAAACATTTTTGATCCACAGTTGGTTGAATCTGCAGATGTAGAACCCTTTGGTACGAAGGAGTGACTGCAGATCAAATTATAAACTTTTACTATTATTAATTTTTTTCTTTTTCAATATCATCCAAAATTATAGTACAACTGAGGTCTAAAGTGGACACTTACTTTCTCTCTCTGTATAAGAGGTTAGTTAACTATGTCACAAAGAGATTAAATAACTTCCCTGAGATTACATGAATCTCAAATCCTTATCTAACACAGAACTTTTAAATGGGGATAATATTAACATAATGGGACAAGCTTGAGAATGAAACTGGATAATTTATGTCAGGTATGTGTACAGTATATCACATACCTCAATAAATGTCACTTCCCTCACTCACCAACAAATAAGCCCTCCAGCCATGGTCCGTCCAATATTTCCTCACATGAAGTATTGTGCTCACCATTTTAAAGCTCTTACCCAATGGGCCTGTTTGCAGGCTGTTACAATATCTGCCCTAGTCTCTGTCCCAGTCCTGTGCCATTCCTGGCACAGAGGGTAGACAAGGCAGAGCAAGGCCTCAGCTCTGGGGTGGCCCAGGTCTCACCCAGCACAGCAAGCTGACCATCATCCAGCTACCACTTGGAAGTGGACCCACTGGTCATGTCTTCATGCTGAAACTAGTCACAGTGGTCAGAGAGACATGGCCCACTGAGCTGAGAGAACAGAAAGAGTGGTTCTCTCCCCCAAATTGGGTGCTTTTACTAAAAGACAAGGTAATGGCTGCTATCTGCCCCACCCAGCTCCAGGGACCAGGCCAGAGTTGCACAAAGCGATACCTCAGGCAGAAGCCAAAGAAGCCATCTTCAGAGAGGTCCCCTGGACCCTGAGGCAGCCCTGCCTCTGATGTTGGGTTGGACAAACTGTGAGCCATAATGGACAAGAGGGGATCAATTATCTGTGGAGGAAAATGAGACTGGGCTTTGAAAGCCCATGGTGGCAATCTCTTGCGCAATGTGCCAGCATTCTTCCCACAGGTCTTGAGAGCACTGCAGGCAGTGGGCCCTGGCTTCCAAGGAGGAGGAGAAGACAATAATGAGGGGGCTGTGTATGCAGTCAGAAACTCCAGCTGAGATTCAACATAAATCAGGAGGGGACAAATACATTTGAATTTTTTATTCCACCATCATCAATTAATTCCTCTTCCTAAGGGAAGTTAGGGTTATACACTGTATATTTTTTTCTTGCTGTCCCACCTCCTGATCCCAGGGCCTATCTGAGTGGTAGTGACTCCAGTGACAATAATAGCTGTCATTTACTGTGTACTGTATGAGTACTTTCATTATCTCATTTAATTGCCTCTGCAATCTAAAGTAAATACTACTTTATTCCTATTCTATAAGATGCAAAAATGGAGGCTCAGTATGGTAAAGTGGCTTGCTCAAGATATGCCAGCCAAGAAGCAGCAGAGCCAACTTCCACTCCAGATCTGTCTACCTAGCAGTCTCTGCTCTCACCGGTTGACTGTGCCGCCTCTCCACAGAACTGCCCAGCATCTCTGACATGACCCTCTCCTCTGTACAGTCTTAAAAGATGCTTCATTTCCATTGAGACTGGCCTCCAGAAAAGGAAACCTGAAAGAATATGAACCTCTCAACAGGAACAGAAATGAAGTTGCCTTGCTTAAGGAGGGAAGGACAGTAAGCAGACATCACTGTGCAGGCAGTGACCACGCCAGGGAGGCATGTTGGGGAACTGCTTCCCACCTCTCTTGGTAGGACAAGGGTGGGCCCTTCACCCTTGTGTCTTGTTATGGAGAGAACAAACGGCTCTTCTTTCTAACAAGGCTAACTCTTTGGGGAAGGAGCCGTCTCCAAGCAACTAAGACTGAAAAAGTAATTGAAGTTCCAACTGGACAGCAATTTGGGGCGGGGGGAGGTGTGGTATTGCATCTTGCTAAAAAGGAATTATGACAAGTAGCCCAAATAGAAACATTTTTTCCCTCCATTACAACCTTCAAATTAAAAACCACTCTACTGAATGGATTTAAGGACACAGGGAGGGGAAGGGTAAGCTGGGATGAAGTGAGAGAGTGGCATTGACATATATACACTACCAAATGTAAAACAGATAGCTAGTGGGGTGCAGCCACATAGCACAGGGAGATCAGCTCGGTGCTTTGTGACCACCTAGAGGGGTGGGATAGGGAGGATGGGAGGGAGACACAAGAGGGTGGGGATATGGGTATATATGTATACGTATAGCGGATTCACTTTGTTATACAACAGCAACAAACACAACAATGTAAAGCAATTATACTCCAATAAAGATGTTAAAAAATACAACACTCTACTGTAATGATTTATTCCATTTTCACAGGTGCAGTAATAATTGCACCGAAGATAATGGGGTCCATGTAAGATAGAAGGAAGAACTGCCCTGGTTCTAAGTGCTTATTAATGAACAGTACTGCATAGTCCATTAAGGCCCAGGAAAGAACCATGGCAGCCAGTGATTGGTGGGCTGGTCACGGGATCTAATTTTTGTTACTGGTCAGTAAAAGCAGGAAGAAAAGCCTTCTCAAATGGGAGGGAAGGAAATTACAAATTTGATAAAAATAAATCACCTTTGAGCTTTCAAGCCTTTTCAGTTGAGGCTTTGGTTAGTGTGGGTGACAGTGCTTTCTGTCTGCTACTTGGCATGCGGTTATCGGGAGCCATTTGTAACACTCCCATTTTGTCTGTGAAAAGTCATTTTAATTGAAAAATCATTTACCCATAAAATTATTATCATCAATACACATTCCACCAAAGGCCTACATTATGACCATAAAACAATTTGTAAGTAGATTCATTTTACCCACTAAATCACTTTACGTTATGTTATGAACAGAATGATTAAAGCAAGTTAGCATTTTGTTGGCAAAGTAATTACATTATTATGCATTTCATCCACACAGATACTTATACTACTGAGTCCATTTGTCTTGTTGACAGAACATCTATATGTATTGGACAGAATGCATTTTATTTAGTTGATGAGATTAATTTTATTCACCAAATGCTTTTAAACTTAAGCTTAATTTTTTTTTTGTCACAGGAATAGATTTGATTATGGGACAAAATTAATCTTGGCTACATGATCTGTACTCATAAAATTTCTCCAAACAACCTACACAAGTATGCAAACAAAGTAAGTAAACAAATAAATAAACAAAAACAGAAAATAATGGACAAGATCAAAGCAAAAGCCTTAAAAAATGTTCCGGGGCTTCCCTGGTGGCGCAGTGGATGGGGGTCAGCCTGCTGATGCAGGGGACATGGGTTCGTGCCCCGGTCCGGGAAGATTCCACATGCCGTGGAGCGGCTGGGCCTGTGAGTCATGGCCGCTGGGCCTGCACGTCCAGAGCCTGTGCTCCGCAACGGGAGAGGGCACAACAGTAAGAGGCCCGCGTACCGCAAAAAAAAAAAAAAAAAAATTAAATTAAATAATGTTCCTATTGAGTCAGTTTCTTAACTCTTTTATGTATCCGGGTGGTAGAGGGAGGATAAAATCCAAACATATCTTGAAAATATGGGGGTGGAAATGATGGTGGAAGAAGATGGGCTCTTCCACTCTGAATAATTGTTCTGGGAAAAGGGTGAGCACAGAGTTCTTTAAAAGATCCACCCCAGCTGCTTGAACAGCTTGTTAGCTAGTGTCTACATCACTGACTTCCTTCAGTGCCAAAACACTGCCATAAGAGGTGACCAAATGGGTTTCCTAAAACCAACATGAAGACCAGAAAATGACTTGTGGGCATCTGGGGCTTCAAGCCCACCTGTTTGCCCCTGGAAGTTCTAAGCTTTTTTTTTTTTACATCTTTATTGGAGTATAATTGCTTTACAATGGTGTGTTAGTTTCTGCTTTATAACAAAGTGAATCAGTTATACATATACATATGTTCCCATATCTCTTCCCTCTTGCGTCTCCCTCCCTCCCACCCCTCTATGTGGTCACAAAGCACTGAGCTGATCTCCCTGTGCTATGCGGCTGCTTCCCACTAGCTATCTACCTTACGTTTGTTAGTGTATATATGTCCATGCCACTCTCTCGCTTTGTCACAGCTTACCCTTCCCCCTCCCCATATCCTCAAGTCCATTCTCTAGTAGGTCTGTGTCTTTATTCCTGTCTTACCCCTAGGTTCTTCATGACATTTTTTTTTCTTAAATTCCATATGCATGTGTTAGCATATGATATTTGTCTTTCTCTTTCTGACTTACTTCACTCTGTATGACAGACTCTAGGTCCATCACCTCATTACAAATAGCTCAATTTCGTTTCTTTTTATGGCTGAGTAATATTCCATTGTATATATGTGCCACATCATCTTTATCCATTCATCTGATGATGGACACTTAGGTTGTTTCTATCTCCGGGCTTTGAAGTGCAGAATCTTTCCTACCCAAGGCCAGCCTCTTTTCCCAGGTCCTCAGCAGCCACTAGGGGGCAGGAAATCACGTTCTGGTGCCTCTGACACCCCCGCAGCACAGTGCTGAGCATGCAGCAGTCATTCCAGAATGACTCTGGATTCAGTCACCCATTATTCAACTTATATTTTCTGAGCACCTTACTCTGTTTCATATGAGATTCAGGGGTGAACAAAACTCTACCCTGAGGGGTCTGACCATCTGCTGGAGGCATCAGACAAGTGTGAGGAGAAGATACTGTGTGGGGAGAGAATCCCTGGAAGTGAGGGAAAGTTCTGTATCTGATTGTGGTGATGCTTATAGTAATCTTTATTTTTAAAGAAAAAGCATTTATTCTTTACACTTATTTAAATGGTAAGACAGACTTTATTCAGGCGGACTATCATGATAGAAATTGGGACTACTAAAATGACTTTTTGCTGTAGGGGAAAGAGATTGAGCTCAACTCTGAATATAACAAGGAAAAGTAGGAATTTATAGCCAAGGAGCAGGGTTGGGGAGAGGCAGAGCATTGATGGATGGAAAATTACTAAAAGGACACATCAAGTGTAAAGGGAGGGAGATTCTTGCTGAAGGCTGGTCAGTGTGATCAGACATCCCCCAGGGGTTGTTGAGAGGTGAGGAGTTTGGTCAGCTATCAAGAGTTATCAGGTAGGGAGGGTTGGGGATTCTGTTTAGCAGGATTCTTGCTAACATTGGGTTCTTGAGAACATGTCCAAGGATACGGCCTAGTTGAAAAGACCTCAGAGGAGCATGACTAGAATTTGGTCAAGGAGAGAGTCTTTATCACTATACATGTGATAAAATGTCATATAACTATACACAGAAACATACACACAAATGAGTGCATGTAAGAACTGGTGAAACCAAGTAAGATCTGTAGTCCAGTAGTTAACTACATCATGCTAATGTCAATGTCCTGTTTTTGAGAATGTTCTATAGTTATATAAAATATTACCATTGGGGGAAGCTGGATGATAGATATATCTCTCTGTACCATTTTTGCAACTTTTATGAATCTATAACTATTTCCAGGTAAAACTACAGAAAAAATATTGTGTCAGAAGCACTGTGATGAAGAAATAGAGAGTGCTGTAGAAATACAGAGAAGTGCTTTATTCTTGGAGGCTACAGTGAAGACTCCCTGAAGGAAATCATACCTTCCCAAAGGCAATAGATTTAAGTGCCAAGAGGGTCAGGCAGGAGGGGAAAATAGTGAAGCCTGGGGTTGCCAGAGCTAGGAATGGAGGCAACTGAATATATACCCAGTCTCAAGGCATTCAGAATGAAATTATTTTAAAAGGCTGGCAAAGCTCTGGATAAGCTGAGACTTAAAGGACACTTAGGACAAAGGGGTGTCAGGAGATAGGAAAAAGAGTCCTTAAGGCCTGAGGAATCTGGAAGGACAAGGGGAAGAACCTACATTGCAGTCATATGACCACAGGGCACCTTCTGTGAATGGAGTGTGGGGGGAGCTGGGCTACAGTGGTGATGGCATCACAGCAGGGTCTTTGTTGCCCTTCTTGGTTCACTGGCTCCACTGGACTCACAGCACTCATGTCTCCATGCTTCTCCCCCACAAAACACATACATCTTATTCTCCCAGGACTCTGCCAGGTGGTGCCAGTTTTCATTCAGGAGAACTGCCCCCCCATGCCCTCACCTAACCTGCATGTCTTAAGGGTGGAATACTGGACACCCCAGCGAGCTGGTAGGATGTGTAGTTGAGAGGCTTTTGTCCATCAGCTCCCCACTCTAATCCATCTATCCAAATCACATATATCATCTCAGACAATTGACACTCCCTGAAATGCCTACCCAACCTCACCATGCCAGGAGCTTTTCTCCCTTCCTTCCTTCCTTCCTTCCTTCCTTCCTTCCTTCCTTCCTTTCTTCCTTTCTTTCTCTCTCTCTCTTTCTTTCTTTCTTTCTTTCTCTTTTTTTCTTCTTTCTTTCTTTTTCTTTTCCCACATAGTAATCTAGCTTTTCTGCCTTATTATAAAAACCATCCATGTGTAGACAAAAGCTGAATAAGACAGCAACTTATACATTGTAAAAGCATCATAGTCAAATGCTCATGGGGTCCACTGGGAAAGGTCTGGGGCGTCTACAGCACCAGATAATTTAAAAATTGACAGTTGATTGTACTGGGTGTGCAGCTTGATGTACCTTGGCATGGAACACATACAGCAGCCCCATGGAGGCTGATACTATACTCATGCTCATTTTACAGACAAGAAAGTGGATGCACAGCAGGCTAGATAGCTTGCCCAAGGGCACATGCCCAGGATCCAAACCAGGAACTGTTTGACTCCATTCCACCAAAGAATCAGCTCCTCAGTTGTCATCCACAAGCAAGTATTGGCCACTTCCCCACTCTCCAGCCTGGAACTAAGGGAGCCTGAAGTAGACAGAGTTTAGGTCCCTGCAATTCATCCAGACACATCTTCCTGACCTTTATGATACACCTGGAAGGCAAATGCACTCACTTGGTCAAGGAAATCCCTTGTACCAAGGGCAAAATCCCTCAGTACCCCTTGGTCTTTCTGGAGACATATGGAAGCTTTTCAACAGTAACATTAATGCAATCTTGGGTGACATTTCTCTCACTTAAGAAAACAAATGGGGAAAAGGGCTTTTGCTTACAGCATATTAAGTTACTTCAAATTACTGGAAGCCATTTTGCCAGTGGGTTTTCTGGCAAATTTGAATCTGGATAAGGACATTTTACTCATCTGCCTGACACTTTGATAAAATACTCTCCAAATGGAATGCCAGCAAGCAGAGCAGCATGTATTTTCATCCCAGTGTGGGTTTTTTATGAAATGTAAGCACCACATTATTACTGATCCCTGGAAAAATAGGTCATAATGAGTCTTGAAGAATTTATAAAGTTGAAAATTAGGTTTTAAAGGAAACTATGCTCCCTCTGTCCCATCTCCATCATTGAAAAATTAAATGAGAAATTCCAAAATCCAAACTCATGAACAAGAGGAATTCTGTGAGTCTAATTAGATGTATTGTAGTCTTGATTTTCATGGAAATAAAAACAGTCATCATAGAAAGAATTGCACAGTTATATGTGAAAATAGTTTTGTATAAGTAGTGACTAAGTCTTCACGACACCAAACCATCTGGTCAATGCATTCAGAGGTCTAGTTCATCACTCACACATTGGACAGATAAGACAATGAAGGTGAAAGTTTTCTACAAACCACTGCTGCCAGGGGGTTTAGAGACATCAACCCTGGTTACTCATCAGCATCATCAGAAGTGTATGTTAAAAACAAAAGGCCTTGGCACCATCCCCCAAAATTCTGGTTTAGTAACCTTAGTGTAGGATTGAGGAATCTGCATTTTTATGAAGCACTTAATCCATTCACATTGCAGATGGCCCTGATCGGGGTACCACTGATCTATACACTGTGCTTTTTGCTCAAATACTTAACTTATTTGGGGACACAAGACCACAGATGCCCTGTCTCTGTTTTAACCCAACCTGCCAATTTCCACCCATTTTGAATTTCTACACTTGAGTCTACGATCACTGAAGAATATGATCTTACATTACTTTTGTGCTTAGTATTTAAAATATCTTTCCTATGTCTACTCATCTTTAAAAAAAAAAGAGATACCAATAGTGCCTATCTTATAAGATGTTAAGAATTAATAAGATAATGCAATAAAGAGCTTGCACAGGACTTGGGACACAATATATGTTTAATAAATGTTGCCTATTATATTGTTCTTGTTTCTGAGCCATCATATAAGAGGAGGCATTCACTGTCTCCACTGCAAAGGAGCATTCATCCAGGATAGATAAATTGCTTAACTTTGTGTAAGACCCAGGAATTTTCATAATTTCTGCCATATGGAGTTCTGCTGAAAACCAGAGTGCACCTTTGCTTATCTTTCAGACTTGACATGTGGCTTTAGTCCACAAATTCCAAATCCCTACCTTCCTGGCCACTCACAAAAGGCCCACCAAATATTCAAGCATATTTCCAATATCCACTTTATTCATAATAGCCAAAAATTGGAAAAAATGCCTATCAGCAGGAAAATGGATAAATTTAGTATATTCATCTAATGGCATATGACATAGAAAATAAGAAAGGATAAACTACTGACATATAGTAACATGGATAATTCTCGCAGACTTTAAGTTACGCAAAATAACCCAGACACAAAAGAGTACATACTGTATGATTCCTTTTATGTAAATTTCAAAAACTGGCAAAGCTAATCCATGGAGATACAATTCAGGACATGATTATCTCTAGGGCTTATTAGTTGGGAAGAGACAAAAAGGGAAGCCTCTGTGGTGCTAGAAAGGTTTTATGTCTTTTTCTGGTGATGCCTACAAAGATAAAAATTAATTCAGTTGTATATTTAAGATCAGTGCAGTTTGTAAATTTTACCACATGTATTATACTTTAACTTAAAAATGTAAAGCATAAGATGCATTTTAATGCTGGTTTTAAGTGAAATTTTACACCCTTTTAAACTTATCTGTGTGTGAGCCTCAGCTTCCCTTTGAAGCAGAAGTGGTCCAAAGTTGATGATAGGAACAAGCAGAATGAGAAGATTTTCTTGTCTCATCTTCTCCCTCAATTTCTCATTCACTCTCCCCTCAGTATTTCTAGCCTTGTTTTCAAAGCAGCAAACAATTATTTCATGTTCATTAATAGGATCATTCCACTGCCTGATTTATCTGACAAAGCAGTCTTTTTCCTGAATACCTAAATCAAATTTATTCCTTTTCGATGCTGGCCAATTACTCCTTCTCCTAGCGCCCTGTCCAGCACACACAATGAATCGTACTTGGCTCAAAGTTGGATGCAGCTTCCTTCCAGAAGCTAATTAGGGAATTGCATTTGTTTAGTCTTCTGACAACCAAAATCGACCATAGACCCTCTGATGACTTATTAAATAGCCAAAATTGAAAATTTTGCCTCAGGAAAGATTTCCAGCTGAAGTTAAGGAAAGTAGTAAAAGTCTCTTTTTATCCACCACAGAGTTGTATCCCTGTTTACTTCATTCAAACCTTGACTCATCTCAGAGGCTTTCCAGAAGAAGTAGTCTGAGCTGGAGTCTCAAAATCTGTCTGCTTCCTGGGCAAAGTAGACCCACCTGACCAGCTGCCTCTATCATGGCAGGTATGGCCCCTGCAGTTCATTCATTTACTCACTCATTCATTCACTTAAGAAACATTTATTGAGAACCTAATGCACCCTGTGTAAACAGCAAACAAAACATAGTCTCTGGCCTTGCAGAGCATATATTTTAACTGGAGAGATATAAAATAAATGAGATAATTTCATAAACTGATAAATTATGTGAATAAATAAAATTGGGAAGTAGAATTAAGAATGCCCAGGAGAATAGAGCCACTTTCTACAGCATGGTCAGGGAACGCCTCTTTGAGAAAACAACATTTGAGCAGAGACTTGAATGAGGAGAAGCAGTCATCTACGCGTGTGCTGAGGAAATCATTGCCAGCAAAGAAAAAATCAGTTTCAAGGACCCGAAGGTAAAAACACTTTTTTGTGAGTTCTAAGAACAGAGAGAAAGGGAACCCAAAAAGGAATCCCTGATCTTATCCCACTGCCAGGACTTCCTGGCAGGACCTTCTTTTTTGATATTCAGCAGTGACCCTGGACAAGACCATGGCATCATCTCCTCCAGAAAAAAATGACAACTAAAATATCAGCATCCACTTATGATTCCTTTTCCAAAGTCCTGTTGGTAAAACTCCTGCCCTCCCTGTCCCAATTCAGGCTCATCTGAGACCTCTAGCCTCTGAAGACCAACAGCAAGGCTTCGGTTAGGCTAGATTGTTTCTGCAGACACGCCACAAAGAGAGCTGTCCTCTGGAAGGAAGTGCTGAAAAAATCTCTAAGGCTGAGTCAACACAGCAGGGAAAATCAATAAGCCAAGATCAATGGTATCCTAAGCCATGAATTAGGATACTATTTACAATTCTTTTTGCAAGATTAATTGTAGGCTCGCTTTTAAGTAACATGCCCTTTCTAATCAGAAGCATCACTGCCCAGAAGAAGATAATATGCTGGGGTTTCACATCTGGCATTCCACATAATTAAGATTTCACAGTTCAAACAACTGTTTGATATTTTATTCCTTAAACTGAAGCTGTTGATCAACTTAAACAGGACTGTGGACATGAATAGATACTCAGCAGGGATTTGGTGACATCACACATTCAGTTTCTAATGTTTCTCCCCAGTTTTCATGTCTCATACAAACTGGCTAAATCCATTTTGAGTGTTCACAGCCATTAGATTCCCTAAGCATACCAGAAAATATCAAAGCTTCACAGATGCTCAACAAGCATCTTATGTTTCTCGAGCTATGAATGATGCAATAATAGGACTGCAAAAGAAGTAGAAAGGCCAGTCCTAGTGCTTAAAGAAGCATTAAGTCCTTATAGGGAAAGAAGCTCTGGAAATCAAGAGAGGCAGTATAGAGCAGTGGTTAAGAGCACAGATCTTGAGGTCCAAATCTTAGTTCTGTCCCTGAAAAGCTGCATGACCTTACTCAGGTGATATCACGTCTCTAAATCTGCTTCATCATCTGTAAACAAGGAGCAATTTCAGAACCTATCTATGATGGTTCTTTTGCATTTTCCCCTCCAGATTGATTCTTCACCCTTCTCTGCCCAGCTCTCTGGCCCAGAAAGGTGATCTTCCACTCATGCTGCAGTTTCTACTTGTGTTTGGCTGATGCAAGGCAGCTGCAGGAGGATGGAGAGTGAGAGAAAAGAGAGGTCAGTGCATTTGTGCCTCTCCTCATCCCCTGAAGGAGTAATGTGGGCAAGTTTCTTCATCTCTGACAATAACTTCTGTTATGCAGCTCCCCTCCAATAGCTACAGATTCACTGAACTCTGGTATCATCCCTCCTTCTACTTGCATCTTCAGGCCAAGAGGATGCTTTAAGTTAGGTTCTCCAGGAGGCAGACTCTGAAATAGAGATTCATGTGCAAGTAGTTTATTAGTAAGACTCAGGATCAACCCCTGTGGGGAAAGGAAGGAATCAGGATTGGGCAGAGAGAGTTTACAGTCTTAAAGATTTCTGCTGACTCTATGGACACCTCTGAAGCTGGGACAGACCTTCAGAGTTGTCCCAAGGGGACCAGGCTCCTGTCCCTCTCATGTAGATCAGACATTGGATGCAGGTGGTTTTCTTCAGCCAAGACAGTTCCCAGAGTGGTGGCTGCTAATGGCTGGCAGCTGGCAGCACTACCACCAGCTGCCTAGAATTTCTCCTGGCCTGATGAGGGACTTGGACAGAGCACTCTGCATCCACTACAGAGTGATGACAGCTTTCCTCCACTGTCAATGCCTTGGACATCCCCACTTAACTTTTTATTCCCACTCACATCTCTGTACATAGACACTTACTTAAATTCCCTTTGAATTTCTATTGGTTTTCTTGGAACTCTGATGAATACAACCCCTCATCGGTTCGTTGTGAGAGTTACACACAGTGCCTAGTGCACAGTCAGGATTCCATAAGCACTAATTATTATCCAGAAGTGAGTCCTAAACATTTTCTGGCAGTGAGCATTTCTCTACCCCAGGACTTCCATGAGTTAGTGGCCAGGTTGACAAGAAGTCCCTCAAGGGAGCCCAGTGGTGGGGTAACTTGAAGTTGAGGATGTTTTCCTAAAGGAGCTGATTTTGAGCAGGCTTTTAAGTGTCCAAAACAACGTGTTAGTTTAAGCTTATTCTATCAAAACAATGGATGCACTTCATTCATTCAAAGATGAATTTTGAAAGACATGACCCCTGCTCTCACAGAGTTTAAAGTCCAGGGGCAGAGAAAAAATATATAAGGAATCAAGCAAAACTGTAATTGCAAATTGTGGTACAGGCAATGAAGGAAATGTACTGTTTACAGAGAGAGAGAATAACAGGGACAAGGGAACTAAATAGACAGGTGGACAGGGAAGTCTGTAAGGAATCAACATTTAAGCTGAGATAACTAATGAATATGTTAGTCTCAGGGTCATGTTAGTTGGGGCAATCTACTCATAGTGCTCAGAAGGTGCAGAGAACCTGAGGTGACAGAGGAGCAGAGAGGACATGGGGGAGGGAATGGTCATGGAGGGCATGTGACATGAGGTAAGATCACAGAAGGAGGCAGGGACCAGGTTGCAGGGCCTTGTAAGCCATGACAGAGATGTGAGTTTTTCCTCCAAGTGCAATGGGAAGTCACTGGAAGGTTTTAAGCAGGGAAGAGATATCACCTAATTTATGTTTATAAGAAATTGTGGTGACTATTATGTAGAAAAGGGACTAGGAATGGGCAGAGCAGATGATTTTGTATCAAAAGATCAGTGGCAATGGTTTGGACAAGCATGGTGGCATTGGATTTGGAGGGAAGAGGACAGGTTCAAGTTATATTTGGAATTGATAATTATCGGGGAACAAGGGGAGATAGAGAGGGAGAAAACAAGGACCATTCCCTGGCTTAAAAAATGAAGTGGCTGGTAGTGACATGTACTGGTTGGGAAACATGGCAGAAACGGGTCTGGGAGAGAAGTCAAAGGTTTCATTTTGCACATGAGTTTCAGATGTCTTCAGGCAGAGATGGCAAGCAGGTGGATCATAAGAGGCATCCAGCTTGGGAACGTGGGCATCAGTGGTGACCAGAAGGTATTGAAAACAGAAATGAATTAGATAAACTGGTAAAAGAGTGGAAAAGAAGATAGCAATTCCCCTAACCCAAGGAAATTCAACATTTAGAGGTTTAATTCAATATTTATTGAATATTATTTGTGTGCAAATCTTAAATGTTGCTGCATGAATTATTTTATCATGCCTATTTCATGAATATTTCTATTAAATTGTTCAACATTTTTCCTGGCTACAAATATAACTGTTTGTCTCTATATCTGAAATGTCTGGACCACTTCTGGCCTGCATGCCATATCCATACCTTTCATAGGTGACTATGAGTTGTTTAATGCCCTTGCAGGAAGTAGCAAACAACCATCTTCAGTGTGATGTTGAATGCCATAAGGAACAAGACCAAGGGGATTTCCAGACCAAGAGACACTATTTCTAGAGATACCCCACTGGCCAGAAGCCTCAGTGGTCATCTCTGGCTAAATTCCACCCCCCGGCCCCATATGGGTGTATGGCTCAGCTTGATAAGCTTTGGAGCTCTGTGCAAGTCAGAGCCTGTGGCCCTTTCCTCCATTAGTGTTCCCCTTGCCAACAGACCCCAGTTTGTCTCAGATGTTCACACCATCTGGTTTCCGGAGAGATCCTGTAAGGAGAGCCACCTGTTTCTTGTTACAGTGTCATTAGAACAATTATGACAAAGGTAAAACATGAACATGCATAAATCAAGTCTCTTTCGCACGGCTTTCCCACGGAGGGTATATACTGTCTTCTTGATAATTTTTCACTGACACCCTCTATCTCCAAGCTCCTAACTCCAGACCAGTCTGGAAATCAACCAAGCAACTCCCAAAATTCAATCAAAGACAATGTAAAAGCAGGTCCTAGAAGTGAGGGAAAAATACTTGGGGTGTAAGAAAAAAATACTTGGGGTGCATTACCCCTCCCAGGAGCATTTGCAGCCTATAAGAGATCTTGCTAGGAAGCAATAAATGCGAAGACATTAATTGCAGATGGAAGACTCTCAACCATCAACATGTAAGAAATTTGAGATCTAGAACACCATCTAATGCCAATTAATCACAACATTCAGGGACCACCGACTTTCCAATAAAAAATAGCCTCACATGCAAAGAACTCCTCTCCAAGAGCTGGGCCTGAGACATACAGACAAGTCAACATCCCGTCCATCTTAGAGAAATCAGCCTTTCAGAATACAGAGGGGGAAAAGGTAGGGAAAAGAACTTATCTTTCTTTATCAGATACTTGAGATTTACAAGACATTTCTGACCACCCAGGAGGTCTCAGTGTATTAATTCTAGATTGGAGTGGAATGATATGCAGAGCTTTCCACAAACATTTCGCTAGTGCGGTAGCCCTCCCTCCCACCTCAATCTAGGCTGAGACCAAACACTAAAATATCCCAGGACCTAAGAGCAACCTGCTTGCCAATGGATATTTGATACAAATGTTTCCTTTTTTAAGAGATGGGTAATCAAATCAGGCCTGAATTATCCAGATTTCACACATTTTAGCATAAAATTAATTAGTTTGAAGAATTATGCAGTAGATAAACACACCAAATGGCTAGGCCTCCCCAGTTGCATGTTTACATTTTACACCCTGCTCCTTTCATTATCCCAAGGAGTTGCCTGTAGCATGACTTTCCCATTAAGGGAGAGGAACCTACAAAATGATTTCATTTTTATGTCTGCAGAGCTCCTGATAAACTGACAGAGGCATCGAAGCTCTCTAAACACATTTTATTTTCATTAAAAAGCTAATCTAAAACCAATCAACCAAGACATATATAGAATGGCTGCACAGAATAAAAATGTGTGGTTCCTCTAGAATACATGTTAAAACAAATCCACAGTAATTATTGAAGTAGACAATACCTGCTAAAGAGGATCTGACTTTAATGCAGTTGACACTGTAGTGTGTTTGCAGTAATGATGGACAGACTGTAAGCTTGGATCTGTCTCACTTATTGCAACATTAGCAACATAGGTGTTTGTGTATAAATTGAATTACTCTTTGCAAATAACCCAAATATGAAAAGGATTCAAAAACCTGGAAGAATGAATCAAATCTCTCATTGCCCAACATAAATTGGTCACTTTTGTGGTCACTGCTGTGCCTGAATGAACCCAGCAGCATGTCAGAACCAGGCTAAATCTATGAAGGAAATTATTGATGAGAAATAGCAATGAGAAATGAGATATCAAACTGGGTGTTGGTGGTATTAATTGATAACTGGTTATAAAGAAAGAAAATATTAGTTCCCTTCATATCAGCAGAAGGGCTATGTGTGAACCCCCACAGTTAGTGACAAGCTTTCAATGATAGCTTTATTGTTGGTCATAATTTGCAAATGGAAGTGGTAAGTAGATCTCGAGCTCTGACATGGTAGAAGCAAGCACAGTGGTTGTGGCATGACCCCATTTCCCACCAGCACTTGGCTACCGTGTCCCGCTCTTCCCAGCTGTGCTCAGAATGGAACCCAGAATTCCTGGAAATGTTCCCGCATCAGCGCCTGGTATGAGGGCATTTACTCTATTTCCAGAATGGCTTAGCTAGGAGTGGAAAAGCCTCTACCTAGTCAACGCAATCCATCCCCTTCATGACTGTGTTAACCACACAGGCATGTTTATGGAGCACTTAACCTCTCTGGGAGCAAGTCCTCCCAGCAGCAAATCACCGCAAGAGAAAGGACAAAGGGAAGCCATTTCTCCCTCTGAATATAGAGCCATTGTCACTCTGACAGACCCACACATCATTTCATTTGAGACCCAGCCGACTCTTTTGCTCTCCCTGGTTGCCATCATATAAAATAAAATAAAGGAAACCTCAGTGGAACAATTAACTGTCTGAATATATGAAATGCTTCAGAGGAAAGTAAGACCTTATAAACAAGTCTTCCCTTCACAGCACACTCTCCTCCTCGATTTCAGTGAATAAACGGGAATGTATTTTCCACCTCATAATTGGAACGAATATTTTATGTTCTGAAATGAAGCTAATGCATGCTATAAATAAAATCTGACTGTGCTTATCTCCTTATTTTTGGTAGCCTGTGTATCTCCCAGGAGCCTAGGAAAATTCCTGGC
Source organism: Tursiops truncatus (assembly GCF_011762595.2). Classification (NCBI taxonomy): domain Eukaryota; kingdom Metazoa; phylum Chordata; class Mammalia; order Artiodactyla; family Delphinidae; genus Tursiops; species Tursiops truncatus. Next base: position 37,171,128 of record NC_047052.1, on the reverse strand, counting down.
TGAACCAAGAACATCTGGCTCTGAGGATGGTATGGATGGCACACCTGCTCTGTGGGCATAATGTGCCTCCTGAATCATTTTAGATGCCTTGGTCTGGAACATGTGGGCTCTCAAACCCAAGATCTATCTTGTAAAATATATTAAAGATAGGGACTTCCCTGGTGGCACAGTGGTTGGGAGTCCACCTGCCATTGCAGGGGACATGGGTTCGAGCCCTGGTCCTGGAAGATCCCACATGCCGTGGAGCAATTAAGCCCGTGCACCACAACTACTAAGCCTGCACTCCAGAGCCTGTGTGCCACAACTACAGAGCCTCTGTGCCACAACTGCTGAAGCCCGCGCACCTAGAGCCTGTGCTTTACAAAGAAGAGAAGCCCCTGCTCTCCACAACTAGAGAAAGCCAGCGCACAGCAATGAAGACCTAAAGCAGCCAAAAATCAAATTAATTAATTAATTTTTAAAAATTAAAGATATTTTTCATATCAAAAATCCAGATTTCTATCTTCTTTTGAAAAAAGCATTTGTCAACACTGGGCCCACATTCCTTCTCAACTACAAAAAATGCTGGCTCCAGCTGACCTTGAGCCCTCCAGATGAAGAGTCCTGGGAACTCCCAACTGTCTTCCAGTGTCAGTTGTCCAATGCCAATTGCCATTTGTCATTACACTTATGCTATTGTAAGGATAAAAGGAAAACTAACACGTTTTTTGGTCCCCACCTCTCTGTCAAAACTGGTGAATAGGAAGGTAGTCTGAGGAAGTTGCCTGAGTCAATAAGATTGGAAAAGAGTTTATTCCTAAAATGTGGAATTCACCTACTAGTATCCTGCTTCATCACTTATGTCACCTTTCTGGGGAAGTGCACATTTCTATTGGAGGAGACCTCACAAAGTGTGCTCTGACTCAGAACAGAAGGCACAGTCACCAACACACAATCTCTTGTCCATTGTCAGAGGCAGAAAGTACCAGGCAAGGTTGGGAGAGAAAGAAATGATTTCTAGTTCAGTCTTTCACCAAATTTAATACCCTTACCCTAAGCCAAGCTTCCTCTTTCACTCAGCTTAGATGTCTTATAGTTTATATAAAAGTACACTATGTGGTTCATGACTACTACAATTACACTGGTTAGTTGTTAGCTTCAACCAATCTTCCAAAGTTTGAATGGGTTGTTCTAGGTGTGAGGTGAAGAGAATGCAGCAGAGGGACAGAGAAATGCACTGGAAAATGGAGATACCAAAAATCCTTCTCTTCTGTACACTATGGTTTCAGGGGATCTAAAACAAAACAAATACAAGTGTGACTCCAGAGGGAGAATTCCTGGACTTGTTTTCCTAATTGGATAAAGCTTTCCAAATGAAGAGGCCTCCTGATACTGCTCCCTGCTCTTCTCTGTCTCCTAGTCACTTTTCATTGCTTCTTCCCTTCAAATCCAACTGATTGGATTGTCAACACTTTTGTCAAAAGCTAGAAGGCTGACATGTTGCCAGAGGAACTTAGATCATGAATCTCAAAGTAATTTAAATTACTTTTGCTGCTGGTAAAAATTAAACCCACATTTCTGGCACTGTCAGAAACAAAGCCTTCCTCTCAAAGCATGTGTTCTAAGCTTTATTGGAACTTATGTATGTAAGATTCATTGAATTTTTCCAGATGATGTGGAAATGGAGACTGGAGAGACTGGTGACCCATGGATGCTCCAAGGGGATGAGACTTGTAACTAATTGTTATAAGTTACCCAACTTTCCACTTCTCATATCAATTTCAGGACCACAAAACCATTATCTAGAGATGATTGGCCAGGCACGAAAATCAACAAGCCCACCCTGAAAATGAAAGTTAAAAAAAATGTATTAGAAGTAATTAATAAGGTATAACATACACCCATGCTGGTGTGTTATCTCTCAAAGAAATATGCTTAAAGGACATTTGCCTTTCCTCCAAGGCTTCCCAGACAGATCATGGAGCTTGGCAGGTCATAACACTAGGACAACAGACAGGACCAGCTGGCTCAACACTTACTAATAGCATCAAGGAAATGTATCAACTAGCTTTTGCTACATAGTAAATTAGCCCAAAGCTTACTGGCTTAGATCAACAAATGTTTATCATTTCTCATGATTCTGTGGCTGGCTCGGTGGTTCTTCTGGTCCAGATTAGGTTCGCTGATCTCTGCTGTACTCTATCATCTGTGGATGGTCTAGGATGGCTTCACTCAGGATGGAGACAAGTTCCACCCCATGTGGCCTCTCATCCTCCAGCAAACTAGCTCAGGTTCATTCACATGGTGGCCTCAGGCGTCTAACAACAGCAAGAGATGGAGCTGCAATGCACAACTCTTTCTCAAATCTCTGCTTGTGTCACTTTTTGCTAATGTGCCATTGGCCAAAACAAGTTACATGGTGAATAAGGTCCATAATTTGTGGCCAGTTTTGCAATTTACCCTACGGAATTATTAGATTACCTGCTTAGGACTCGAAGGGAGTCAGACAATTGAAACATGAAATATCAAAACATATTCAAAGCAGAGGTAGGAAGAATTGTCAGAGTCTAAGGCTAGGTTTCCCCCAAAACAGACTGAGACAAAGATTCGGGTGCCAGTAGTATATTTGGGAGGAAATCTCAGATAACAGGGAAGCAGGGAAATGAAGAAGGTAAAGGGAAAAAGTGTGTTAGTGAGCAGGTTATCACTGTGAGCAACTGGGTGTCCCATCCCATTGGATACCTCTGGGAGATGATGTAGACAGCATGCCTTAGAATTCTCCAGCCCAATGGGCAAGAGTGCTGGAATATTGATACTCCTTTCTGCCCATTGTTAATTAAGGGATGCTCCAGGGGGCAAAAATTCCTAGAGCTTCTGGCCAGTCTGCATGTAACCCGAGCAGGTTAGTAGCCAAGAAAGCCCTCAGGCAAAGAGTAGGAAGTCCTGGGTAGAGTCAGCATGCAAGGATACAGGTAAGACATCGGCAGCCTCTGCTATGGTGAAATGACCTGGATGAGGCAGTTAGGTTCACATCCCAGCTTCAGTACTTATGGTGTGGCCTTGGATAAGTTACTTCATCTCTCCATGCCTCAGTTTCCTCATAATAGTACCTGCCTAGACTTGTTAAGAGAGTTAAAGAGATTCTTCTATATAAAGTGTTTAGAACAATTCTTGGCCATGCTAAGTGTTAATGCTGTTGTCACATAAATGTGTGTGTGTGTGTGTGTGTGTGTGTGTGTGTGTGTGTGTGTGTGTGAGGATCCACCAGAGCTTTCCTGCCTAGAACAGACTGTGGTTCCAAGAAAGCATTTCAGTAACACAGAGGGAAAGAAATCCAAGAACACTCTTGCTCTCTGAGCTGAAATAATTAAACTCTTAAATACAGAAGCTAAGACCATTTTTATTAATAAGTTTTTAGCAGTAATGAAAAACAAGTTGCAGAGCATACGTAAATAAGTAGGAGAGAAAGCCTGATGCCAGGGGAGAAACTTAAATTAAATTTCAGTAGGAATCATCATCTCAGCATTTATATCCTGGAGCCAGGCAAGCTCATGAGATATAGTACAGGGGAGAGGGCTGCCAGGGCAGGGCGGCCACCTGTGCCCCATCTCCATCCCAGGATAGTTAGCCTAGCTTTTCCCTCCTTTCCTTGATCCCTACAGGAACGTATCCACTGAGAGCTGGATACATTATCATCCACACATTTCAGTGTTTGCCCCATCGAACAGCCAAAGACTCAGAGGCTCTCCTAACACTGTTTGCATTAACTTGGGTTTATGAGAATTTGTTTGGGGTGAGAAGTCTGCAAAGAAGCCTAAGCCAGCCTCAGAACTGAAAACACTAAATAGACTATGAGAGGAGCCCGTCCTTCACAGCACATTTCCAGAGGTCTGCTGCCTGAAGCCTTTCCTGCTTTCACCCCACTTTCTCTGCACCCAGCCAGACTCCATGCAGTCAGAATCCCTGAGCAAATAGGACAACACATATGAAAATTTCAAAACATAATTAAAACTCATGTAATATATTAATTCAATGTGTTCACTGTTAGAGCTAGAAGGACTGAACTTGTCCAACAATTTGAAGGGGAAAATGTAGGCCCATCCTCTAATAACAAATTCTATGTTTCAAGCAAGCCCTAAAAACCTTATCAGCGCTTGATGGGACCAGCAGTGAGCTCATCTTTTCATGCCTGTAGTTGACACCAGTTGTTCTGGCTGCGCATCATTCTTTCACCCTTCTTTTAATGAAGTGAACCTCTGGGTAATCATACCTCCCTCATTCTCACTCCATGTCAGTTGGGAAATATTGACCCAACCCCCCAGCCCCAGAGGATGACAATAATGGGCTTTAACCAAACAGCATATCCTTTCTCTTTGCCACAGTGATTGATTCTTGGATGGGCATTAGACCTAAATCAGGTCAGTGAAGGTCAAGCCTAAAATTTCTCTTCAGCTACCTCTTTTCTGCTGTAAATGCAAAGAAAGCTGTAGCTCTTGAATTAGTGACAGTCATCTTGAAGCCATGAGGAAAGAACCATCAAGAGAATGGAGCCAACATCAGTGAAGTTGAGCCAAGAAATAAACAAAGAAAGTAAATCCTGGGCATACTGTCTGAGGCTGGATCAAACTATCCCTGAAGGGAGACTAACTCTGTATTTTTCAATTACACAAGCCAATGAATTCTCAGTATTGCTTAAACAAGCCTGGTTTTTAATATGTACCAAAATATATACCTGAAATAGAAGACTCCTTCTGGATTAAGTCCTCTATGTCACTGCCTATCTTTTCTCCCTCTCCTTGTATAACTGCTGAGATGATAGAACTGCAGGGAACAACAGTTCAGCCATTCCCAAACAGTGTGTAAGACTCCATGAGCATGGTGCTAACCGTAAAGTCCCCTTCCTTATAAAATGGAGAGAGTAGAATCTACCTTACTGAGTTGTTTTGAAGATTAAAGAAGGTATTGTGCATAAATTGCTCTGCACATTGCATAACACATATTACGTATGCAGCACATTTTTCTTTCATTATCCAAAGGCACTGTTCTACTGCATCCCTATCATGTGACAATGGCTCTGACTTCAATCACAGTAAGTTACAAGTGAAAAATAAGAATTAAGATTGAGCCACAAATAAACAATCTACAGGGACGGGCAAATGAGGAAATGCCCTTGAGCACAATATTACCTTTTCCATGAGTGTCAATCCTGGCTCCTTGAAGCTGAGAAGTTAAAGGCTGGCATTGCCATGGAACAGCTGGGGTTTTTTTGTTTTTGTTATTGTTTTTTTGCGGGGTAGGGGAGAGAGGACTTTGAAACTTGGCAAATTTCCAGAACTTTGGTTTTACTGACTTCTATTCCTCTGTCCCAATGTCCCTGAAAATGCCTTCTCCTACCCTTCCCTAGTTGAAGAAGCACCTAAGCAGTTATCACCACCCTTCAGATGGCCTTAGCCAGACAGAAAGAGTGATGCCTTTCTTGAGTGCCAGGGGCTAAAGGAGTTTGTGCACTCCAGGGTTCTGATGCTAACCTCTCTCTGCCTGTCCTCCTTTTCAAGTTGCTCCCCCTTCTCTTCAGGAGATACCAGAGTCCACAGAGGTTGCCTCACACCTCCTGCCCATCCCAATGTTCTTCTTTCCTCCAGAGGCCTCTTCTGGCCCCAGGACATACAATAACTGCCCCTGCATTGATCACTAAACACTTCACTATATACCACTCGACACAGTGAGTTTATAGTAGTGTGTAACTTACCTCCTGGGGAAAGAGACCATGTCCTCTACGTGTTTGTATTTTAGGAGCTTAAAGAGTAAAATTTCCATGTGTCTTAACATCATAAAGTCACCATTTTCTGAGTCTCAGCAAATCCTCTATCATCATCATCACTATCATTTACCATCATCAAAACCACACCCACTTGGGTTTCCCAGAAAAACTGCTTTCCTACCAGCTCTAAGTGAAAACATCTCTTTCAAATTCTATTTACTTTGACCCGCTATGCAAAGATCATAGATTAACCCAACTACTTTACTTAACTACTTGACCAAATAAAACTTTTACACTTTCACAAGGGATGTTCAGATGTGTCCATTCATTTAAATCTAATCTGAGTCCTTAGAAAATAGAATTGCTTTCAGTAGGAAGATCTGTTTTGTACTAACTGTGGGCATGTGCTCCCGAAGTATGCAGAGAAAGGAGTAGGAGAGAAGTATGCAGAGAAAGGAGTGGAGAGATATAGTCAGGGAAGAAATGGAGGAGGGAGAGGAAGAGGAAAAGGAGAAAGATATGAAGGAAGTTTTTTTATGAACACTACTATTTAATGGAAAGTTAATGAAAGTGCATCATTTTTGAGACTATATTTCATCAAACACACTTTCAAATAGCCAATTATAATGATAAAATGGTGTTTGCTGTCATAGAGGAAAATACTAGATTTAATTTTTTTTAAAGAAATTGTATTTCTTCATCTGACTTATTTCAAATGAAAAGCAAAAAAAAAAATTTTAAACTTCATCTCGGTTTCTCTCAACTTGAAAAAAAATAATGCACATACATTGTCTATCTCTAAAAATAATATAAAAACATTTATTCAGTATTAAAAAATTGTCAAGCAAAAGGGCAGTAATGCAGATAAAAGATAATATTCTGGGATGTCATAATCCAATGACTCCAATCTTAGAAATTACAGGACCATAAGCATTTCGGGGTATATTTTTTATTGAGGTATAACTGACAAATAAAATTGTATATGTTTATTTATTTATTTATTATCATCAAAATTGTATATGTTTAAAGTGTACAATGTGATGATTTGATATATATTGTGAAATGAGTACCAAAATCAAGTTAATCAACAAACACATCTATCACCACAAATAATTATCTTTTTTTTGGTGAAAAAATCTTAAGATCTACTCTCTTAGCAATTTCAATATACAATACAGTATTATTAACTATAGTCACCATGCTGTACATTAGATCATCAAAATTTATTCATCTTGTAACTAAAACTTTGTATCCTTTGACAAACATCTCCCCATTTTCCCCACCCCCTAGTCCCTGGCAACCACCATTCTAATCTGTTTCCATGAGCTCAGTTGTTTTTTTTTTTCATTCCACATAGAACAGATACAATATTTGTCTTTCTCTTTCTAGCTTATTTTGCTTAGCATAATGCCTCCCAGGTTTATCCATCTTGTTGTAAATGGCAGGATTGCCTTCTTCTTATGCATTAATAATATATATATCCACTCCTCTTTATCCATTCATCCATCAATGGACATCTGGATTGTTTCCATATCTTGGCTATTGTGAATAATGCTGCAATGAACATGAGAGTGCAGATAGCTCTTCAAGACATTGATTTCACTTCCTTCAGATATAGTACCAGAAGTGGGATTGCTGGATCATATGATAGTTTTATTTTTAAACTTTTGAGGAACTTCAATATCATTTTCCATGATGGCTATAACAATTCACATTTCCACTGAGAGTGCACAGGGTTCATTTTTCTCTACATCCTCACCTACACTTGTTGTCTCTTGTCTTTTTGATAATAATGATCTTAACACGTGTGTGGTTTTGATTTACATTTCCGTAACAATTAGTGATGCTGAGCACCTTTTCATGTAGCTGTTGAACATTTGTATATCTTCTTTGGAAAAATGTCTATTCAGTTCCTTTGACTATTTTTAAATTGGATTATTTATTTTTGGCTCCTGAATTGTATGAGTTTCTTATATATATTGGACATTACCCTTTCTTTGACATATGATTTGTACATATATTCTCCCATTCTGTAGGCTGCCTTTTCATTTATTATTTTCTTTACTGCACAGAGGCATTTTAGTTTGATGTAATTCCACTTATTTACTTTTGCTTTTGGTGTCATATATAAAAAATCATTGCCAAGACCAATATCAAATAGCTTTTTGCCTAATTTACTCTGGAGTTTTATGATTTTAGGTCTTAAAATTATTCTATTTTGAGTTAATTTTTGTGAGTAGTGTAAGATGGGGTTCAGTTTCATTTTTTGCATGTGGATATCCATTTTTAAAATACCTTTTATTGTAGAGACTATCTTTCACCATATATTCTTGGCATCATTGTCAAATATTAGTTAACTATGTAGATGTGTGTTTATTTCTGGGATATCTATTCTGTTTCACTGGTCTATGTGTCTGTTTGTTTTTTTTTTTACCAATACATAATGTTATGATTACTATAGCTTTATAATATAATTTGAAATTAGGATGTCTATGCAGCATTATTTACAATAGCCAAGACATAGAAACAACCTAAGTACCTAAGTGTTCATCAAAAGATAATTAATTTTTAAAATATGATATATAGCTACCCACCACCAGTCCCTCCCATCAGGAAACTTACACAAGCCTTTTAGATAGCCTCATCCACCAGAGGGCAGACAGAAGAAGCAAGAAGAACTACAATCCTGCAGTCTGTGGAAAAAACCCACATTCACAGAAAGATGAAAAGGCAGAGAGCTATGTACCAGATGAAGGAACAAGATAAAACCCCAGAAAAACAATTAAATGAAGTGGAGATAGGCAACCTTCCAGAAAAAGTATTCAGAATAATGAGAGTGAAGATGATCCAGGACCTTGGAAAAAGAATGGAGGCAAAGATCGAGAAGATGCAAGAAATGTTTAACAAAGACCTAGAAGAATTAAAGAACAAACAAACAGGGCTTCCCTGGTGGCACAGTGGTTGAGAGTCCGCCTGCCGATGCAGGGGACACGGGTTTGTGCCCCGGTCTGGGAAGATCCCACATGCTGCGGAGCAGCTAGGCCCATGAGCCATGGCCACTGAGCCTGTGCGTCCAGAGCCTGTGCTCCACAATGGGAGAGGCCACAACAGTGAGAGGCCCGCGTACCGCAAAAAAAAAAAAGAAAAAGCAAACAGAGATGAAAATACAAGAACTGAAATGAAAACTACACTAGAAGGAATAAATAGCAGAATAACTGAGGTAGAAGAATGGATAAGTGACCTGGAAGACAGAATGGTGGAATTCACTGCTGCAGAACAGAATAAAGAAAAAAGAATGAAAAGAAATGAAGACAGCCTAAGAGACCTCTGGGACAACATTAAACACAACAATATTCTCAGTATAGGGGGCCCAGAAGGAGAAGAGAGAGAGAAAGGACCTGAGAAAATATTTGAAGAGACTGTAGTTGAAAACTTCCATAACACAGGAAACGAAATAGCCACCAAAGTCCAGGAAGTGCAGAAAGTCCCATACAGGATAAACTCAAGGAGAAACACACTGAGACACATAGTAATCAAATTGGCAAGAATTGAAGACAGAAAAAATTTATTGAAAGCAGCAAGGGAAAAAGGACAAATAACATACGAGGGAATTCCCATAAGGTTAACAGCTGAGATTAGAAATCAGTTACAGGGAAGAAATGTAAAAAACACAAACACATAGAGGCTAAACAATACGTTACTAAATAACCAAGAAATCACTGAAGAAATCAAAGAGGAAATTGAAAAATACCTAAGACAAATGAAAATGAAAACATAATGATTCAAAACTGGTGGGATACAGCAAAAGCAGTTCCAAGAGGGAAGTTTATAGCTATACAAGCCTACCTCAAGCAACAAGAAAAATCTCGAATAAACAGTGTAATGTTACACCTAAAAGAACTAGAGAAAGAAGAACAAACAAAACCCAAAGTTAGTAGATGGAAAGAAATCATAAAGATCAGAGCAGAAATAAATGAAATAGAAACAAAGAAAACAATAGCAAAGATCAATAAAACTAAAAGCTGGTTCTTTGAGAAGATAAACAAAATTGATAAACCATTAACCAGACTCATCAAGAAAAAGAGGGAGAGGACTCAAATCAATAAAATTAGAAATGAAAAAGGAAAAGTTACAACAGACACCACAGAATACAAAGCATTCTAATACTACAAGCAACTTTATGCCAATAAAATGGACAACCTGGAAGAAATGGACAAATTTTTAGAAAGGTGTAAACTTACAAGACTGAATCAGGAAGAAATAGAAAATATGAACAGACCAATCACAATTAATGAAATCAAAACTGTGATCTAAAATCTTCCAACAAACAAAACTCCAGGACCTGATGGCTTCACAGGTGAATTCTATCAAACATTTAGAGAACTCTTCCAAAAAATTGTGGAGGAAGGAACACTCCCAAACTCATTCTATCTGGCCACCATCACCCTGATACCAAAACCAGACAAAGATACTAAAAAAAAAGAAATTAAGACCAATATCATTGAAGAATATAGATTCAAAAATCTTCAACAAAATACTAGCAAACAGAATCCAACAACACAGTAAAAGGATCATACACCATGATCAAGTAGGATTTATACCAGGGATGCAAGGATTCTTCAATATACGCAAACCAATCAATGTGATACACCATATTAAAAAAATTGAAGAATAAAAACCATATAAGCATCTCAATAGATGCAGAAAAAGCTTTTGACAAAATTCAACACCCATTTATGATAAAAATTCTCCAGAAAGTGGACATAGAGGGAACCTACCTCAACATAATAAAGGCCATATATGACAAATCCACAGCAAACATCATTCTCAAGGGTGAAAAACTGAAAGCCTTTCCTGTAAGATCAGGAACAAGACACCACTATTGGTGACAGGAACAATGTCACCACTATTATTCAACATAGTTTTGTAAGTCCTAGACACAGCAATCAGAGAAAAAAAAAAGGAACACAAATTGGAAAAGAAGAAGTAAAACTGTCAGTGTTTGCAGATGACATGATACTATACATACAGAATCCTAAAGATGCTACCAGAAAACTACTAGAGCTAATCAATGAATTTGGTAATGCAGCAGGATACAAAATTCATGCCCAGAAATCTCTTGCATTCCTATATATTAATGATGAAATATCTGAAAGAGAAATTAAGGAAACACTCCCATTTACCATTGCAACAAAAAGAATAGAATACCTAGGAATAAACCCACCTAGGGATACAAAAGACCTGTATGCAGAAAACTATAAGACACTGATGAAAGAAATTAAAGGTGATACCAACAGGTGGAGAGATATACCATGTTCCTGGATTGGAAGAATCAATATTGTGAAATGACTATACTACCCAAAGCAATCTACAGATTCAATGCAATCCCTATCAAATTACCAATGGCCTTTTTTACAGAGCTAGAAGAAAAAATCTTAAAATTTGTATAGAGACACAAAAAGACCCCAAATAACCACAACAGTCTTGAGGGAAAAAAAACAGAGCTGGAGGAATCAGACTCCCTGACTTCAGACTACACTACAAAGCTACAGTAATCAAGACAATATGGTACTGGCACAAAAACAGAAACATAGATCAATGGAACAAGATAGAAAGCCCAGAGATAAACCCACGCACCTCTGGTCAACTAATCTATGAAAAAGGAGGCAAGGATATACAATGGAGAGAAGACAGTCTCTTCAATAAGTGGTGCTGGGAAAATTGGACAGCTACATGTAAAAGAATGAAATTAGAACATTCCCTAACACCATACACAAAAATAAACTCAAAATGGATTAGATACCTAAATGTAAGACTGGACACTATAAAACTCTTAGAGGAAAACTTAGGAAGAACACTCTATGACATAAATCACAGCAAGATCCTCTTTGATCCACCTGCTAGAGTAATGGAAATAGAAACAAAAATAAACAAATGGGACCTAATGAAACTTAAAAGCTTTTGCACAGCAAAGAAAACCATAAACAAGACAAAAAGACAACCCTCAGAATGGGAGAAAATATTTGCAAACGAATCAACAGACAACGGATTAATCTCCAAAATATATAAACAGCTCATGCACCTCAGTATTAAAAAAACAAACAACCCAATCCAAAAATGGGCAGAAGACCTAAATTGACATTTCTCCAAAGAAGACATACAGATGTCCAAGAAGCACATGAAAAGCTGCTCAACATCACTAATTATTAGAGAAATGCAAATCAAAACTACAATGAGGTATCACCTCACACCAGGTAGAATGAGCATCATCAGAAATCTACAAACAACAAATGCTGGAGAGGGTGTGGAGAAAAGGGAACCCTCTTATACTGTTGGTGGGAATGTAAATTGATACAGCCACTATGCAGAACAGTACGGAGGTTCCTTAAAAAACTAAAAATAGAATTACCATATGATCCAGCAATCCCACTACTGGGCATATACCTAGAGAAAACCATAATTCAAAAAGACACATGCACCCCAATGTTCATTGAAGCACTATTTACAATAGCCAGGTCATGGAAGCAACCCAAATGCCCAACGACAGATGAATGGATAAAGAAGATTTGGTACTTGCATACAATGGAATATTACTCAGCCATAAAAAGGAATGAAATTGAGTCATTTGTTGAGACGTGGATGGATCTAGAGACTGTCATACAGAGTGAAGTAAGTCAGAAAGAGAAAAACAAATATCGTATATTAACACATATATGTGGAACCTAGAAAAATGGTACAGATGATCCGGTTTGCAGGGCAGAAATTGAGACACAGATGTAGAGGACATACGTATGGACACCAAGAGGAGAAAGGCAGGGGTGGTGGTGGTGGTGGCATGACGAATTGGGGAATTGGGATTGACATGTATACACTGATGTGTATAAAATTGATGACTCAAAAGAACCAGCTGCACAAAAAAATAAATAAAATTAAATTTAAAAAATTTTTTAAATTATATATATATATAGAGAGAGAGAGACAGAGACAGAGAGAGACAGAGAGAAAGAGAGACAGAGAGAGATACACAGTGGAATACTTTCAGTCATAAAAATGAAGAAATCCTGCCAATTATGACAACATTGCTAGATCTTGAAAGCATTATGCTAAGTGAAATATGTCAGAGAAAGCCAAATACTGTATGATCTCACTTACATGTGAAATCTAAAAAAAAAAAAAAAAAAGATAGGAAAAAATCAAGACATGTAATACCTCTAGCTTTGTTCTTTTTTTCTCAAGATTGCTTTGGCTATCCAGGATCTGTTGTAGTTTCATACACACAATTTTAGGATTTTTTTTTCTATTTCTGTGAAAAATGCCATTGGAATTTTGATAGGAATTATACTGAATCTATAGATACTTTTGGGTAGTATGGACATTTTAACAATGTTAATTCTTCCAATCAATGAACACAGGAGATATTTCCACTTATTTGTGACTTCACCAATTTCTTTCACCAATGTCTTTAATTTTCAGTTGTACAGGTCTTTCACCTTCTCGGTTAAGTAAGTATTCCTAAGCATTATGTTGTTCTTGATGCTGTTGTAAATAGGAATGTTTTATTAATTTCTCTTTCTGATAGTTCATTTTTAGTTATAGACATGCCACTGACTTGTGTGTTGATTTGGTCCTGCGATTTTACTGAATTTGTTTATTAGTTCTAACAGGATTTTTGGGTTTTTTGTGGTTTTTTTGGTGCAGTCTTTAGAGTTTCTATATGTAAGATCATGTTATATGCTAACAGAAATGATTTTACTTTTTCCTTCCCAATTTGGATGAATATTTTTCTTTTTCTTGCCTAACTGCTCTGGCTAGAACTTTCACTGCTGTGTTGAATAGAAGTGGTGCAAGTGGACATCTTTCTTCCTAATCTTAGAAGAAAAGTTTCAGCTTTTAACCATTGAGAATGATACTAGCTGTGGACTTTTCATATATGGTCTTTAGTATGTTGAGGTACATTCCCATTTGATGGAGGTCTATGATCATTTTAATATGCTACTGAATTCAGCTTCATAATATTTAATTTAGGATTTTTGCCTATATTCATCAAGGATATTGACCTGTAACTTTCTTTGTCTGGTTATGGTAGCAGGGTAATGTTGGTCTTGCAAAATTAGTTTGGAAGTATACCCTCCTTTTCAATTTTTTGGAAGAGTTTGAAAAAGTTTGTCATTAATTCTTCTCCAAATGTTTGGTAGAATTCATCCATGAAACCATGTGGTCCTGGACTTTTCTTTGTTGGGAGAGTTTTGATTACTGATTCAATCTATTTTCTATAACTTCATGATTCAGTTTAAGCAGGTTTTATTTTTCTAGGAATTTATGCATTTTTCTAGGTTATCCACCTTGTTAGTCTCTTATGATCCTTGTATTTCTGCTATATTAGTTGTAATGCTTCCTCTTTCATTTCTGATTTTAAGACTTCTCTCTTTCTTTCATAGTTCATACAATTCTACATACAATTCCAACATGTGGGTTTTATCCTCACACCACCAAGCAACTCTCCAACATCAGCTGTGTGTCCTACAATTTAACTCAATTCTGATACCTTCTACCGAGAGACACTGTCAGATTCCACAGGATAAGGGCTCAGTCCTACAGGACTGCCCCCTCCCCACTTCAGATTTCAATTACAAATTCAGGTTTTTATCTGTGCTTCTGACTCACTGGCTATAGATTGGAGGTTCCAATGACTTCCTCCTTGTGTTCAATTAATTTGCTAGAGCAGATCACAGAACACAGTAAAACGCTTTACTTACTAGGTTACTGGTCTATTACAAAGGATATTAAAGGATATGAATCCACAGCCAGATGATAGAGATACAAAGGGCAGGATCCGGAAAAAAGGAGGTTCTGTCACTGTGAAATTTGGGGTCAAGTATGGCAAAACGTGTGTAGATGTATTACAATTGTATCTTCTTGATTACTTGATTCCTTTATCATATATAATGACTATGTTTCTTATTACAGTTTTTGACTTAACATCTATTTTAGCTGATACAAATATAAATACCTCTGTTCTCCTTTGGTTTCCATTTACATGGGATTAGCTTATCCATTTTTTCCCTTTCAGGCTATGTGTGTTATTAAAGCTAAAGTGAGACTTTCTTAGGCATTATGTAGGTGGGTCTTGTTTTTATCTGTTCAGCCACTGTATATCTTTTAATTGGATAATTTAGTCCATTTATATTTAAATTAATTATTGATAGGTAAGAACTTATTGTTGCCATCTTGTTAATTGTTTTCTGGCTGTTTTGTAGTTTCTTTGTTCCTTTCTTCCAGTGGGCCCTTTCCACTGGAGTGACAGTCAGGCAGGATGTCATGAGATGGCATCATATATATAATGGGCCATGATCTTGACATAATTATGCTTTATGGATTTTAAAGGGATCTCCTCTCCTGGAGCCCACCACTAGCAGCTTTCTCAAGGTGCTTGGCTCTCAGCAGAATGGTTCACAACAAGTTTGGGTAAAACACAGAGGATGAGCCAGCCAAAGCTCTCTGGCCAGAGAGCTAGAAGGAATGACAGAGAGGCCACAACCTCAGGCTCCATGTCATACACCTCCACCACTAATGTCTGTCAAGTTTTATCACTCCACTGAGATTATTCAACTTGCAAAATAGGGAAAAATAAAAGCACCTACGCTTTGATGTTTTGTGACAATTGTATAAGAAAGTGGGTGCATAAGAAGCCTTCAGATAATGTTAAGCATTACCATTATCATTATTTATTCTCCATGTATTAGACCACAAATCTCAGCATATTTGCCTGGTTAAGAAAAAGGCAGTAAATTCACAAATGTACTTTATTTTTCATCAATGGTAAAAAAAAAAACCTAACCTGCTTCACCTTGTAAGATTTTACAGGAAGGGTATATACTTCCAAACATATGTACAATAGATTTTTTTTTTACACAATCAGAGGAACCAACAAAATATCCACAAATGTTACATGCTAATTGCTCATCAGCTAGCTCCACACACTTTTTCATGGTTTTGCTTCACTGTCTCCACCTTCTCTTTGTGTAAAAGCACCACACTCAGAGCCAGTTTTTCCCCTGGCTCTTCTGCAGGTTTACATGTGGGCTGGATATCTTCCATTGGCTCCTCCAGATCTGTTCACCATCCTTTCTGCCCAGCTCTCTGGTGAAAGACTGCAGGTTCCCATACCCTCTGCTTCCCAGCCAAGAAGCACAGCAAAGGAGGAGAGCAAGGTCAGGTTATGCATCTTGTGGCCCCCTCATTCAGCCTCCATAGAGGCACCACTCATCTCAAGGAGAGCTTCCCTACAGGCCCTCTCCTTCCAGGGTTCTGTCAATTGCTCCCTCCCTTTCTCCCTTAGGATCTGGGGGTGATAACAGCTCCCTATGCAGCTGGTTTCCAGATTTCCCTACACCTCATCCACACTTTTGTAAATAGTCTCTTCTTGAATTAGCTTAATTATCTGTTTACTCACTGACATATTTCACTTTGTCATGTGTCATGTGTCCTTTTGATATAAGACTTCCATTATATTAGTCAGCATTCTTGCAGTTGAAAATGATAAAAATCCAATTGAAACTAGTCTAAGTAAAAATATAATAACAAAAAGCAATGCAATCTTTGGGTATGAATCCAGGGGCTCAGACAAAGTCATAGGGACTCTGTTTCTCCATTTCTTATTTCTACTCTCCTCAGTAATGGATTCTCCCTAAGCAGCTTCATCCACATGGTAGCAAAGACAACTACCAATAATTGTGGACTTACACCATCCTCACAAAACAAATTTGAGTAAAAAGATAGTTCTTCTTTACCAGAAGTTCCAGCAGAAGTCCTGGGAGGGCTCTAATTGGTTTGTCTTGGGTCACCTGACCAGGGATGGTACCCTGATTGGCCAGGTGTGAGTCAAATGCCTTGTAACCGGGAGATGGAGTGAGCCCCACCTGGACCACAAGGACTGAGAATAATGGGGAAAGAGGTAGTTCTCTAAAGAGCTGCTAGTCCGAGAAAATATGCATATAACCATAAAGTTATAAACTCTTTTTTGATAACTCTGACTTTACAAAGTGACCCCAAAAGTCCTCAGAAATGTTGCATACACTCTCACTTCATTCCAACTTACCCTTCCCCCTTCCTGTGTCAGAGTAGCATTGACATATATACACTACCAAATGTAAAATAGATAGCTAGTGGGAAGCAGCTGCATAGCACATGGAGATCAGCTCAGTGCTTTGTGACCACCTAGAGGGGTGGGATAGGGAATGTGGGAGAGAGACGCAAGACGGAGGGGATATGGGGATATATGTATACGTACAGCTATATGTATACGTACAGATTCACTTTGTTATACAGCAGAAACTAACACAACATTGTAAAGCAATTATACTCCAATAAAGATGTTTAAAAAAATGTAAAAAAAAAAGAATGTTACATACAAACCCCACATGGAGCTAGTCTCCTTTCCATACTCTTCTCTTAGGTGAGAGCTACCTTTTTCTCTTGTACAGAAAAGAACACCACCAAAGAACTATCAGGCAGGCACAGAGAGACCAAGGGATTTACATTCTTCATATCCCACAGCAAGACACCTGGTGAATTTAGATACACAGATGGATTCAGCCTACCTGCTCCGGGATGGTACTCTTTCAGGACCAAAGCTAATTCCTATGGCTCATACTGTACCCAGGAGATTTCCTGGGGCCAATGCTCATGAGTAAAGTATGAAGGAAGGAGAAACAATTGCTACAGTAGGCCTTCTGAGGAAAAGGAGCACTTTAGGAGACAAGAGTTGAGTTCAGTGGCTCAAGTATGAAAGTCAAAGGATGTAGGGCATAAAATTTAATGAGCACCAAAAGACAATATTACCTACCAGGGACCTTGTGCACAATGGTCTAGATTCATGGGATCATACTGTGTGCCAGCCATTGTGCAGGTTCTGAGGTACAACAAAGTGGAAGGCAGCTAGCATCCCTGCACTCACTGAGCTCATGGGCAGAGAATCAAGCAGGCCAGGGCAATGAATTGTGATAAGCACCTTGATAGAGGGCATACAGCTGGGGTGGGAACACACACAAGGGCATCTAACTGAAGCTGAAGGAATCAGTGAAGACTTCTCAAGGGAATGATGTCAAGGCCTAAAGGGGGAGGAAGAGTACAGCAGCATGCCCAGGAGCCTGGAAGAAGAAAGAGCAGGGAGCAAAGGGAAAATTAATAGTCCAGCGTTCCATCATTCTTCAATAAATGTTTATCAAGGGCCACTCTGAGCTAAGCATCAAGAGTGCAGTAGTGAACAGGCCAGATGCCTTCAGAGAGTTCATGGAAAATAATGAGGAATCCAAAAATAGAGCAGTTAAGTACAGACTGTGGTGAATCCCGTGATGAGAGAGAGAGAGTATGGAGATGAGGGATGGAAGGATTGCACAGTAAGACAGTGGTCAGGAAACATTTTTGGCAAAGCCTAGAGGATAAAGGTCAGCAGTCCTCTCAGAGCTGGGGAAGAGCGCATCAAAAAGAGGAAATGGTATGAGGGCAGAGAGGACTTGGTCCATTTGAAGAAGAGAGAATAGACCAATTTGAAGAAGAGAAAGGAGGCCAACATGTGTGGAGTGTAGAGAGCAAAGGAGTGTTTGGAGGTGAGGTGGGTAGGCTAATCTCATGAGGGGCCAGGAGGCCAAGGTTTCATTCCATGTGCATGGGGAACTTTTGGGAAGCTTTAAATTGGGAGTTCTATGTTAGACAGATTGCTCTAGCTGCTTGGTGGAGAAAGGATTGTAGGAAGATCCATTAGGATGTTACCTTAGTAGTCCAGGAGAGAAATGACAGTGGCATGAACACAGTTGGTGGTTGTAGAGAAAAAGAGAAGTGGTGTGATTGGAAATATATCCATAGGTAGAACCAGCAATACCAGCAGTACTGGGTGAGGGAAAAGTAAAAGGAAAAATAACTTGTAGGTTGAGCACAAGTGGATTGAGCTGGAGTCCAACATACGTGACAAGTGTTGAGGGATGAGGCAGGCAGGTGTACAGAATCAGATCAGAAAGCTCCTTAGACATCCTATTAAGGAGTACACTTTATCATGAGGGTGGTGGGGAGCTCCCTGAAAAGTTTGGAGAGATTATTTTGTTGTTTTAGACATATCACTCTGGAGATCCTATTAGAAAGGGGAAGGAAGATGATGAGGGGAAAATTGGGATGAGGGGGTGCTGATGGGCTAATGCAGGCAGGGGTAGTGATGCCCTTTGAAATTTAAGTGGGTGTGTTGTTGTTGCCTCTTTTAGTGATATAGAGAGTATGAAGTGCACTTAGCACCTGGGAACCTGCCTGGTGGTTCATGCGGGTCCCCATTAGGGGACTGAGGATAGAGATAGATCCTTGTGATGTCTCCACTCCCATCCCCACAATCTGGGGACTGCAGAATTCCATCCTCCTAGCAAGCCACACAGGACTCCACTTTCCTACCTAGTCTGACTGTAGGAAACTCCCCCAGGAAATACCAAGAAAAAGATCTTGCAAGGCAAGCTACTCCGGAAAGGGGGTAATACTAATTTATGGTAATTTCAAGTTTCAATTTCTTTTGTATTTTCTTTAACAATTGAATTTTTCTTTAAAAAAGTCAACATTAATTAAGCACTGTACTCCTACTCCCAGCAGTCTAATTATCACAACCATGCAATCTATTAAAAGTGCTGGATTCATATGTTTGATTTTAACACCTGGCTTTCTAGGACACAGTTTTCTAAGTGCCCTACATTTGCTAATTGAAGGGGGGAAATGACCATTTTCTGGCTTAAATATTGCTAGAAAATAATCAGCCAGGTCCACCTCTCACCACACCCCTCTAACATCCCCCCAGAATCCAACCTCCATCCACATTGAGAGGTTTTCAGAGTTTATTCTGAAGCTCCACATCCTGACAACACCACAAAAATCTCAGTTCCAGCTACCATGTGCTTTTATGTCCTGCCTAATGCATGAGATAAGGGCACTTGCAAATTTGAGTCTTGGCCTTGCTACTTATCTCACTGGGATTTAATTACCTCAAAGAGTTTGTATATTCCCCTTACACTGTTGGTGGAATGTAAATTGGTGCAGCACTATGGAAAACAGTATGGAGGTTCCTCAAACTAAAAATAGAGCTACCATATGATCCAGCAATCCAACTTCTGGGCATATATTCAGAAAAGACAAAATGCAAAAAGATACACACATCCCAATGTTCATGGCAGCACTGTTTACAACAGCCAAGACATGGAAACAATCCAAGTGCCCAAAAACAGACGATTGGTTTAAGAAGATGTGGTGTGTGTGTATATACATATATATATATATATATATATATATATATATATATATATATATATATATATATGGAATATCATACTAAGTGAAGTAAGTCAGACAAAGACAGACAGATATTATACAATATCACATGTGGAATCTAAAAACTAATACAAATGAATCTGTATACAAAACAGAAACAGAGGAACTTCCCTGGTGGTGCAGTGGTTAAGAATCCGCCTGCTGATGCAGGGACACAGGTTCGAGCCCTGGTCCAGGAGGATCCCACAGGCTGTGGAGCAACTAAGCCTGTGTGCCACAACTACTGAGCCTTTGCTCTAGAGCCCGGGAGCAACAACTACTGAACCTGCGTGCTGCAATTACTGAAGCCCACATGCCTAGAGCCCGTGCTCTGCAACAAGAGAAACCACCGCAGTGAGAAGCCCGCACACTGCAACAAAGAGTAGCCCCCACTCACCACAACTAGAGAAAAGCCTGCATGCAGCAACAAAAACCCAACACAGCCAAAAATAAATAAATAAATATTTTTTAAAATAAATAAAATTTAAAACAAACAAACAAACAGAAACAGACTCACAGACATAGAAAACAAACTAACGGTTACCAAAGGGAAAGAAAGACAGGTAGGGACAAATTAGGAGTATGGGATTAATAGATACTCACCACTATATATAAAATAGATAAACAACAAGAATTTACTGTACAGCACAGGGAACTATACTCAATGTCTTATAATAGTCTGTAATGGAAAAGAATCTGAATATATATATATATGTATGTATAACTCAATCACTTTGCTGTACACCTAAAACTAACACACTCTTGTAAATCAACTATACTTCAAATAAATAAATAAATAAATAAATAAAGAGTTGATATATTATGCGAGTTAACCTATTTACACATTTAGAACAGTCTTAGAAATTGGTAAGAGCTATAGAAGTGTTTGCTATTATTATTATTATTACTAGTCCTATTTTTACAACTCTGCTAAGGCTTCCTCAGGGGAGGTATGATTGGTCACTTGCTCCGTGATGTGAATTTAAGACACCAGTTTGCTCTCTCATGGGAATCTGCAATAAAGCCCTAGTCTTAACGGTGAAACAAAAAGACATCTCAGGCTGAAGGGAGGTGGAGAGAAGGCCCCACAGGAGTGAGTTTTTCTGCCTGAGGGAAGCTTCCTGGGTGAGCTCTGTGTGCCTGGCCCCCACACAGAGGGAGCCTGGCCTGCATTCGCTTGCCCATCTCCAGTCAGAGGAGCCACCCCTGATGAGGCACCTGAGGAGCCTACTGTGCTGGAGCTGAGGCTCTCAGGGGAGGAGTGAGTGTGAGAAATGCTCCATTCCCACTGATTTTTCTATCAGAAGATCCAGAGAGGAGTTACTTAATTTCAGCATTTTGTGAATTTTGTGTCATTTGGAAGGAAAAATATCTACACACACACACACACACACACACACACACACACAAACATTCGGCTCAACTCTGAGCAAAGGTACCCAGAGCAGGAGGAATATTCGTGGGCTATGAACATGTGAACAGGTAGTAGAAACCTCTTATTAATCCAGCCGCCCAGAGTGAAGCAGGAATGTCACCAGCCAGAACACCAGCAGAGGTTACTGGCCCTTCTGGAGTCTGCAGAGCCTTGGGCAGGAGCAGGGCAGGAGGCTCCATCTCTCAGCTGGAGGCCAGGCCAGCCAGGCACAAAGGCAGCTGCAAAGCCCTAGATCAGAGCAGAAAAATGTAGAGCGACAGAGTCAGGGGCTTTTATGTTAATGAACCTAAGCCATGATGGATCACTGTTTAGAAAAATAATTTGGGTTTTCTTTCTTTTTCTTTTTTATTCAATCAGTGATTTAATTATGAGAAAAGTGAATAGTGTTAAAGCTGTGTGAGGTACCAATTGTCCCAGAGGCCTGAAAGAGTGAATACAACTACACATTGTAATGAAACCTAGTGGAGCGCCTTCTAGCTGCTGGTTTAAAGCACTCAGCTATGCTTTTGGAGAGGCATAAACAATGCAAAAACCTATAATTGCTGTGTCAGTCACGAAATCCATGCAGAATACCAAGTACTGAGCTTCCTGGCATTGGAAGGGGGCACACAGCTACACTGTGATCTGCTGGGAGGACCCCAGGGACTGGATGGCTGTTTGTCCCCAGCACCCGCAGGACACCTGTCCAGTCCCTGGCCTCCATCACCCCCCAGACATGCTGGCAGTCACAACCCACTTGCCCCATTTCTCACTACTCACAGAGCTGGCAGAGATGGGGCTTAGGTTGCACCTTGCTTTCTCAGCTACTCCTAGAGGCCTCTAACCAGTGGCTTCATGGACATCATCCTCCCTAGAGCAGGATTGAATAAAAATAAAATGAGTACCACGTGTGTCATTTTAAATGTTCTAGTAACCAGTAACCACATTAAAAAAAACAGTAAAAAGAAACAGGTGAAATTAATTGTAATGGTATATTTTATTTGACCTAATATATCCAAAATATTGTAATTTCAACATGTAATTAATATAAAAAAGTATTAATGAAATATTTGACATTTTTGTACTAAGTATTTGAAATCAGGCATGTGTACTTGAGTACATCTCGATCAGACTAGCCACATTTCTAGTGCTCAATAACCACATGTAGCTAATGGAACAGCCCAGCTCAGGGAACAAAATAGACCACTGCTTCCCTGAGTCACCTTGCATCCCAGGCCCCGTGGGCCCTGTGAGCCTGGAACCCGCATGCACCCCAACGTAGAGGAGAACCCATCCTGGCTCGGGAGGTCCCAATCATCTGTCTGCCTGGCATCACCCCTGGGCCTCCCCCATCTGCCCAGCAGTACTGAAACCTCTCCAAGCTGGAGAAAATGGCCCAGAGGGCCCAAGCCAGCTCTTGCAACTTGCTGAGGTTGGAGAAAAGACTTCTCTGTGTACAATGGCAGCAACTAAGAACCCAAGGAGACCAGAGGTTCAACAAACATGTGGGATTCTGGAGGCTGGGAGAAAGGAATGTCAGGGACTTTTTTCCAGGGCCTCTGGAGATAGAGGCAGAGAGGCATGGGACTCGCAGATAGCTTGTGAGTCCAGCTGTCCACAGGAGGGTCTGCCCAAAACACCTCGGGGCCTGGCATGTTATTCACATTACAAGTGGAGCCTTGATAGCCCCTCCCACGAGGTACAGGAGGAGGTAGAGCTGCTCTCTGCCCCCACCCCTCCTGCCAGGCAGCAGAGGAGCTTTTCTTGAAATGCTATTCAGCCTGCCCTCTGCTCCCCTGCAGACCCCCACCCAACAAAGAGGCCTCACTGGGCAGTTTCATTTCCAGTGGTGTAAATCACTGTGGTTGGTGTTCCAGGTGAGAGGAGAGAGGGGCCCAGCCTCTCCACTCTCAGGGAAGAGCTGAAAACCCCACACATTCATGTCTTTCCCTGGTGGATCAGCTTAAAGAAGAGTCCCCTTCTGCCCTCAGGACCACCCCCCACCAACTCTGCCCCCTTTAACTCTAAGGACCCTGAGATCACCTTCCCTCCTCTCTCTACTATACAAACGTCCTTTTTCTCTACCCAACTTTTCCTCCTTTCTTCCCATCTCCTAGGGAAAAATGTCCCTTTTCTGGTCCAGAGTAAACCCTACCCTTTGAGGCCCTGGTCCCACCCTCTCACTTCACCAGGCCTCCCTCACCTCAGTCTCCACTCTCTTGCACCTTCAGTCTCTGCTTCTCCCCATCTTACCATTTCTGCAGGCCACAAAGAAGCCTCCTCCCTCAGGCACCTCCACCAACTCCTCCTATATTGCGTATTCCTCCCCTGGTCACACCTGCTTCCTCCACTCTCCTTCCTCCCTGTTCCTTTGCAACATGACTTCCCTGCCATTGCTCCTGTCACCACTCTCTGAGGTCACCAGGGCCCTGAGCACACCATTTCTAATGCTCACCCACCTCTCAGAACCAGCTGCACGTGGGTCCACACTCTTCCCCTCACCTCCATCTTTGGACAGCTTGCAGGCCCCTAGGTCTTCTCCAGGTGGCCTCTGTAATGGGATCTAGACTCTGTCCTGGTAAGCCTACCACTTGCTGAGGTTATGGGTTTCTTTATTTCAGGGAACCTGACACCCATCCGTTCAGTTACTCCTCCAGCATATATTTTTTGAACACCCACCATGTGACAAGCTTGGGTCAGGCTCCAGAAACCCAGCAGTGAAAAAAACAGCAAGGTCTCTGCCCTCCTGGAGCTTACATTCTAGTTGGGGTTACGTTAAATAGGCAAAAATTAAATTTTAAAAATAAAAATAATTGTAGATAGTGGCAAGCATTATGGAGATTAAAACGAGGTGATATGATGAAAGAGAGAGGTTTATGGGGGGAAGGCACTTTAGAGTGGTTGGTCAGGGAATGCTCTCTGAGCGGGGAGACATTTAATCTGAGGCTCGAATGAAATAAGGCTGCAGCTGGGGGCATAGACGTCAGTGTTGTCCACACCACTGTCCTTCCTGACTGGTCAGCCCAGCTGTACTGGTTGTTAAGTATTTTTAGTATCTATCTCTCTTTTCTGGCTCAGGCAAGAGAAGACAAAAGGTCAGAGCATGAGCTATAAAGACCCTGTGAGGAGAGGGAACAGAGAGAGAGTTGGCATCACGGAAGCATGGGGAGCATGGAGGCCCAGGACGTGGTCAGGATGTCACTCTGTATGTCTAGTCCACCTCAGTAAGGTATCTGGATTTTATTCTCAGCGTGTGGGGCAGTTTTAAGCAGAACGGTGACATGCTCTAATTTGTACTTTAGAAGAGTACTCCAGCTGCTTCGTGAAGCATGGATTTTAGATGAGAGTGAAATCAGAGAGCTGGGATAGGAGGCTGTCTTCATTTACATTTCCTAGCAGTAGACTTTGATGAAGTGAAAGTAGTTTATTTGGGAGGTGATATCAGAAAACTGGTAGGAAAGGGGAGAAGTGAGATAGGGAAGGAGAGGCAGCCAATCCAGGGCGTGTTCTCAAGCAGGTCACCACTGTGGATAACTGGATCCTGATGCCACTGGGAACTTTGGAAGGCAGTGTAGACATGCATCTCAGATTATCCCACCAAGGTTTGAGAGAGCTAGAGTATTGTGATAACAGTGGTTAATTCCCAGCACTTCTGGCCTGATGTGTCTGTAAGCCGAGTGGGCTCTGCAAAGAGAAGCCAGGGCATGTGGGTGGGACACTGAGTGCATCTGCCACAAAGGCTTTCTGTCGTGCAGAGGAGCAGGCACGCTGGCTGGGCAGCGAGCAGTAGAAGTAGTGACTAATAGAGAAGTGAGGCATGAAGTTCTGACACAGACTATAGCATGGATGAGCCTTGAAAACCTTCCGCTAAGTGAAATGAGCTAGACACAAAAGAAATATTGTATAATTCCACTTATATGAAGTAAACACTTAGAACAGGCAAGTTAGTAGAGACAGAAAGTAGATTAGAGATTACCAGGGAGAATGGGGAGTTATTGATTACAGAGCTTCTGTTTGGGGTGATGAAAAAGTTTGGGGAAAAAATACATGGTGGCACAACATTGTGAATGTAATTAATGCCACTGAATTGTACACTTAAAATGGTTAAAATGGCAAATTTTTTTTTCTTTCCTCATTTTATATTTATTTTAAGGCTGAAGTTCAGAGTTAGAAACAGGACACTTTGGACATTTTCTGAATTCCAAACAGAAGGTGCCATATAAATTTGTGACCTTGATTATTTTAAAAGCAATTTAAGTATTTTGCAGGACTACGAAAATTTTCAAGAGATACTGGATAAAATTGACATGGATAAAATTTATAGGATTTATTCAGTAAAGTATTTCAACTTAGTTATATCAAATCAAAATATTTTTTCCACTTGTAGGTTTCATCGTATATAATGTTTAATATTTTTATTAACAAAATTATACCCACTTATATATAAAAACATATTAAATGTCAACTTAAAATGTGCTAAGCATTGACCAAAATCAGAGCCATTCTCCATAATTTCGAAGGTGTTTAATCACACTGATTCTGGCACTAAGGACAGCAGCTGGAATTGTAGTTTTCTTATCCCTTTGAAGCTATCCATTTTTGTCTGCAAGCCTTACAAAATCTCTTGTAGTTTTTGCATTATAATCTTGCTGTTACTAGTGGCTTTACCCAACAATTGTATTAAAATAAATGATTTTATGGTATATATTTTACCACAATTTTAAAAAATTAATAATAACAAAAACCATTTAATTGTATACTCTGAGTGAATTGTGTAGTATATAAATTATATATCAGTAAAGCTTTTTATAAAGGAGAGAAAAGTGAAGAAAATCTGAATATGAGTTAAGCCTGTGGTCCTGGCTGATGGCGGGGATGCTGTGGGTGAGGAAGAGACATCAAAGATGACTGCTGGGCACTGAAAAAATGCTTTATCAGCTGCTGGGGCATAACCAATTGCTTAAACCAAACTGATTGGAAGCTTCCCAGTAACATAGGTTGAATGGCTTCTTCAGGCTTGGAGGATCACAGGAAACGCACCACGGGAAGGGCTGGAGAGTTTGGCAGTTGCATGCATAGCCAGCTCTAAAATTTAATGTCTTCAGTTTCTCTTCCCCAGGTACACCCTTAACGCAAAGTTTAATAGTAGCTCTTAGGTCAACTGTGATGTGCTACATTCCAGGGAACTGGGTACCCTCAGATGTCAGCCCTTCCTTCTCAATCAACTTTTCACCAGTTCACAAAGGACTGGCATTCATAAACAATCAGATGCTGCAGCTAGAAGCTAGTGAGGAGGATACAGACAGTCTGCTGAACAACACGCATGTCACCATTTCCCTTCCACGTCTGTGGATTGGGGGAGAGGCCAGGGTTTCATTCTTAACTGACTTTCAGAAAGTCTGCTTTAGCTTATTGTAGTTGGTTAAATCAATAAGTCTACATTTTATTTGATCTTCTTTTAACGAGCTGAGCTTGTAAAGCTGTATGTGAGCCAAGCTAAAAATGTCACCATTTGCATGTTCTTGAATCACATCTCATTGAACCAATACAATTTTCTCTGTTGACTTAATTCCCAGGCAAAGATTTCTAATCTGTTTTAAAGAATGATGCCTTGATTCAATCATAGGTTGAGGCCATGGCAATATGGCAGAGTGACAAATGGTGAAACTGTAATGGGCCAGATGGTTGAGGAGATAACTCAGCCAGCCAGAAACTGGCCCTTAGTATGCGAGCAGAAATCCCACGGGGTACCACACCTCTTCACGTACAGAGACAGTCTGATTTTTATAGTCACTCTTATAGAGCCATTAAATGTCACCCCTGAAGAAGACCTTGAAAACATTTAGTTCATTTCTCTAATGGAGCATTTCTATTATGTGGAATTTTCAACCTAGAGAGACTTGGTGTCTTGCTCAAGGTCACACAGCCAGTAGGTGTGATTAGGTGAGACTCCAGGTCTCCTGATTCTCCATCCACTGTCCTTTCCTTTGCATCACACTGCTTTTCACTGCCAACAAAGATTTACCAGTTAAGCCTAGGGTTATAAAATAATAACGAACTTTGGCAGGATGCGTAAAATGTGACAACCAGAAATAATGGCCCAAGTGTATGGAGTAGGTACCGTGTGCCAGATGTGTATTGTCTCACTCTGCCACTCTGCTTGCTAAGCCCACATGTGTAGGGTATGGGGGGGGTGTACATTTTGACCCTCCATGTCTGCATGTCTCCCTGATCCAGAAGGGCAGATGAGAAGGAAACACACAGCAAGGAGTGAAGGGAGGAAGTCTGATCAGGATGCGAAGCCAAGAAATAGTAAAGGAGAAACTGGCTGGCAAATGTGGGTAGGAAGATGGCCTGAGCCTGTGGTCCATGGGCTGCTTCCACTCCAGCTACACCTCACTATTAATTCAGGACTATTAATCATCTCCACAGAGTTGGGCTTAAATATGTCCATGAACAAATACCAGGTGAACAACTCCATGCAGAAAGCTGACAATACACAAATGTCCAACTTCTCCAAATAGGCTTTTCATGTCAGTCATTTAAAAGCCCATCCAATCCTGGCACCTCCTTCATTATGAAACTGTTGCATGTGCATACACCACAATACTCACCTCCCACCATCTCACCCTCCATCCACCCTGGCAGATAGGTGGGTATGAGAGAAGCCTGCATATTTCTTTATCACCCAGAGTGAGAATTTCTCATTCATCCACAAAATGAAGCTGCTTAGTGCCAGCATTGAGGTAAGGGCTGATAGAAGATTTGACTTGAGTGTCAGGTGAGAGTTTAGGGATGTCCTGGCACCCATGTTGAGGGACCCAGTGGGCAGCAATCTTAGACTTGTTGAGTCTCCAGGCACAGAGCAGAGAACATAGGGAAGGGCAGGAGCCCAACATTCTCCCTGATCTTCCCCACCAACCTCAGCCCTATCCACTCTTCAAGGCTCAGCTCATGCCTTGAAGATGATAATATTTATCATTTTATGAACCCTCATGTTGTGGTGTTTCTCTTCAGGGTAGTTCATTACAGCCTGGGAGTGGGGACTGTTGGAGACAAAGGCTGCAAAGTGCATCAAACAGCTATGAGTGTTGCTGATGTCCACGGAGGAGAGGTGGGCTGGGAAGGCTTCACAAAGGATGGCTTCCAGATGCCGTGACACTGAATGGAGATGCCTCTTTGGCTTCTCCATATTGTTGGGTTTTAAAGTTGATGCAAAAAGAAAAACCATGGATGGTCAAAATTAATCTTGAACCTCTCTTAGAAAGATGTTGTGCAGGAGATCACCACACACTCCCAGTCAGCCTTCCGTCCAGCACCAGGACAGATCTGCTCCCTCAGTTGTCTTGTGTTCTATTAACCATGTCTCATGGAAAATTGTGTCATTAATTACCAGAGTCACAATCAGTGATGTGAGATGCTCATATCTATAGGCACCTGAGACCAACCTGAGCAGGGAAATAGTTAGTAGGTCCATAGCTCTTTCCCTTGCTTCATTTGGGCAAATACTCCCTGGGAGTCACTGGCACAAGTGTCAATATTATTTGAACTGCTCTCTCTGGCTCTCACGGTGGCTTTTGCTCTCTCTCAGTTAAACTTTTAACTTTTAAACTTTTAAAACCTAAACATTTGGGGCTGGACTTCTCTGCCTAGCCCCATACATGAACCTCTGGTCATATTTATGGGAAACCTGCTTTGTCTCTGGAATGTTTGTTAACTGACTGAAAAACTTTTGGGATTGAGGGGACAGAGTCTTCTCCCATCCCATATCCCAAACAGTGGACACACAGGTCAAGGCACAGAGCAGGAGCCCAACTCCTGGCCCAGGAGATCTCTGAGGTCCTTCTGCAGGCCCCTCTGGAGATCCGTGCTTCACTCACAGCCCAGCTCTGCAGCCGCCTCCCAGGAACACTGCCCAGAAGGTAGGCACATGTGTGGGAGGCTGACTGCTGGACGCTGCTTCCTGCAACGTGAGCTACAGCTGGTGAAGTGACTACACACATTCAAGACTCATCTGGCCAGGCCGCTCCCTGTCTCAGTCAGATTTCCCAAAGAAAGGGTCTAAGGAATGAGGCAGGGCTTGGATCATCATCATGCCGCCAGGCTCTGCTGTTAGGGGAGTTCCAGGGGAAAGTGGGATGAAGAAGCTGGGAGGATTTAGGGCACATTCTCTGAACAGATTTTCCTAACTTGTTTTTAAACAGGTTGGAATAGCTCACTTTTAGTCGCAGTTCAGCTTCCTTCATCCCTCACATTAGAGCTGAACTAAAATGAAAAGAGCAAAATCATTGAACTGGTCAGGGCCTCAGTTTTTCTCTTCTGTAAACTGGGAACAATAACAATATCTCACACTATGTTTCTGAGAACGAAAAAGAATAAGTTAAATGTGTGGCAAGCTGTAAAGTTCACAAATGCTGGTGGGCAAAATCTTACCCTCCAGGAGAGACACAAAAGAGCTGGCAGGAGCCATGCCTCAGAAGGCAGTTGGTGCAGAGCCTAAGAAAACAGACCTGGGCATCAGACAGAGCCGACTCCACCTGCCAGGGAGGAGCCTGGGACATCTGCTCCTGCTTGTGCAGCACCCACCCCCCGCTCCTGGTAACTTTCCTTAGAGACACCCCCTCTTCTGCTCTCAGTCCATGTACTGGGGGATGGCAGGATGTTATAAGATGCCCTGCACCCCAGTCCTAGGATTTTTCAGTTATGTAAGCCAATAAATGGCTTTTCTGGTTAGGCCAGTTGGCGATGGGTTCAAGTTACTGGTAATCAGCAGTCCTCTCTAACACAGCACATTTTCAAAAGTCGTGGCACACGGGGGGATGCCAAATCAGCCAAGGCCTTGAGCGCCGAGGACTAATTAGCTGTGCTGTGCTAAGCGTAGAGAGCTCCATGAACTTGTCCCACCAGATGTTTTTGAATCCTTCTCAGGCTGACTGGTGGGCTCAGACACAGGGCCACCCATGCTGACATAAGCACTCACCTCCCCTGCTTCTGTCTTGCTCTCAGACAGCCCAAGGGAAGCAATAAAAGTCCAAGGAAAATGTGAACGCAGCATATTCTTAGGTGATTCACACTGGGTCTCCAGAGCTGAGATGTCTCTGACCAAGGAAACCAATGTTCTGAGGCTCTTGTCTTATAAGAAAAAAGGTAGCAATTTCAGCAGCTGCAAATATTCCACTAACATGCAAAAGAGTTGCATATGAAAATTTTGAGAACCGTAAGCATTTCTGATTGTGAAATATTCTGCCATTGCTGCAAGATGGAGAGATAGTTTCAGAGCCTAGAATGACCCATAATAGATTGTCTCATTACCTCCTGGGAACCTGGTCCTTTTCAGGTAGAAACCTATTCCATTTTCAACTCTGGCAGTCAGATCTCCTGGGCCACTGGTGCCAATCACAGTAGTTCTGGGTTTTAACATAACAGGCACCACCCTTGGGTTTTTCTCCCTTACCTCTGCTACATTTCATTTCCAGCCTGCTACAAACCAAAGAGAGACCTTTATTAAGTCATGTTTTATAACCATTAAGGTGATTGGAGGGGAAAAATCAGCATTGTCATCTCACTGTGCTTTCATAAACTGTTGCCATTTCTTTCTACCCAGAAGAACTGAATCCTTCAAGCTGAGGAGTCCTAAAGGCCACATAATCATGTTTCAGTGATTTATGTATTTGCCAAAATCACTCCCCGTCAGTCCAGTCTAAACATATGGCAGGGAGAGAACCTGAGCATTTGCACCAAACTGTTCAGACTCTGAAGTTTTCTTCCCAATCATATTTCTCATGCATTACTCCTCTTATCAGGAAGGCAGGTTTGAGAGCTGCAGATAATCCAGGATCCCACACAAAACCACAGAGGCTCACTCTAGGCTTGCTTGATGGCTCAGTCACCAAAACCACACACTCGAAGATTTCCTTCCATGACAGGGAAAGTGGACCCACAGTGCCAAGGAGTACAGACTTCACCAAAACTGACATCAACTAGAGTGTCTTGAGTGCACCCTCTTTCTGTGACCCTGTCCTAGATTTCTAGTCTCCCTTTCCTTCCTAGCAGACTAGAATCTTCTCTCCATTCTGTCAGCACAATCACAAGTGGTGAGATCCTACTTCAACTCCTCCTTTCTCACACAGACCCCTGACCAGCAGAGAAGAACATCTACTCACCCAGGTGCTTCCTCTACCCAGCCCACAAAATAACACACTCAAAACATAGGCAGAACACTCTATGACGTAAATCACAGCAAGATTCTTTCTGACCCACCTCCTAGAGAAATGGAAACAAAAACAAAAATAAACAAATGAGACCTAATGAAACTTAAAATTTTTTGCACAGCAAAGGAAAACATAAACAAGAGGAAAAGACAACCCTCAGGATGGGAGAAAATATTTGCAAATGAAGCAACTGACAAAGGATTAATCTCCAAAATTTATAAGCAGCTCATGCAGCTCAATATCAAAAGAACAAATAACCCAATCCAAAACTGGGCAGAAGATCTAAACAGACATTTCTCCAAAGAAGATACACAGATTGACAACAAACACATGAAAGGATGCTCAACATCACTAATCATTAGAGAAAGACAAATCAAAACTCCAGTGAGGTATCACCTCACACCAGTCAGAATGGCCATCATCAAAAAATCTACAAACAGTACATGCTGGAGAAGGTGTGGAGAAAAGGGAACCCTCTTGCACTGCTGGTGGGAATGTGAATTGGCACAGCCACTA
Organism: Tursiops truncatus; assembly: GCF_011762595.2. NCBI lineage: Eukaryota > Metazoa > Chordata > Mammalia > Artiodactyla > Delphinidae > Tursiops > Tursiops truncatus. The sequence continues at coordinate 37,138,913 of NC_047052.1, read as the reverse complement.
TGGAGAACAGTATGGAGGTTCCATAAAATACTAAACATAGAACTACCATACAACCCAGCAATCCCACTACTGGGCATATACCCTGAGAAAATCATAATTCAAAAACAGTCATGTACCACAATGTTCATTGCAGCTCTATTTACAATAGCCAGGACATGGAAGCAACCTAAGTGTCTATTGATAGATGAATGGATAAAGAAGATGTGGCACATATATACAATGGAATATTTCTCAGCCATAAAAAGAAACAAAATTGAGTCATTTGTAGTGAGGTGGATGGACCTAGAGTCTGTCATACAGAGTGAAGTAAGTCAGAAAGAGAAAGACAAATACCGTATGCTAACACATATATATGGAAACTAAAATATATATATATGGTTCTGAAAAACCTAGGGGCAGGACAGGAATAAAGACACAGACGTAGAGAATGAACTTGAGGATATGGGGAGGGGAAAGGGTAAGCTGGGACGAAGTGAGAGAGTGGCATGGACTTATATACACTACCAAATGTAAACTAGATAGCTAGTGGGAAGCAGCCACATAGCACAGGGAGATCAGCTCAGTGCTTTGTGACCACCTAGAGGGGTGGGAAAGGGAGGGTGGGAGTGAGGTGCAAGAGGGAAGAGATATGGGGATATATATATACATATAGCTGATTCACTTTGTTATACAGCAGAAACTAACACACCATTGTAAAGCAATTATACTCCAATAGAGATGTTAAAAATAAACAAAATTTAAAAAAATAAAATAATAAAAGGTTGCCAGAGAAGGAAGCACAGAAGTAAGCCTGCTCGAGTTGCTATCAACTCAAGAGCTTAAGTCAACCTCTAAAGAAGCCAGACTCAGGGGAATGCAAGCCCTCCATTCTTCTTCTTATTTCACATTAGTAGAGGATCAACCAACATATACCTGCCTGGACCTCACTGCTTAGTCTCCGTGGAAATGATAATGCTTCCTTTGAATGACTCTATTGTTTTCCACCTCAAATTCTGGCTATATTTTGGAGACTGTATGTTTCACGGTTGCAGCAGAGGCATTGCTCCAACTTCAGCTCTGAGTTCCAGCCTCAGCTCCACTTCTTACTACCTGTGAGACCTTAGGCACATCTCTGAACTTGCCTGGGCTGTGGTATCTGCATCTGTAAAAACTCTCTATCCTAAAAGTGATGGCATATATCCATCTAACAGATGAGTGGATATCCATAGCTTTTGCCTGTCCAGTCTCAATTTTCCCTCTCCTGGTAGCAGTTCCTCAGTTTTCTTTTAGAAAAACCATGCCTCCCTACTCTCAGTTTTTGGGAAATGGTGAGGACAGGGTGTGACCCCACTAATTTCTGATTTAGGCATAAGACCCAGGCCTAGCCAATCAGGTTTTCCACCCATCTGGTCACGTGGTTGGTGCAGATGTGGATGCATGACCCAAATGGGTCTAAAGAGAATCAGCCCCAAGATTTTTGTTCTCTGATGTGTCCTGACAGGCTCGGTCACAGTAGGTGCTCTTTCAATGAGATGTAGTCCAGGTCATTCCTGCTGCTGAGCTCACCATTCTGAAATGGCCTTTGAATGTTTCTACTTCATCCTGATACTATTGAAATGGGGATGCAAATACAGCCCCGGGTTATGGGGAGCAACCTAGACCACAGAAGATGTTGAGCCCTCTAGAGACTTTGTAGGTGCCCCGTCCAGTTCCCCACGGTAACCGGGCTTCCTACTGTGCTGACAGCTTCCTACTGTGAGCACTTGAGAATGTTCACCCAAGAGCTGACTAAGTCATCTCTGGGCCCTAAGCAAGGAAGACAGGAAGTGTTGAGGATCTGCTGCCCCCAGCAAAACCATCAGCCAAGGATAGACAAGACTGAAGGATAAATACCCCAGATTTCTCATAGAGGAATGGAATAAAGAGCTGTGTATCCCTCAGGAGGCATCGCTCTGAGGCATGTATTCTATACTTTTTCCAAAGCCCTCAACAGCCTTGAGCCCCAGCTATCCACAGCTGTCCCCTGCTCTTCAGCACACGCTGTACTGTTTCTTCCCTCCTCTATCTCTTTTCTCCCTTCTCAACTGTGCTTTCTGGAATCACCTCCCATATAAGTTACTTGCACTAAAATCCTTATTTCAGGGTCCATGACTGGGAGAACCCAGCCTAAAATAAGTGCCTTCAGATTCACCCTGCATTGAAACACACAGTGGAATACTAGGTTGGCACTGATGCGTCATCTTTGTAAACTTCTTGTTTCACAAACTGACTCCAGGACCCAAACATGAAATTCTGTCAAGCTCTTTTACCAACATGTCTTGTACTTTAAAGTCATAGCACCTTACATCTGGAAACTTATCTAACCCATTGAAACTCTTTTTCTCTTGCAGTGATTTTTTTTCAAATGAAATATTATTAACAGGAGGAAATGTTTATTGAGCTCTTTTCACTATCTTTGTGCAGAGAACTTTCCACATACTTTGTCAGCTTTCTCAATAATATGATGATGTTTTTTACATCAAAAGGAGTTGAAACCTTACATAGACAGCCCCCACTACCAAAAGGAGTTGAAACCTTACATAGACAGCCCCCACTACCACCATATGAAGTGAATAGAATTTGTGACCGAAGACAGAATCCACATGATGGGTGACTTTTGTGGACAGGAACATGCTACTGGAAGACTGTAAGAATATGTAACCCATCTCCCCCAGGAATGGAGACACAGCAGGACAGAACCTTTCTTTGAAACTTCAGAAAATACCCATTCGTGGGTCATCTGCCAGCCCTCCCTCTCCTTCCTTCAGCCTCACTCTCTCACCAGCATTCCCCAAAGCCCATTTCCAAAGCTCAGTACATGTGTCCACATAGACCCACATCCAAAGGCTTGGCTGTGCCATTCAACAGGCCCAGGATGTCATACTTACTCTGCATGTGTAATTAGGGGCATATCCTTGGCTCCCAAGGAAAAAGGATACAGCAATATTTTGCTAACAGTTAAAGGAATGTCTTTTGCCTTAATATCCCTCGATTTCTCGGTAATCTTAAATCCCGCCTCCCATGCCTGCTCCTACCAACAGTGTGGTAATGGATACAGCCAATCTCAGGTCTCCCTGCTGCTTAAATTCCACCCAATAGCTGACTTTCTCTGCCCGATATCACTTACGGGCATGGTCATTGTCCAGTGCTTATACTGGCCAATATGTGACAAGAAGCTATTTTAAATGACAGATCTCCAGTTCTGCAGAGATTATAAATTGTGCCTAAGTAAGTTGAGAGAGTCTTCAGGTCAGGGACTAGACATCAGCGTGATGTGTTGCCATCAGCACCCCCAGATGCACTTGGGATCTGCATACAGGACCAATGAGGACTGTGCAGCAATTGTGAGAAAACGCAGCTTGACATAAGATGTTGGTCATCTGCTGCAGCCACCACAATGTGGGCCCCTTTTTGCTGATGTGAATAATGGACCAGTGGTTAAAAGGGCTTTTTGCTGAGAAATAATGTTTCTCCTCCTGGACAGTGGCTGGGATTTTTGCTTTTGCTTTTGGAAATCTCATAGAGGAAACATAAACCTGTCTTCAGTCATTCAGCTAATATTTATTGAACTCTGTCAAGCACAGTTATATGTGCTGTGAAGTCATGGATTCATGGATGGTGATCCTGCTCTCATGCAGTTTGAATGCTAACTGGGGAAGATGGACAATAAGCAAATAAAAAGATTATTTCACATTGCCATAAGTGCTCTAAAGAAAATTAAACAGGGTAATGAAAAACAGGGTGCAATGGGATGGGGGGAGTGGCGTGAATTATGAACTGGCCAGGAAGGTTCTCTCTGAAGAGGCAACTCTGTAGGTGAGACCAAAATGACTGGAACTAGTTATGAAGGCCATTGTCTGCCCTCCAACATCACGTTCAACTCTGTATGTTCATTAGTCACACACACTGATTCCCCTCACAGGAGCACATCTCCTTGAGGGCAAAGATTGTTCCAGACTGTCTCTCTCTATCACAACCCAAACAAGACAGAGCAGAGGGTTGGGTGATGTTATGCACTGAAAGAACAAATAATGGTGAGTTGAATGTGTGTCCACATGAATGAAAGAATGAATACATGAATAAAAAAGTCCTGATACTTAGCAGCTCTACAGATAGGAAACAGAATAATTCAAAACCTTTTCTATAGCTATAAATAAGCTTTAAATCCCTATGGATATTTGTACTTTAAGTAATCAGAAAAGGGATGTAAGAAACAAGTAAAAGACCCAGTCACTTTAAAACAATTAACAGAGCAATCCCAAGACAAAATCCAAAAGAGGCCAGCTCTCCCCTTCGACTCAGTCAGACGGGTTTATAGAATGCACTCAGAAACTGCAATATGCCTCCTACAGGAAACCTGATAGGAGCCCTCATCCTGAGCCCCACCATCCTTAGCACTCACTGAACACCAAAGGTACATATTTGAGCACATACATCTGTATCTCATCACCCTATGGAAGACTGCAGTGATTTTTAAACACAAGAACAAAGCCCCCTTCCCCAGGGAGGCCCAGCACACCCTCTGTGGGCAGTCGATGATGCCTGCCCTCCATACTGCATCTGGAGTTTGTCAAATGCTACATGGAGTCAGGTGTGCAGAGAACTTAAAGCCATTTTCTGATATTCACCACCTTTCTGAGACTTTCCAATCCTTCCCCCCAGTTGTGAGGCTCTGCTTCTAATGTCACTGTCCCTCCTCTTATATGTCTTATAACGACATGGCTTGCAGCCAGCTCCACCGAAAAAGGACACCTTCACTCCTGACCTGACCTCTGTGTACTGTCTGCTTAGGACATGGAAGCGGGTATGTGTTCCAGGCCCTGGTGGTAGAGAGAGCCCATGGATGTCCAACTAGCACAGCGCCAACCAGGGTCAAGGCAGGAGTCACCCTGTTCTTGGGAAAAAGCCAGTCATGTTTCCAAATCACACTCTCCATCCATAGCTAGAATTATTGAGTCTTGGTGAGTTTGCAGAATTTGTTTTATTCATTTGACACACTCCCATACTCTGTGGCAAACACTGCTCTTAGCAATTTATAAATATTAGCTAATTTAATTCTCATAACAATCCTACAAGGTAGGTACTATTGTTATCTTCGTTTTACAAATGGAGAACTGAGGCCCAGCTAGGTTAAGTCACCCACCCATGGTCATTCAGCTAGTAAGTGGCAGACCCTGGATTTGAACCCAGTCTGTCTGTGTTCTTAACTCCATATGATTCTGACTATATAAATAAAGGGCAAAACTCCTGGGTGTAGGACCTAAGACCCAGAAGTTGACTGTCCCTCCTACTCTCCATTCCCCTCCAAAAACTCTGTTAGTCTAGGACATTTTGATGCCCATGAGAACAATAAAGAGCTCTATGACACTAATTAGCCCAGAGGTCACTGTAGCACTGTCTGGCTTTGGAGGCAGGTTGCTTTCCCTTGGGCCTCTCTGAATCTGTCTCCTTGTTTGTACAGGTAACTTACAAATCCTGTGTGGGATAACTAGGATATATTCCACAGAGGTGTTAATGGGATTTCACCAAGATAACACGTGTAAAGTGCTTAAGGCAAGGCCTGGGATCTAGTTAAGTGCTCCATTAGCTGCTGTTGCTGTTTGTCTGTATCCTTCTAAACAAGGGTTCTTAATCTGGTAGTCTATGTAATTTACCATGCATAAAAATAACCAGGAGAGTTTGGTAAATGCACATTCCTGAGTCCCACTCCTGAAATAGTGATTTGGTAGGTTTCAGAGGGGCCCAGGAATCCAAACAGGATCCTGATACAGTAGTTCTCAGATTCTGGGGCATCCATGACCTCAAAGAATGTTATAACAATTTGCATTTAAGTTCTCTGACACTATCAGAAGTATCCATTGCTGAAGTAGTCAATGGGCTTTGGCCTCCTTAAAAGAAGTACAAATGGCAAGGGAAATCAGTGGCAGTGGGAGTTAGTGGAATGGTCTCTAACAGCTGTTCACTTTGCTCTTTCTATAAGCACAGACACTTCCCAGGCAGTCCCTGGGTTGACTGCAATAGTGATTAATGCTGAATGCCTCCTAGGAGAAAGCCACGTTCCTAAATACTTTTTATATATTTCCACTGAGTTCTCCCAACTACTGTCTATTATTATCTCATTTTATAGATGAGAGAAATGAGGCTTTAGGGGTTCTCCAAGGTCATCCAATCAGATTAAGTTTTAATTCTTGCTCCATCACCTACTGTTCAATTCTGAAGCCTAATGCTCTCAATTGGTATGCCACCAGGTGTTAAAATTGGTGCATGAGGAGGGACCCAACATTTCCAGCCATGCCATATATCTGCACCATATGATCCTTCCAGAAATAACTTGAATATGGGCTCTTGACTCAGTTATTGTCCCCAAAACAAACCCCAGTATAACTCAGTTTTTGAAGAATTGAAGGAAGATGACATATAATAGAAGGTGTGTATACAGAGTCTATTAATGTGTTTAGTTCTTAACAAATATAAAAAAGTAGATAGTCAATGAGTGCTGTCCTTCAGAGATGTCACCGTGAGAACTTGTTCCAAAGGTGTGGCCTTTTTACGTGATATGTTAGGACCTCTTCTCTTGACAGATTCCAGGCCAGCTTTTAGCCTCATAAAGAAACCAATATATTATTCCATAGTTAATTCTTCTGTTAAATCAAACACAATATTATTCAGTTTAGATAACCTCATTTTTGATTGTTTCTCAATATTAAATCCTCTCTCAAAAGGTGCACATTTATCTTCAAGGATCAAAGACCCAAAAATGACCAATAGGCAGTGATGTACTTAAGTTTGATGCTAAATCTGTTAGAATGTTTTGGGCTACAAATAAGAGAGAACCCAAATCATGTAGCTTAAACAATAAGGGAACTGCTGTCTTATGCCACGAGCAGAATGGGGCAGGGCACTTTCTAAGTTGTATAATTCAAATGAATTATAGTATTATCAAGGACCTGTGTTCTCTCCACCTTAATATTCTGCCATTCTCATTTTATTGGAGTTGACTTCAGCTGGCTCCCTTTTTCATGCCAAGATGGCTGTATCTGCTTCAGGCATCACAATGCTCACACTCCAATGCTCAAGGATGTCACACTCCAGTGCTCAAGGACCTATTTCTTTAATATGTCTGTTCTTAAGAGCCAAGAAGCCCTTTTCTAGATGCCTGCCAGCCACCATCATTCTTTCACACCCCACTGTCCATATGTATAACCCCTGCCCTTCTTAAGCCTGACACTAGCAAAGGGAATGGAATTAGCATGATTGCCCTAGACTAGTGAAGTTCATTCAGTGGAAACAGCAAAAGGGTTCCTTCCCCAAGTAAATGACGTTATGGAGAGAAATAAGCACCTAAACAAACCTGAAAATGAAGATGCGGAAATTATAAGGGTATTGATAGACCACCTGTAGTGTCTGCTATAAGAGCCAATGATAGATTATGCAACACTTCAGAACTTATAAACCTTTAAAGAAGACATGCTTGGGTATTTAAGTTCTGGGGAGTTTCTTTTAAAATCAAAATTACTTTATGGCTACACACAGAAAAGTTCCAGTAGTCATCAAAATGAAAGACCATGATTCAGTAAGGATTATAAGGTTGTAAAAATAGAAACTGTGGCCAATTTAAACAGAAACAAAAAAAGATCTATTGAGACTACATGATGAAGCTCACAAAACTGAGGCTGAAAATCCATGATGTACGCAGAGCCCACTCACCGGCCTGGGAAGGGCAGTGCTTCTTGACTGAGAGCCCCACCAAGACTGCCCTTAAGGAAAAAAAAAAAAGACTGCCCTTAAGGACTGAGATGTGATTCCTCAAAATGAAAGCATGATATTGTTGCACAAGAAGGGAACTTGGAGGCCAGGAGGCCCCATGTAACAAATATGGATAGCACAAACACCAAGGATCCTTGTTTGAGAGGGCAGATCCTGCAGATGCTAACAGCAGATCTATCCTTGGAGCTAGAGATGTTAAGACTGACCAGACCTCTTTTTAGCCCCAGAGACTCACCATCAGTCCTCTGGAAATCCTGCTTAGTAGATGCTGTTGGCCCCCCAGGGTACCCCTTTATCAGGCCTGTGAGCTCTCCTTTGGAGAACTATCTTATCCAACAGGATTCACCTCATTTAAAAATGCTGGAGCAGTCACACCCTCTCCCTGGGTGCATTAATCTGCATTCTGTGAAAAGCCAGAAGTGAAAGATCTCTTCTAAACATTTGCTCCCAAAGAACAGGAAAATAGAGTCTATCGTTTTCTCTAAGAATCAATGAGGTAAATAAAATATTTACAATCCTGTGGAGATGTTTCCACATTCCAAATAACATGAAAGAGGCTAAAAGCTAACATTTTGGCCCATTTGCCCAGCACTGAATGGAGTAATCAAGTAACCATCACTTCGGGAGGTAACCCAGAAGGCTGTCACACAAAACTCATCTGGTAACCATAGCAACCTGTATACATTTCACCACAACTTTGACTAAATGGTTATTTGAATAAGATTTTTTTAAATTATGGGATTCACCTTAACTTTAAGAAGCAAACAAGACATCTTACCTTAGAAAATAGGCCTTCAAGGGCTTCCCTGCTGGCGCAGTGGCTGAGAGTCTGCCTGCCGATGCAGGGGACACGGGTTCGCGCCCCGGTCCAGGAAGATCCCACATGCCGCGGAGCGGTTGGGCCCGTGAGCCATGGCCGCTGGACCTGTGCGTCCGGAGCCTGTGCTCCGCAACGGGAGAGGCCACAACAGTGAGAGGCCCGCGTACTGCAAAAAAAAAAAAAAAAAAAAAAAGCTTACGAAGGAACACAAGAAGTTAGTTTTTATGAACTGGACCTCCAAGGACAGACATTTTTTGGAAGTAAAAGTAGGACAAGGGAATTACCTGTTACCTGACCCATAACATCTCAAAAGTACAAAGCATTTTAGCACATGCTGAGAGAGCCTCGCTTGTTAAGCACCCCAGGAAACCAATAGAGTCCTCTAACTTCAGTTTCCCTCTCCTCAGGGTAAAAATTCAACTATTTTGGCATCTAAAATGAACATCCTGAATTATCCACCTGGAGCATTCAAGTTATTAATTTTCCAGAGGAAAAATAATTCCCAGTGCTCTTGCTGCAATGATAAAGAAGTCTGTTTTTTCAGCTGGAATGGATTCCATAAAAGTTTGATGTTTCTGCCTTGGCTAATGGAATGAGAGGGCAGTGGTTCTGTCTGCCAGTTAAGTAAGGCACCACTGCTACCATCACTTACTTTGAATCAGAGCCAGGCCTTGGAGATCCCCTAAGGCTGCTTGCCGAGGCCCGGAATAAATGATTTCCCCTCTTTATTTTCTATGCCAAGGAGGGAGAATGCAGCACATTCTTTTAACATTTGTCACTGAAGCACAGTCCCCTCCAGGGATAATATGTGGTAGTAGCAAGGACCTAGTGTTTCCAATTAATCAGGGCCAGGATTACTCACACAAGAAATGAAAGGGGAATTTTAATATTTGGAAATCAAGTAAAAGCAGTAGCCAAGTCTAATTAAAATACACTTTCTGCTTTTAATTTACATAGCAGGCTCCATTTTATCAGTCACCTTAATTCTTACTGCATTTCTTTTGGCCCCAGGAACTACCCTAGGCAAAAGTGCCCAGGAGTTTATACTTGCACTAGGTGATTTCTTCCCAATGCCCTCATGTGAAGCCTGAAGGCAAGACTCGTCAAAAGCAATGAGAGTCTGTGGTGAGTCTGCCTGGCTGGTGGCCATGTTCTCTTTCTTCTTGGGTTTAAGCAAGGCCTTGAATTCTTTATCCATGCCCTAGATTACACCCTGGTGTCTTATGTGTCAAGCACTGTTCTTTATTCCCAGATGTAGCACCCAGAACTCTGCTATTGGCTTCAAGATGCAAACCTGATAGCTTCAGCCAGGGCACAGCTCTGTGAATAGTCAGTGGGTTGAAGCAGACTTTTACCTTGAATGCAGTATTTGTCTCACCTTCGTTCTGGTCAGGGCTGGAGCAGTCCAGCTTGGGCCCTCGGGATTGCAGCCAAGAGGATCCAACTGAGAGATAAACTAATACACAAGATGTCATCCTGAGCAAACTAAGCATAGACAGGATTTGTTGTGGTTAATTAGTTTTATTACTTCATAAAATAAAAGCCTAGGCCCCTGGTTTTCAGGGAAATAATTATAATTGCAAATGAAGTGACATCACTGAAAGAGAAGGTCTTCAATGCAAAAGTAACTACAGATCCCACAGCATCACCACTGCAGTTCAAGCCCTGCCCAGGCCCAGCTCTTGGCACTTGGAAGCCCTGTTATCTCCCCAGGATGCCAACACACACATGGTGGATGACACATTACACACCTCCATTGGCCTTTGTCTCTCTGTGAGCTCACAAAAGATGTCTCAGAAGGGCAAATCTTTTATATGGCCCTGGACCGGATAACCTGGTATATCCTGGTTGACCCACCAGGCCTCAAAACACAACAAGTATCCATAAATGTGTGCGGATGGGAGCATTGGGAAGGTATAGAAATTTCAGTCACATATAGACAAGGCCATAGGCAGGGTCATTTCCCGTGTGACCTACTGAAGATTCCTGAACTTTCAGGATGGTAACGGGTAAAAGAAGACAGACAAGAAGGAAAGAATAAGCTCCCCTTCTGTTGCTGAGTAAATTAGACATTTAAAAAATACTCTAACTATAAATACTTGGAGTACGTGAAGTTAAATAACTAGCTTAAGATGAGTTTTTATTTTTCAAATGATGCTTTTTTTAAACAACCTTTTTGGAGTATAATTGTTTTACAATGGTGTGTTAGTTTCTGCTTTATAACAAAGTGAATCAGTTATACATATACACATGTTCCCATATCTCTTCTCTCCCGCATCTCCCTCCCTCCCACCCTCCCAATCCCACCCCTCTAGTCGGTCACAAACCACCTAGCTGATCTCCCTGTGCTACGCAGCTTCTTCCCACTAGCTATCCACTTTATGCTTGGTAGTGTATATATGTCCATGCCACTCTCTCACCTCGTCACAGCCTACCCCACCCCCTCCCCATATCCTCAAGTCCATGCTCTAGTAGGTCTGTGTCTTTATTCCCGTCTTACCCCTAGGTTCTTCATGACCTTTTTTTTTTTCTTAGATTCCATATATATGTGTTAACATACGGTATTTGTTTTTCTCTTTCTGACTTACTTCGCTCTGTCTGACAGACTCTAGGTCCATCCACCTCACCACAAATAACTCAATTTCGTTTCTTTTTATGGCTGAGTACTATTCCATTGTATATATGTGCCACATCTTCTTTATCTATTAATCTGTCAAAGGACACTTAGGTTACTTCCATGTCCTGGTTATTGTAGATAGTGCAGCAGTGAACATCGTGGTACCTGTCTCTTTTTGAATTATGTTTTTCTCAGGGTATATGCCCAGTAGCAGGATTGCTGGGTGGTATGGTAGTTCTATTTTCAGTTTTTTAAGGAACCTCCATACTGTTCTCCATAGTGGCTGTATCAATTTACATTCCCACCAACAGTGCAAGAGTGTTCCCTTTTCTCCACACCCTCTCCAGCATTTATTGTTTCTAGATTTTTTGATGATGGCCATTCTGACCAGTGTGATCTTTTAGACTAACCATGAGTACAAAGAAAGCAACAGCTTTTTGTACTCTATTTGTACTCAACATCTATTTATGTCTATATACCCATGAGTAACTATATCTATATGACTATAGATGGATATATACCCATTTCCATCTCTATATATCTGTGTGAACCCTCTTCTCAATTAAAATTAGTATTACTGCCACCAGGCACATCTCCTTTAACAATGCCTGTGTTTGCGAGTATACAGGCATGGTCATGTGCTCTGTAGGGAGCACATCCCCACGATGGGTTATCATTTAAAATGTGCCTTTGTCATCTGTTTCTCTGAGTCTTAAGAGTGGCTCCTTTGCTCTGTATCTAGGTTCAGCCCCAACCTAGTTTCACTTCTTGTTTTAAGCAGTAACATCAAACCCTTGGACAATTCCTTTGCTGTCACAAAGACCCACAAGTTGTAGACTGTAGTTTTAACAGCCCAGCAAACATCTTAACCCATCTTGACCAGATCAGAGCAGAACTGGTTTGGTAGAAAAAGTCAGTCAGGGAGAAAAAGCTGTATTGACCACAGCCCCTGGTTAGAGAAAACCCCGTATCATTCATTTGAATGTAAAACAGGAGGAAATAGGGACACTGACATTCAGTATCCCCATGTATGGGAAAAGGCCCTTGACTTTGACCTCTGTCTTCCCCAGACAGGGAGCAACTCCCTTGCCACCCCCACTTTTGTAATTAGAAGTGCCTCTCCCAGCACAAGATTGCTTAGGCTGCCTGAGCCCATTATCTAAGGCCTTAGATCTGACGTTCTCCCAAAGCAAAGATTCATGAACCTTCCCTGTGCCCCAAACCCACTGGCCTCCTAGCACCATGTCCCCAGTGGCTGCTATTTTATAGCATTGTAGAAACCGTTGTCTCCTTGGCCTGTCTGCTCCATCCAAATAGACAGCAACCAAGGCCGGGGGAAAGGGGTTGTGACCTTCTCAGGATGTGCCTTCATGGTACACAGCCTTTGGGGTTGAGCTCTGGGAATCATAGCACCTCAAATCCTGCCTGCACCAAGGAGCAATAGAGAGACAGGACAGATGAGATTTACTCTTGACAAGTAGTGTCTCAGAGACTTCCCATTAGAGAATATGTCTTCGAGGGGAAAATGAAAAAGCCTAGACTTGGAGATTCAAGTTTAAAATTTGACTATGTTGAAGAATGTTGGGAAAGCTCACTATCTCTGTTTCCTCATAACACTCATTGTGATTACACTCATTACCCTGGAGCAGCCAATTTTATCCTCTTAACCTTTCAGTGTCTGGACCCAGTTCTCCTCAGGGATTTCAGAGTGCTGTGGTCAAACTAACGAGGTGATGTTTGTTGCAGCGGCCAAAGATCTCAGTCTTTGTCTCTGTCTGTGTTTTCATAGATCTCAGTCCTTTTCTGCCCTGTCCCTGCTGTGCAGCTCAGCTGCAGTCTCTCCCTAGCCTGGGAATGTCTTGCTCAGCAAGCTCCCATCCATCCCTGTCAAGTGGAGGTGGCAGACTGGTCCTCTGGTATTGAGCTTTATACCAAAACCATTTCTTTCTTCACACTCTCTGGATACAACAATTTGAATTAATTTCAACAGCTTGTACTTCCTGGGCTCTGCTGACTGCCTGTAAATCAGAATGCTGTGAGGAGAGGAGAGACAGCTTTCCTGAAATCAAGATAAATTTCATCTATGGTTTCACCTTTGTTTACACGTTTAATAGTGCACTCCCTATACCTGATTGCACAGGCCACACTGCAGCATCCATCACCTATAACTCTGCCATCGCCCATTCGATTTACAAACAAATTCCACATCTTGACTTTGCAAAGTGGCCTGTGTACTGCTCCATGTGCTGGACCTTAGAGAAGCCTCCTCCCAAAGGCTGGCTTTTCCCAGGTGACACCCATCCTTCCTGCTTTGCCATTTCCCTCTTCCTCAAATCATGTTTCATGTCTCAGACATGAGAGGTGTTCATGACATGAAATCCCTTTCCAGGGTACCTCTGAACCCCATCTAGAAAGCTCTTTGGTGCCTCTGTCAACTCAACACATTCACCTCTATGGGTTTGGGCCCTATTCCAGAACATGTAGAGAAGTATCGAGTAATGACATTGGAGAGGTGGAACCGTACTTATGAGGTCTGGGAAGTACTGCAGGCAATTACCTACACAAAAACATACACAAGCACACACACAAGCAACCACATAAAGTCACACACACACACACACACACACACACACACACACACACACACAGAGGAACAAACACATACAACCTCCACTGACTCCTTGAGAAATTTTGCTTTTGTGATAGGATGACATTCTTCTTCTGGGTCTCTTTATAAGAGATATTTGTCTACTCTCAGGAATCAGTCTGGTTCTTTTTTTCTGACAAGTTGGTAAGAAGGTATAATTCCTCCCCATGCATGTTTGTATTGTTTTACTCACAGGCCTTCTAAGCCACCTCTTTTCCAGTCATTGCTAATTTGGCAGCTCTTCTATTATTTCATTAATTTAAATTTAAAAAAATAATAAGACAATGTTTTCTTATCCTTTCTAAAAATAAATTTATTATTTATTTTTGGCTGCGTTGGTCTTTGTTGCTGAGCATGGGCTTTCTCTAGTTGTGGCAAGCAGGGAGCTACTCTTCGTTGCAGTGCGCAGGCTTCTTATTGCAGTGGCTTCTCTTGTTGCAGAGCATGGGCTCTAGGTGTGCAGGCTTCAGTAGTTGTGGCTCATGGACTCTAGAGCACAGGCTCAGTAGTTGTGGCACACAGGCTTAGATGCTCCGTGGCATGTGGGATCTTCCCAGACCAGGGCTTGAACCTGTGTCCCCGGTATTGGCAGGCGGATTCTTTACCACTGCGTCACCAGGGAAGTCCCTAAGACAATGTTTAATACTTGAAAATAGAAAAATGAGTAGGTGATTTTTCTCTCTGGGCTGTTTGCTTCAAAGTGCTAGCCCACATCATCCAGGAAAGAAGAGCTGAGAACCTTTCGGTTCAAAGTTCTCTGGACCCTGTCCTCACTGATGACAACGAAGGGCAGCTCCAACCACAGAGAGGAGAACAGGCCCAGAGTCCTCTCAATCCCTCTATACATATGCAGGGCCTTGCTCTGTAACGCAGCTCATGAGACTGAAAAATTGCCCTGTTCCCTCAGTCAACCAAGCCTGGCCCAGAGTCAGGGTGGGTGTATGCAGGGCATGGGGCAGGGGTACAAATGAGGCAAAGAAACCTGGGCAATGAGGGAGCACTTCCTAACATGTGTCTTCTACCGGTTTATTCATTCACTCAACAAATACTGATTGAGTACCAACCATGTGCAGGACTGGTCTGAGCACTGGGAACAAAAGAATAAATAAGGCAGTGAGGTGCCTTGTCCTCGGGGGTTTGTATTCAAGTGGATGTGGGGACAGAAAGCAAGGAGCAGACAATAAATAAGCAAGTAAATAAGGCATTTTTCGATGACCACAAAGTCTAGGAAGATAATTAGAAGGCAGTGGGGGTAGTCATGGGGAAAGAGACTGCTTTTATTGGATACTCAAGGAGGGCCTCTCTGTATTGAGATCTGAATGAAGAGAAGGGATCCAGGTATGTGAAGCAAGAAAGTTCCAGGAGGAAAGAAGAGCAAGGATAAAAACCCTGAGTCAGGAATATATGTCAAATTGTTTTGCCCAAACCCATTCAGCCCAAATGCCACCTCATTCAGGGGGTCTGTGAGGGATATGGCAGGCCCCTTCCTTTGAGGTCTGTGAGGCACTGGGCCTCCCTGTCGCCTCCCTCACCTCTTCTAGATGGCAGCCACTATAATTGACACCAGCTATTCAATAGAGATTTACTGAGTGAATGGATCAATGACAGCATTGGCCTGGAGTGACATGTTTGATACTTAATTGGAGATTATGACAATTTTAACTTTGGAGCACCCTCCCACTTACAGTTTAATTTAAGGTTATAGTTCACCCTTATTAATAGATTGTGAGGTAAAAATCAATTTTGTTTTGGAAATTCCTCTGCACCTTTAGGGGATAATGAGATACTGGTGGTTGTGTCTTGTAGCCAAAGTCAGTGTTACATTAGTCTCACTGATCTAAACTGACAGGATGTCTGGTATGTGTAGACATGACTCCAACACTGCTAAATAGGTTTCACAGCAACTTCAAAAAGAAAAGAGTAGGTGATCACCAGTGGAAATGGCACAGTATAGATCTCTGAAAGTTCACTCCTCCATAAAAGCAATTAAAAAACTGACAAAAATTGTCAGAATTAACTTTTTCAGAACTTTGAAAATTAACCAAAGGCTTAGAGCAAGCACCCCAGGGAGTGTTTATGCAATAGAAACAGCTGAATCTCAGTAAGAACAAGGAGCAGGGTAGCATTTTAATTTACCTTAGTCCCATCCTCCTCTCCAGCTCAGTGGTAGCCTTGAAATAGCAGTCTGCATTCCTGGTACTGAAGGGAGCAGAACAGACCTCATTCCCAAAGAATTGCCATTCTTTGACCTGTCTGCTGGTTCCCTGGAAGATCCAATTGGAAAGGCCTGTCTTTATCAGTGGCCCAGTGTGAAAGCCTTGTGAGAGGGAAAACATTTGGCTAAAACATTTACGGGCAAGTGTTTTAAGAGTTCCGCTGCCTGTGGTGATGAAAAACAGCTGAGGCAAACAATAGGCTAACCAAAACTCTTAAAAGGAAAAGCTGAGGGTTTTGAAAAGCTCAACCATACTCTTGGGAATCTAGAAGACCCTGCGAATCTGCCTCAGAAGGCTGTGCTCAAGCCCAGGAAACCCAAGAAGGCCCATGCCCTCTTCTCTGGCTGAGCTTGACACTCTGCACAAGTGGGAAGAAAAGGTCAAGGCAGACTTGTGAGCTGTCTGGATGAGCACTGAAGGTGTGCCCAAAACACAGCACCTGCAAAAGACTAGGAAACTTTTTGCTTCCAGGCATTTAAGGAAATCTCTGTCCATAATTAGCTGACCACTAAACTGAGTAGAGACTTAAGTGGCCACACACAACAGAAAATACACACTGTATAGAATTAGTTCAGGAAAAAACACTAAACAAACAACAGCTACAGCAAGCCACGGCAATAATAAATCCTAAAGTGAGGGGAGAATCTGATTTCTAGTATTGCCACAATACATTCTATTATTTAAAGTGTCCACATTTTACCAAAAAAATTGTTAGATATGCAAAGAGACAAGGAAGTATGGCCCATGCACAAGAAAAAAAATCAATCAATAAAGACTGTTCCTTGGAAACTCAATATTGGACTTATTAAACAAAGACTTTAAATCAGTGTGAACTCAGGTTTGGCTACTCACCACTCAAAAGCCAATAATCAAGGGGTGAGTGTCAGCAGAAAGGAAAGATGTTTTATTCAGAAAAGCCAGCAATCTGGGGAGAAGGAGGATTCACATCTGGAGACCAATTCCAAAGATTCTGCTCAGCCATGACAATTTTTAAAGGGAAAAAGGGGAAACAATCTCAGTTAATCATTAAGGTAGGAGGTCATATTCTTCATCATTTTTCTATTGTGTGCAGACCTGCTGAATTCTCCTGATCTTCCTTTGGAGGTTATCTTGCCCACATGGTCCACCTGCAAATTTGCTAAGAGGGGAAGATGGGAATAGAGAGTCAGTCATTCTTTAACTACTTAATTCTTCATTCTTACTCCTTTTAATCCAGGAAAGGAATCAACTGGTTAGGCAAGGCATTCTGTACATTCAGTAGAGTAGAAGTCATGAGTTAGGTCAAATGTTACCTACTGATCTCATTTTTATAATTAAGGTTTAAGGGGAGCAGAAATAGGCAAACAGGAAAGGGGCAAATGAGCTGCTTACAAATCTCCACTTGTCAGACGTCATTCCATTCCCATGGGATTAGGGGTGAAGGTCTGTCTTCTGTAAATTCTTCATGCTGACCTAAGATGCTATATTTTCAGAGTGGAAGATGTCGACATGGGCCTATAGCATCTCTTTGCTGACAATTTTAGTTGCCTGCTTATATATATGGGCAGACCAAGCTACAATTATTCTAATGTCCACAAAGATATAGATTATTATGAGCTATAGTGTAATCCCATTCTTTCATCAGACACTGAGTCTGTGACTCTATTATCCTAATCATTAGCTGCTTGGGTCTGCTCTTTTGTGACTCAGGGAGGCCTGAGAGACTTCACCTTTTCTACAAACAAGAGGCAGGGGATGTGGAGGGGACTTTCTACTTGGTGGGTATTTGGGGGGGATGCTGCAGGATCCTGGTCAGTTCCATCAGGAATTTCAAATATAATTTAAAAACCTAAAGGAAATCATGTCAAAGAATTAAAGTATAAGAATGATATCTCATCAAATAGAGAATATCAATAAAGACAAATAATGAAAAGGAACAAGTAGAAATTATGGAGTTGAAAAGTAAAATAACTGAAAGGGAAAATTCACTAGAGGGGCTCAACAGCAGATTTGGACAGGCAGAGAAAGAATCAGCACACTTGAACATAAATCAACTGAGATAACCCAGTCTGAGAAACAGAAAAGAAAAATGAAGAAAAAGGAACAGAACCTCAGAGATCTGTGGGACACTATCGGGTATAGGTTTGTTTTGGACTGATGCAAGTGTTCTGCATTTAGACAATAGTGATGGTTGCACACCTGTGTGAAAATGCTTAATTGTACACTTCAAAATGATGAATGTTATGGTATCTAAATTATATCTCAATAAAAAGTAAATTAATTTTTAGAAAGAAAGGAGCAAATAGTTTGACTTTACAACACCTGCAAATGCTGAAACATATCACAGCAGATGTGTCCTTTCCTCCTCTAACCAGAGGGTTTCTGGTTTGTAAACTTGTACAACTGATTCCTAGCTCCTTATCGTTTTTGGTGTTTTTTCTTTCTTTTCTGCCTTCTTGAGAAATATGTGGGAAAATACAAAAGGAAATATATCAGGAATAATGGCAATTATACTTTGTATTAACTTAGCATTTTGCAGTTGTATGGTTCCTTCACCTTTATTGATTAGCTTAATTCTTCTTGTGAGAAAGGTGCATTGTCCTTTGTTCAAGGCAAGGAGCAGAAGCTCAGAGAGGTGGCTTGACTGGCCCAGGATCACACAGCTGGTAAATTGTTTAGCAGGGACCTCTCCAGGCACACTGACTTCACAGGTTAATGGGGTCTTGTCACATCCCATTTTGATAAGGCAGAGTAAGGAGATTAAGTTACTTTTCAAAGCACAGCAGATTGTGCCAGGAACGCTGGTTCTAGATCTGTATGGACCCAAGAGCCATGCCCAAACTGGAGGAAAGATTGATGGTACCTGTGGGATGCAGTCTGTACCACAAAAGACAGACTGGGCTCCAGAAAAAGTGGAGTCAAACTTGAAAGTGAGACTCACCTTGGCCTACAGGTTTGCACTAGCAGTCATGTGTATCTCCTTCAATCACCAGTGCTCTCTGCAGAATCCAATTCTTTCCATGACAACAGGGGCATAATGTTAAACAGGATATTAAAATGACTTGATAATTATCTAACCCAGGAAGTAGAAGGAATCCCCCGTGTCTCATAACAGCCAGCTCCCAAGGTTTATCGAGAGAAAGGTGGGTGTCTCATTAATTATGTGGCTATCATGCCTGCATTTCCAAAAGAGAGATTTCCAGCCCCTCCTCTCCTCAAAACCAACGTGAGCACCGGACAGTGCCTTAGAGTTGAGTTGTGTCACTTGGCAACTTCATTTAGACAGAAAGTTTGAGAGTTCTTGGGGTTCCAGAATCACAAAGCATCTGGGGTCCCCTACACAAATGGCAACTCTCTTCTAGGTTTGGAGTGAAAGTAATCTTTCCCATTGGAAAAGAATTTTCACAGTAGCAAAGTGCTGCTTAACATGGCAAGAAACGGTATCCTCTCAGTCTTAGAAAGGCACAATTTCATTCCTGCTCTCTCTAACACAAATCCAAACAGGGGTCTGGCAAAATTACATGGTGCAACAGTGCCACCAAGTGGCCAAGAGATTAAAATAGCCAAAGCTTGAAGAAATCACTTCCAAGAGTGAACTTGTGGTGAAAGAGTTTAGATGAGAATCATTCATACCACTCCAATTGTCTTCTGTCCAAGTAGACATATCTAGATTCCACATTTTTTAACTCTTCCTTTCTCAGATCACTCTTTCCGTAAGTTTTCCTCAAGAAGCTATGTGCAGTATCACTTCAAGGCCTTTCCACTTGCTTATCCTTTACTTGGAATGCTCTTCCCTCAGAATTTTGAATAATGAATCATTCTTGTCATTCAGATACTGGCTGAAAATCCACCTCCTCTGCGACCTTTCCTCCATTCACTCCATCTAAAGTAGCCATCCCACCCCACAAGTCACTCTCTTATAAGACACAAATTTAATTTTTATTCATAGCCCTTCTCACGCTCTGAAATTGCTTTACTTATTCATTTATTTACTGGTTGCTTATTTGCCTTCTTCACACACACACCCCAGAATGAAATTTCATGAAAGCAGGGTCTTGTCTATCTTCTACACCATCCCCCCCATCCAGAACAATGCCTGGACCAGAGGGGCCGCCAATGCAACACATGCTGCTTGGAAGGACAGATGGATGGATGGATGGATGGGTGGATGGATGGATGGATGGATGGAACGATGGACAGATGAATGAATGGATGGGTGGATGAATGGATGGGAGGATGAAAGGAAATACAGACAAGGGAAGAAAAAGGCCAGTGTTTTACACTGAAGGACCAAGTAGTACTGTCTCCATTAGCAATTCCATGATTCTGTTTTTCAAGATTCAGTGACTTTGAATGAAAGGACAGTTTGTATTTTCCATTCTTATTTAAAGAACACCTGCAATCAGTTAATTTGGTTTTAAAAAACACTCATGTCTTCTACCAAGATGCAGAGTTACCCCAGGTATTGTACACAGGCTGTGTTTTCCTTTAAATTCCTTCTATGCTCATAAAGCTGCTATTGACACAAGAAGTCTTTAAATGATTCTTTCCTGTGTAAATTGAGAGCACTTGTGCTAAAATATAGAGGATCTCTGGCAACAGAAAAAAATGCACATTTGCCTACTGAATATGGCAATTTCGTAGAATAGAAGGCCTCCCTCACAACCTTTTGCTGATATGTCTGTGGGTTGAACTTGCAGATGTGGGCTCATCAAAGTACCCTGTCAACAATGGGCATCCATTTAAATAAAATCATAAACTACAGGCAAAGCTAGTGTTTTGTGGGGACGTTTTCTCTCCAGGAGAAGTAAAATTAAGCTACTGTTGTTGTGGAATTATGTCCTCATTCACATATAAATAGTTTTGGTAGGTCACGATGGAGGTGACATTGCTAAGGAACTCTGCAGTGACTCCTCAAATTGTCACACCACTATCTTAAAAGGCAGGCAGGTAGTCTACAGCAACTGCGTGGAAACCTTCAAGATACTACTTAGATCTTCAGCTGATTCAGATAATTAAATGGGAAAATTTGCCCTCTGATGCAGGTAAAGATGATGGAATTTTTTGGCAGTGAATTGTGTGGCAAATTTGGGTGAAATCTCCCTCCCAAAGTGGCTAGTAACTAAGAGGAAACTCATTTAGACTTGGTACCATGCAGAGTTTTCGGAAAGGTTTGGGAAAAGTGATGCAAACTTGAAAAGATGGTATTTATAGCCCTAGGGCTGGAGAATTATGCCCTCTTACCCAATTACAGCCAATCTGGCTTCACTGCCCACACTCATAAATTTCTCTTTAGCTTACATCCAAAACCATAGCATCTGCCTATTCTCCACTGCTCCCCATGTAAATATGAACTCTGAATACACTTTCCCTTCATGTCATAGTTCAGCTGCTCTTAGTATTCATGTGTTCATTCTTTCACTCAACAAATATTTGCTAAGTGCCCGCCTATTACTGTGCCAGAGGAGGGAGGCGATACTGAAATGATACCCTGCCCTCAGGGTCTGGAGAAGTTACAATTTGTAAAGAAGTTACAAGTTACAAGGAGGAGCGTGACTGAAAAAGAAAATTTAAAGCATAGCAGTTAAGAGCTCTAGCAATTTATTACTACATGTAATAAGTAGTATTACATGTGTTTGGCAAGTTACTTAACCTCTCTAAGCCTCAGTTTCCTCATCTATAAAATGAGGGTGATAGCAGAACCTACCACTTAGGGATGCTATATTCCACATAAATGCTTAAGGACATGTCCCCACTAGAGTAAGCACCTAATAAACTGGGAACTTCAAGGTTCAGTGTGGAGAGGAGTGTTTCCAGGCACCCATGGTCACACGGCTGATGAGTAAGGTCAGAAATGCTACGTGGATGCCTGGCATTTTGAGTGAGACATTTCCTGGCTCCAGAAATGTTTCCTCAATTTTTAGATGAGGAAGGTAGGTTAGAGTTGATCCCAACCAGCTCTTACTTTCTGTTGTTTCATCAGGCTCATGAAGACATGAGTGAGATTTGGACTTGCAAACATAGAGGGAAGGAATATTCCCAGGGGAGACTAGAAGAGAGTATTCTTTAATTAGAAAAATCACCCTTGTTGACCACTATCCATAGAACATTTAGTTCAGCAATAGCTTCCTGTGTGCCCATGGTTTGTCCAGGAGAGATGTTCAAAATACTTAACAACCAGGTATTGAAACTGAGCAGGACCATGTGGGGCTCCTGGGCACAAAAGTCTTTCTGTGTCCCCCATTTCTTAATTACAGGAAACAGGCTTCATTCAGCCCCCATGATCTTCCCTGGGCTCCAAGGGGCAGGTTCAAATATTTGCTAATCAGGGAATGGAGGGGATGCAGAGACAAGGGAGAAACAGTCAAGAAACAATACTGCAACCTTGGGGCAGGGTCCTGGTTCCTCCTCAAGGGATACACATAACAATATCTTTGAGTTGTTTTGCAGATACTGAAACACCCACCAGGTGGGAGAAGTTAATGGTGTGCTGCCCACAAGCATGAAGACCCCAGACCAGTTGGAACCAGAAGGCTGATATTGCTCACTCCCACTTACCTCACCATGAATCCATCAGAAGAATGATTGAACAAGCTGATCACACCCTCTTTGAACTGTTACTATAAAACTCCTCACTACTGCCTCCAGGTTGAGACACACAGTTTTGAGAGCATTAGTCCACTGTGGCTCCCTTTGCCTGGCAAAGCAATAAAGCTGTTCTTTTCTGCTTCATCCAAAACTCCATCTCCGAGATTTAATTCAGTGTTGGGGTACAAAGGCTGGATTCAGTATGAGCTGCCACCATCTACAGGAATGGATTCTGGTCAAGGGCTGGAGCATTAGCTAATAGTGGATTTGGGAGAGGTTCTTAGGGAGGAGCAGGTGTAGCCTAGACAAGAAGGGGAGGAGGCACTTTGGTAGCTCAAGGAAACAGCCTATTATGAATCAGCATGGAGAAATTTCAATACCCACCCTCCTATGTGTCAGAGTTGAATAAGACCCATCCTCTGTCCTCAAGGATCTCTCAAGCAAGTAATGCTCTCATGACTGGTAAGTTCAGCAGTGCGAATTATGACAAGGTCCAGTGGAGCCAGCCAGCCCACAAGAGGCAGGGATCAGCTCTCTCCAAGATGTCAAGGAAGTGGGATCAGGCACACCAGCTGAGGTGAAGTGGTTCCTCTCCAGGCCCACCAGCTATGGTCTGAGGACAAGGGATGAAAATTTTCCTCTGTGTGGCACCAAGTGGCAGACTGAGCATCAGAGGTCTAGCTATCACAAACACAAGTGCAGGATGGCAAATAGAAGGAAGGCTGAGAATGTGTCGGGAGGTCTAGGACATGGAAGGTCCTCCCATGTCAGAACTACCCTGTCTTAGTCTTTTCAGGCTGTTACTACAAAATATCATAAACTGGGTGACTGATAAACAGCAGAAATTTATTTTTCACAGTTGTGGAAGCTGAAAGTCCAAGATGAGGGTTCCAACACATTCAGCTTCTGACGAGGTCCTGCTTCCTGGCTGCAGACTGCAGACCAGACTACAGACATCTCATCACATCCTCACATAGATGCAGAGAACAAGTAAACTCTCTTGTCTCTTCTTATGAGGACACTAATCCCATTCATGAGGGCTCTACCCTCACTTCTAATACCATCATATTGGGGTTAGGATTTCAACATAGGAATTTTTTCAATAACATATCCTTACCCCCTCTAATAACAATAATCAGAAGAGACACTAACCATAAACAACCAATACATACCAGCTGAAAATAGGCCCTCATATCTAACATTGATGAAATATCTACTATGGGCCTGATGCTGTGGCAATGCGTTATCCAAATCAAATCTCATCTGATTTCAGAACAACACTATGAAGATGGTACTTTATTATTCTCATGTTAAAGAAGAAAAAAACGAGTCTCTAGGGTATTATGTATCTTGCCCAGGTTCAAAAAGCAAGTGAATAGTTGAGCCAGGGTTTGCAATAAGGCCCTGATGAATTGAACCTAGTTCTTAACCACAATGCCGAGCTGCCTTCATAAACTCGAAGGGTAAACAAGTAACACTGCCATTAACTGATAGCACGCCTACCCATATGCTGGCTGACAAATCCTTGGTCCTTCAGGCACCATGATCACTTGATCACTTTGAAATTTTTCTAGACCCTAAAGTCAGGCAAATGAAAACACTGCTTCTGCCCATGGAAGAAGCTATTAGTCTTCCCAGTAAGTAATATTACTAGGATAATGTTTTGACATATTAAGTAAGGATTTCCCCACAGAACTTCATTATGTCTGTTTCCTTTCCCCATTTCCAACCAGCAGGTCATTTCCTGTTGACTTCCTGAGGGAAGGATGGACAGATGAATGAGAAAGAGCAAGACTGTCGAAGCAGGTGCTGTTGGTGTTGCATCCATGTCCCTTCAGGACTTTATCATTCCCATGTTCCTTACCCCATGTCCACCTGCCATATATGTATTTTGTTACCTGAGAGCTTTCCACCGGAGAAACTCCAAAAAGCTGGGGGAATAGCTTCTTATCCAGTAACTAACAGAGCTGGTAGATAAATGCCCTAGCTGCCTCCCCCTCAAGTGGGATAACTCTGAGACTGGTGTTCTACTGGCTCCAGCATTCCCTAGCAGTAGTAAACCCCAGTTGCTCACAGTGGTTCCTGTTTGATAACACATTTTGTTGGCTTCCCCAACACACTTCTACACTTCTCTATGGTGCTTCCTCAAATGACCTCTCAAATAAATTACTTGCACTTAAATCCTTGTCTCAGAGTCTGCTCTAGGAGCAAGCCAGCCCAAGGCAAGAGTCAATTCTTCTTTTATGAATGTTAAAGTTTAGGTCCCAAGGAAGTCACAGCATAGAATAATAGCAATCAGAAAGGCAATGTTTTACCCCAAGAACTTAGAAAGGATCCCTTGATTTTGTTTCTTTGTTTGTTTGTTTTTAATTGGAGTAAAATTGCTTTATGATGCTGTGTTAGTTTCTGCTGTACAATGAAGTGAATCAGCTATTGAATCAGGCTATATTGCCTCCCTCTTGGAGCTCCCTCCCAACCCCCCACCCCACCCATCTAAGTCGTCACAGAGAACTGAGCTGAGCTCCCTGTGCTATACAGCAGTTTCCCACTATCTATTGCACACATGGTAATTTATTTATATGAAAATTTCACAGTTTGTCCCACCCTCTCCTTCCATCCCCATGCCCATATGTCCGTTCTCTATGTCTACGCCTCTATTCCTGCCCTACAGATAGGTTCATCTGTACCATTTTTCTAGATTCCACAGATATGCGTTAATATACAATATTTGTTTTTCTAATTTTGGCTTCCTTCAGTCTGTATGACAGTCTGTAAGTCCATCCACATCTCTACAAATGACCCAATTTCGTTCCTTATTATGGCTGAGTAATATTCCATTGTACATACGTACCAAATCTTCTTTATCCATTCACCTATCATTGGACATTTAGGCTGTTTCCATGTCCTGGCTATTGTAAATAGTGCTGCAGTGAATACGTGTCCTTTGAATTATGGTTTTCTCAGGGTATACGCCCAGTAGTGGGATTGCTGGGTCATAAGGTAGTTCTATTTTTAGTTTTTTAAGGAACCTCCATACTGTTCTCCATAGTGGCTGTATCAATTAACATTCCCACCAACAGTGTAAGAGGGTTCCCTTTTCTCCACACCCTCTCCAGCACTTATTGTTTGTAGATTTTTTGATGATGGCCATTCTAAATTGTGTGAAGTGATACCTCACTGGAGTTTTGATTTGCATTTCTCTAATAATTAGAGATGCTGAGCATCTTTTCATGTGCCTCTTGGCCATCTGAATGTCTTCTTTGGTGAAATGTCTATTTAGGTCTTCCTCCCATTGTTAACTTGGGTTCTTTGTTTTTTTGAATTGATTTATATTTCTGTTTTTGTGCCTGTACCATACTGTCTTGATTACTGTAGCTTTGTAGTATAGTCTGAAGTCAGGGAGCCTGATTCCTCCAGCTCCGTTTTTCTTTCTCAAGATTGCTTTTGCTATTTGGGGTCTTTTGTGTTTCCATACAAATTGTAAACATTTTTGTTCTAATTCTCTGAAGAATGTCATTGGTAGTTTGATAGGGATTTCATTGAATCTGTAGATTGCTTTGGGTAGTATATTCATTTTCACAATATTGATTCTTCCAATCCAAGAACATAGTATATTTCTCCATCTGTTTATGTCATCTTTGATTTCTTTCATTGGTGTTTTATAGTTTTCTGAGTACAAGTTTTTGCCTCCTTAGGTAGGTTTATTCCTAGGTATTTTATGCTTTTTATTGCAATAGTAAATGGGATTGTTTCCTTAATTTCTCTTTCTGATTTTTCATTCTTAGTGTATAGGAATGCCAGAGATTTCTGTGCATTAATTTTGTGTCTTGCAACCTTACCAAATTCATTGATTAGTTCTAGTAGTTTTCTGGTGGCATCTTTAGGATTTTCTATGTATAGTATGTCATCTGCAAACAGTGACAGTTTTACTTCTTCTTTTCCAATTTGTATTCCTTTTGTTTCTTTTTCTTCTCTGATTGCTGTGGCTAGAACTTCCAAAACTATGTTGAATAAGAGTGATGAGAGTGTATCCTTGTCTTGTTCCTGATCTTACTGGAAATGCTTTCAGTTTTTTACCATTGAGAATGATGTTTGCTGTGGGTTTGTCGTATATGGCCTTTATTATGTTGAGGTAAGTTCCCTCTATGCCCATCTTCTGGAGAGTTTTAATCGTAAATTGGTGATAAATCGCTGTTGTCAAAAGCTTTTTCTGCATGTATTGAGATGATCATATGGTTTTTATTCCTTATTTTATTAATATAGTATATCACATTGATTGATTTCCGTATATTGAAGAATCCTTGCATTCCTGGGATAAATCTCACTTGATCATGATGTATGATCCTTTAATGTGTTGTTGGATTCTGTTTGCTAGTATTTTTTTTGAAGATTTTTACATCTATGTTCATCAGTGATATTGGTCTGTAATTTTCTTTTCTTGTGATATCTTTGTCTGGTTTTGGTATCAGGGTGATCGTGGCCTTGGAGAATGAATTTGGGAGTGTTCCTCCCTCTGCAATTTTTTGGAAGATTTTGAGAAAGATAGGTGCTAGCTCTTTTCTAAATGTTTCATAGAATTCACCTGTGAAATCATCTGTTCCTGTCCTTTTGTTTGTTGGAAGATTTTAAGTTAGAGTTTCAGTTTCATTACTTGTGATAGGTGTACTTATATTTTCTATTTCTTCCTGGTTCAGCCTTGGAAAATTGTACCTTTACAAGAATTTGTCCATTTCTTCGTGGTTGTCCATTTTATTGGCACTTAGTTGTTTGTAGTAGTCTCTTATAATCCTTTGTATTTCTGCAGTGTCAGTTGTGATTTTTGCTTTTTCATTTCTAATTTTATTGATCTGTGTCCTCTCCCTTTTTTTCTCAGTGAGTCTGGCTAGAGGTTTATCAATTTTGTTTATCTTCTCAGAGAACCAACTTTTATTTTATTGATCTTTGCTATTGTTTTCTTCATTTCAATTTCATTCATTTCTGCTCTGATCTTTATGATTTCTTTCTTTCTACTGACTTTGGGTTTTCTTTGTTCTTTTTTCTCTAGTTCCTTTAGGTGTAGGTTAGATTATTTGAGATTTTTCTTGTTTCTTGAGGTGAGATTGAATTGCTATAAACTTCACACTTAGAACTGCTTTTTCTGCATCCCATAGGTTTTTGGTCATCGTGTTTTTGTTGTCATTTGTTTCTATGCTTTTTTTTTTAAATTTCTTCTTTAATTTCTTCAGTGATCTCTTGGTTATTTAATAGCTCACTGTTTAGCCTCCTTGTATTTGTGGTTTTTACAGTTTTTTTTTCCTGTAATTGATTTCCAATCTCATAGTGTTGTGGTCAGAAAAGATGCTTGATACAATTTCAATTTTCTTAAATTTTCAGAGACTTGATTTGTGATCCAAGATGTGATCTATCCTGGAGAATGTTCTGTGTACACTTGAGAGGAAAGTGTATTCTGCCACTTTCAGGAGGAATGTCCTATAGATATCAATGAAATCTATCTGGTTTATTTTGTCATTTAAAGTTTGTGTTTCCTTATTTATTTTCTGTTTGGATGATCTGTCCATTGGTGTAAGTGTGGAGTTAAAGTCCCCTACTATTTTTTTTTTAAATAAATTTATTTATTTATTTATTTATTTAGTTTTGCTGTGTTGGGTCTTCGTTTCTGTGCGAGGGCTTTCTCTAGTTGCGGAGAGCGGGGGCCACTCTTCATCGCGGTGCGCGGGCCTCTCACTATCGCGGCCTCTCTTGTTGCGGAGCACAGGCTCCAGACGCGCAGGCTCAGTAGTTGTGGCACATGGGCCTAGTTGCTCCGCGGCATGTGGGATCTTCCCGGACCAGGGCTCGAACCCGTGTCCCCTGCTTTGGCAGGCAGATTCTCAACCACTGCGCCACCAGGGAAGTCCCTAAAGTCCCCTACTATTATTGTGTTACTGTTGATTTCCCTTTTTATGGCTGTAAGCATTTGCCTTATACATTGAGGTGCTCCTATGTTGGGTGCAAAAATATTTACAATTGTTATATCTCCTTGGATTGATCATTATGTAGTGCCCTCCCTTATCTCTTGTAACAGTCTTTATTTTAAAGTCTATTTTTATCTGATACAAGTATTGCTACTCCAGCTTTCTTTTGATTTCCATTTCTATGGAATATCTTTTTCCATCCCTTCACTTTTAGTCTGTATGTGTCCCTAGGTCTGAAGTGGGTCTCGTTTTTGCATCAGCCAGTCTGTGTATTTTGGTTGGAGTATTTAATCAATTTACATTCAAAGTTATTATTGATATGTATGTTCCTATTACCATTTTCTTAATTGTTTTGGGTTTGTATTTCTTCTCTTGTGTTTCCCACCTAGAGCATTTGTTGCAAAGCTGGTTTGGTGGTCCTGAATTCTCTTGGCTTTTGTTTGTCTGTAAAGCTTTTGATTTATCCATTGAATCTGAATGAGGTCCTTGCTGGGTAGAGTAATCTTGTTTGTAGGTTCTTCTCTTTCATCACGTTAAGTATATCCTGCCCCTCCCTTCTGGCCTGCAGAGTTTCTGCTGAAAAATCAGCTCGTAACAGTATGGAGATTCCTTTGTATGTTATTTTTTGCTTTTCCCTTGCTGCTTTTAATATTTTATTTTTGAATTTAATTTTTGTTAGTTTGATTAATATGTGTCTGGGTGTTTCTCCTATGGTTTATCCTGTATAGGACTGTCTGTGCTTCCTGGTCTTGGGTGGCTATTTCCTTCCCCATGTTAGGGAAGTTTGCCACTATAATCTCTTCAAATATTTTCTCAGACCCTTTCTTTTTCTCTTCTCCTTCTGGGACCCCTATAATTTGAATATTGTTGTGTTTAGTGTTGTCCCAGAGGTCTCTGAGATTGTCTTCAATTCTTTTCATTCTTTTTTTTCTTTATTCTGCTCCTCAGCAGTTATTTCCACCATTCTGTCTTCCAGTTCAGTTATTAGTTCTTCTGCCTCAGTTATTCTGTTATTGCTTCCTTCTAGTGTATTTTTCATTTCACTTATTGTGTTGTTCATCTCTGTTTGTCTGTTCTTTAGTTCTTCTAGATCTTTTTAAACATTTCTTGTATTTTCTCAATGCATGCTCTGTTCTATTTCTGAGATTCTGGATTATCTTTATTATCATTACTCTAAATTCTTTTTCAGGTAGGTTGCCTATTTCCTCTTCATTTATTTGGTCTTGTAGGTTTTTACCTTGCTCCTTCATCTGTGACATATTTTTTTACCTCTTTTTTTTTTTTTTTTGATGGGTGGGATTGTGTTCCTCTCTTATTGGTTGATTGACCTGAGGCTTTCAACACCGGAGTTTGTGGGCTGTTGGGTAGAGCTGGGTCTTTATGCACAGATGAGGACCTCTGGGAGACCTCACTCCAATGAATATTCCTTGGGGTCTGAGGTTCTCTGTTAGTCCAGTAGTTTGGCCTCAGAGCTCCCACTGCAGGAGCTCTGGCCTGACCCCCAGCTCATGAACCAAGATCCCACAAGCCATGTAGGATAGCAAAAAAAAAAAAAAAAAAAAAAAAACCAAACAAGAAGAAAGAGAAAAGGAGCAGAACAAAAAAAACAGTAAAAAAATAAAATAAGATTAGAAAACTAACAGATATGTTAGAAAGAATAAAAAAGTAAAAATATAGAAGGAACAACAACCAGAAGGTAAAACAGAACCAAAATAGTAAAAAAGAGGCGTTAAAAAAAAAAAAGCCAGAAAATGCCTTGGCTGTGGGGGGTGGGGCTTAGGTAGATACAGGGTTTAGGTGGTGGGCAGGGCCTATGCTTAGGACCCACAGGGACAGAAAAGACCCTGGGGTGGTGGTGGGT
The DNA here is from genome assembly GCF_011762595.2 of Tursiops truncatus. Taxonomy (NCBI): domain Eukaryota; kingdom Metazoa; phylum Chordata; class Mammalia; order Artiodactyla; family Delphinidae; genus Tursiops; species Tursiops truncatus. The sequence goes on along the minus strand of NC_047052.1, from coordinate 37,108,446 downwards.
GGGGATTATGTTCAACACAGCAGGAGGGACCCCAGAGTGTCTCTGGCCTGGAGGGCAGAGGACCAGGTCCAGGACCCCAGCAGGCTTACTGGCCTGAGTGAGCAGTGGAAATGCTAGGCACATTCCCCCAATCCTCCAATCCCAGAGGGGCCCTCCCCGTTGGCCTCTCTTCTTTCCCCCTCCTATGCCTCCAGGACCCACGCAGCCAGAGGGAGACCCTGAAGGGGACCAGAACCAGAAGCGCAACAGGCTTCCCAGAGCCAAGTGGGTGGGGAAAATGCCCACAACACTTCCCCTGTCCCTCCAATCCTGGAGGGCCCCTCCCCGTCTGCCTCTCCTCTTTTCTCCACCTCCCTCCTACACCCCCAGGACCAACGTGGCAGGGGACACAGCTTGGGAGCTCAGTAGGCTTCCCAGGGCCGAGTGGGTGGGGGAAACACCTTCTGCACCTCCTCTGATCCTCCAGTCCTGGAAGGCCCATCCTGCCCACATCTTCTCTTCTCCCCCTGCCTCCCTCCTATGCTCCTAGGATCATCATGGCCCAGAGCAGACCTCAGAGGGCAGAGGACCTGGACCGGGAGCCCTGCAAGCTTCCTGGGGTCTGGTTGGGCAGGGGAAACTCCTGATCCTCCGAGCCCCCAAGGGTCCTTCCAGGCATGGGAAACCCTCCCCACTCCCAGACACTCCTCAGGGGTACCAGTCCTGTCTGGCCTCCACTTCTCTTCCCCCTTCACTTTCCCTCCACATCCTACCCAGTCATTTGGGGGTTCCTCCCATCTCCTTGGGCATCAAGAGCCCCCACCAGCGTCCGGCAGGCACCCTAGTTGTGAGGAGATGCAAACTCTGTGTCTTCAAATATCCCTTGATTTTGAAGAAAGAAAATGCCAGGAGCACCTGGACCTTGGTATAGCTGAGAAAGTGATGTTCAGAATCTATCACTATGGGGTGTAGGGTAAGAAGCACTTTGAATTTGTGGGGTGGAGGTCCCTTAAGACAGGTCAGTACTAGTGGCTGTCACTTGGGAACTGGTGAGAAAGTTACTCTTCTCCCTCTTTCCTTCTTACTCTCCACTGCAGAACTGAAGGAAGGAGGGTGCCTTTCTCACACCCTCTTGGCCGCACTCCTGATTTCACTGTGGCTGCAAGTGTGGCTTTGACTAACTTCAGGTTGATAGCATCTTGGCCCAAGTGCACACTGTATTTCTTTAATTTTCTGTGCTAGGGTTTCTCCAACACTGTCAGCAGGGTGGGGAGTGGGCAGGTGGGGGCCAGCCCAGCTGCATGAACATGAAGCATCCTAGAAGTGCAAGAACGTTACCCCTACACACAAGACAGCCTCAATCAATGTAGAGAACAATAGAAAAATGGTCAGGCCTCAGATGCAAATCTCTGAGAGGAGTTCCTCATATTCCTCAAAGTGTCCTGGTGGGACTGGGCTCCATTGTTCACAGTGTGACCAACTCAGTAACACAACATGTTATGATCCTCCCCCATCTTACTAATTCTCTGGGGTCAACTCCCAAATAAACAACCTGCACACAAGTCCTTATCTCAGGTCTTCTTCCTGGGAACCCAGGTGAAGACATATGCACAGAAGAGGCCAAGAGAACAAGGGCCTCGCAGGCCAAGTGGACAATGAACATAGCAAGGACCTGATCCCTCAACACTATAGAAGCCCCCTCAGAACTAGACTCAACCCCTTGAAAGTGCAAAAACACTGATTGACTGGAATTTTCATCACCCACAAGAATGGGGACTCATAAATGAAATTAAGTTTAGTTGTAAAAAAAACCCACAAAGTTGCATTTATTGCACTCATGAAAAAAATGACTATCAACCCAAAGATGAAACAAGAGAAAAGGCTGGAAGAGACTTTGGTGAAGCAGGCAAGTCAAAGGACATTGCTGCTTTCACAATGTGAAAAGTTGACCAGGTTTTCCATTTCTCTTTACCTTCTCATGTCCAGAGCCCACATGAACTAGATTCCAGAATTCTCCATTTCCACATGTAGGGCTTCTGGTGCTTGGGTTTTCCACCTGGCTCTATCACTAACTGAAACAGGATCTGTAAAGGACTGGGGGGTTCTGGTGGCCCCCAGGGGCTCTGTCAGTACTGGAGTGGCATGGCTTTCCTGCGTTTCCATTTGAAAAATGCTGTAGAGATACAGGAGGAAATGATGACTGACAAATGGCTCCTAGTATTCACAGCCAAATCTCTAGGTAATTAAGCCAAACATGGAGGGGGAGCGTTGTTCTCTATTAACAGAGGGGACATTTTGGGTTTCCTAACTTGTGTTGCATTCGTCCTTAATCTTGGAGACAAGGGACAGGTTGTGGCAGATGCTGAGGGCTGCCTCCCAACTGTAATTTCACCTTTATTTCTTTTTCATAGAATCCTAAACTTGTTTAGGTGTTGAGCAACAACTCAGTTTAAGAAAGGAGTAAAGCAACTCTATAGCTCCAGAGGGTGAACTTTGATTAGTACCAGCCAGTCATAACTATTTCATTCACCTTTCCAGGGATTGACCTGGAAGATGAACTAGGTCACATGTGTACCCCTAAACAAATAAATGATGGAGAAGCATGGGACCCAGATCTTTTCAATAAGATGTGAGAGGGCTATGTTGCTTCTAAGGAAAATTTTCTTTTCTGATACAAAGAAATACGTTTTAATGTCCCTCTTTTGTAGCTGAAAATTATTTTGCCTAGTGTCCACGATGGGGGAAACCTATGGAATAAGTTAATGTGCTCTGGATGGCATAACAAAAAGATGAAATAAGTCTGTATCCTTGAAGTCATTGTTGAGTCACTGAATTAACTCTGTAACTGCCCTATTTTTTTTACTCACTTAAGATAAAAAGTCCTGTATTGTTTAGAGTAGTTTTAATTGAGGTTTAATTTTCACCTGTGATCAAATATATTTGGATGGAAAATGTGGTTTAAGTAAAATGGAATAATTTATGACTACTTGTGTTTCAGGACCTAAGTATTAAACATAAATGTGTACCATAAGTTTTCAAGAAGGTAATGTACCATAAAAATCCAGTAATCTTGCATGTCTAGCCTGGGATAGTACTGGATTACTGGGTTTTCCAGGTCAGTGGAAGTTACTGTACTGATTCTCTAAGACTTCTTAATTTCACAGTTATAATTTTCTTAAGAAAAAACCTAAAGTATAACTTAAACAGAAATTCTCATTTTTCAAAAGCTTTCTATATTGCATTAATTACAACAAATTATAGTATTTATTCTAAAACTTTAAAAGTTTAATCTACTTTTTTAATATAAAAAATATCCATTAATATAGAGAATATTTAATCACTAAAAAATGTTAATTTAAGATAACTGTCAAGGCTGTGGCTGAACCACTTATTTGAGGTGTTCTTCCTGGCACATCCTTGACAAAGAGCCAGGATCATTATGGTTGTTGTCTCAAAACCTTGACTCAAAGTTGTCACAGGTGAGCTGAGCAGGAAGCAGTAGGTGATGTCCAGGCCACTGGTTTGACTCTCCCATTCCTACTGCATGACTTTAATATCTCTGAGCCCAGACCCCCATTTATAAAGTGAGGGTCTTATTAGTAACCCCCTGCAGAGGATAGGAAGTGAGAGAACTCTTGGAAGGTGTACAGTGCTGAGCAGTACCGGGCACATGATGAGCTGCAACCTTGGAATTTTTAAACCATTTCTCCACTCCTCCTCCACGGGGCCTCTCTTTGCTCCACTAGTAAACTTGCTTCTTCCCCTCCCTAAACCCACAGCGCTCTTTGCAAACCGCAAACCCAATTATATCTAATGTGTTTCTGATGGTCTATAGCTTTTTTCTGTGTTGAAGTTTCATCTCTAATAACATTAGAAGCTCCCTAGGGCAAGGTCTACAACTATCTAACCTGTACCATGCTCCCAGCCCCTTGCTCGGTGCCAGGTATACAAAGCCTATTTGAATCAGCTTGCCCTGACGGATGGGGCAGGTGGGGGAGGTGTAATGCAAAGGCATCCATTTCTCCTGAATTCCAGCCACTGGGTCCATACATACTCTTCTTTGAGATCATTTCCAGTGTAAACTCCAGCAGGTTACAGAATGAATAGTAGCTTTAAAAAATTCTTTCTTGCAATTCAACATCGAAGATGACATCCTTTCCTATTCCCCTCATCACATCTCATAAATTTAGTTATGTGGCTGCAGCAGCTTAGAGAATGTCCCCAACAACTTTTTCTAAAGACTCTTGAGCCCTGGCTACAAACAGAAGATTAAGAGCTAAACAGACCCCAATGCCAAGGCTGCTGAGGTGGCAGTCATCTTTTCAGAGTCCTGAACCTCAGAAGGCAGGTAGAAGAATACTCTCACCTCCTGTGTGGACCCCCGCTGGTTTTGGTCACCCAGTGCTTCATTTTTCTTTTTGGAAACCACCTCTCCCCACATGAATGGACTCTCCTCCCCTCACATGTCCAGGGATGAACACGTTATCCAAACCAAGCCAAGTCACACAGAGTGTGACCCAATGCAGGGGCTTCAGTACTGAGAAGCACTCCATTTCCCATAACTGGAGATTGCAGAGGTCACTACGCAGAGGGAAGCTGCCCATTAGAGAAGCACAGGAGATGGAGAGAAGCATGAGCAGCGTTGGAGCCCCTGGAGTTTGCAATCAAATCCCCTTTCATGCTTTCTCTTAAATGTTTTACAGTGTTTTCAAGACAGTTTGAATGGGTTTCCTGTCACTTGTGACTTAAGGAGTCTGAGTAAAAAAGCTTCCAAACAAATTGAATAGAAATTTCAGATAGTAACAACTCAGTACAAAATTGCCCTTTTTAAAAATAATCTTATATGTATTCATTTCATCCTGAAGCAGTAGGTAGGGAATTAGAACCTTCATTTTACAGATGAGGGACCTGAGGCCCAGAAAGTGCTGTGAGGTGTACAGGACACTTTGGTGTTGGTTAAAGAGCCAGCCCCACTGCACCACCAGGCCATGCTTACCTCTGTAACTTCTACAAAGCATCACTTTCAAGTTTTATAAGGTAAGGATGAATTTATTCCTTATCAGTAACACTTCTCAAAGCACCGTTTTTGTACTATGGTAACTGTGTTGAGATAAAGCACAGGTGAAATCTTTTTGCAAAATATCTCTTTCCCAACACATTTCTCTCATAACCGTGCATGCTCTGCAATGCTCAACTCACTGATTTCCTGAACTCACTGGGAGAATAAGAAGATTAGTAAGAGATTAGTTTAGACATCTTGAATCTCTGTTTACAGTCATTCTGTAAACACCTGAAGATTCTGTATCTGGGGAGGGAGAGATGAATCAGATATCTGGCCAACGTGTTGTTTCACTATCCTTCTTGCCCTTAAACTTGCAAGAGAAAAGATTTTACAAATCTTACGGTGATTGCTAAATGTGTTTCCGATTGTGCAGTTCAAAACTAGTCTTTAGGCATACAGATGGCCAATAGGCACATGAAAAGATTCTCATCATTGTTAATTATCAGAGAAATGCAAATCAAATCTACAATGAGGTACCATCTCACACCAGTCAGAACTGTCATCATTAAAAAGTCTACAAATAACAAATGCTGGAGAGGGTGTGGAGAAAAGGGAAGCCTCCTACACTGTTGGTGGGAATGTAAATTGGTGCGGCCACTATGGAAAACAATATGGAGCTTCCTCAAAAAACTAAATATAGAGTTGCCATATGATCCAGGAGTCACACTCTTGGGCATATATCTGGAAAAAACTATAATTTGAAAAGATACATGCACCCCTATGTTCATAGCAGCACTGCTTGCAATAGCCAAGATATGGAAGCAACCTAAGTGTCCATCAACTAATGAATGGATAAAGAAGATGTGGTATATATAGACAGTGGAATACTACTCAGCCATAAAAAGGAAGGAAATAATGCCATTTGCAGCAACATGGATGGATCTACAGATTATACTACTAAGTGAAGTAAGTCAGAAAGAGAAAGACAAATACCATATCATATCACTTACATGTGGAATCTAAAATATTACATAAATGAACTTATCAGCAAAACAGAAACAGGCTCACAGACACAGGGAACAGACTTATGGTTGTCAAGGGGAAAGGAGAGAGGGAGAGTGATGGATTGAGAGTTTGGGATTAGCAGATGTAAACTATTATATATAGAATGTATAAACAACAAGGTCCTACTGTATAGCACAAGGAACTATATTCAATATCCTGTAATAAACCATAATGGAGAAGATTTAATAAAAACAAAACATGTTTAGGGAATTGTGTTTTCTACGTTTCCAGGGCTTCAGCAACTTTAAAAATGAGGAAGACGTTTCATTGATAATGTTAATTGTCATCACACACACTTTACTAGTTAAGATGGACTAGGTTTTGTTGTAATAACAAAAAGCCTTAATATCTCAAAGCTTATCACAACAAACCTTTATTTCTTGATTATGTTCCAGGACAGTTTAGATATCCCAGGCTCTTGGCTCATAATAATCACTCAAACCCAAGCTGACCAGGACCTAATTTTGACATACACTTTCATAATCACTACAGCACAGAAGAATGAACATGGTGAATTGTGCACTGGCTCTTAAAACTTCCACCCAGAAATGACACACGTCACTTCACAAGCATATTATTGGCTAGCAAATCACATGGCTGTGTCCACCTGCAAAAGAAGCAGGGAAGTTAACCTACCATATGGCTAGAAAGAGAGAAGGAGAACACACACACAACTTAACATTTTGTGATCCTCACAACAACTCTACGTGGTTGGAGAATCAGAGATGACTCTTTCCTTTTTAGAAGGAGAAACTAACAGAAAGCCCATATGTAATAGGAAGAAGGATCTAGGTGTCCTGGATCTAAACTCAGTTTTCTCTTCATGATATCATGAGCCTTCTATCATCAGAAATAGAAATTCTCAGATATCAGTCACTTGTGGGTAAGCTAACAAAGGAACAAGAAAATAAGTTTAAAATATATCCTGGAAAGTCTGAGTCATTCTAGTTGAGAGAGTATCAAAGCTAAATGGGATGATAGGAGCACTGCTTGAAAACCACCAGATCATTTCACAATATATGTAAGTCATTATGCTTTACACCTTAAACTTACACAGTGCTAAATGTCATTTACATCTAAAAAGAACAACAACAACAACAAAAAAAAAACTGGGGAAAAAAATAAGAAGAAAAGAACTGGACCAAATGATACCCAAATGTCTCAGGGAAGCACATTAGAATGTGCTATGGAGATTCTGAGGGAGACAGGAGGTAGTAACCTTGACCTCCGGTCCTCTTGTCAGTCAACTCAGAGTAGCTTTGCTTTAGCAGTTTCATATATTGAGTTTTACCACAAGATTCATTTGAAGAAAATCTTCTTCAACTTAATTATATTTTAAAATGAAAACCACTGATTCCAGTCTAAGTATTTCATGTTGCAGATAGTGAGAGTGAGGGTTGAGGAAATGAGAAGACATCCCCAAGGAAGATGGTGACAGAGCTGGGACTAATGCTCAAATAAGACAAAGCCTAGATGGAGAATTAGGAGCCTGGCATCTACATTTCAGCATGCCACTCACTAGCTGTGTCACCATAGGCAAGACACTTAACTTCTCTGAAGTGGTTTCTTCATTTGTAAAATGAGCATAAAAGTGTCTGTCCTTCAAATGTAACTAGAAAACAAACATGGAGAAATGATCAATTTCACAGTAATAAAACTTCAAATAAGAATACCAATGAAAAACCATTTTTCGTGTATTACATTGGTAATTTAAAAGTTCACTTCCCTATTTCTGATGAGCCTGTAGAGAACTGGCACACACAAACCAGTATGTACACTTACTTGCCCAACCCTCTGAAAACAATCTGATAGTAAGAATCAGAACACACTAAAGATGTTCAGACCCTTTGCTCCAGTAATTCCACTTCCAGGAATTCAGTATTAGTGGGGGAAGTCTTAAATACCAAAAATTATGTGAACTAAAATGTTCCTTTCAATACTATTTAGAATAACAGAAAAATTGAAAATAAATGAAATATAGAGTAAAATATGATAAGTCCATTAAAAGTTATTACTATGAGGAGCATAGAAAAACACAGGCAAATGCTTACATTACAATATTAGGTGAAGAAATCTGGATTCCAACTAATTACAACAATATAATAAGAAAAGGATACATCTTTAAAAACTAAATGGAAATAATGAAATAATGCTGTATTTCCCCCTTTTTTCTCTATTCTATAAATATTCTGGTATGCAAAAATATGCTTTTATAGTGAAAAATAAATATAATAAAATATTCTCAATATCTGCTCTGCTTGTAAAGGTTACTGGCAGAAATAAATTATATAATTGGTGTGAAAGTACTTTGTCCTCTTTAAAATATAGTCTGTGGGTAAAAGATCACTATTGTTGATGTTAAATTGTGTTTGGTTCCAACCCACTCACTCTCAGTCGAACATTGCTGTCTCATTTTTTCTTTTCTGGAATTAAACTAAAAGCATAAGAGGGTAGATTCTCACCCAATTCCATATTTAATTAAGCTTTTAGGATACATTCCTCTTCTGTAGGTTTGATTAACTGCACTTCACTAGAGCCTTATCCTTCTATAGAACAAAATACAGGATGTTACTATTTATGGTTACAACACATGTGATTAAAAGGATGTGAACAAATAACCTATGCAGTCAGAGCACCATGAGGAAACTCCTCCAAGCATCTCCCCAGTCAGGGTCAGCACATAAATCAATGCTGGGAAGTCAATTCATAACAAGTCAAAATGTTCAGAATTGGCCTCCATATCATGGGAGCAAACAGAAGATTGGCAGAGGGAGCCCATTAAAACCCACAAGGTGCCAGCATGGGACTGTTTCTCTATCACCTGGAGACTCTTAATCCAGACATGTGCTTTGCTTTTTCCCCATTACTTGCCAGTCACTCTTCCTTTTGCCTCAAGCATCCGAACAGCTTTACTTATGATTCTCATAATGGTTACATTTTCACATAATTCTGTCAAAAAATCATCCAAAAATTTAGTTTTACCTAGGAATGAGAAAGTGCATAATTTATTGCCCCCTTGACATTTCTACCCAGGTACAGTTCACACTGTTTGAAATATTTTATACCAAACACAGTCTAGGAAATTAAAGTACTACTTTTTAAACATCTACTTAGAGCTTTTAGAAAAATGGAGCAGATAGCATACTAATAAATAAGTTAGCTATTGAGTTAACAAACATGCACCAGGCTACATGCCTGGTGCTGTGCTGGGTGTTGAGTAGGTTACAACAGAAGGAAGACACATGAGCTTTACCTGCCAAGAGTTTGTAGTTTAGCAAAGAACTGAAGCACTCACATATACATGAAAGGAAGTACAACAGGGTTTTACCTACACAATTTGGTACCTGAGGAAATATCAAAATATTAGAAAATATCAGACTGAGGAAAGAATATCTGAGGCTGGAGAGATCATGGAAGGTTTTCTGGAAGAGATAGAGGTGGACTTTGTTATGAATGGATAGAGTGGGTTTGGCTGAAGAGAGAGCATGGGGAAATTCTGGAACGTAAGGAAGGACCAGTGCACAGGAACAGAGGGTGAGTGTAAGCACAGGGTCTGAGGGAAGTTTTTAAGAGATTGGGCTGAATATGAAACAGAGACCAAAATACTCACGGGAATTTTTTTCTTAAATGAAATCTCTCATCTCAGTTTGTATTTGATGCTAGAAGCAGATTGGTCATACCAAGAAAGTAGTGGAAGGATAGATATAGTCCACCTTTCAAATGAAAGCCAAGGGACACCCAAGGCAAAGAGAAATGCCATGACTACCAAAAGGCTGGCAGGTCCAGTAACAAGCCCCTGTCCTTTACCAGAGCTATCTCTAAATTTTTGAAACTACATATTTAACCTGACTGTACTCCTGCACACAAAGGGAATGTTAAATTTCTCTAGCCCTCACCATCACCACCCTCCCAGACTCCTGTCTTCCCAAGAGGAGAGCAAGCTCACCAGACTCAGAAGCACTAGGGAAATGTTAGGAAAGTAAGGTCTCTAAACAGAGGAGACTATGCAGGAGACTCCTTTCAGATGAAGAGTAAGTAGCATCAAACATAAGCTGAGATCAGGGATTTCACCTTTGAAAGAAATTCCCAGGAGTATATTAGCTTGCATTTCCATTAAGCCCAATCCCCTTAAGTTTTTCATTTAAATCAACATAGCCAGACAAGTCCATTGATTTCCCTAGTGATAATCAGGACACCCTGGAAGAAGAAAAATGTCTGCTTTATATATTTTAGAGAGAATTCCTATAACATAGTTTAAACATCAGGGATTAAAGCTAAGTTATCTAGAACTCCAGGAATTTGAAAAGCCCATTCTTTCACCTGACCTTGAGTATAAAAGTGTGATCCCTTCATGACAAGTACAGTGTTTGCTACAAAGAGTAAATCACATGAGCTGCAGAAGTTCAGGGATGACAGGAATGTAATAGTAATAGCCAAGAAATAGCTTGACCCCTATTTTTCTTTGTAGCCATAAGTCAGTGTCCTAGCAGGAAATAATTTATCCTAAATGTTCCCAATGGAGAAACAACTACTTTTATGGCTAAGAAACAAGGAATGTTCAGGCACCTGGACAATAGAAAGAGCTTGCACCCATTACCAGCCTTCCTTGAGAGCAGAAGTCATGGTGGAGGGCTGCTTAGAAGGAGCTGTAGACATGGAGGGACACATCTGCTGTCAGAGTCATGGCACAGAGCAGAGGAAGTGGCAGTGTTATATTTCTCCTCTCTCTCTCTCTTCCACCCTCTGATTCTTTGCTGATACCTCTTATTGGCCAAATCTAAACAGAAGCCAGAGGTAAGGGGAATCCCAGGTGATGACACTGGCAGGGCATGGAGCAGAGCAGAGAATGAGCGAGAATAGATTCAGGGGTGCTAATGGAGAATAAACAGATCTTTATTAGGAGAGCCATTTTCAGCTCAGACCTTACTAAGGATATTATTCTTATCACCAAGGAAGGAGCAAGACAAATGCCCTCCCTTTTGCTCCAGAAACAGAAAGCAGAAGACAAGACACAGGCTACAGTGTTCTTGACACAGAACATGAACATATGTGTGTGTGTGCATGCACACACACACACAGAGTTTCAAGTTGGCTCTCCATAATGAAAACAGGAGATATAAAAAAGTTAACATTTTAAATATTAAGGACCTCAGCATTCTTTCTTCACATCAAGAAAACTGGCAACAGGATTATTCTCTTAGTCAGAAAATTAGAAAAGCCTTCTCTGGGGCATCTGATTACCACAAGAGAAGGAGCCTAAAAGATACAGACACAGAGATTACCAAATGAAATGGCCCAGCCTTTAATTATAGTTCTTCATTAAAGTCCAAATGCAGAGAGCACATACATACACATCCACTTAGGGCTTCTAATCACCATTTTAGTCTCCCCACTATTAAACATGGGCAGACAGCCAGATTTTGGGGGAAATACTTCTAATGTTAATGACAGAGGCCAGAAAGAAAAAGACAACTGTTGTGAAATAAAGAGTGTGCAAAGGGAAGAAACTTGCAAAAAACAATTATTAGCAGATAAAAGAAGAAAAACTCTTAGCAAAGAAGTGTAGAAAAATACTAGGAAATAGAAAATATAAGAGCAGAGAAAAAGCCCTCAAAAGACAAGATGAAGGGTAAACTTGAGAAAATATTCCAAAACATAGAACATAAAGAGATGGAAAGAAATGAGGAGATTAGTCTAAGAGGTTCAGATAATGAGAATCCTAGAAAGAGGAAAAGGATAACATGGCAGTGTGGGTGGAGGGGAGGAATCCTAAAGAAAATTCAAGAAAATCCCATATATCTAAAAGATATTACTCTAATTTGAGAGTGTTATTGCCAAGCACAACAGATTAAAAATAGACTCCCATTCACATCATTATAAAATTTCAGAAAAATGGAGTAAAACAGAAAATCTAGAAATTCTCCAGAGGAACTGGTGACATCAGCAAGATGGTGGAAAAAGAAGTCCCTTGTCCCCTAGTTCCCCTCACAATATATATATCAGCAACTATCCACAGATAAGAACACCTCTGTGAAAATCTCAGAACCCAAGGGTGAGGCTGAAACAGTGTCTTGGAGCACAAAGCTGAGAAAGACTGCATTAGAAGAGTAAAAGGAGTGATTTTGACCATGTTGACCTTCCCTCAGGCTGGCACATGACCACACTGAGAGGGCCCACCTGAGCCTGTGTTTCCTCCAGTGTGAAAAAGAGAGACCAAAGCAGGCATTCAGCTGTCCCAGTATTCCAGGGCACTACTGGGAGGCCCACTTCAGTCTCACCTCACAAGGAACACTAGAGGAATTGGCAAGGCTAGATGACCAGGGGTCAGCCAGGTGAAACAGCCACATGCAACGAAGAAGGGTGGCAGTACTCATAGTGACCAGAGCATAGATTTTGGCAGTAGTTGGTACTACACCCCTGCCTATGATCTCATCTGACCAGAAAGCCTAACAACAGCTATGTACACCCACACAGCCAAACCAACAGCCACATCTGGTCAGGGAGCACAGTCAGCACTAGGGTTCCCAGCCAGCAATACAGACTAGCAGTAAATTCTATCCAGCAACCCCACCCAACCATGGAGCATAGCCAGTGCCCCAACCAGAAGGTGAAGCCAACAGCCCCATCGAACTGTAATCACCCAAAAGACAAGCCAGTGACATGCCCAAAAAGGGAGCCTGGCCAGTGACCCCTGGGAAATTGCAGAGCCCAGTTTGAAGCCCTGATCAACAGGGAGGTACAGTCTGTGACCTCACCTATTCCCAGATCCCAGCTCACGATTCCACCCAACTGCAGAGCACAGTTTGCAGCCCTAACTGTGGCCCTGCCTTAACACCAACCTGTAGCACCACCAAGTGGAGTACAGCCTATGACTCCAGCTGACTAAAGAGCACAATCAGTGGTTCCACCTGATCATGGAGCCCAGCCTGCAGCCTCATCCAATTCCAGAGTCCAGTTAGCAGCACAGTCCAATAAGGGAGCCCAACCAGTGATCCCACCTAACTGTAGAATCCTGCCAACAACCCCACCTGACAGCTAAGCCCCGCCAGTAGCAACACCTGAATGCAGAACACAGACAGTGTACCCATCCAACCAGGGAGCCTAGCCAATGGAACCAGCAGACCTCAGAACACAGGCAGTGGCCCACCTAACAAGAGACCCCAGCAGCAAACCCCATCAACTCCTGGATGCTATCAGCTGACCCATCCAGTTCCCTAGGATGACAAGTTAAGGATTTCCCTGTTGAAGTAAACCTGTAAAGACTGGAAAAAGTGACCACTCCCTCAACCATGTAGATATCAATGCAAGAATACAAGGAACACGAAGAACCAGGGAAACATGAAACCACCAAAGGAAGCTACTCACGCTGCAATAACTGGCACTAAGGAAATGGATACCAATGAATTAACTGACATTGAGTACAGAATAATCATCTTAAAGTTCAGTGAATTACAAGAACACAAAATAGAAAACTAAAGAAAACTAACCAAAAAATTCATGAGTAAAATGATGTTCAACAAAGAAATAAAAAACATTAAAAAAAAAAACCCCAGAAATCCTAGAACTGAAGAATACAATGACTAAACTGAAAAATTCAACACAGAGATGCAACAGATTTGACAAAGCAGCAAAAAGAGTAAGTAAAATTGAAGACAAGTCATTTGAAAGAATCCAGTCAGGGGAGAAAAAATAATGAAAAGGAGTAAAGAAATCCTACAGGACTTAGGGATATGATCAAAAGAAATAATATATGTATTATAGGAGTCCCAGAAGGAGAAGAGAGAGAAAGGAGGACAAAAACTATTTAAAGAAATAATACAGGTTCCCATTCAAGATGGTGACATAACAGGATCCTGAACTCACGTCTTCCCACAAACACACCAAATCTACAGCAACATATGGAACAACTTTCTCTGAAAAACAAAAACAAACCCTAAAAACTGGCTGAGAAACACCTATACATTGGGTGAATGAGAGAAGGTCCATATCAAAGTGGGTAGGAGAGGCATACCTATGCAGGAGATGCAATATCAGCATAACCCCTCCCATTTTGTGGCAACCCACATTCAGCAAGGAAATCAAAACCTGGAGTTTCTCTCTGAGGAGGTTTGAATTCCACATCAGTCACCCCCAACCTTTAAGAACTGAACCTGAGAGATGAACCCTCAAAACAACTAGTTTTGAAAACCAGTGGGGCTCATATCCTTCGGATTCCCAAGGCTATAGCAAATGGAGAAAAAGCTCTTAAAAGGCTTAGGTGCTTAAGTTCACTCATCCCAGGGCCTAGCATGGAAGCAGCCTATTGAGGGGCACCCATGCTTTGTGAAAGAGTGCTATTAGACAACAAAGACTGGAGAGTGCCATCTTTATACTCTCCTGCCGCTGTGCTCTAGCCAGTGGGCACTATCTTCATGCTCTCCCTCTACTTTGCTCCAGCTGAGAGATGTCAATTTTTTCTTTTCTTTTTTCTTTTCCTTTCACCATGGGTGCCATCTCTATTTTCTCCCTCTTAATCTCTCCAATGGCTGGGTGTCATCTTCACACTCTCCTCTACCATGTTGCACAGTGTCAGTGTCTCCAGAAAAGGAGCTCTTTTGCCCTGGTTTTATGTTTTGTGCCCAAATTTTTGTGGCAGCAACCAAGGAACACCTCTATATCTTCTGATTCTGGTGTCCATTGGGTCTTACATCTGTGGGTCCAACAGGACTGTAACAAATGGAGAAAAACTTCCTAAATGACTACCACCTAGAGGGCATAGGAAGAGACAACAGACTCAGGAGCTAAAACTTCATGTGAAGCGTACTTGCAGCTTGAGGAGTAGGCTTCTAATTAAAGACACATCAAAGGGCTGACTGCAGTCCTTTCCAGAGATATCAGAGGAAAGTGCCAACTTCCTGCTTTCCTTCTGTTGTGCTTCAGAGAACCAGATATCCTGGAGGGGAGCTTAACATATGTCTGCCCCAGTTTTTACTTCTGGTACCTCAGTCACAGTTTTGCCAAGGGAATCCCCTTGATCACCTGGCTAGGTGGACAAGGCGCTTGCAACCCTGGGTACAATGAGACTGGAACAATCAGAGAGACAGTTCCAGTAAGGCTAAAACCCCCAGAGCACTGCACAGACAAGAGACTGAAACACATTCACAGTCTTTCTATAAAAGAGTCCTAATTGCTTCTCCCGGAGCTCTGGCCTGAAAAGCAGGCTTTCGGTTTGGCACACATCTAGGGTCCTACAGATATGTCCCCAGGGAACATAGGCAAGGACACAGCAGCTTTGTGCTCTCCCTCTACCTCACTACAGCTTAGTAGTGTCTCCAAGATAGAAGGTTGTATGCATCTGGAGGCTGATTTTTGTGACTGCCACTCAGGGGACACCTCTCGATGGCCTGAAGCTGGTGGCCAGTGGGGTATACATTTGCAGTCCCATAGTACCGTATATACTTGCATACTTTAAACTTCACTGCCTGACATTCAGACTTCCAAGCAACCTGAATCTAGGTGCAGACTGAGCTCTTCCCCTCTGAGACACTGAGAGGTTTGGCACACCTTCAACAACTAGAAGCCATTAACAATAATATAGGTTGCTTGGACCATCACAGATATTTGAGAGACAACCAAGAAATGAAACAAGATTGAACAATAAGGTTCCTCTCCTACATAAGGCCACTCCTTCAAGACTAGGACAGGTGGCTGTTTTATCTACTGCACAGACAAGTAAAGAGAGTCAAGCAAAATGAAGAAACAGAGGAATATGTTCCAAATGAAAGAACGAGATAAAACCTCAGGAAAAAAAAAAAACCTTAATGAAACAGTAAATAATTTACCTGATAAAGAGTTCAAACTAATCATCATAATGATCCTCACCAAACTCGGGAGTAGAATGGCTGAAAACAGTGAGAACTTCAACAAAGAGAGAAAATAAAAGAAAATTCCAAACAGTAGTCACATAGCTGAAGAATACAATACCTAAACTGAAAAATACACTAGAGAGGTGTAACAGCAGGCAAATGAATCAGTAAGACAGAAAACAGGAAAAAAACCCCACAACAACAACAACCTCACCCAATCAGAACAGCAGAAAGAAAAATGAATTTTAAAAAGTGAAGACAGCTTGAGAACTTATGTGACAATATCAAGCAGACTAACATCACATTCTAGGGATCCCAGAAGGAGAAGAGAGAGAAAAAGGAGCAGAAAACTTATTTGAAGAAATAAATGGATGAAAACTTCCCTAATGTAAGGAAGGAAACCGATATCCAGATCTAGGAAGACAAGAGAGTTCTAAAAAAGATGAATCCAAAAATTTGTTACATTTCTATACAATAATAATGAACTGAGAGAGAAATTAAGAAAATAATCCCATTTATAATTACATCAGAAAGAATAACATACATAAAAATAAACTGAGCCAAGAAGGTGAAAGGCCTGTACACTGAACACTCTAAAACATTAGCAAAACAAAGTGAAGAAGACAAAAATATTGATAAATGGAAAAATATTCTGTGCCAGTAAACTGAAAGAATTAATATTATTAAAATGTCCATTCTCTCCAAAGCAATCTATAGATTAAAAGAAATCCCTATCAAAATTCCAAATGGCATTTTCCCAGAAATAGAACAAAAAAATCTAAAATTTGTATGGTACTACAAAAGACCCCAAATAGCCAAATCAGTCTTAAGAAAGAATAACAAAGCTGGAGGCATCATGCGCCATGGTATCAAACTACATTACAAAGTTATAGTTATCAAAGCATTATGATATTGGCATAAAAACAGACACATATTAATGGAACAGAATAGAGAGCCCAGAAATAAACTGACTCATATATGGTCAATTAATTTACAACAAAGGAAGCAAGAAATACAATTGGGAAAGGTCAGTGTCTTCAATAAATGGTGTTGAGAAAACAGGATGGCCACATGCCGAAGAGTGAAACTGGACCACTATCCTACATCATACACCAATGTTAACTCAAAATGGTTTAAAGACTTGAATGTAATACCTGAAACCATAAAACTCCTAGAAGAAAACATGGATGGTAATCGCTTGATATGGGTTTTGTTGAAGATTTTTTGCATTTGATACCAAAAGCAAAGGAAACAAAAGTGAAAATAAACAAGCGGGACTACATCAAAATAAAAGGAAACCATAAACAAAATGAAAAGGCAACCAACTGAATGGGAGAAAATATTTGGGCTGATATCCAAAGATATAATTGACCCATACAACTCAATGGCAAAAAGAAAAAGAGAGAGAGAGAACACTCCAATTTAAAAAATGGGCAGTGGGGACCTTCAAGATGGCAGTGGAGTAAGACGTGGAGATCACCTTCCTCATCTACATGTGGAAAAACTCCTACTGAACGCTTATTGAATGCTGGCAGAAGATCTCAGACTTCCCAAAGGCAAGAAAATCTCCACGTACATGGGTAGGGCAAAAGAGAAAAGAAAAAACAGAAACAAAAGAATAGGGATGGGACCTGCACCTCTGGGAGGGAGCTGTGAATGAGGAAAAGTTTCCACACACTAGAAAGCCCGCTCACTGGTGGGGATGGGGGGTGGGCCGGGGGGAGAACTTCGGAGCCATGGAGGACAGCACAGCAACAAGGGTTCAGTGGGCAAAGTGGAGAGATTTCCATACAGAGGATTGGTGCCAACCAGCACTCACCAGCCTGAGAGGTTTGTCTGCTCACCTGCCAGGGCAGGTGGGAGCTGGGAGTTGAGGCTTGGGATTCAGAGGTCAGATCCCAGGGAGAGGACTGGAGTTGGCTGCATGAACACAGCCTGAAGGGGGCTAGTGTACCACAGCTAACCAGAAGGGAGTATGGGAAAAAGTCTGAACCTGCCTTAGAGGCAAGAGACCATTGTTTCAGGGTGAATGAAGAGAGGGGATTCCTTTCCTGTCTGCCCACAGAAGACAGAGCACCCCCTAAATGAACTCCAGAGATGGAGCTTTCTCATGATCAAGTGGCATGAAATCCACTTGATCATGGTGTATGATCCTTTTAATGTGCTGTTGGATTCTGTTTGCTCGTATTTTGCTGAGGACTTTTACATATATGTTCATCAGTGATATTGGCGTGTAGTTTTCTTTTCCTGTGACATCTTTGTCTAGTTTTGGTATCAGGGTGATGGTGGCCTCATAGAATGAGTTTGAGAGTGTTCCTCCCTCTGCTATATTTTAGAAGAGTTTGAGAAAGATGGGTGTTAGCTCTTTCTAAATGTTTGATAGACTTCACCTGTGAAGCCATGTAGTCCTAGGCTTTTGTTTGTTGGAAGATTTTTAATCACAGTTTCTATTCCATTGCTTCTGATTGGTCTGCACAGATGTTCTATTTCTTCTTGGTTCAGTCTTGGAACATTGTGCATTTCTAAGAATTTGTCTATTTCGTCCAGGTTGTCCATTTTATTGGCATATAGTTGCTTGTAATAATCTCTCATGATCCTTTGTATTTCTACAGTGTCAGTTGTTACTTCTCCCTTTTCATTTCTAATTCTGTTGATTTGAGTCTTCTCCCTTTTTTTTCTTGATAAGTCTGGCTAATGTTTATCAATTTTGTTTATCTTCTCAAATATCTATCTTTTAGTTTTACTGATCTTTGCTGTTGTTTCCTTCATTTATTTTCATTTATTTCTGATCTGATCTTCATGATTTCTTTCCTTCTGCTAACTTTGTTTTTGTTTTTGTTCTTCATTCTCTAATTGCTTTAGGTGTAAGGTTAGGTTGTTTATTTGAGATATTTCTTGTTTATTGAGGTAGGATTTTATTGCCATAAACTTCCCTCTTAGAACTGCTTTGGCTGCATCCCATATGTTTTGGGTAGTTTTGTCTTCAATGTCATTAGTTTCTAGGTATTTTTTGATCTCGCCTTTGATTTCTTCAATGATCTCTTGGTTATTTGGTAGCATATTGTTTAGTCTCCATTTGTTTGTATTTTTTACATTTTTTTCCTGTAATTGATATCTAGTCATAGCATTGTGGTCGGAAAAGATGCTTGATATGATGAAAATTTTCTTATATTTACTGAGGCTTGATTTGTGACCCAAGATATGATCTATCTTGGAGAATGTTCCGTGAACACTTGAGAAGAAAATGTATTCTGTTATTTTTGGATGGAATGTCCTGTAAGTATCAGTTAAGTCTATCTTCTTTAATGTGTCATTTAATGTATGTGTTTCCTTATTTATTTTCATTTTGGATGATCTGTCCATTGGTGAAAGTGGGGCGTTAAAGTCTCCTACTATGATTGTGTTACTGTCAATTTTCCCTCTTATGACTGTTAGCATTTGCCTTATGTATTGAGGTGCTCCTATGTTGGATGCATAAATATTTACAATTGCTATGTCTTCTTCTTGGATTAATCCCTTGATTGTTATGTAGTGTCCTTCTTTGTCTCTTATAATAGTCTTTATTTTAAAGTCTATTTTGTCTAATATGAGAACTGCTACTCCAGCTTTCTTTTGATTTCTACTTCCATGGAATATCTTTTTCCATCCCATGATTTTCAGTCTGTATGTGTCCCTAGCTCTGAATATGGTCTCTTGTAGACACCATATATACAAGTCTTGTGTTTGTATCCATTCAGCCAGTCTGTGACTTTTGGTTGGAGCATTTAATCCATTTACATTTAAGGTAGTTATTGATATCTATGTTCCTATTACCATTTTCTTAACTGTTTTGGGTTTGTTATTGTAGGTCTTTTCTTTCTCCTGTGTTTCCTGCCTAGAGAAGTTCCTTTAACTTATGTTGTAAAGCTGGTTTGGTGGTGCTGAATTTTCTTAACTTTTGCTTCTCTGTAAAGGTTTTAATTTCTCCCTCAAATTTGAATGAGATCCTTGCTGGGTGGAGTAATCTTGATTGTATGTTTTTCCCTTTCATCACTTTAAATATGTCCTGTCACTCCCTTCTGGCTTGCAGAGTTTCTTCTGAAACATTAGCTGTTAACCTTATGGGGATTCCCTTGTATTATTTGTTGCTTTTCCCTTGCTGCTTTTAATATTTTTGCTTTGTATTTAATTTTTGATAGTTTGATTACTATGTGTCTTGGTGTGTTTCTCCCTGGATTTATCCTGTACGGGACTCTCTGCACTTCCTGGACTTGACAATTTCCTTTCCCATATTAGGGAAGTTTTCAACTCTAATCTCTTCAAATATTATCTTGGAACCTTTCTTTTTCTCTTCTTCTTCTGGGACACGTTTAATTCGAATATTGGTGCATTTAACATTGCCCCAGAGGTCTTGAGACTGCCCTCTATTCTTTTCATTATTTTTTCTTTATTGTTCTCTGTCGCAATTATTTCCACTATTTTATCTCCCAGGTCACTTGTCCGTTCTTCTGCCTCAGTTATTCTGCTGTAGATTCCTTCTAGAGAATTTTAAATTTCATTTACTGTGTTGTTCATCATTGTTTGTTTACTGTTTAGTTCTTCTAGGTCCTTGTTAAATGTTTCTTGTATTTCCTCCATTCTGTTTCCAAGATTTTGGATCATCTTTACTGTCATTATTCTGAATTCTTTTTCAGGTAGACTGCCTATTTCCTCTTCATTTGTTTGGTCTGGTGGGTTTTGACCTTGCTCCTTCATCTGCTGCATATTTCTCTGTCTTCTCATCTTGTTGACCATACTGTGTTTCGAGTCTCCTTTTTGCAGGCTTCAGGTTCATAGTTCCCGTTGTTTTTGGTGTCTGCCCCAGTGGGTGAGGTTGGTTCAGCAGTCTGTGTTGGCTTCCTGGTAAAGGGAACTGGTGTCTGTGTTCTGGTGGGTGGGGCTGGTGCCTGTGTTCCAGTGGTGTGTTTTGGTGTGTGTGAACTTAGTATGATTTTAGACAGCTTCCCTGCTAATGGATGGGGTTGTGGTCCTGTCTTGCGTGTTGTTTGGCATGGGGCATCCAACACTGGACCTTGATGGCCATTGGGTGAAGCTGGGTCTTAGTGTTGAGATGGAGATCTCTGATAGACCTCTTTCCAATTGATATTATATGGGGCCAGGAGGTCTCTGGTGGTGCGTTATCCTGGACTAGGCTCACCCACCTTGGAGGCTCAGGGCTGACACCTGGCCAGAGCACCAAGACCCTGCCAGCTGCACAGCCAAGTACTTGGGGATTTTCTTGTCTTTTGGGCAGTCTGAGGTCTTCTGCCAGCATTCAAGATGTTCTGTAGGAGTTGTTCCACAGGTAGATGTATTTTTTATGTATTTGTGGGAAGAAGGTGACCTCCACATCTTACTCCTCCATCATCTTGAAGGTCTCCCCCTTCTATGCCTTTATAAAGAGTCATATTGAAACTCTATAAAAAGTTTCCAGCTTTTTATTATTACAAATTCTAGTGTTAGGAACATCTTGCTGTACAATATATTTTTTTCTTTTTTCACATCATTATTGGAGTATAAATGCTTTACAATGCTGTTAGTTTCTGCTGTACATCAAAGTGAATCAGCTATATGTATACATATATTGCCATATCCCCTCCCTCTTGAGCCTCTCTCCTACCCTCCCTATCCCATACCTTTAGGTCGTCACAAAGCATCAAGTTGATCTCCTTGTGCTATGCAGCAGCTTCCCACTAGTCATCCATTTTACATTTGGTAATGTATATATGTCAATGCTTCTCTTTCACTTCATCCCAGCTTCCCGTTTCCCCTGTGCTCTCAATTCCATTCTCTACATGTGTATCTTTATCATACTCTGTCAGTAGGTTCATCAGTACTGCTATTTTAGATTCCATATATCTGCATTAGCATATGGTATTTGTTTTTCCCTTTCTGACTTACTTCATTCTGTATGACAGACTCTAGGTCCATCCACCTCACTACAAATAAATCCTTTATTTTTATGGCTAATATTCCATTGTATATATGTGCCACATCTTCTTTATCCATTCATCTGTTGATGGATATTTAGGTTGCTTCCATGTCCTGGCTATTGCAAATAGTGCTGCAATGAACATTGTGGTACATGTCTCTTTAAGAATTATGGTTTTCTCAGGGTATATGTCAAGTAGTGGGATTGCTGAGTCATATGCTAGTTCTATTTTTAGTTTTTTAAGGAAACTCCATACTGCTCTCCATAGTGGCTGTATCAATTTACATTCCCACCAACAGTACAAGAGGGTTCCCATTTCTCCACACCCTCTCCAGCATTGATTGCTTGTAGATTTTTTGATGATGGCCATTCTGACCAGGGTGAGTTGATACTTCATTGTGGTTTTGATTTGCATTTCTCTAATGATTAGTGATGTTGAGCATCCTTTCATGTATTTGTTGGCCATCTGTATGTCTTCTTTGGAGAAATGTCTATTTATCTCTCGGCCCATTTTTGGATTTGGTTGTTTGCTTTTGTGATATTGGGCTGCCTGACCTGCTTGTATATTTTGAAGACTAGTCCTTGGTCTATTGCTTCGTTTTCAAATATTTTCTCCATTTTCAGTGTTTTCTTTTTGTTGTGTTTATGTTTTCCTTTGCTGTGCAAAAGGTTTTAAGTTTCATTAGGTCCCATTTTTTAATTTTTGTTTTTATTCCCCTTACTCTGGGAGGTGGGTTAAAAGGATTTTGCTGTGATGTATGTCATGAAGTGTTCTGGCTATTTTTTCCTTTAAGAGTTTTATAGTGTCTGGCCTTACATTTAGGACTTTCATCCATTTTGAGTTTATTTTTGTGTATGGTGTTAGGGAGTGATCTAATTTCATTCTTTTACTTGTTCTGTCCATTTTTCCCTGCACCATTTATTGAAGAGGCTGTCTTTTCTCCATTGTATATTCTTGGTTCCTTTGTCAAAGGTAAGGTGACCATATGTACGTGGGTTTATCTCTGGGCTTTCTGTCCTCTTCGTTTGATATATATTTCTATTTAAGTGCCAGTACCGTTCTCTCTTGATTACTGTAGGTTTTTAGTATAGTCTGAAGTCAGAGAGCCTGATTCCTTCAGCTCCATTTTTCTTTCTTAAGATTGCTTTGGCTCTTCAGTGTCTTCTGTGTTTCCATACAAATTTTAAAATTTCTTGTTCTAGTTCTATGAAAAATGCCATTAGTATTTGATAGGGATTGCATTGAACCTGTATATTCCTTTGGATAGTAAAATCTTTTTCAATCCAGGAGTATGGCATATTTCTTCCAATCCAGGAGTATGGCATATTTCTCCAACTCTTTATGTCATCTTTGATTACTTTCATCAGTCTTTTATAGTTTTCTGAGTACTGGTCTTTTGCCTGCTTATGCAGGTTTATTCCTAAGTGTTTTATTCTTTTTATTGTGGTGGTAAATGGTATTGTTTCCTCAATTTCAATTTTTGATCTTTCATTGTTAGAGTATAGGAATGTAAGTGATTTCTGTGTATTATTTTTGCATCCTGCAACCTTACCAAATTCATTGATGAGTTCTAGTAGCTTTCTTGTGGCAACTTTAGGATTTTCTATGTATATTATCATGTCATCTTCAAACAGTGAAAGTTTTACTTCTTTTCTAATTTGTGTTCATTTCTTTTTCTTCTCTGATTTCTGTGGCGAGGACTTCCACTGCTATGTTGAAAAATAATGGTGAGAGTGGGCAACCTTGTCTTGTTTCTGATCTTAGAAGAAATGCTTTCAGTTTTCACCATTGAGAATGATGTTGGCTGTGGTTTTGTCATATATGGATTTTATTATGTTGAGGTAGGTTCCCTCTATGTCCACTTTCTGGAGAGTTTTTACCATAAATGGGTGTTGAATTTTGTCAAAAGATTTTTCTGCATCTATTGAGATGATCATATGGTTTTATTCCTAATTTGTTAGCATGGTGTATCACATTGATTGATTTGCATATATTGAAGAATCCTTGCATCCCTGGGATAAATCCCACTTGATCATGGTGTATGACATTTTTAATGTGTTGTTGGATTCTTTTTGCTAGTATTTTGTTGAGGATTTCTGCATCTATGTTCATCAGTGGTATTTGCATTTAATTTTCCTTTTTGTGATATCTTTGTCTGGTTTTTGTGTCAATGTGATGTTGGCCTTGTAGAACGAGATTGGGAGTGTTCTTCTCTCTGCAATTTTTGGAAGAGTTTGGGAAGGATAGGTGCTAACTCTTCTTTAAATAATTGGTAGAATTCTTCTGTGAAGTCAGCTGGTCCTGGGCTTTTGTTTGTTTGAATGTTTTTTTTTTTAACATCTTTATTGGAGTATAATTGCTTTACAATGGTGTGTTAGTTTCTGCCTTACAACAAAATGAATCAGTTATATATATATATATATATATATATATATATATATATATATATATATATATATACATATGTTCCCATATCTCTTCCCTCTTGCGTCTCTCTCCCTCCCACCCAGCCTATCCCACCCCTCCAGGCGATCACAAAGCACCGAGCTGATCTCCCTGTGCTATGCGGCTGCTTCCCACTAGCTATCTACCTTACGTTTGGTAGTGTATATATGTCCATGCCTCTCTCTCGCTTTGTCACAGCTTACCCTTCCCCCTCCCCATATCCTCAAGTCCATTCTCTAGTAGGTCTGTGTCTTTATTCCTCTCTTACCCCTAGGCTCTTCATGACATTTTTTCCCTTAAATTCCTTATATGTGTTAGCAAGCGGTATTTGTCTCTCTCTTTCTGACTTACTTCCCTCTGTATGACAGACTCTAGGTCTATCCACCTCATTACAAATAGTTCAATTTCGTTTCTTTTTATGGCGGAGTAATATTCCATTGTGTATATGTGCCACATCTTCTTTATCCATTCATCCGTTGATGGACACTTAGGTTGTTTCCATCTCCGGGCTATTGTAAATAGAGCTGCAATGAACATTTTGGTACATGACTCTTTTTGAATTTTGGTTTTCTCAGGGTATATGCCCAGTAGTGGGATTGCTGGGTCATATGGTAGTTCTATTTGTAGTTTTTTAAGGAACCTCCTTACTGTTCTCCACAGTGGCTGTATCAATTTACATTCCCACCAACAGTGCAAGAGGGTTAACTTTTCTCCACACCCTCGCCAGCATTTATTGTTTCTAGATTTTTTGATGATGGCCATTCTGACTGGTGTGAGATGATATCTCATTGTAGTTTTGATTTGCATTTCTCTAATGATTAGTGATGTTGAGCATTCTTTCATGTGTTTGTTGGCAGTCCATATATCTTCTTTAGAGAAATGTCTATTTAGGTCTTCTGCCCATTTTAGTACTGGGTTGTTTGTTTATTTGTCATTAAGCTGCATGAGCTGCTTATAAATTTTGGAGATTAATCCTTTGTCAGTTGCTTCATTTGCAAATATTTTCTCCCATTCTGAGGGCTGTCTTTTGGTCTTGTTTATGATTTCCTTTGCTGTGCAAAAGCTTTGAAGTTCCATTAGGTCCCATTTGTTTATTTTTGTTTTTATTTCCATTTCTCTAGGAGGTGGGTCAAAAAGGATCTTGCTGTGATTTATGTCATAGAGTGTCCTGCCTATGTTTTCCTCTAAGAGTTTGATGGTTTCTGGCCTTACATTTAGGTCTTTCATCCATTTTGAGCTTATTTTTGTGTATGGTGTTAGGGAGGGATCTAATTTCATACTTTTACATGTACCTGTCCAGTTTTCCCAGCATCACTTATTGAAGAGGCTGTCCTTTCTCCACTGTACATTGCTGCCTCCTTTACCAAAGATAAGGTGACCATATGTGTGTGGGTTTATCTCTGGGCTTTCTATCCTGTTCCATTGATCTATCTTTCTGTTTTTGTGCCAGTACCATACTGTCTTGATTACTGTAGCTTTGTAGTATAGTCTGAAGTCAGGGAGCCTAATTCCTCCAGCTCTGTTTTTTGTTCTCAAGATTGCTTTGGCTATTCAGGGTCTTTTGTGCTTCCATACAAATTTTGAAATTTTTTGTTGTAGTTCTGTGAAAAATGCCAGTGATAGTTTGATAGGGATTGCATTGAATCTGTAGATTGCTTTGGGTAATAGAGACATTTTCACAATGTTGATTCTTCCAATCCAAGAACATGGTATCTCTCTCCACCTATTTGTGTCGTCTTTAAATTCTTTCATCAGTGTCTTATAATTTTCTGCATACAGGTCTTTTGTCTCCTTAGGTAGGTTTATTCCTAGATATTTTATTCTTTTTGTTGCAATGGTAAATGGGAGTGTTTTCTTGATTTCACTTTCAGATTTTTCATCATTAGTGTATAGAAATGCCAGAGATTTCTGTGCATTAATTTTGTGTCCTTCTACTTTGCCAAATTCATTGTTTAGCTCTAGCAGTTTTCTGGTAGCATCTTTAGGATTCTCTATGTATAGTATCATGTCATCTGTTTGAAGGTTTTTAGTTACAGTTTTAATTTCAGTGCTTGTGATTGGTCTGTTTGTATATTCTAATGTGTCCTGGTTCAGTCTTTGAAAGTTGTACTTTTTGAAGAATTTGTACATTTCTTCAGAATGTCCATTTTAGTGGCATATAGTTGCTTGTAGTAGTCTCTTATGATATTTTGTATCTCTGCAGTGTCAGTTATAATCTCTCCATTTTCAGTTCAAATTTTATTGATTTGAGTGCTCTCCCTTTTTTCTTGTTGAGTCTTGTTTTAGGTTTATCGATTTTGTTTATGTTCTCCAAGAGCCAACTTTTAGTTTTATTGATCTTTGCTATTTTTTCTTCATTTCTATTTCATTTATTTCTGCTCTGACCTTTATGATTTCTTTCCTTCTACTAACTTTGGGTTTTCTTTGTGCTTCTTTTACTAGTTCTTTTGTTGTAAAGTGAGATTGCTTTTTTGAGATATTTCTCGTTTTTTGAGGTGAGCTTGAATTGCTATGAACTTCCTTCTTACAACTGCTTTTGCTGTGTCCCATAGGTTTCGGATCACCCTTTTTTCATTGTCATTTGTTTCTATGTATTTTTTATTTCTACTTTCATTTTTCCAGTGATCTCTTGGTTATTTAGCGCCATAGTGTTTAACCGTCTTGTAATTGTGGTTTTAAAGTTTTTTTCTCCTGTAAGTGATTTCTAATCTCATAGTGTTGTGGTCGGAAAAGATGCTTGATATGACTTCAATTTTCTTAAATTTTCCAAGGCTTGATTTGTGAACAAGATATGATCTGTTCTGGAGAACATTCCATGTGCACTTGAGAAGAAAATATATTTTTCTGCTTTCAGGTGGAATGTCTAAAAATATCAATTAAGTCTATCTTGTCATTTAAAGCTTGTGTTTCCTTATTTATTTTCTGTCTGAATAATCTATTTTTGTAAGTGGGGTGTTAAAGTCACCCATTTTTTTGGGTTACTGTTGATTTCCCCTTTTATGGTTGATAGCATTTGCCTTATGTATTGTAGTGCTCCTATGTTGGGTGCATAAATATTTATAATTCTTTTCTCTTCTTCTAGGATTGATCCCTTGAAGTTATGTAGTGTCTTTGCTTATCTCTTGTAACAATCTTTATTTTAGTCTATTTTATCGGATATGAGTATGGCTACTCTAGCTTTCTTATAACTTGCATTTTCATGGAATATCATTTTCCATCCCCTCTCTTTTAGTCTGTATGTATCCTTAGGTCTGAAGTGGGTGTCTTGTAAACAGCATATATGAGGGTCTTGTTTTTGTATCTATTCAGCCAGTCTATGTCTTTTGGTTTGAGCATTTAATACATTTACATTCAAGGTGATTATCAATATGCTGTTTCCCATTAGCATTTTATTAATTGATCTTGGTTTGCTTCTGTGGGTCTTTTTCTTCTCTTGTGTTTGCCACTTGTAGAAGTTCCTTTAGCCTTGTTGTAAAGCTGGTTTTGTGGTGCTGAATTCTGTAGCTTTTGCTTGTCTGCAAAGCTTTTTATTTCTCCAAGTATGAATGAGATCCTTGCTGGGTAGAGTAAAGATTTTTGTAGATTTTTCCCTTTCATCACTTTAAATATGTCCTGCCACTCCCTTCTGGCTTGCAGAGTTTCTGCTGAAAAATCAGCTGTTAACCTTATGGGGACTCCCCTGTATGTTATTTATTGCTTTTTCCTTGCTGTTTTTAATATTTTTTCTTTGTATTTCATTATTGATAGTTTGATTAATATGTGTCTTGGTGTGTTTCTCTTTGGGTTTATCCTCTGTGGGACTCCCTGCAAGACCTGGACAAGATTGACTATTTCCTTTCCCATGTTAGGGAAGTTTTCAACTATAATCTCTTCAAATATTTTCTCAGACACTTTCTTTTCCTCTTCTTACTCTGGAACCCCTATCATTCAAATGTTGGTGCATTTAATATTGTCCCAGAAGTCTCTGAGACTGTCCTCAATTCTTTTCCTTCTTTTTTCCTTATTCTGCTCCCTGGCAGTTATTTCAACCATTTTATCTTCCAGGTCACTTACCCATTCTTCTGTCTCAGTTATTCTGCTATTGATTCTTTCTAGAGTATTTTTAATTTGCTATTCTGTTGTTCATCACTGTGTGCTTGCTTCTTAGTTCTTCTAGATCCTTGTTAAACGTTTCTTGTATTTTATCCATTCTGCTTCCAAGATTGTGGATCATCTTTACTATCATTACTCTGAACTATTTTACTGGTAGCTTCCCTATTTTGTCTTCATTTATCTGGTCTTGTAGGTTTTTACATTGCTCCTTCATCTGTAATATTCTTTTTTGTTTCCTTCTTTTTTTCTTTTTTTGATGGGTGGGGCTGTATTCTGCTCTTACTGGTTGTTTGGCCTTAGGTGTCCAGTACTGGAGTTTGCAGGCAGTTGTGTAGAGCTGGTCTTTGTGCCAAGATGAGGATCTCTGGGAGGCCTCACTCCAATTACTCTTCTCCTGCATCTGAGGTTCTCTGTTAGTCCAGTAGTTTGGACACAGTGCTCCAATCACAGGAGCTCAGGCCCAATGTCCAGCCTGGGAACCAAGATCCGACAAGGTACGTGGCACAGTTAAGAAAGAAAAAAGAAAAGAAAAAAAGGAGCAGTACAATAACAAATAATAAAAAATAAAATAAAATTAGAAAAATAAGAAATATATTAGGAAAAATAAAAATATATTGAAAAACCTGCAAGGTAAAACAAAAACACAACAGGAAGAAGAAGAAAAAAAATAACAGGGAACAATCCAAAAGGAGAAGAACAATAACAGAGGATAAATAATAAAATAAAATTAGAAAATTAAAATATTTATTAGAAAAAATAAAAATGTAAATGAATCAAAAACAACAACATAGACATCCCTATAAGGGCAACAATCTAGAAATCTGGATTAGTTCAAGATGGCAGAGTAGAAGGACGTGCTCTCACTATCTCTTACAAGAACACCAGAATCACAACTAACTGCCGAACAATCATTGACAGGAAGACACTGGAACTCACCAAAAAAGATACCCCACATATAAAGACAAAGGAGAAGCCACAATGAGACAGTAGGAGGGGTGCAATCACAATAAAATCAAATCTCATAACTGCTGTGTGGGTGACTCACAAACTGCAGAACACTTACACCACAGAAGTCCACCTACTGGAGTGATGGTTCTGAGGCACACATCAGGCTTCTGAACCTGGGGGTCTGTCAACAGGAGGAGGAATTCCTAGAGAATCAGACTTTGAAGGCCAGCGGGATTTGATTGAAGGACTTTGACACAACTGGGGGAAACAGAGACTCCACTCTTGGAGGGCACACACAAAGTAGTGTGCTCATCCGGACCCAGGGGAAGGAGCAGTGACCCCATAGAGACTGAACCAGACCTACATGCTAGTGTTGGAGGGCCTCCTGCAGAGTTGAGGGGTGACTCAGTCTCACCGTGAGGACAAGGACACTGTCAGCATAAGTTCTGGGAAGTACTCCTTGGCGTGAGCCCTCCCAGAGTCTGCCATTAGCCCCAACAAAGAGCCCAGGTAGGCTCCAGTGTTGGGTCCCCTCAGGCCACACAACCAACAGGGAGGGGGCCCAGCCCAACCCATCAGCAGACAAGTGGATTAAAGTTTTACTGAGCTCTTCCCATGAGAGCAACAGCCAGCTCTACCCACCACCAGTCCCTCCCATCAGGAAACTTTCACAAGCCTCTTAGATATCCTCATCCACCAGAGGGCAGACAGCAGAAGCAAGAAAACTACAATC
Source organism: Tursiops truncatus (assembly GCF_011762595.2). Classification (NCBI taxonomy): domain Eukaryota; kingdom Metazoa; phylum Chordata; class Mammalia; order Artiodactyla; family Delphinidae; genus Tursiops; species Tursiops truncatus. The sequence continues at coordinate 37,078,386 of NC_047052.1, read as the reverse complement.
CTGCAGCCTGTGGAACAAAAACCACATTCACAGAAAGATAGATAAGATGAAAAGGCAGAGGGCTATGTACCAGATGAAGGAAAAAGATAAATCCCGAGAAAAACAACTAAATGAAGTGGAGATAGGCAACCTTCCAGAACAAGAATTCAAAACAATGTTAGTGAAGATGATCTAAGCCCTTGGAAAAAGAATGGAGGCAAAGATTGAGAAGATGCAAGAAATGTTTAACAAAGATCTAGAATTAAAGAACAAATGAACAGAGATGAATGATACAATAACTGAAATGAAAAATACACTAGAAGGAACCAATAACAGAATAACTGAGGCAGAAGAACGGATAAGTGACCTGGAAGACAGAATGGTGGAATTCACTGCTGTGGAACAGAATAAAGAAAAAAGAATAAAAAGAAAAGAAGACAGCCTAAGAGATCTATGGGACAACCATTAAAGGCAACAACATTCGCATTATAGGGGTCCCAGAAGGAGAAGAGAGAGAGAGAAAGTACCAAAGAAAATATTTGAAGAGATTATAGTCGAAAACTTCCCTAATATGGGAAAGGAAATAGCCACCCAAGTCCAGGAAGTGCAGTGAGTTCCATACAGGATAAATCGAAGGAAAAACACACCAAGACACATAGTAATCAAATTGGCAAGAATTAAAGACAAAGAAAAATTATTGAAAGCAGCAAGGGAAAAAGGACAAATAACATACAAGGGAACTCCCATACGGTTAACAGCTGATTTCTAAGCAGACACTCTACAAGCCAGAAGGGAGTGGCATGATATACTTAAAGTGATGAAAGGGAAAAACCTACAACCAAGATTACTCTACCCAGCAAGGATCTCATTCAGATTTGATGGAGAAATAAAAAGTTTTACAGAAAAACAAAAGCTAAGAGAATTCAGCACCACCAAACCAGCTCTAAAACAAATGCTATAGGAACTTCTCTAACTGGGAAACATAAGAGGAGAAAATGACCTACAAAAACAAACACAAAACAATTAAGAAAATTGTAATAGGAACATACATATCAATAATAACGTTAAATGTGAGTGGATTAAATGCTCCAACCAAAAACAAAGGCTTGCTGAATGGATACAAAAACAAGACCCATATATGTTGTCTACAAGAGACCCACTTCAGACATAGGGACAAGCACAGACTGAGAGAGAGGGGATGGAAAAAGATATTCCATGTAAATGGAAATCAAAAGAAAGCTGGAGTAGCAATACTCATATGAGATAAAATAGACTTTAAAATAAAGAATGCTACAAGAGAAAAAGAAGGACACTACATAATAATCAAGGGATCAATCCAAGAAGAAGATATAATAATTGTAAATATTTATGCATGCAACATAGGAGCACCTCAATACATAAGGCAAATGCTAACACCCATAAGAGAGGAAAATGGCAGTAACACATTCATATTAGGGGACTTTAACACCCCACTTTCACCAATGGACAGATCATTCAAAATAAAAGTAAATAAGGAAACACAAACTTTAAATGACACAATAGACCAGAATAAGTTAATTGATATTTATAGGACATTTCATCAAAAAAAACAACAGGTTACACTTTCTTCTCAAGTGTGCAATGGAACATTCTCCAGGATAGATCACATCTTGGGTCACAATTCAGGCCTCAGTAAATTTAAGAAAATTGAAATCATATCAAGCATCTTTTCTGACTACAATGCTATGAGATTAGAAATCAATTACAGGGGAAAAACGTAAAAAACACAAACACATTGGAGGCTAAACAATATGTTACTAAATAACCAAGAGATCACTGAAGAAATCAAAGAGGAGATAAAAAAATACCTAGAGACAAATGAAAATGAAAACATGACAATCCAAAACCTATGGGATGCAGCAAAAGCAATTCTAAGAGGGAAATTTATAGCTATACAAGCCTATCTGAAGAAACAAGAAAAATCTCAAATAAACAATATAACATTACACTTAAAGGAACTAAAGAAAGAAGAACAAACAAAGCCCAAAGTTAAGAAGGAAAGAAATCATAAAGATCAGAGCAGAAGTAAATGAAATAGAAACAAAGAAAACAACAGCAAAGATCAATAAAACTAAAAGCTGTTTCTCTGAGAAGATAAACAAAATTGATAACCCATTAGCCAGACTCATCAAGAAAAAGAGGGAGAGGACTCAAATCAATAAAATTAGAATTGAAAAAGGAGAAGTTACAACAGACACCACAGAAATACAAAGCATCCTAAGAGACCACTACAAGCAACTCTATGCCAATAAAATGGACAAGCTGGAAGAAATGGACAAATCCATAGAAAGGTATAACCTTCCAAGATTGAATCCAGGAAGAAATAGAAAATATGATCAGAAAAATCACAAGTAATGAAATTGAAACTGTGATTAAAAATCTCCCAACAAACAAAACTCCAGGACCAGATGACTTCACAGGTGAATTGTATCAAACATTTAGAGAAGAGCTAATACCCATCCTTCTCAAACTCTTCCAAAAATTTGCAGAGGAAGGAACACTCCCAAAGTCATTCTATGAGGCCACCATCACCCTGATACCAAAACCAGACAAAGATACTACAAAAAAAGAAAATTAAAGATCAATATCACTGATGAATATAGATGCAAAAATCCTCACCAAAATACTAGCAAACAGAATCCAACAACACATTAAAAGGATCATACACCATGATCAAGTGGGATTTATCCCAGGGATGCAAGGATTCTTCAATAAACACAAATCAATCAATGTGATACACCATATTAACAAATTGAAGAATAAATACGGTATGATCACCTCAATAGATGGAGAAAAACCTTTGACAAAATTCAACACCCAGAAATGATAAAAACTCTCCAGAAATTGGGCTTAGAGGGAACCTACCTCAACATAATGAAGGACATATATGACAAACCCACAGCAAACATCATTCTCGTTGGTGAAAAACCAAAAGTTTTTCCTCTAAGATCAGGAAGAAGACAAGGATGTCCACTGTCACCACTATTATTCAACATAATTTTGGAAGTCCTAGACATGGCAATCAGAGAAGAAAAGGAAATAAAAGGAATACAAATTGGAAAAGAAGAAGTAAAACTGTCACTGTTTGCAGATGTAATGATAGTATACATACAGAATCCTAACGATGTCACCAGAAAACTACTAGAGCTAATCAATGAATTTGATAAAGTTGCAGGATACAAAATTAATGCACAGAAATTTCTTGCATTCCTATACACTAATGATGAAAAATCTAAAAGAGAAATTAAGAAAACACTTCCATTTACCATTGCAACAAAAAGAATAGAATACCTCGGAATAAACCTACTGAGGGAGGCAAAAGACCTGTATGCAGAAAACTATAAGACACCGATGAAAGAAATTAAAGATGATACCAACAGATGGTGAGATATCCCATGTTCCTGGATAGGAAGAATCAATGTTATGAAAATGACTATACTACCCAAAGCAATCTACAGATTCAATGCAATTCCATCAAATTACCAATTGCATTTTTTATGGAACTAAAACAAAAAATCTTAAAAATTGTATGGAGACATAGAAGGCCCCGAATAGCCAAAGCAGTCTTGTGGGGAAAAAATGGAGCTGAAGTAATCAGACTCCCAGACTTCAGACTATACTACAAAGCTACAGTAATCAAGACGATATGGTACTGGCACAAAAACAGAAATATAGATCAATGGAACAAGATAGAAAGCCCAGAGGTAAACCCACGGACCTATGGTCAACTAATCTATGACAAAGAAGGCAAGAATATACAGTGGAGAAAAGAGAGTCTCTTCAATAAGTGGTGCTGGGAAAACTGGACAGCTACCTGTAGAAAATGAAATTAGAACACTCCCTAATACCATACACAAAAATAAACTCAAAATGGATTAGAGACCTAAATGTAAGACCAGACACTATAAAACTCTTAGAAGAATACATAAGAAGAACACTCTTTGACATAAATCACAGGAAGATCTTTTTTGATCCACCTCCTACAGTAATGGAAATAAAACCAAAAATAAACTAATAGGACCTAATGAAGCTTTAAAGCTTTTGCACAGCAAAGGATACCATAAACAAGACAAAAAGACAACCCTCAGAATGGGAGAAAATATTTGCAAATGAATCAAGGGACAAAGGATTAATCTCCAAAATATATAAACAGCTCATGCAGCTCAATATTAAACAAGCAAACAACCCAATTCAAAAATAGGCAATAGACCTCAATAGACATTTCTCCAAAGAAGACATACAGATGACCAAGAGACACATGAAAAGCTTCTCAACATCACTAATTATTAGAGAAATGCAAATCAAAATTATAATGAGGTATCACCTCACACCAGTTCGAATGGACATCATCAGATAATCTACAAACAACAGATACTGGAGAGGGTGTGGAAAAAAGGGAACCCTCTTGCACTATTGGTGGGAATGTAAATTGATACAGCCACTATGGAGAGCAGTATGGAGTTTCCTTAAAAAACTAAAAATAAAGGTAATATATGACTCAGCAATCCCACTACTCAGCATATACCCAGAGAAAACTGTAATTCAAAAAGACACATGCACCCCAATGTTCATTGCAGCACTATTTACAATAGCCAGGTCATGGAAGCAATCTAAATGCCCATTGACAGACGAATGGATAGAGAAGATGTGGTACATATATACAATGGAATGTTACTGAGGCATAAAAAGGAATGCAATTGGGTCATTTGTAGAGACGTGGAAGGATCTAGAGACTGTCATACAGAGTGAAGTAAGTCAGAAAGAGAAAAACCAATATTGTATATTAACGCATATATGTGGAACGTAGAATAATAGTACAGATGAACCAGTTTGCAGGGCAGAAATTGATACACAGATATAGAGAACAAATGTATGGACACCAAGGTGGGAAAACGGAGGTGGTGGTGTGGGTGGTGGTGTGATGAATTGGGAGATTGGGATTGACATGTATACACTGATGTGTATAAAATGGATGACTAATAAGAACCTGCTGTATAAAAAAATAAATAACATAAAATTCAAAAATTTAAAAAAACCCAGCACCACCAACATAAAATTGAACCCCAAAGTAAAAGAAGAAAAAAAGAGAAAAAGAATAAAAGGCCTTGGCTGTGGGGGTGGAGCTTAGGCAGGGGCGGGTTTTATGGTGGTGTGGGGCCTAGGCTGTGGGGTGACGTTTAGCCTGGGGTTCGGCTTAGGCTCTGGAACCATACAGCCAGAAAATGACTTGGGGTGGGGGCTTAGGCAGGGTTTTCAAGCGTGGCAATGTTCAAGCATGGTGCAGGGTCTCTGCTTAGGACCTGTGCAGAAGAGGATGACAGCACATACAGAGGGGGACCTCAGAATGTGGAGTTCCGAATTTGGATGTAAGGCTCTGGGTGAGTGTGTGTGTATGGAGTTTTGGCCCAACGCTGTTGGAGGGGGTCTAAGAGGGGGTCTCTGTGTGTAAAGGTAGGGCCCTGGATGGGGTTGTATGGGTGGGGCTTGGGCTCTGTGTGGCTGGACGGAGGCTCTGAGGGCAGAGGTTTAGGTCCAGGAGCCCAACACACTCCCCGGTGCCTAAGTGGACAGGGAAAGCACTGTCCGCCTTCCCTTCCATTTCTCTAACCCCCACCCAAGGGTCTCCCCCATCACTGCTAGATCCCTAATTTTGGGTGGGTCCCATTGTGTGTAGGAACTCCTCCCCTCTCCCAGCTGCCCCTCAGGGGTGCCAGTCCCATACTTCTGGCCTTTACTTTTGCTCCCCCTTTCATCCTTCCCACTCCCTCAGGAACCGCATGGCTGGAAGGGGCCTTGGTGGGCAGAGGATCAGGCCTCGGATCTCAGCAGTCTCCCAGGGACCCATGTGGGCAGGAGATATGCTGGCCATGCTCCCTTTTGATCCTCTTCCCTCCCAATGGTACCCTCTTTCCCCCTCCAGGCATGGAATCCCTTCTCCTCTCCCAGCTTCCCCTCAGGGGTCCCAGTCCCAACCCACCTCCACTTCACCTCCCCTTCATGCCGCCCCATGCCTCATCCTACCCAGTCGCTGGGGGTTCCTCCTGGACTCTTGGGTGTCTGTGGTCCCCCACCAGTGCCTGGTAGGTGCCCTAGCTGTGCGGAGATGCGAACTCCACCTCTTCCTAGTCTGCCATCTTGACTCCACTCCCCCAATCTTTTTTTCTTATTGAAGTATAGTTGATTAACAATGTCGTGTTAATTTCAGGTGTATAGCACAGTGATTCAGTTATACATATGCATATATTCTTTTTGAGATTCTTTTCCCACTGGTGTGCAGTCTTTGTTCTATCTTGGAGGTTATTTCTTAAAGATTGATTTCTAGATCTTATATTTTTGAACTAAGATTATAAATATTTTTAAGACTCTGGATACATAATTTCAAATTGTTTTCCAAAAAAGACTTTCCAATTTATGCTACTACCAGCTGTGTGGGAAAGTGTCTGTCTCACCACATTGTCATTATCTTAGCTCATTTTTTGTTTAAAAATTTGGCTACTTTTACCAGTGTATTTTTTTTTTTACCATTTCATTGTTTCTTTTCTTTAATGCCAACATTTAAAAATATCCACTATGAATATATGTGTGGTTCTAAATTTTACAAAAATTGTATCATATTCCACATTCTTTTTCTCTATTTTCTTTTTTAAAATTTTTATTTTATATTGGAGTATAGTTGATTAACAATGTTGTGTTAGCTTCAGGTGTTCAGCAAAGTGATTCAGTTATACACACATATGTATCTATTCTTTTTCAAATTCTTTTCCCATTTAGGTTATTACAGAATATTAAGTAGAGTTCCCTGTGCTATACAGTAGGTCCTTGTTGGTTATCTATTTTAAATAGAGCAGAAAACACACATTGTTTTATTAAAAGGAACTAAAATATTCAAAAGACCCAAAATAGATGATTTAATATTTGAGATAAAAAACACTCTAGGGAGATGCAAGAGGGAAGAGATATGGGGACATATGTATATGTATAACTGATGCACTTTGTTATAAAGCAGAAACTAACACACCATTGCAAAGCAATTATACTCCAATAAAGATGTAAAATAAATAAATAAATAACACTCTAGAAGCAATGAATAGCAGACTACATGACACAGAAGAATGTATAGGTGATCTGGAATATAGAATAATGGAAATCACCCAATCAAAACAGCAGACAGAAAGACAAATAGAAAAAAATGAGTGCAACATATGATATCTCTGAGATAACATCAAATGTGCCAATATTCACATTATAGGGGTTCCAGAAGGAGAAGAAAGAGAGAAGTGCATCAAAACTTTATTTGAAGAAATTATGGCTGAAAACTTCCCCAACCTAAAGAAGAAAACAGTTTTCCAGGTACAGAAAGCACAGAGCGTCCCAAAGAAGATGAACCCAAATAGACCCACACCAAGACATATCATAATTAAAATGGCAAATGTTAAAAATAAAGAGCAAGGGGCTTCCCTGGTGGCACAGTGGTTGAGAGTCCTCCTGCCAATGCAGGGTACACGGGTTTGTGCCCTGGTCCGGGAAGATCCCACATGCCACGGAGCGGCTGGGCCCATGAGCCACGGCCGCTGAGCCTGCACATCTGGAGCCTGTGCTCCACAACGGGAGAGGCCAAAAGAGTGAGAGGCTCAGGTACCGCAAAAATAAATAAATAAATAAATAAAAATAAAGAGTGAATTCTAAAAGCAACAAGAGAACAACAAAGAGTCATATACAAGGGAATCCTCATAAGGCTATCATCTGATTTCTCTGCAGAAACTTTGCAGGCCAGAAGGGAGTGGCATGAGTTATCCAAAGTGTGAAAGGGAAAAACCTGGGACCTAGGATATTCTACCCAGCAAGTATATCATTTAGAGTAAAAGGAGAGAATAAAGAATTCTCAGACAAGCAAAAAATAAAAGAATCCATCAATACTAAACCTATCCTAAAAGAAATGTTTAAGACTTTTCTCTAAATGGAAAAGAAGTAAGAACCTATAAGAAAGGGAAAATCTCACTAAGAAAGGGAAGTATAAAGTAAGGATGGAAGAGCACTTAAATAAGCTGTTCATAGATGAAAAGAAAGAAATGTGTAAAAGCAAATATAATTACAGTAAACAGTGAAGAGACATGCATGAAGATGTAAAATATGACATCAAAATACAAAATGTGGGGTAGGGGAGTAAAAAAATGTAGATCATTAAATTGTATTTGAACATAAATGACTATCAGTTTAAATCAAGTAGATATAACTGTGAGTCAACATATGTGACCCCCATGGTAAACAAAAATCAAAAACCTATGAGAGATACACAAACACCAAAAAGAAAGGAACTCAAGCATACTACTAAAGAAAATTATCAAACCACTATGGGAAAAAAAAAAGTAGTGAGCAGAGAAGAACCACAAATAATTAGAAAACAAGTAATAAAATGGCAATAAGTACATATATATCAATAATTACTTTAAATGTCAATGGACTAAGTGCTCCAATCAACAGACATAGGATGACTGATTAGATAAAAAAACAAGATCCTTCAATATGTGGCCTACAAGAGACTCACTTCAGGGATAAAGACACATACAGACTGAAAGAGAGAAGATGGAAAATATTTCATACAAATGGAAATGACAAGAAAGTGGGGTAGGTAGTAGTACTCATATCAGACAAAATAGACTTTAAAACAAAGGCTATAACAAAAGACAAAGAAGGGCACTATATAATGATAAAGGGACCAGTACAAAAATATATGTTAATACTCATTAACATATATGAACGTAAGGAAGACCTAAATATTTAAAGGAAATACCAATAGACATAAAGGGAGAAATTGACAAGAATACAAGAATAGTAGGGGACTGTAACATCCCCCTGGCATCAATGGACAGATCACCTCAACAGAAAATTAATAAGGTAACAGTAGTCTTAAATGACAAAATAGACCATTGGACTTAACAGATATCTACAGGACATTACATCCAAACATAGCAGAATACACATTATTTTCAAGGGCACATGGACCTTTCACAAGGATAGATAACAAACTAGGCCATAAAACAAGCCTCAACAACTTTAAAAGGATAGAAATTATATCCAGCATTTTTTCTGACCACACCAGTATGAAACTAGAACACCATACACAACAGAAACAACTATAGAAAGAAAAATGGGGAAAGAACAAACATGAAGAGACTAAACAACATGCTATTAAAAAACCAATGAGTCAATGATGAAATCATAGAGGAAATCAGGAAACACCTTGAATAAAATGAAAATGAAAACACGACTTTCCAAAATCTATGGGATGTAGCAAAAACAGCTCTAAGAGGAAAGTTCACAATGATATAGACCTTCTTCAAAAAACAAAACCAAAAAAATCTCAAATAAACAATCTAAGCTACTACCTAAAAGAATGAGGAAAAGAACAAAAAACAATGCCAACGGTCAGCAAAATGAGGAAATTGTAAAGATCAGAGAAGAAATAAATAGAGCTTAACAGCAACAACAAAAGAAAAATTCAATGAAATCAACAGGTGGTTTTTGGAAAAGATGAACAAAATTGACAAACCTTTAGCCAGGCTAAGGAAGAAAAGAGAGCGGACCCAAATAAACAAAATAAGAAATGAAAAGAGAAGAAATAACAATTGATAACACAGACATACAAGAACATTATGACAGAAAAAATACTATGTATGGTTTTATGCCACAAAATTGGACAACCTGGAAGAAATGGACAAATTTCTAGAAACTTAAAGCCTGCTATGACTGAGTCAAGAAGAAACAGACAATTTGAACAAACCAATCACCAGAAGTGAAATAGAACATGTAACAACAATTAAAAAAAAAAAAAAACTCCCTGCAACAAAAGTCCAGGACTGGGTGGCTTCACTGGGGAGTTCTACCAAGCATTCAAAGAAGAACTAATATCTCTCCTTCTCAAATTATCAAAAAAAATTGAAGAGGATGGAGCACTCTAAAACTCATTCTACAAGGCCACAATTACCCTGATACCAAAACCAGACAAAGGCACTACCTAAAAAAAAAAAGAAAAGAAAAGAAAGAAAAGAATAAGAAAATTACCAACCAATACCTTTGATGAATATAGAACAAATTCCTCAACAAACTACAAGCAAAAAAAATCCAACAATATATAAAAAGGATCATACATGTAGATTGGCTGGAAATATTTCCCTTGGTTTCCATTTCAAATCATGAAGTTTGTTTTTATTTGCAACTTTAAAAAATAAATGCAATCATAACTTTAAAAAAATAATTAAAAAATAGAAAGATCATAGACACACTCAAGTTTGTTTATTCCAGGGTCACAAGTATGGCTCAGCATTTACAAATCAATCAATGTGATGCATCACATTAAAAAAAGGAAGAATAAAAATCACATGATCATCTCAATAGACAGAGAAAAAACACTGGACAAAATTCAACATCCATTCATGATAAAAACTCTCACCAAAGTTGGTATAGAGGGAACATATCCAAACATAATAAAAGCTATTTATGACAAACCCACAGTCAACATAATACTCAACAGTGAAAAGCTGAAAGCCTTCCTGCTAAAATCTGGAACAAGACAAAGATGCCCACTCTCACTAGTTCTACTCAACATAGTAATGGAAGGCCTAGCCACAGAAATCAGACAAAAAATAATGGTATCCAAATTGAAAGGGAAGAGGTAAAATTGTCATTATATGCAGATAACATAATATTCTATATAGAAAAACCTAAAGACTCCACACAAAAACTATGAGAACTAATAAATGAATTCAGCAAGGCAGGATACAAGATTAACATACAGAAATCTGTTGCATTTCTTTACACTAACAATAAAATATCAGAAAGGAAAAGTTTAAAAAAATCTCTTTTAAAGTTGCATATAAAAAAGATAATAAGGGGTTTCCCTGGTGGCACAGTGGTTGAGAGTCCACCTGCCGAAGCAGGGGACATGGGTTCGTGCCCCGGTCCGGGAAGATCCCACATGCCGCAGAGCGGCTGGGCCCATGAGCCATGGCTACTGAGCCTGCACATCCGGAGTCTGTGCTCCGCAACGGGAGAGGCCACAACAGTGAGAGGCCCATGTATAGCAAAAAAATAAATAAATAAAATAAAATACTTAAAAATAAACCTGACCAAGAAAGTGAAAGACTTATATGCTGAGAAGTATAAAACATTCATAAAGGAAACTGAAGATGACTCAAAGAAATGGAAACATATCCAATGCCCTTGGATTGAAAGAATAAATATTGCTAAAATGGGCATACCACTCAAATCAATCTATAGATTTAATGTGATCCCTATCAAATTACCCATGACATTTTTCACAGAACTAGAACAAATAATCCTAAAATTTATATGGAAGCACAAAAGACCCAGAATTTCCAAAGCAATCCTGAAGAAAACAGACAAAGGTAGAGGCATAACCTTCCCAGACTTCAGATAATACTACAAGATACAGTAATCAAAACAGTGTGGTATTGGCATGAAAACAGACATATGGATCAATGGAACAGAATACAGAGCCCAGAAATAAACCCACACACCTATGGTCAGTCAATTTTCAACAAAGGAGGAAAGAATATACAATGAAGAAAAGACAGTCTTCAGCTACTGGTGGGAAAGCTGGACGGCTGCATGTAAATCAATGAAATTAGAACATTCCCTCATACCATACACAAAAATAAATTCAAAATGGCTTAAAGACTTAAATATAACATGACACCATAAACCTCCTAGAAGACAACATAGGTAAAACATTCTCCGACATAAATCCTACCAATGTTTCTTAGGTCAGTCTCCCAAGGCAAAGGAAATAAAAGCAAAAATAAACAAATGTGACCTAATCAAACTTACAAGTTTTGCACAGCAAAGGAAAGCATAAACAAAATGAAAACACAACATAGGGACTGGGAGGAAATATTTGCAAATAATGTGACTGACAAGGGCTTAATTTTCAAAATAGAAAAACATGTCATACAGCTCAATATCAACATAAATAAATAACCCAATAAAAAAATGGGCAGAAGACCTAAATAGACATTTCTCCAAAGAAGACATACAGATGGCCAAGAGGCACATGAAAAGATGTTCAACGTCTCTAATTATTAGAGAAATGCAAATCAAATCTACCATGAGGTATCACCTCACACGAGTCAGAACAGCCATCATCAAAATGTCTACAAGTAATAAATGCTGAAGAGGGTGTGGAGAAAATGGAACCCTCCTACACTGTGGAGGGAATGTAAATTGATGCAGCCACTATGTAGAACAGTATGGAAGTTCCTTAAAAAACTAAAAATAGAATTACCACATGATCCAGCAATGCCATTCCTGGGCATATTTCTGGAAAAGACAAAAAGTCATTTTTGAAAATATACACATACCTCAATGTCCATAGCAGCACTATTTACAATAGCCAAGACGTGGAAGCAACCTAAGTATCCATCAACAGATTAAAGAATAAGAAAATGTGGAAAGATATATATACATATACATATATATATATATAATGGAATATTACTCAGCTATAAAGAAGAATGAAATAATGCCATTTGCAGCCACATAGATGGACCTAGATATTATCACAGTAAGTGAAGTAAGTCCAACAGAGAAAGGCAAATATCATATGATATCCCTTATATGTGGAATCTAAAAAAAAAAAGATAAAAATGAACTTATTCACAAAACAAACACAGATTCAGAGACATGGAAAACAAATTTATGGTTACCAAAGGGAAAAGGGGGGAGGAATAAATTAGGAGTTTGGGATTAACAGATACACACTACTGTATGTAAAATAAACACAGGATTTCCTGTATAACACAGGAAACAATATTGAATATTTTATAATAATCTATAATGGAAAAGAATCTGAAAAAGATATATGTATATAGGTATATATACATATATCTTTTTCAGATTCTTTTCCATTATAGATTTTTTATATATATATATATATATATATATATATCTTCGCAGTATACCTGAAGCTAACACAAGTCAACTATACTTCAATTTAAAAAATAATAATTGCTATCATCAAAAAGTCTACTAATAAAAAATGTTGGAGAGGATGTGAAGAAAAATGAACACTTGTACACTGTTTGTGGGAATGTAAATTGGGCAACCACTATGGAAAACCAGATGGATGCTCCTCAAAAAAGTGAAAATAAAAGTATCCAGTGATTCCACTTCTGGGTATTTATCTCAAATAAATGAAAACACCAATTTGAAAAGATATATTTGCCCTCATGTTTATTGCAGCATTATTTACAATAGCCATGACATGAAAACATCATAAGAGTCCACCAGTACGTGAATGGACAATGAAAATTATATATACATATATAAGAAAATATTGCTATTCACAACAATGTGAATGAACCTTGAGGGCATTATGCTAAGTGAAATAAGTCAGACAGAAAAAGACAAATACTATATGATCTCACTTATATGTGAAATCTAAAAAATGATGCAAATGAACTAATTTACAAAACAGAAAGAGACATACAGACTTAGAAAACAAACTTATGGTCACCAAATGGAAAGGTGGGAGGAGGGAGGGATAAATTAGGAGGTTGGGATTAACATACACATACTATATATATATAATAGATAATCAAAAAGTATTTAGTGTAGAGCACACAGAACTGTAATCAATATTCTGTAATAACCCATATGGGAAAGGAATCTGAAAAAAATAGATATATGTTTAACTGAATCACTTTGCTGTACACCTGAAAGTAACACAACATTGTAAATCAACTATACTCCAATATAAAATAAAAATAAATAAATAAAACAAAAAGGTAGATCATACATACAGAGAACAGACTGCTGGTCACAGTGGGGGGGTGGAGGGGAGCAGGGAATAAAATGAGTGAAGGAGTTCAAATTTCCAGGTATAAAATAAATAATTTATGGACATATAATATACAGAATGGTAATTATAGTTAATAATACTGTATTGCATATTTGAACATTGCAAATATCATCAATCGTTTTTTTTCTCCTCCTATTACTTTTTTCTGTTTGTTTTTTTATTGGAGTATAATTGCTTAACAATGTTGTGTTAAAAAAAAAAACAATGTTGTGTTAGTTTCTGCTGTACAATGAAGTGAATCAGCAATATGTATACATATATCCCCTCCCTTTTGGATCTCTCTCCTACTCCACCCCCATCCCACCCATCTAGGTCATCACAGAGCACCAAGCTGAACTTCCTGTGCTTTATGGCTTTTTTCTGCTAGCTAGCTATTTTACACATGGTAGGGTATATAAGGTAATCCTCACCTCCCAATTCGTCCCACCCTTCCCTACCCACCGCAGTGCCCACATGTTCATTCTCTACATCTATGTCTCTATTCCTGCCCTGCAAATACGTTCATCTATGCCATTTTTCTAGATTCCACATATAATATTTTAACATACGATATTTGTTTTTCTCTTTCTGGCTTACTTCACTCTGTATGACGGACTCTAAGTCCATCCACATCTCTACAAATGACCCAATTTCGTTCCTTTTTGTGGCTGAGTAACATTCTATTGTATATATGTATCACATCTTTATCCATTCAACTGTCATTGGACATTTAGGTTGTTGCCATGTCCTAGCTCTTGTACATAATGCTGCAATGAACATTGGGGTATGTGTGTTCATTTGAATTATGGTTTTCACAGGGTATATGCCCAGTAGTGGGATTGCTGGGTCATATGTTAGTCTTATTTTTAGTTTTTTAAGGAACCTCCATACTGTTCTCCATAGTGGCTGCATCAATTTACATTCCCACCAACAGTGCAAGAGGGTTCCCTTTTATCCACACCCTCTAGAGCATTTATTGTTGCTAGATTTTTTGATGATGGCCATTCTGACCAATGTAAGGTGATATCTCATTGTAGTTTTGATTTGCATTTCTCTAATAATTAGTGACGTTGAGCATCCTTTCATGTGCCTGACGGCCATCAATTTGTCTTCTTTGGTGAAATGTCTATTTAGGTCTTCTTCCCATTTTTAAATTGGATTATTTGTTTTTTTGATATCGAGCTCCATGAGCTGTTTGTATATTTTGGAGATTACTCCTTTGTCCATTGCTTCATTAGCAAATATTTTCTCCCATTCTGAGGGTTGTTTTCATCTTGTTTATGGTTTCTTTTGCTGTGCAAAAGCTTTTAAGTTTCATTAGGTCCCATTTGTTTATTTTTGTTTTTATTTTCATTACTCTGGGAGGTGGGTCAAAAAAAATCTTTCTGTGGTTTATGTCAAAGAATGTTTTTCCTATGTTTTCCTTTAAGAGTTTTATAATGTCAGGTCTTACATTTAGGTCTTTAATCCATTTTGAGTTTATTTTTGTGCATGGTGTTAGGTAGTGTTGTAACTTCATTCTTTTACATGTATCTGTCCAGTTTTCCCAGCACCACTTATTGAAGAGGCTGTCTTTCCTCCATTGTACGTTTTTGCCTCCTTTGTCAAAGATAAGGTCACCATATGTATGTAGGTGTCTCTCTGGGCTTTCTATCCTGTACCATTCATCTATATTTCTGTTTTTGTGCCAGTAAAATACTGTCTTGATTGCTGTAGCTTTGTAGTATTGTTTGAAGTTGGGGAGCCTGATTCCTCCAGCTCCGTTTTTCTTTCTTAAGATGGCTTTTGTTATTCGGGTTCTTTTGTGTTTCCATACAAATTAAAAAAATTTTTTTTGTTCTAATGCTGTGAAGAATGCCATTGGCAATTTGATAGGGGTTGCATTGAATCTGTAGGTTGCTTTGGGTAGTACAGTCATTTTCACAATATTGATTCTTGTAATCAAAGAACATGTTATATTTCTCCATCTGTTTATTTCATCTTTGATTTCTTTTGTCAGTGTTTTCTAGTTTTCTGAGTACAGGTCTTTGGCCTCCTTAGGTAGGTTTATTCCTAGATATTTTATTCTTTTTGTTGCGATGTTAAATGGGATTGTTTCCTTAATTTCTTTTTCTGATTTTTCATTGTTAGTGTATAGGAATGCAAGATATTTCTATGTATTAGTTTTGTATCCTGGAACCCTACCAAATTCTTGATTAGTTCTAGTAGTTTTCTTGTGGCATCTTTAGGATTTTCTATGTATAGTATCATGTCATCTGCAAACAGTGACAGTTTTACTTCTTTTCAAATTTGTACTCTTTTGTTTTATTTTTCTTCTTTGAGTTCCATGGCTAGTACTTCCAAAACTATGTTGAATAAGACCGGTGAGAGTGTATCTTTGTCTTGTTCCTGATCTTACTGGAAATGCTTTCAGATTTTTACTACTGAGAATGATGTTTGCTGTGGGTTTTGTCATATACGGCCTTTATTACGTTGAGGTAGCTTCCCTCTATGCCCACTTTCTGGAGAGTTTATATCATAAGTGGGTGCTGAATTTAGCCTAAAGTTTTTTCATCTATTGAGATGACCACATGGTTTTTATTCCTTAATTTGTTAATATGATGTATCACATTGATTGATTTGTGTATATTGAAGAATACTTGCATTCCTGGGTTAAATCCCACTTGACCATGGTATGATCCTTTTCATGTTGTTGGATTCTGTTTTCTAGTATTTTGTTGAGGATTTTTGCATCTATGTTCATCAGTGGTATTCATCTGTAACTTTCTTTTTTGTGATACTTTTGTCTGGTTTTGGTATCAGGGTGATGCTGATGGTGGCCTCAGAGAACGAATTTGGGAGTGTTCCTCCTTATGGAATTTTTTGGAAGAGTTTTAGAAGGATAAATGTTAGCTCTTCTCTAAATGCTTGAAAGAATTCACATGTGAAGCCATCTGTTATTCGATTTGTTTGTTGCAAAATTATTTTTTTCCTTTTTTTTTTTTTTTGTGATACGCGGGCCTCTCACTGTTGTGGCCTCTCCCGTTGCAGAGCACAGGCTCCGAGGCCATGTCTCACGGGCCCAGCTGCTCCGTGGCACGTGGGATCTTCCAGGACCGGGGCACAAACCCATGTCCCCTGCATTGGCAGGCAGACTCTCAACCACTGCACCACCAGGGAAGCCCTTTTTTGCAAGATTTTTAATTACAGTTTCAATTTCATTGCTTGTGATAGGTCTGTTTATATTTTCTAATTATTCCTGGTTCAGTCTTGGAAAATTGTACCTTTCTAAGAATTTGTCCATTTCTTCCAGGTTGTCCATCTTATTGGCATTTAGTTGTTTGTAGCAGTCTCTTATAATCCTTTGTATTGCTGCAGTGTCAGTTGTGATTTCTGCTGTTTCATTTCTAATTTTATTGATTTGCATCCTCTGCCTTTTTTTCTCTATGAGCCTGGCTAAAGTTTTATCAATTTTGTTTATCTTCTCATAGAACCAACTTTTAGTTTTACTCATCTTTGCTATTGTTTTCTTCATTTCTACATTATTTATTACTGCTCTGATCTTTATGATTTCTTTCCTTCTACTGACTTTGGGTTTTCTTTGTTCTTCTTTCTCTAGTTGCTTTAG
Organism: Tursiops truncatus; assembly: GCF_011762595.2. NCBI lineage: Eukaryota > Metazoa > Chordata > Mammalia > Artiodactyla > Delphinidae > Tursiops > Tursiops truncatus. Next base: position 37,060,906 of record NC_047052.1, on the reverse strand, counting down.
GTGTAAGGTTAGACTGTTTCTTTGAGATTTTTCTTGTTTCCTGAGGTGAGATTGAATTGCTATAATCTTCCATCTTAGAACTGCTTTTGCTGTGTCCCATAGGTTTTGAGCCGTAGTGTTTTTGTTGCCATTTGTTTCTATGTATTTTTTTTCTCTTTGATTTCTTCAGTGATTTTTGGTTATTTAATAGCACACTGTTTAGCCTCCATTTACTTGTGTTTTTTACATTTCTATTTTTTCCTGTAATTGATTTCTAACCTCATAGTGTTTTGGTCAGAAAAGATGCTTGATATGATTTCAATTTTCTTAAATCCAAGGATTGATTTGTGACCCAAGGCATGACCTATCCTAGAGAATGTTCCATGTGCATTTGAGAAGAAAGTGTATTCTGCCACTTTTGAGTGGCATGTCCTATAAGTAGTGATTAAATCTATCTGGTCTATTGTGTCATTTAAACTTGTGTTTCCTTATTAATTTTCTGTTTGGATGATCTGTCCATTAGTGTAAGTGTGGTGTTAAAGTCCCCTACTATTATTGTGTTACTGTTAATTTCCCTTTTTATGGCTGTAAGCATTTGCCTTATACATTGAGGTGCTCCTATGTTGGGTGCAAAAATATTTACAATTGTTATATCTTCTTGGATTGATCATTATGTAGTGCCCTCCCTTATCTCTTGTAACAGTCTTTATTTTAAAGTCTATTTTTATCTGATACAAGTATTGCTACTCCAGCTTTCTTTTGATTTCCATCTGTATGGAATATCTTTTTCCATCCCTTTACTTTCAGTCTGTATGTGTCTCTAGGTCTGAAGTTGTCTCTTGTAGATAGCGTATATATGGGTCTTGCTTTTGTATCCATTCAGCCAGTCTATATCTTTTGGTTGGAGCATTTAATCCATTTAAATCCAAGGTTATTATTGATATGTATGTTCACATTACCATTTTCTTAATTGTTTTAGATTTGTTTTTGTGGGTCGATTTCTTCTGTTTTGTTTCCCACCTAGAGAAGTTCCTTTAGCATTTGTTGTAAAACTGGTTTGGTGGTGTTGAATTCTCTTAGCTTTTACTTGTCTGAAAAGCTTTTAATTTCTCCATCAAATCTGAATGAGATCCTTGCTGGGTAGAGTAATCTTGGTTGTAGTTTTTTCTCTTTCATCACATTAAGTATATCCTGCCACTCCCTTCTGGCCTACAGAGTTTCTGCTGAAAAATCAGCTGTTAACCTTAAGGGGATTCCTTTGTATGCTATTTTTTGCTTTTCCCTTGCTGCTTTTGATTTTTTTTCTTTGAATTTAACTTTGGTTAGTTTGATTAATATGTGTCTTGGTGTGTTTCTCCTAGGATTTATCCTGTAAGAGACTCTCTGCACTTCCTGGACTTGGGTGGCTATTTCCTTTCCCGTGTTAGGGATTTTTTCCACTATAATCTCTTTGAATATTTTCTCAGACCCTTTCTTCTTCTCTTCTTCTTCTGGGATCCCTATAATTTGAATGTTGGTGCATTTAGTGTTGTCCCAGAGGTCTCTGAGATTGTCAATTGTTTTTAGTCTTTTTCCTTTATTCTGTTCCTCAGCAGTTATTTCCACCAACCTGTCTTCCAGCTCACTTATTTGTCTTCTGCCTCAGTTTTCTGTTGATCCCTTCTAGTGTATTTTTCACTTCACTTATTATATTGTTGATCTCTGTTTGTTCTTTAGCTCTTCTAGATCTTTGTTAAACATTTCTTGTATTTTCTGAATCTGTGCCTCTGTTTTACTTCTGAGATTCTGGATCATCTTTACTCTTTTTACTCTGAATAGTTTTTTTAGGAAGCTTGTCTATTTCCTCTTCTTTTATTTGGTATTGTAGGTTTTTACCTTGCTCCTTCATCTGTGACATATTTTTTTGTCTTCTCTCTTCTTTTTAAAATTTTTTAAAATGGGTGGGTTTGTGTTCCTGTCTTACTGGCTGTTTGGCCTGAGGCTTCCAGCACTGGAATTTGTAGGCTGTTGGGTAGAGCCAGGTCTTGGTGCTGAGATGAGGACTTCTGGGAGACATCACTCTGATGAATATTCCTTGGTGTCTGAGGTTCTCTGTTAGTCCAGTGGTTCGGACTCAGAGCTCCCACCACAGGCATTCAGGCCCGACACCCTGCTCATGAACTGAGATCCTGCAAGCCTTGCATGGTGGTAAAAAATAGAAAAAAGAAAAAAGGAACAGAACAGTAACAAACAGTAAAACAGTTAACAAACAGTAAACAACTAAAACAGTAAAAACAGTAATAACAAACAGTAAAAACTAAAATAAGATTAGAAAACTAACAGATATGTCAGAAAAAAAAATTAAAAATATAGATGAAACAACAATCAGAAGGTAAAACAGAACCAAAATAGCAAAAACAAAAAAAGGAGAAAAGAAAATATAAGTCCAAAAGGCCTTGGCTGTGGGGGGGTGGGCTTAGGAAGGGGTGGGGTTTAGGCAGGTGTGGGGCCTATGCTGAGGACCCACAGGACTGGAAAAGTCCCTGGGGGATGTGTGGGGTGGGGCTAAGTCTCAACGCAGCAGGAGCGGCCCATGAATGCCTCTGGCCTTGGAGGGTGGAGGACCAGGTCCGGGACCCCAGCAGGCTCTCTGGGCCTGAGTGGGTAAGGGAAATGCTAGGCGTTTTCCCCCAAATCCTCTGATCCTGGGAGGGTCCCTCCCCATTGTCCCCTCCTCCTCTTCCCCCCTCCTCCCTGCTCCTATGCCCCTAGGACCTTCAAAGCCAGAGGGGGCGTTGGAGGGCAGAGGACAAGGCCCAGGAGCCCAGCAGCCTCCCTGGGGCCCAAGTGGGTAGGGGAAATGCTAGGTGCACTCCCCCAGATCCTCCAATACTGGTGGGCCCCTCTCTGTCCTCCTCTCCTCTTCTTCCCCCCACCCCCAGCACCAATGTAGCCAGAAGTGTCCCCAGATGGTGGAGGACTCAGCCCAGGATGTCAGCAGGCTTCCCCAGGCCCAAGTGGGTGGGAGAAATGTCTGCTGAAACTCTCCTGGTCCTCCGGTCACAGAGGGTCCCCCCCATCTGTCTCTCCTGTTCCCTCCTCCTTCCTCCCTGTTATGCCCCTAGGACCCATGCAGCCAGAGGGGGCCTTCCAGGGTGGAGGACCAGGCCAGGGAGCCCAGTAGTGGGGCCAAATGGCATGGGAAACATTAGGCATCATTTCCCCTGATCCTCTGAGACCTCAAGCATCCCTCCAGGGGTGGGAACCCCTCTCCTCTCCCAGCCACCCCTCAGGGTGCCAGTCCTGTCTGGCCTCCACTTCTCCTCCCCCCTCAAGTCCCCCATGTCCTACCCATTCACTCCAGGCTTCCTCCCATCTCTCTGGGCATTGAGGTCTCCCACCAGCATCTGGAAGGTACCCTAGTCATGGGGAGATGAGAACTCCATATCCTTCCATGCTGCCATCTTGACTCCACCTCAAGGTCATCAATCTAAAAAGTTCTTGTCACAAGGAAAAAATCTTGTAATTATGTGTGGTTATGGATATTAACTAGACTTATTGTGATGATCATTTTGCAATATATACAAAAATTGAATCATGTTGTACAGCTGAAACTAATATAATGTATGTCTATTATACCTCAATTTTAAAAACAACAGCTGAAAACTTTCAAAATTTGGGGAGAGGTATGGACATCTAGGTACAAGAAACTCAAAAGTCCCAAAACAGATTCAATCCAAAGAGGACTTCACCAGCACACATTACAGTGAAACTTTTAAAAATAAAGACAAAGAAATTTTAAAATGGTAAGATGGAAAAAAACCCATCTGATACAAGGGAAACCCCATGAGGCTATCAGCAGATTTCTCAGCAGAGCCCTTGCAAGCCAGGAGGGAGTGGAATAACATATTCAAAATACTGAAAGAAGATGGACAACCAAGAATACTATACCAAGAAAAGATGTCCTTCAGAAATGAAGGAGAGGGACTTCCCTGGTGGAGCAGTGGTTAAGGATCTCCCTGCCAATGCAGGGGACATAGTTTTGATCCCTGGTCCGAGAAGATCCCACATGCTGTGGAGCAACTAAGCCTGTGTGCCACAACTACTGAGCCTGTGCTCTAGAGCCCCGTGAGCCACAACTACTGAAGCCCATGTACCTAGAGCCTATGCTCCACAACAAGAGAAGCCACTTCAATGAGAAGCCTGAACACTGCAACAAAGAGTAGCCCCCGCTCACTACAACTAGAGAAAGCCCACGTGCAGCAATGAAGACCCAATGCAGCCAAAAATAAATAAATACATAAATAAGTTTATTTTAAAAAAAATTTTTAAAAAGAAATGAAGGAGAGATAAAGATTAATGTACTAAATTTAAGAAAGTTCATCAAAGTACTTGACCTGCATTACAAGGAATGTTAAAGGAAATTCTTCAAGCTGTAATTTAAAAAAAATGATAATTAACAATTTAAAATAAATGAATGCATAAACTCACTGGTAAAGTTAATTTATAGTAAAATTAATAATTATTTAATATTGTAACAGTGATGAATAAATCAAATTTAACTCTAGTATAAAATTTATTTTTTTACATTTTATTGGAGTATAATTGCTTTACAATGTTGTGTTAGTTTCTGTTGTGCAACAAAGTGAATCAGCTATATGTATACATATATCCCCATATCCCTTCCCTCTTGAGCCTCCCTCCTACCCTCCCTATTCCACCTCTCTAAGTGGTTGCAAAACATCGAGATGATCTCCCTGTGCTATGCTGCTGCTTCCCACTTGCTATCTATTTTATATTTGGTAGTGTATATATGTCAATACTACTCTCCCTTCATCCCAGCTTTCCCTCCCCTCTCCCTATGCCCTCAAGTCCATTCTCTATGTCTGCATCTTTATTCCTGCCCTGCTACTAGGTTCATCAAATTTAAAAGACAAACATAATATTAAAAATAACTATAATTACATATTTGTTCATGGAAACACAATGAAAAAGATGTAAAATGTAACATCTATAACTAAAATGTGAGATGTGGGAAGTTAGAGAAGTGAGGCAGCTGCATAGCACAGGGAGATCAGCTCAGTGCTTTGTGACCACCTAGAGGGGCGGGATAGGGAGTGTGGGAGGGAGACGCAAAGAGGGAGGGGAAATGGGGATATATGTATACGTACAGCTGATTCACTTTTTTATACAGCAGAAAGTAACACAACATTGTAAGCAATTATACTCCAATAAAGATGTTAAAAAAGTTAAATTGTAATCAGCATAAAATAGGATATTACAGCTATAAGATGTTTTATGTAAGCCTCAGAATAATTACAAACAAAAAGCTGCAGAACATACATAAAAGATAAAGAAAACAAATCATACAATCACAAAAAGCCATCAAATCACAAAACAGGGAATTCCCTAGCAGTCCAGTGGTTAGGACTCCATGCTTACACTGCTGTGGGCATGGGTTCAATCCCTGGTCAGGGAACTAAAATCTAACAAGCCACAGGGTGAGGTAAATAAATAAATATTTAAAACCCACAAAACAGGACAACAAAAGAGGGAAAAAGGAACACAGAAAACACAAAATATTCAGAAAATGATTAACAAAATGGCAATAACAATCCTAACCTATCAATAGTTACTTTAAATATAAATTGAGTAAATTCTCCGATCAAAGGACATAGAGCAGCTGAATTGATTTAAAAAACAAAAACAAGATCCAACTATATACTGCCTATAAGAGGTTCATTTTAGTTTTAAGGGCATATTTAGGCTGAAAGTGAAAGAATGGAAAAAATATTCCAAGCAAATGGTAACCAAAGGAGAGCAGAGGTGGCTATACTTACATGAGACAATGAGACTTTAAGTTAAAAGCTGTCACAAGGGACAAAGTGTTCACACCTCTTTGATAACCTCATTCTCAATGGTGAAAAGCTATATAATGAAAAGAAAGTCAATTCATCAAGAAGATACAACTGTAAATATTTGTGGACCTAACATCAGAGCACCTAAATATGCAAAACAATATTAACACAACTGAAAGGAGAAATAAATAACAGTATAATAATAGTAAGGAACTTTTATATCCCATTGTCACAATGAAAATATCAACCATACAGAAAGTCAAAAAAGAAATATTGGACTTGAATTACACTTTAAACCAACTGGATCTAACAGACATACATAGAACACTCCATCCAACAGCAGAAGAATACACATTCTGCTCAAGTGCACAAGGAATATTCCCCAGGATTGATCACATGTTACATCACAAAACAAGTCTTAATAAATACAGGAAGACTGAAATCATATCAAGTATTTTTCTCACTGCAATGTTATGCAACTAGAAATCCATAACAGGAGAAAACTGGGAAATTCACAGATATGTCAAAATTAAACACAATGCTGAACAACGAATGTATCAAAGATGAAATCAAAAAGGAATAAAAAAGTATCTAGAGACAAATGAAAATAGAAACACAATGTACCAAGAGTAATGAGATGCAGCAAAGCAGTCCTAACAGGAAAGTTTATAGTGATAAATGCCTACGTTAATAAAAAAGAAAGACCTCAAATAAAAAATCTAACTTTATGTTCAAGGAACTAGAAGAATAAACTAAGCCCAAAGTTAGGAGAAAGAAAGGAAAAATAAAGATAAATAAAATAGAGAATAGGAAAACAATAGAAAAGATTAATGAAAGTAAGTTTGATTATTTGAAAGATTAAAATTGAAAAATCTTTACCTAGACTTACCAAGGAAAAATAGAGGACTCAAATAAATAAATTATAAATGAAAGAGGAGATATATCAACTAGATATATATAGAAATACAAAGGATCATATGAGACTACTATGAACAACTGTATGCTAACAAATTGTAGAACCTAGAAGAAATAAATAAATTCCTAGAAACCTACAATCTATCAGGACGGAATCATGAAGAAACAGAAAATCTAGATTGACTCATAACAAGTAAGGATATTAAATTAATAATTAAAAATCTCCCAACAAAGAATAGCCCAGAACTAAATGGCTTCTTATGTGAATTCTACGAAATATTTAAAGATTTAATTCCAAACCTTCTCAAACTCTTCCCAAATATTGAAAAGGAGGGAACACTTCCAACCTCACTTTACAAGACCAACATTACCCAGATACTAAAGCCAAATAGGACACTACTAAAAGAGAAAATTATGTCAATATTCTTGATGGGCAGAGATGAAAAAAATCCTCATCAAGATACTAGCAAACTCAAAGCACAATGAAAAGCTTATATGCCATGATCGAGGAAGGTTTATTCCCGGGATGCAAAGTTGCACATATACTTGAGACATGGGAAAAAGAGGAGTTTCTTGTCTAAGAGTACAAACTTTCAGTTATAAGATAAATAGGTTATGAGGATCTGTATACAGCATGATATCTATAGTTTAATAATGTTGTATTGTATACTGGAAATTTGCTAGTAGAGTAATTCTTAAATGTTCTCAGCAAACAAAAAAAGAAAAAAAATGTTAACTTTGTGAGATGATAGATGTGTTAATTAACTTGATTATGATAATCATTTCACAATGTGTATGTATATCAAATCATCATACTGTACACCTTAAGTATATACAATTTTATTTGTCAATCATACCTCAATAAATCTAGAGATAACATAAAATAAAAAATTTCCCAGAAAATAGTAAAATATAGGGGTCATACAAAGATCAAGATTCAGAATAGTAAAGAACTTTTCAAAAGCCACACTGAAAGAGGGAGATAATGGGGAAATACCTTCAAAATACTGAGCATAAATTACTTTCAACCTTGAACCCTGCACTCAGCTAAATCATTATTCAAGAATAGAATAAAGTTATTTTAATACATGCAAGATTTCAAAACACTTACCTTTGATGAACCAATTCTCAGGACATGCTCTGATAAAATAAAGACATAAAAATTTAAAAACCCATTATGTAAACAGAAAATACAACACAAAAAGGAAGAGGAGAAATCCTCAAGATGTCAGATCTATTATGAGAGAGCATTAGCAATAGAGGGCAACCAATGCAGATTAGAGCAGGTCAAAGGCACAGGAAGCTATTTCTTAAAAAAAAAAAAAGGAATGGGTAGAATATTGTGTTTAAGCATATAAAGTAGAAATTACACAAGTAGGGACAACATTGGGGATATTTGATGATAACTACATAGAAAGCTAAGAAAATGGGGATGGGGTGGGGAGAGGAAAATAATAAATCCAGACATTACAAAAAGTTAGTTGTACAAAAAGAAAAATAAGATGCCATATAGATTAGCTGTGAATAGTACTTAATAGTCATAGCAATGTAAACACTTAATATTGATGTAACAAAATTATATCACCATATTGAAAGATGTAAGTATATGATGATAGCAAAGGGATAGTTAAAAGAGAGCTAAGTCCTCAACTTTGATAGTGAAAATTAAATAGATAATACTAAAGCTGAGAAATCAACATAAGCATGTTATTTAGAGATACAGGGTTAAATGCTCAAAGATTTCATGAAAAGGGTAAATATGGGGTTGTCTCCAGGGAACGGGAATAAAAATAGTCTGGGGCTGCTTTTTTTTTAATGGTTTCCTACAAAACTATTTGACTCAATGTTATGTAGGTATATCATAACACATGGAATCAACCTAAATGTCCATTGACAGATGAATGGATAAAGAAGATGTGGTACATATTACAATGGAATACTACTCAGCCATAAGAAAGGAAGAAAGAAAGAATGCCATTTGCAGCAACATGGATGGACATAGAGATTATCATACTAAGTGAAGTAAGTCAGAAAGAGAAATACAAATACCATATGATACCACTTATATGTGTAATCTAAAATATGACACAAATGAACTTATCTACGAAACAGAAACAGACTCAGAGACACAGAGAACCAACTTGTGGTTGCCAAGGGAGCTGGGGGTGGAGGAGGGATGGATTGGGAGTTTGGGATCAGCAGATGCAAACAGAATGGATAAACAACAAGGTCCTACCGTATAGCACAGGAAACTATATGTAATATCCTGTGACATAATGGAAAAGAATATGAAAAATAATATATATATCTCAAATATATATATTCTGTTATATATATATATATAACTGAATCACTTTGCTGTAGAGCAGAAATTAACACAATATTGTAAATCAACTATAATTCAAAAATAAATAAATATATAATATATTTGGATATGGATATATACATATACATATATGTATAATGAAGGCATCTTTTGTATAAAAATTTAATCTAATTTTTTTTTTAAGTTTAAGAAATTAATTAGACAAACCCACATTAAGGGACATTTTACAAAACAACTGGTTTCAACTCTTCAAAAGCATAAATTAATAAAAATCAAAGAAAGGCTGAGGAACTGCTCCACATTAAAGTAAACTAAAGAAACATGATAACTAAATATAATAAATGACCCTGGACTAGATTCTGGAATAGAAAAAAGTTATTTAAAAGACATAATTGATACAATTCAATGCTAAATTTTCTGAATTTGATAACTGTATAGGAATTAGGTAAGAGAAAGTTCTTACTCAAAAAATATACACTTAAGTGTTTAGGGTAAAAAGTGATGTTATTTGAATTTGCTCCCCAATGGTGCAGCAAAAATACATGGCATATGCTAGGCACTATATTGTTTATATTTCATGCATTGTCTCATTAAAGACTTATAATAACAGATTCTATAGCTACTTCTATTTCACAGATTAATAAAATGAATCCCATAGAAACTCAAATATCCAATAAGTGGCAGAGTCAAGACTTGAATGCAAATCTGTTTCCCCCTCCAATTTTTCAACTGTCCACTTCTTTTTTTTAATAGACTTTAATTTTTTTTTTTTTTTTTTTGCAGTACATGGACCTCTCACTGTTGTGGCCTCTCCCGTTGCAGAGCACAGGCTCCGGATGCGCGGGCTCAGTGACCATGGCCCACAGGCCCAGCCGCTCCACGGCATGTGGGATCCTCCCAGACCGGGGCACGAACTCGTGTCCCCTGCATCGGCAGGCAGACTCTCAACCACTGTGTCACCAGGGAAGCCCTAATAGACTTTAATTTTGAGAACGACTTTAGATTTACAGAAAAAAATTAAATGTAGTGCAGAGAGTTTCCAAACACTCTAAGTCCCGCTTCCTCTATTATTAACAGCTTTCAGTATTATGGTACATATCTTACAATTAATGAACTAATATATTAAGTAAAGTCCATACTTTATTTAGATTTCCCCGATTTTTACCTAATGTCCCTTTTCTGTTGCAAGACTGCATCCAGGATACCATATTACATTTAACCATGACGTCTCTTAGGCATCTCTTGAATGTACAGCTTCAGAGAATTTCCTTTTTTATGATCTTGACAGTTTTGAAGGGTACTGATAGGATATTTTGTAGGATGCCCCTCTATTTTCTGATGTTTTTCTCATTAATAAAGTGGAGTTACAGATTTGGGGGAGGAAGACCACAGGCACAGAGTACCTCTTTATTACATTATATCAAAGGTATATACTATCAAAATGATCTATCACTGTTGATGTTGACCTTGATCACCTGGTTGCAGTATTGTTTGCCATGATCAAACACTGTATAGTTATTGTTTTCACCACTTTTTGTACTATACTCTTTAGAAGGAATTTACTATATAAATTATTTGGAATTAGTCTGTCTCTTCTTCCTCGTTTATTTATTCAATCATTTTGTTATGTCAGTATGGACTCATGGATATTTATTTTATGCTTTGGGTTATAATCCAGTATTACTTTCTTTATTCTGTTGCTCATATTGTCCAGCTTTGGCCATTGGGAGTTTCACCTAGCTCAACTTTTTTTCTCTTTCCAAATCCCTGGAAACATTTTTTATTGTTTCTATATCCTTTTTTTTTTCTGGGATGTCATATAATTGGAACCATACAGTATGTACTCCTAACAAACTAGCTCCTTTCACCTAGAAATATGCATTTGAGGTTCATTTATGTCTTTTTGTGGCTTGCTAGTTCATTTATTTGTATCACTGAAAAACATTCGTATCATAGTTTGTTTATCCATTTTCCTATTTAAAAATATCTTGGTGGTTTCCAGTTTGGAGAAATTATGAATAAAGCCACTGTAAACAATTGTGTGTGAGTTTTTGCATGGACATAACTTTTTAACTCATTTGGGTAAATATCTATTAGCATTTCTGCTGGATTTCATGGTAAAGCTATGTTTATTTTTGTAAGAAACTGCCAAACTGTCTTCCAGAATGTCCGTACAATTTTACTTTCTCACAGAAATGAATGAAGTTCCTGTTGCTATGACAGCTTTTGATATTGTCAGCTTTTTGGATACTAGCCATTCTAAAGGGTGTAGTATCTCATTATTCTTTTAATTTGCAATACCCTAACAACAAGTTGTGTTCAATATTTTTACAGGTTATTATTTGCATGTATGCTTATGTGTATACAAATTTTAAAAATCATTTAGGAGGTTTGTGAGATGAAATTTTTCCCATTTTTAATTGAGTTGTTTTGGGGTTGTTTATTTTCCTGTAACTGAGTTTTAAGCATTCTTTGTATACTTGAGGTAAAAGTCCTTTATCAGATATGTTCCCTTTTTATAGCCACACTACCTCTCCTCCACAAATTGAAAGAAGACAAGTAGCAGGTTATAGTCCATGCAGCCATGGAATTAGATTCAACATAAGGTTTAAGAAATTAATAATCAAGTATCAAGATGACATCAGAAAAACACGATGGAGTAGGGGACTCCAAAAAGCCTGTCTCTCCAGAAAATCAGTGAATAAGCTGGCAAAATCTGTCAAAATGAACTTTATTATAACACTGAAAAAAAAATCAAAAGTTTATAATAACTAGGAAAACACTTAAGGAAAAAAACACCTGAATAACAGTAAGGGAATTTTGTGTCATTGTAACTTAATCTATCCCCATTCACTGTTCCCCAGGTTGGTGGCAGTCTTAAAATCAATAGCTTGTGTTCTCAGTATAGATTCTCAACACCAGAGGGAGCAGGATGTGGTTGTTTCTTAAGACCTGTCTGGTGGTTTCCTGAAGGACCAGCTCAAAGAGTCTGTCTTTATTTCATCTAATTCAGACTTCCAGGGATGAGACAGTTACCCAAGGGAATTTATTAAAAATCTTTGAAGACAGATGCATTTGCTTCTGCTGCCAGGGACAAGGGATAAGAGTTGGGGAAAACAATAGACAAATCAAAAAGCATAGAAAGAAATGCTGGAGAAAGAGACACTTTGGGGAATAAGGAAAAGTATGTGGGAAAAGCACACACATACTCCTGGGAATTTAGAAGGCCATGCATATTCCAAGGGCTGAGCATATGCTTAGAAAATATTTGAGAAGGACCTATGGTCTCACCTCTGGTTGACTTTCAGGTTCTGGAAGGAAGGCTAAGGCAGAGGCATAAACTCCCTGGCTTAATGTTGAAGGCATTACCCAACAAAAACAGAACCCATATTAAATGAGTGGGAACTTATTTTTTAATTTTTCCATACATCTAAGGAAATCTCTCGAATCACAAGCTGGTTTCAGTTCCTACACATGACAAAGAATACAGACTTTACAAAATTAGTTCAGAAAAGTAATTAAACAACAACCACTACCAGCAGCAACAACAAACCCTGGGGAAGGGAAAGAATGTTATTTTCAGACTTGCCACTTTATAATATTCAAAACTCCAATTTTCAATAAAAAATTATGAGGAATGAAAAGAAACAAGAAACTATTTCTCATATAATGGAAAAGAATTAACTTGATAGAAACTATCCCTGAGAAAGCTGATGTTCCATTTACTAGACTAAGAATTTAAATCAACAATTTTATATATGCTCAGATAGTTTAAAGAAAGCCAGGTACAAAACAATAACAACAACTAAATGAAACAGTTAGAATTATGTCTCATGAAACAGAGAATATCAAAAAAGAGAGAAATTATACAAATGAACCAAATAGACATTCTGGAGTTGAACATTACAATAATGGAAATTCAAAGTTCACTATAATGGTTCAAAAGAAGGTTGAGCAGGCAGAAGAAAGAATCAGAAAGTATAAAATTACCCAATTACCTAATTACCCAATCTGAGGTGCAGAAAGAAAAACAGAATAAAAAGAATTGAACAGAGCCTGAGATCTGTGACCCAACATCAAGCATACCAACTTATGTATAATGGAAATTACAGAAATAGTGGAGAGAGAAACAGGAGCAGAAAGAATATTTAAAGAAATAATGGCAAAATCTTTCCAAATTTAATGAAAAGTATGGACCTACATTTCCAAGAAACACAATAAACTCCAAGTAAGATAAACTAAAAGAGATCCACAGCAAGAAACTTTATAATCAAAATGTAAAAAGCTAAAGACAAAAGGAGAATATTGAAGGCAGCAGAAGAGAGGTTATTTGTCACATACAAGTGATCTTCAATAAGATTAACAGTTGCTTTCTCATCAGAAACCATAGAGGCCAAAAGACAGTAGGATGACATGCTCAAAGTGCTGAAAGAAAAAGCTATCAAACAAGAAGAATTCTATATCTGATATAACTATCATTCAAAAACAAAGAGGAAATTAAGATTTTCCAAGTAGGAGACTTCCCTGGTGGTCCAGTGGTTAAGACTCTGCACTTCCACTTCAGGGGGCAGAGGGTTCGATCCCTGGTTGGGGAACTAAGATCCCGCATGCCATGTGGTGTGGCCAAAAAATAGAAAACAACAAAAATAAATAAATAAAGACTTTCCAAGTGAACAGAAAAATAATTTGTTCTAGTAGATCTGCCTACAAGAAATGCTAAAGAGAGTCCCTCAAGCTGAAATAGACAGACACTAGACAGTAGCCTAAGTACACATGAAGAAAATCAGTAAAGGTAACTATATAGGTAAATATATGTTTTATGGAAACAACATAAATGTCCATCAACAGATGAATGAATAAAGAAGATGTGGTATATATATATACAATGGAATATTATTCAGCCATTAAAAAGAATGAAATAATACCATTTGCAGTAACATGGATGGACACAGAGATTATCATACTGTGGCATAAGTCAGAAAGAGAAAGACAAATACCATATGATATCACTTATATGTAGAATCTAAAATACAACACAAATAAATATATTTACAAAAAAACCCACAAACTTACAGACATAGAGAACAGACTTGTGGTTGCCAAGGGGAAAGGGGGTTGGGGAGGGAAAAAAGAAATCAATAAATATTTTTTAAAAAGTCATTTTGGGCTTCCCTGGTGGCACAGTGGTTGAGAGTCTGTCTGCCGATGCAGGGGACACAGTTTCGTGCCCCAGTCTGGGAAGATCCCACATGGCGTGGAGCAGCTGGACCCATGAGCCATGGCCACTGAGCCTGCGTGTCCAGAGCCTGTGCTCCACAACGGGAGAGGCCACAACAGTGCGAGGCCCGCATACCACCAAAAAAAAGTCATTTTAATATTTATAACAACTTCTTTTCTATATGATTTAAAAGACAATTGCAGCTGGAGGAATCAAGATGGCAGAATAGAAGAACATGGAGTTCACCTCCTCACACAAATACATCAAAAATACATCTGCAGGTAGAACAATTCTCACAGAATACCTACTGAATGCTGGCAGAATATCTCAAACACCCAAAATCTCAAAAAAGATCTTCACATAACTGGGTAGACTGAAAGAGAGAGAGAAAAAAAGAAAAAGAATCAGGATGGGACCTGCACCCCTGAAAAGGAACTGTGCAAGAGGAAATGTTCCCTAACCCTGGGAAACCCCTTCACCTATGGGGAGATCAGCTGGGACAGAAAGGGAGCGTCAGAGGCTTGGAGGAGAGTGCAGCAGCTGGTTTGTAGCAGGCAGAACAGAGAGAGAACTACAGATGGTCAGTATCACTGACTTGTGCTCCCCAGCCTGAGACACATGCCCACTGGTGCAAGCAGAGAATGGGTGCTGAAACTCAGGCTTCAGAGGACAGACCCAGGGAGAGGACTGGGGTTGGCTGTGCAGAGGCAACCTGAAGTGGCTGGAGCATGGTACGGGCCACAGCTTGGGGTGTACTGGAAGAAACTTGGGCCCGCCATAGAAGCGAAGCACCATTGTGCATGAAGGGAAGGGCGGGACCTGCCATAGTGGCCTCTTTCTCAGTGCTTTCTCAGCTGGCACAGTGCTGTCTCTACAAGCTCTGGGAGTACACAAATGTCAGCATGTTGCCCACACATGTAGGCAGTGCCGAAATCAGAGCTGATCCCAGGGTCCATGTGATATAGGAAAAAGGGCTGAAATTTGAGCCCTCTTCCCACAACAGTGCAATCTGTGGATTTATGCCACCACCACCAGCTTTGTAAATTCAGCACCTCTGGGACATCAGAGTGGACAAAGGGTGCTCCTGTGACTGGGACAGTTCCAGCCTTAACATTTGTGGGCTTAGAGGGCACATGCATGTGGAGGCAGGGCCAGGGTCTGTGCTGTTTTCATAGCTCCCACAGCTGGTCCAGGTCCACGACTTCTGTGGCCCTGGTACCTGACTTCAGTGGATCTATGCCTATGGATCTCTGCTGGTGGCTTTGTGATCACAGTACCTGGGAGACACCAGGGCCAATTACCTGTATTCCCATGGTTGAGGTGGGGCCAAGGTTAGTGTGAACAACAGTGTACTGTGTAAGCCCACACAACAGGTGACACCACAGAGTGCACTCCCAGGTGGAAAGCTCCAACAGAAGAAACTCAGTGGCTCCTCTCCCAGCAGGATCCCTCAATCCCACCTACCTCACACCACAGCTCAGAAATGGATATAGGGGCATCTAGTCCCAGAACTAGGGAGCACACCCTCCCCCCCACCAACAGGGCAGTGATAACGACAGAGCAAAGAGGAGACCCCACTCAATAGCCAGTGCAGGCTCTGGTCATCACAACAGCAGTCACACCTCCTATCAAGGGGATAATGGCCAGCACACACTGAGAAAAGATGCAGTAGTCATCCATACTAAAAACAGCCCTCATACCAAAAATATTAAACCCACGCAGGCTACACAGGGACACTCCCACATAAAAACAGCCTTTCAAGACCACAGTAGATAACAGTTTCTCCTAAACTCATAGAGTCAGAGAAATATTAGTAAAATGAAGAAGCAGAGGAACCACTCCTAATTAAAAGATCAAAGGAATCTCCCTGAAAGAACAGTGAAACAGACCTCTTCAGTCCAACAGATGCCAAGTTCAAAAAGGAGATAATGAAAATACTGAAGGAATTAAGAAAGGCTATTTATAGAAATGCAGATTACTGTAAAAAGAACTATAAGCTCTAAAGAGGAACCAAGAAAAATTAGAAAATTCATTTGCTGAGATGAAAGGCAATGAATGGCATACTGAATAATGCAGAAGAATGAATAAGTGATCCGGAAGACAGAATAATGGAAATCGACCAATGAGAACAGCAGAAAGAAAGACAAATGAGGAAAAAAATGAAATCAATGTAAGAGAACTATAGGATAATATAAAGCATGCCAATCTATGCATAATAGGGATCCAGAAGGTGAAGAAAGAGAAAAAGGGATCAAAAATGTATTTGAAGAAATTATGGCTGAAAACTCCCCAAACCTAAAGAAGGAAACAGATATCCAGGTACAGGAAGCACAGAGAGTCTCAAACAAGATGAATGCAAACAGACCCACACTAAGACATATTATAATTAAAATGGCAAAACTTAAAAAATAAAGGAGGATTCTAAAGGCAACAAGAAGAAAACAAAGAGTTAATTACAAATGACCCCCCATAAGCCTATCAGCTGATTTCTCTACAGAAATGTTGCAGGCCAGAAGGGAGTGGCAAGATATATTCAAAGTCCTGAAAGGGAAAAATATGCAACCTAGGATACTCCACCCAGCAAGATTACCATTTAGAATAGAAGGATAGGTAAAGAGTTTCTCTGACAAATAAAAACTAAAAGAATATAGAGATAAAGAGTTTCTCTGACAAACAAAAACTGAAAGAATACAACTCTACTAAACCTATCCTAAAAGAAATATTAAAAGATCTTCTCCAAATAGAAAAGAATCAAGAATCTATAGGAAAGAGAAAAGTACAATTGGTAACTAAATCACTTAAATAAACAAGCACATTGATTAAAAATAATAAATTAATACATTTTTGTGAAAGTGATGATAACCACAATGAACACCATAGGGATAAACATGAAGATGTAAAAGAAGACATCAAAATCATACTATGGTGCAGGGGAGGTGTGGGGATTAAGAAAATGTAGATTTTTTTAGAATGTGTTTGAGCCTAAACAACATGCTGCTAAAACACCAGTGGGTCAAAAATGAAATCAAAGAAGAAATTTTAAAATACCTTGAGACAAATGACAATGAAAGCACAACCATACAAAAATCTATGAGATACAGCAAAAGCAGTTCAGGGATGAAAGTTCATAGTAATACAGGTCTTCCTCAAGAAACAAGAAAAATCTGAAATAAACAACCTAATCTACCACTTAAAAGAATTAGATCACTTTGTTATAAAGCAGAAACTAACACACCATTGTAAAGCAATTATTCCCCAATAAAGATGTTAAAAAAAAAAAGAATTAGAAAAAGAAGAACAAACAAAACCTAAAGCCAGCAGAAGGAAGGAAGTAAGATCAAAGAAGAAATAAATAAAATAGAGATTTTTTAAACAATAGAAAAAATCAATAAAAACAAGAGCTGTTTTTTTAAAGGGTAAATAAAATTGACAAACCTCTGGCCAGGCTCACCAAGAAGAAAAGAGAGAGAACCCAAATAAGCAAAATACGACATGAAACAGAAGAAATTACAAACAATGCCAAAGAAATACAAAAAAAACATGAGAATACTGTGAACAATAATATGTCAACAAATTGGACAACCAAGAAAAATGGAAAAGTTTCTAGAAATATACAGCCCAGAAAAGCTGAATTAAGAAGAAGCAGTCAACTTGAACAGACTTATCACTTGAAGTGAAAGAGAATCTGTAATATAGAAAAAGCTCCCTGCAAACAAAAGTACAGGACCAGATGGCTTGTAGGGAATTCTACCAAACACACAAAGAAGAATTTTACCAATCCTTCTCAAACTCTTCCAAAAGATTGAAGGGGAGGAAACACTCCCAAAGTTATTCTATGGGGACACCATCACCCTCACTACAAAAACAGAAAATTACAGGTCAATATCTTTGATGAATATTGATAAAAAAGTCTCAATGTATTAGCAAACTTAATCCAATAACACATTAAAAAGATCATATACCACAACAAAGTTAGATTCATCCGAGACTTACAAGGATGGTTCAACATGTGCACATCAGTGTGATACACCACACCAAAAAAACAAAAGACAAAAATCACATTATCGTCTCAGTAGATACAGGAAAAGCTTTTGATAAAATTCAACATCCATTCATGATAAACTCTTACCAAGGTGGGACTAGAGGGAACATATCTCAACATAATAAAAGCTAATTATGACAAACCCACAGCCAACATAATACTCAATGGTGAAAAGCTGAATGCCTTCCCACTAATATCTAGAACAAGACAAGGATGTCCACTATCACCACTTCTATTCAGCATAGTATTGGAAATACTAGCCACAGCAATCACACAAGAAAAAGAAATAAAATGTATCCAAATGGGAAGGGAAGTTGCAAAAGTGTCATTATATGCAGATGACATGATACTTTTTATAGAAAACCCTGGGGGATAGCTTCAAGATGGCAGAGGAGTAAAACGTGGAGATCACATTGCTCCCCACAAGTACATCAAAAATACATCTACATGTGGAACAATTCCTACAGAACACCTACTTAATGCTAGCAGAAGACCTCAGACTTCCCAAAAGGCAAGAAACTCCCCATGTACCTGGGTAGGGGAAAAGAAAAAAGAAAAGAGAGAGACAGAAGAATAGGGAAAGGACTTGCACCTGTGGGAGGAAGCTGTGAAGGAGGAAAACTTCCACACACTAGGAAGCCCCTTTGCTGGCATAGACGGCGGGTGGGCGGGGTAGAGGGGAAGCTTAGGAGCCATGGAGGAGAGCACAGCAACAGAGGTGCAGAGGGCAAAGTGGAGAGATTCCTGCACAGAGGATCAATGTCGACCAGCTCTCACCAGTCTGAGAGGCTTGTCTGCTCATCCACTGGGGCAGGTGGGGGCTGGGAGCAGAAGCTCTGGCTTTCGAGGTCAGATCACAGCGGGAGGACTGGGTTGGCTGTGTGAACATAGCCTGAAGGAGGCTAGTGCGCCACAGCTAGCTGGGAGGGAATCTGGTAAAATGTCTGGAACTGCCTAAGAGGCAAGAGACCATTGTTTAGGGGTGCATGAGGAGAGGGGATTTGCAGCACCTCCTAAATGAGCTCCAGAGATAGGCGCGAGTCATGGCTATCAGTGTGGACACCAGAGATGGGCACGAGACACTAAGGCTGCTGCAGCAGCCACCAAGAAGCCTGTGTGTAAGCACAGGTCACTATCCACACCTCCCCTCCCAGGAATATGTGTAGCCTACCACTACCAGGATCCCGTGATCCAGGGACAACTTCCCCAGGAGAATACACGTCATGCCTCAGGCTGTGGCAATGTCATGCCAGCCTCTGCCACTGCAGGCTTGCCCTGCATCTGATACCCCTTACCTACCCTGGCCTGAGTGAACCAGAACCCCCTAATCAGCTTCTACTTAAACCCTGTCTTGTCTAGGCAGGGAACAGACGGCCTCAGGTGACCTAAAAGCAGAGGTGGGGACAAATCCAAAGCTGAACCCCAGGAGCTGTGCGGACAAAGAAAAGAAAGGGTAATCTCTCCATGCAGCCTCAGGAGCAGTGGATTAAATCTTCACAATCAAATTGATGTACCCTGCATCTGTGGAATACCTGAATAGACAAAGAATCATCCCAAAATTGAGGCTGTGGACTTTGGGATCAACTGTAGACTTGGGGTTTACTTTCTGCATCTAAATTGTTTCTGGTTTTATGTTTATCTTAGTTTAGTATTTAGAGCTTATTATCATTGGTAGATTTGCTTATTGATTTGGTTGCTCTCTTCCTTTTATTTTTTAATATATATATTTTTTCCTTTTTCTCCTTTTGTGAGTGTGTATGTGTATGCTTCTTTGTGTGATTTTGTCTGTATAGCTTTATTTTTACCATTTGTCCTAGGGTTCTGTCTGTCTGCTTTTGTTTTGTTTTGTTTTATTTTTTTCACTATAGTTTTTAGGCTTGTTATCATTGGTGGATTTGTTTTTTGGTTTGGTTGCTCTCTTTTTCTTTCTTTTTTAAATTACTTTTTAATTTTTTCATTTAATAATTTTTTAATATTTTATTTTAATAACTTTTATTTTTCTTTCTCTCTTTCTATTTTTTTCCTCAACTTTCTTCTGAGCTGGGTGGTTGACAGAGTCTTGGTGCTCCAGCCAGGTGTCATGCCTGAGCCTCTGAGGTGGGAGAGCTGAGTTCAGGACATTGGTACACCAGAGACCTCCGGGCCCCATGTAATATCAGATGGTGAAAGGTCTCTCAGAGATCTCCATCTCAATGCTAAGATCCAGCTCCACTGAACGACCAGCAAGCTACAGTGCTGGACACTCTATGCCAACAACTAGAAAGACAGGAACACATTAGCAGAGAGGCTGCCTAAAATCATAATAAGTTCACAAACACCCCAAAACGCAGCACTGGACACGGTCCTAACCACCAGAAAGAAAAGATTCAGCCTCATTAACCAGAACACAGACACCAGTCCCCTCCATCAGGAAGCCTACACAACCCACTGAATCACCCTTACCCAACGGGGACAGGCATCAAAAACAATGGGACCTACAAACCTGCAGCCTCCAGAAAGGAAACCCCCAAAACAGTAAGTTAAGCAAAATAAGACGACAGAGAAATACACAGCAGATGAAGGAGCAAGGTAAAAGCCCAACAGACCAAACAAATGAAGAGGAAATAGGCAGTCTACCTTCACAATAATGATAGTAAATATGATCCAAAATCTTGCAAATAGAAAGGAGAAAATACAAGAAATGTTTAACAAAGAAGAAGTAAAGAGCAAAAAAAAAAAAAAAATGATGAACAACAAAATAAATGAAATTTAAAATTCTCTAGAAAGAATCAGAATAACTTAGGCAGAAGAACAGGTAAGTGACCTTGAGGATAAAGTAGTGGAAATAACTATTTCAGAGGAGAATAAAGAAAAAGAATGAAAAGAATTGAGGACAGTCTCAGAGGCCTCTGGTACAATGTTAAACACACCAACATTTGAATTATTGGGGTTGCAGAAGAGGAAGAGAAAAAGAAAGGGACTGAGAAAATATTTGAAGAGATTATAGTTGAAACTTCCCTAATATGGCAAAGGAAACAGTCAACCAAGTCCAGGAAGAACAGAGTCCCATACAGGATAAATCCAAGGAGAAACACAAAAAGACACATCAAAACTATCAAAAATTAAACACAAAGAAAAAATATTAAAGGCAGCAAGGGAAAAGCAAGAAATAATATATAAGGGAATCCCCATAACGTTAACAACTGAACTATCAGCTAACTCTGCAAGCAAGAAGGAAGTGGCAGGACATATTTAAAGTGATGAAAGGGAAAAACCTACAACCAAGACTACACTATCCAGAAAGGATCTCATTCAGATTCGATGGAGAAATTAAAATCTTTACAGACAAGCAAAAGCTAAGAGAATTCAGCACCACCAAACCACCTTTACAACAAATGCTAAAGGAACTTCTCTAGGCAAGAAACACAAGAGAAGGAAAAGACCTACAATAACGAACCCAAGACAATTAAGAAAATGGTAGTAGGAACACACATACTGATAACACCCTAAAAGGTAAATGGATTAGTTGCTCCCACCAAAAGACATAGATTGGCTGAATGGATAGAAAAAGAAAGACCCATATATATGCTGTCTACAAGAGAACCACTTCAGACCTAGGGACATATACAGACTGAAAATGAGGGAATGGAAAAAGATATTCCATGCAATCGGAAATCAAAAGAAAGCTGGAGTAGCAATTCTCATATCAGACAAAATAAACTTTAAAATAAAGACTGTATAAGAGATAAAGAAAGACACTACATAATGATCAAGGGAACAATCCAAGAAGAAGATATAAAAATTGTAAATATTTATGCACTGAACATAGGAGCACCTCAATATATAAGGTAAATGCTAAAGCCATAAAAGGGGAAATTGACAGTAACACAATTATAGTAGGGGACTTTAACATCCCACTTTCACCAATGGACAGATCATCCAAAATGAAAATAAATAAGGAAACACAAGCTTTAAATGATACATTAAACAAGATGGACTTAATTGATATTTATAGGACTTTCCATCCCCAAACAACAGAATACTCTTTCTTCTCAAGTGCTCATGGAACATTCTCCAGGATAGATCAGATGTTGGGTCACAAATCAAGCCTTGGTAAATTTAAGAAAATTGAAATCACTACAAGTATCTGTTCCGACCACAACACTATGAGACTAGATATCAAATACAGGAAAAAATTTGTAAAATAGCACAAACACATGTAGGCTAAACAATACACTACTAAATAACCAAGAGATCACTGAAGGAATAAAAGACGAAATCAAAAAATACCTAGAAACAAATGACAATGAAAACACGACAACCCAAAACCTATGGGATGCAGCAAAACAGTTCTAAGAGGGAGGTTTATAACAATACGATTCTACCTCAAGAACCAAGAAACAACTCAACTAAACAACCTAACCTTAAACCTAAAGCAATTAGAGAAAGAAGAACAATAAAACCCCAATGTTAGAAGAAGGAAAGAAACCATAAAGGTCAGATCAAAAATAAATGTAAAAGAAATGAAGGAAACAAAAGCCAAGATCAATAAAACTAAAACCTGGTTCTTTGAGAAGTTAAACAAAATTGATAAAACATTAGCTAGAATCATCAATAAAAAAAGAGAGAAGACTCAAATCACTAGAATTAGAAATGAAGGAGAAGTAACAACTGACACTGCAGAAATACAAAGGATCATGAGAGATTACTACAAGCAACTATATGCCAATACATTGGACAACCAGGAAGAAATGGACAAATTCTTAGAAAAGCACAACCTCCTAAGACTGATCCAGGAGGAAATAGAAAATATAAACAGAGCAATCACAAGCACTGAAAATGAAACTGATTAAAATCTTCCAACAAACAAAAGCCCAGAACCAGATGGCTTCACAGGTGAATTCTATCAAACATTTATGGAAGACCTAACACGTATCCATCTCAAAATCTTCCAAAATATAGCAAAGAGAGGAACACTTCCAAACTCATTCTATGAGGCCACCATCACCCTGATACTAAAGCCAGACAAAGATGTCACACAAAAAAGAAAACTACAGACCCATATCACTGATGAACATAGATGCAAAATCCTCAACAAAATGCTAGCAAACAGAATCCAACAGCACATTAAAAGGATCATATAACATGATCAACTGGGGTTTATGACAGGAATGCAAGTATTCTTCAATATACCCAATCACTGTGATACATCATATTAACAAATTAAAGGATAAAAACCAAATAATCATCTCAATAGATGCAGAAAAAGCTTTCTAAAAAATTCAACACCCATTTATGATAAAAACTCTCCAGAAGGTAGGCATAGAGGGAACTTACCACCACATAATAAATGCCATATATGACAAACACACAGCCAACATCATTCTCAATGATGAAAAACTGAAACCATTTCAATGATTTGAAATGATCAGGAACAAGACAAGCTTGTTCAGGATCAGGAACAAGACAAGCTTGCCCATTCTCACCACTTTCATTCAACATAGTTTTGGAAACTGTAGCCACAGCAATCAGAGAAGAAAAAGAAATAAAAGAATCCAAACCGGAATAGAAGTAAAACTTACTCTTTGCAGATGTCATGATACTATAACTAGAGAATCCCAAAGATGCTACCAGAAAACTACTAGAGTTAATAAATGAACTTGGTAAAGTAGCAGGATACAAAACTAAGGCAGAGAAATCTCTTGCATTCCTATACACTAATGATGAAATATCTGAAAGTGAAATTAAGGAAACACTCTCATTTACCATTGCAACAAAAAGAATAAAATACCTAGAAATAAACCTACCTAAGGAGACAAAAGACCTGTAGGCAGTAAACTATAAGACACTGATGCAAGAAATTAAGGATTATACAAAGAGATCCATGTTCTTGGACTGAAAGAATCAACATTGTGAAAATGACTATACTACCTAAAGCAATCTACAGATGTAATGCAATCTGTTTAAAACTACCAATAGCCTTTTTCGCAGAACTATAACAAACAATTTCACAATTTGTATGGAAATGCAAAAGACTCTGAATAGCCAAAGCAATCTTGAGAAAGAAAAACGGAGCTGAGGGAATCAAGTTACAGTAATCAAGACAGTATGGTACTGGCACAATAACAGAAATACAGATCAATGGAACAGGATAGATAGCCCAGAGATAAATCCACACACATATGGTCACCTTACCTTTGATAAAGGAGGCAAGAATATACAATGGATAAAAGACAGTCTCTTCAATAACTGGTGCTGGGAAAACTGGACAGCTACATGTAAAATAATGAAATTAGAACACTGCCTAACACCATACACAAAAAGAAACTCAAAATGCATTAAAGTCCTAAATGTAAAGCCAGACACTTTAAAACTCTTAGAGGAAAACATAGGCAGAACATTCTATGACATACATCACAGCAAGACCCTTTTAGATACATCTCCTAGAGAAAGGAAATCAAAACAAAAATAAACAAATGGGACCTAATGAAACTTAAAACCTTTTGCATAGCAAAGGAAACCGTAAACAAGATGAAAAGACAACTATCAGAATGGGAGAAAATATTTGCAAATGAAGCAATTGAGAAAGGAATAAGCTCCAAAATATATGGGAAGCTCATGCAGCTCAGTATCAAAAAAACAAACAACCAAATCCAAAAATGGGCAGAAGATCTAAATAGATATTTCTCCAAAGAAGATATACAGGTTGTCACCAAACACATGAAATGTTGCTCAACATCACTAATCATTAGAGAAATGCAAATCAAAACTACAATGAGGTATCACCTCTCACCAGTCAGAATGACCATCATCAAAACATCTACAAACAATAAATGCTGGAGAGGGTTTGGAGAAAAGGGAACCCTCTTGCAGTGTTGGTGGGAATGTAAATTGATACAGACACTATGGATAACAGTATGGAGGTTCCTTAAAAACTAAAAATAGAACTACCATATGACCCAGCAATCCCACTACTGGGCATATACCCTGAGAAAACCATAACTCAATAAGAGTCATGTACCACAATGTTCATTGCAGCTCTATTTACAATAGCCAGGACATGGAAGCAACTTAAGTATCTATCGACTGATGAACGGATAAAGAAGATGTGACACATATATACAATGGAATATTACTCAGCCATAAAAAGAAATGAAATTGATTTATTTGTAGTGAGGTGGATGGACTTCGAGACTGCCATACAGAGTGAAGTAAGTCAGGGAGAGAAAAACAAATACCGTATGCTAACACATATATTTGGAATTTAAAAAAAAAGGTTCTGATGAACCTAGGGGCAGGACAGGAATAAAGATGCAGATATAGACAATGGACTTGAGGACACAGGGAGCGGGAAGGGTAAGCTGGGATGAAGTGAGAGTGGTATGACATATATACACTACCAAATGTAAAATAGATAGCTAGTGGGAAGCAGCCACATAGCACAGGGAGATCAGCTTGGTGCTTTGTGACCACCTAGAGGGGTGGGATAGGGAGGGTGGGAGGAAGACACAAGTGGGAGGAGATATGGGGATATATGTTTATGTATACCTGATTCACTTTGTTATAGAGCAGAAACAAACACATCATTGTAAAGCAATTATACTCCAATAAAGACGTTAAAAAAAGGAAAGAAAATCCTAATGACTCCACATAAAACCTATTAGAACTAATAAATGATTTCAAGAAGGTAGCAGGATACAGGGTTAACATATAGAAATCTGTTGCATTTCTTTACACTAACAATGAAATATCAGAAAGGAAAAGTAAAAACAATCCCTTTTAAAATCACATCCAAAAAATAATATAATACTAAAAATAAACCTGATCAAGAAGGTGAAAGACTTATATGCTGAAAACTATAAAACACTGATAAAGCCTTCAAAAAAGGTGATTCAAAGAAGTGGAACTATATCCAACGTTCTTGGATTGAAAGAATTAATATTGTTTAAATGGACATATTACCCAAAGCAGTCTACAAATTTAATGTGATCCCCATCAAATGACCACTGATATTTTTCACAGAACTAGAACGAATAATCCTGAAATTTATATGGAAGCCTAAAAGGCACATAATTGCCAAAACAACCTTGAGGAAAAAGAACAAAGCAGGAAGCATTACCCTCCCAGACTTCACACAATACTACAAAGTTTCAGTAATGAAAACTGTGGTATTGGCTGGCACAGAAACAGACATATGGATCAATGGAAAGGAATAGGGAGCCCAGAAATAAATCCATACTCCTATGGATAAATCCATATGTCAATTCATCTTCAGCAAAGGAAGCAAAAATATACCATGGGGAAAAGACAGTTTCTTCAGCAAGTGGTTCTGGGAAAGCTGGACAGCCACATGTAATTCAATGCAGTTAGAACACTCCCTCAAACCAAACACAATAATAAACTTAAAATGGCTTAAAGACTTAAATAAGACATTACACCATAAAACTCCTAGAAGAGAACATAGGCAAAACATTCTCTGACATAAATCATACCAATGTTTTCTTAGGTCAGTCAACCAAGGCAATAGAAATAAAAGCAGAAATAGACAAATGGGACCTAATCAAACTTATAAGCTTTTGTAGAGCAAGGAAACCATAACATAAGGAAAAGACAACCTACAGACTTGAAGAAAATATTTCCAAATAATGTGGCCGACAAGGGCTTAATTTACAAAATACACAAACAGCATATACAACTCAATGACAAAAAAACAAACAACGCAATCAAGAAATGGGCAGGAAACCTAAACAGACATTTCTCCAAAGAAGACATACAGATGGCCAGTAGACACAAGAAAAGATGCTCAACATCACTAATTATTAGAGACATGCAAATCAAAATTACAATGAGTTACCACCTCACACCAGTCAAAATGGCCATCATTAAAAACTCTACAGGGCTTCCCTGGTGGTGCAGTGGTTGGGAATCTGCCTGCCGATGCAGGGGACGTGGGTTCGTGCCCCCGTCTGGGAGGATCCCACATGCCACGGAGCGGCTGGGCCAGTGAGCCATGGCCACTGGGCCTGCGCATCTGGAGCCTGTGCTCCGAGGCGGGAGAGGCCACAATGGTGAGGGCCCGGGTATCCCTCCCCCCCCAAAAAAAAATAAATAAAAACTCTACAAATAACAAATGCTGGAGAGAGTGTGGAGAAAAGTGAACCTTCCTACACTGTTGGCGGAAATGTAAATTGGTGCAGCCACTATGGAACAGTATGGAGGTTCCTCAAAAAACTAAAAATAGAGTTACCATATGATCCAGCAACCCTACTCCTGGGCATATATCCAGACAAAACTATGAACATAAGGGTGTATGTATCTTTATGAATTATAGTTTTGTCTGGCTCTCTATTCTGTTCCATTGATCCATAAATGTCCATTGACAAATGAATGGATAAAGAAGATGTGGTATGTGTATACACACACACACAATGGAATATTACTCAGCCATAAAAAAGAATGAAGTAATGCCATTTGCAGCAACATGGATGGACCTAGAGTTTAGCATACTAAGTGAAGTAAGTCAGAAAGAGAAAGACAAATACCATATGATATTATTTACATGTGGAATCTAAAATATGACACAAATGAACTTATCTAAGAAAAAAAACCAGACATAGAGAACAGACTTGTGGTTGCCAAGGGAGAGGGGGGTGGGGGAGGGTTGAATTGGGAATTTGGAACGAGCAGATGCAAACTACAATATATGGAATGGATAAACAATAAAGTCCTATTGTATAGTATTAGATAGCACAGGGAACAATATTCAAAATCCTGTAATAAACCATAATGGAAAAGAATACATGTGTGTGTGTGTGTGTATATATATATATATCAGAATCACTTTGCTGTACACCAGAAACTAACACAATATTGTAAATCAACTGTAATTCAATTAAAAATTACATATAATTATAAATCTATGTAGATAGTCACAGAATGTATAAAGATGTAATGTGTAACAAAATAAAGAGGAGAATGAATTATATAGAAGCAAAATTTTATATATTATTGAAACTAAGTTGGTATTAACTAGAACTAGAGTGTTTTAAATTAAGACATTAATTGTAATCTCTAGGTTAATACCTAAGAAAATAACCTTAAATTAAATTGTACTTTAGTATAGTAAAAGAAATGAGAAGGGAGTCAAAATGGTACACTAAAAAATATCTAACAGAAGAGGAAGCAGTAAGGGAGGATATGTGGAACAGAAGAAAAGATATAAGACATATAGAAAACAAATAGCAAAATGGAAAAAGTAAGTTTTTCTTATACATAATTACATGAAATGTAAATATATTAAAATCTCCAGTTAATAGGCAAAAATTGGCAACAAAAATGTTCCAATTAGTGCAGGTTTGATCCTGGTCAGGGAGCTAAGATCCCACATGCCTCAAAAAAACAAAACATAAAACAGAAGCAATACTGTAACAAATTCAATAAAGACGTTAAAAAAAGTTCCAATTATATGTTGTCTACAAAAGACTCACTTTAGATCCAAAGACACAAGTAAGT
This sequence comes from Tursiops truncatus, assembly GCF_011762595.2. NCBI lineage: Eukaryota > Metazoa > Chordata > Mammalia > Artiodactyla > Delphinidae > Tursiops > Tursiops truncatus. Next base: position 37,032,098 of record NC_047052.1, on the reverse strand, counting down.
TAAAAGTGAAAGGGTGGAAAATATATTCCATGAAAACAGTAAGCAATAGAAAGCTAGAGTGGATATATTAATATCAGACAAAATTTAAGACAAAAATTGTTACAGGAGACAAAAAAAGACATTATATATTGATGAAAAAATTGGCCATCAGGAATAAACAATTATAAACACATATGCACCTAACAGAGACCCATATACATGAAGCAAATATTGATGGAGTTGAAAGGGAAAACAGTTCAACAATAATAATTATAGATATCAATACTCACTCTTTCAATAACTGACAGAACTAGTAGACAGAAGAGCAAAAAGTATATAGAGAACTTGAACAACATATAAAGCTAACTAGACCCAACAGACATATATAGATCCCTCCACTCCAAAACAGAACAATACATATTTTTCTCAAGTCTGCATGGAATATTCTCCAGAATGGAACATATGTTAGGCTTAAAAAGTCTCAATAACTTTAAAAAGACTGAAATCAAACAAAGTATCTTCTCTAAACACAATGGAATGAAATTAGAAAATTGTCTGGAAAATTGAAAAATATGCAGAAATTAAACAACACTGTCTCAAACAACAACTGTGTCAAATAAAAATCACAAGGGAAATTGGAAAATGATTTCAGACAAATTAAAAATGAAATTACAATATATCAAAATTTAAGGGATGCAGCAAAAGTGGTGTTCAGAGGAACATTTATATCTACAAAGCCCTACATTTAAAAAAATATCTCAAATCAATAGCCAAATTCTACCATAAGGAACTATGAAAAGAATATAAAACTAAACCCAAAGCAAGCAGAAAAAGGAAATAATACATATTATAATGGAAATAAATAAAATAGAGAATAGAAAACCAACAAAGTCAATGAAACCAAAAGCTGATTCTTCAAAATGATCAATAAAATTAATATACCTTTAGCTAGACTGACAAAGAACAAAAGAGAAAAATGCAAATTATTAAAATCAGGAATGAAAATAGAAATATTACTATTGACTTTACTGAATAAAAAGGATTATAATAGAATACAATGAACAATTCTATGCAATGGAAAAAATGGGCAAACTTCTAGAAATATACAAACTATCAAAATGAACTAAAATAGAAATGTAAAATATGAATATACCTATAAAAAGTAAAAAGATTATATCAGTAATCAAAAAACCTTACCACGAAGTCTTGTACCAGATGGCTTCACTGCTGAATTGTACCAAACATTTAAAGAAATATTAATACAAATTCTTCATAAACCCTCCCCAAAACAAAAGATGGGGTAATACCTCTCAGCTCATTCTATGAAGACAGTAAAACCTAAGTCAGACAAAGACATCACAAGAAAACTATAGACAAATATCCCTTATGAATACAGATGCAGAACTTCTCTTAAAGTATTAGCAAACCAAATCCAGCAGAATATTAAAAGATTATACACAATGACCAAGTGATATTTATCCCAGGAGCGCAAGGGAAGTTCAAAATATAAAAATCAATCAATATAATCTACTATATAAATAGAATAAAGGAACAAAGCCACATGATCATCATGACTGATGCCGTGTATTAGTCTTCTCAGGCTGCCATAATAGAATACCACAAAGTGGGCTGCTTAAACAACAGAAATTTATTTTCTCACAGCTCTGGAGGCGGGAATTCCAAGATCAAGCTGCCAGCAGGATTGGTTTGTTGTGAGGACTTTTTCTTCCTGACTTGCAGATGGTTGCCTATTCACTGAATCCTTACATGGCCTGTTCTCAATGTATGCACACTTCTAGTGTTTGTTCCTCTTCTTATAAGGACAGCAGCACTATAGGATTACAGCTCCATTCTTTTTTTTTTAATTGGGGTATAGTTGCTTTACAATGTTGTGTTAGTTTCTGTTGTACAGCAAAGTGAATCAGCTATATGTATACATATATCCCCTCTTTTTTGGATTTCCTTCCCATTTAGGTCACCACAGAGCACCGAGTAGAGTTCCCTGTGCTATACAGTTATCTAGTTATCTATTTTATACATATTAGTGTATATATGTAAATCTCAATCTCCCAGTTCATCCAACCCCCCTTTATACCCTTGGTGTCCATACATTTGTTCTCTATCTCTCTATGTCTATTTCTGCCTTGCAAACAAGTTCATTTGTACCATTGTTCTAGATTCCACATATATGCCTTACATATGATATTTGTTTTTCTCTTTTGAATTACATCACTCTGTATGACAGTCTCTAGATCCACCCACATTTCAACAAATGACCATTTCATTCGTTTTTATGGCTGAGTAATATTCCATTTTATATATGTACCACATCTTCTTTATCCATTCATCTGTTGATGGACACTTAGGTTGCTTCCATAACCTGGCTATTGTAAATAGTGCTGCAATGAATATTGGGGTGAGTGTGTCTTTTTGATTATGGTTTTCTCAGGGTATATGCCCAGTAGTGGGATTGCTGGGTCATATGGTAGTTCTATTTTTCATTTTTTAAGGAACCTCCATACTGTTCTCCATAGTAGCTGTATCAATTTACATTCCCACCAACAGTGCAAGAGGGTTCCCTTTTCTCCACACCCTCTCCAGGGTTTATTGTTTCTAGATATTTGATGATGGCCATTCTGACCGGTGTGAGGTGATACCTCATTGTGGTTTTGACTTGCATTTCTCTAATGATAAGTGATATTGAGCATCCTTTCATATTTGTTGGGAATCTGTGTGTGTTTGTTTGGAATCTGTGTCTTCTTTGGAGAAATGTCTGTTTAGGTCTTCTGCCCATTTTTGGATTGGGTTGTTTGGTTTTTTGATATTGAGCTGCATGAGCTGCTTGTATATTTTGGAGATTAGTCCTTTGTCAGTTGCTTTGTTTGCAAGTATTTTCTCCCATTCTAAGGGCTGTCTTTTCTTCTTCTCTATGGTTTCCTTTGCTGTGCAAAAGGTTTTAAGTTTCATTAGGTCCCATTTGTTTATTTTCCTTTTCATTGCCATCTCTCTAGGAGGTGGGTCAAGAAGGATCTTGCTGTGATTTATGTCATAGAATGTTCTGCCACTGCTTTCCTTTAAGTGTTTTATAGTGTCCAGTCTTACATTTAGGTCTTTAACCAATTTTGAGTTTATTTTTGTGTATGGTGTTAGGAAGTGTTCTAATTTCATTCTTTTACATGTAGCTGTCAAGTTTCCCAAGCACTACTTATTGAAGAGGCTGCTTTTTCTCCATTGCATATTCTTACATCCTTTGTCAAAATAAGGTGACTATATGTGCGTGGGTTTATCTCCAGGCTTTCTATCCTGTTCCATTGATCCATATTTTTGTTTTTGTGCCAGTACCATACTATCTTGATCACTGTAACTTTGTAGTATAGTCTGAAGTCAGGGAGGCTGATTCCTCCAGCTCCATCTTTTTTTTCTCAAGATTGCTTTGGCTATTTGGGGTCTTTTGTGTTTCCATACAAATTGTAAAATTTTTGTTCTAGTTCTGTGAAGATGCCAGTGGTAATTTTATAGGGATTGCATTGAATCTGTAGATTGCTTTAAGTAATATAGTCATTTTGACAATACTGATTCTTCCAATCCAAGAACATGGTATATCTCTCCATCTGTTTGTGTCATCTTTGATTTCTTTCATCAGTGTCTTATACTTTTGTGAGTACAGGCCTTTTATCTCCTTAGGTAGGTTTATTCCTGAGTATTTTATTTTTTTTGTTGCATTGGTGAATGGGATTGCTTCCCTAATTTCCCTTTCTGATCTTTTGTTGTTAGTGTAGAGGAATGCAGGAGATTTCAAAACTTTACCAAATGCACTGATTAGCTCTAGTAGTTTTCTTGTGGCATCTTTAAGATTTTCAATGTATAGTGTCATGTCATCTGCAAACAGTGATTTCCAATTTGTATTCCTTTTATTTCTTTTTCTTCTCTGATTGCTGTGGCTAGGACTTCCAAAACTATGTTGAATACTAATTGTGAGAGTGGACATCCTTGTCTTGATCCTGATCTTAGAGGAAATGCTTTCAGTTTTTCACCATTAAGAATGATATTTGCTGTGGGTTTGTTGTATATAGCCTTTATTATGTTGGGGTATTTTCCCTCTATGCCCACTTTCTGGAGAGTTTTTATCATAAATTGGTGTTGAATTTTGTCAAAAGCTTTTTCTGCATCTATTGAGATGATCATATGGTTTTGATTCTTCAATTTGTTAATAGGGTGTATCACATTGATTGATTTGTGTATATTGAAGAATCCTTGCATCCCTGGGAGAAATCTCACTTGATCATGGTATATGATCCTTTTAATGTGTTTATGGATTCTGTTTACTAATATTTTGCTAGTATTGCTGAGGATTTTTGCGTCTATATTCATCAGTGATATTGGTCTGTAATTTTCTTTTTTTGTGCTATTTTGTCTAGTTTTGGTGTCAGGGTGATGGTGGTCTCATAGAATTAGCCTGGGAGTGTTCCTTCCTCTGCAGTTTTCTGGAAGAGTTTGAGAAGGATAGGTGTTAATTCTTCTCTAGAAGTTTGATAGAATTTGCCCGTGGAGCCATCTTGTCCTAGAGTTTTGTTTTTAGGAAGTTTTAAAATCACAGTTTTAACTTGTTACATATGATTGGTCTGTTTATATTTTCTATTTCTTCCTGGTTCAGTCTTGGAAGATTATACATTTCTACGAATTTGTCCACTTCTTCCAAGTTTTTCATTTTAGAGGCATATAGTTACTTGTAGTAATCTCTTATGATCCTTCGTATTTCTTCAGTGTCTGTTGTAACTTCTTTTTCATTTCTAATTTTATTGATTTGAGTTCTACCCCTCTCTTGATGAGTCTGGTTAAAGATTTATCAATTTTGTTTATCTTCTCAAAGAACCAGCTTTTAGTTGTATTGATCTTTGCTACTGTTTTCTTCATTTCTATTTCATTTATTTCTGCTCTGATATTTATGGTTTCCTTCCTTCTACCAAATTTGGGGGGGGGGTGTTTTTGTTTTTTAATTTTTTACTTCTTTATTGGAGTATAATTGCTTTACAATCTTGTGTTAGTTTCTCCTGTATAAAAAAGTGAATCAGCTATATGTGTACATATATTCCCTCCCTCTTAAGCCTCCCTCCCACCCTCACTATCCCATCCCTCTAGGTGATCTGACATCCCTGTGCTATGCAGCTGCTTCCCTCTAGTTATCTATTTTACATTTGGTAGATGAGGTGTGAGAGTTGCACTGACATATATACAACCAAATGTAAAATAGATAGCTAGTTTATTATTGTTTTTGTTTGTTCTTCTTTCTCTAGTTGCTTTAGGTGTAATGTTAGATTATTTATTTGAGATTTTTCTTGTTCCTTGAGGTAGAATTGCATTGTTATAAATTTCCCTCTTAGAACTGCTTTTGCTGCATCCCATAGGTTTGGGGTCCTCGTGTTTTCATTGTCATTTGTTTCTAGGTATTTTTTGATTTCCTCTTTGATTTCTTCAGTGATCTCTTGGTTACTTAGTAGTGCATTGTTTAGTCTCCATGTGTTCGTACTTTTACAGTTTTTTTTTTTCTGTAAATGATTTCTAATCTCATAGTGTTTTGGTCAGAAAAGATGTCTGATACAACTTCAAATTTCTTAAATTTACCAAGTATTGATTTCTGGTCCAACATGTGATCTATCCTGGAGAATGTTCCATGTGTACTTGAGAAGACCTTGTATTCTGCTGCTTTTGCATGGAATGCCCTATAAATATCAATTTAGTCTATTTGGTCTAATGTGTCATTTAAGGCTTGTGTTTCCTTATTAATTTTCTGTCCAGGTGATCTGTCCATTGGTGTTAGTGGGGTGTTAAAGTCCCCCACTATTGTGTCACTGTCCATTTCCCCATTTATGGCTATTAGCATTTGCCTTATGTATTGAGGTGCTCTTATGTTGGGTGCATATATATTTATAATTGTTATATCTTCTCCTTGGATTGATCCCTTGATCATTATGTAGTGTCCTTCCTTGACTGTTGTAACAGCCTTTTTTTTTTTTTTAACATCCTTGTTGGGTATAATTGCTTTACATTTTTGTGTTAGTTTCTGCTGTATAACAAAATCAATCAGCTATACGTATACATATATCCCCAAATCTCTTCCCTCTTGCATCTCCCTCCCACCCTCCCTAACCCACCCCTCTAGGTGGTCACAAAGCACTGAGCTGGTCTCCCTGTGCTACATGGCTGCTTTCCACTAGCTATCTATTTTACATTTGGTAGTGTATATATGTCAATGCCACTCTCTCACTTCTTCCCAGCTTATCCTTCACCCTCCCCCTGCCCTCACGTCCATTCTCTACATCTGCATCTTTATTCCTGTCCTGCCCCTAGGTTCGTCAGAACCATTTTTTTTTTTTTAGATTCCATATATATGTGTTAGCATATGGTATTTGTTTTTCTCGTTCTGACTTACTTCACTCTGTATGACAGACTGTAGGTCCTTCCACCTCACTACAAATAACTCAATTTCATTTCTTTTTATAACAGCCTTTATTTTAAAGTCTATTTTCAGATACAAGTATTGCTACTCCAGCTTTCTTTTGATTTCCATTTGCATGGAATATCTCTTTTCCATCCACTCACTTGCAGTCTGTAGTCCCTAGGTCTGAAGTGGGTCTCTTGTAGACAGCATATATATGGGTCTTGTTTTTGTATCCATTCAGCCAGCCAGCGTCTTTTTGTTGGAGCATTTAATCCACTTACATTCAAGGTAATTATCGATATGCATGTTCCTATTACCATTTTCTTAATTATTTTGGGTTTGTTTTTGTAGGTCTTTTTCTTCTCTTGTGTTTCCCATTTAGAGAAGTTCCTTTAGCATTTGTTGTAAAGCTGGTTTTGTGGTGCTGAATTCTCTCAGCTTTTGCTTGTCTGTAAAGCTTTTGATTTCTCCATTAAATCTGAATGAGATCCTTGCTGGTAGAGTAGTTTTTGTTGTAGGCTTTTCCCTTTCATCACTTTAAATATATCCTGCCACTCCCTTCTTGCCTGTAGAGTTTCTGCTGAACAATCAGCTGATAACCTTATAGGGATCTCTTTGTATGTTATTTGTTGCTTTTCCCTGCTGCTTTTAATATTTTTCTTTGTATTTCATTTTTTGTTAGTGTGATTAATATGTGCCTTAGCATGTTTCTCCTTTGGTTTATCCTGTATGGGACTCTCTGCAAGTCTTGGACTTGATTGACTGTTTCCTTTCCCATGTTTGGGAAGTGTTCGACTATAATCTCTTCAAAAATTTTCTCAGACCTTTCTCTTTCTGTTGTTCTTCTGGGACCCCTATAACTCGAATATTGGTGCATTTAATGTTGTCCCAGAGGTCTCTGAGACTGTCCTCAAATCTTTTTTTTTTCTTCTCATTCTTCTTGCTCTCTGGTAGCTATTTCCAGCATTCTATCTTTCAGCTCACTTATCCGTTCTTCTGCCTCAGTTATTCTGCTATTGATTCAGTCTAGAGTATTTTTAATTTCAGTTATTTTATTGTTCATCACTGTTTGTTCTTTCATTCTTCTAGGTCCTTGCCAAACGTTTCTTATATTTTGTATATTGTATTTTGAGATTTTGGATCACCTTTACTATCATTACTCTGAATTCTTTTTCAGGTAGATTGCCTATTTCCTCTTCATTTATTTGGTCTGGTGGGGTTTTACCTTGCTACTTCGTCTACAACATGTTTCTCTGTTTTCTCATTTTGTTTAACTTACTGTGTTTGGGATCTCCTTTCTGCCAGCTGCTGGGTTGTAGTTCCTCTTGCTTCTGGTGTCTGCCCCCAGTGGGTGTCGCTGGCCCAGTGGCTTGTGTAGGCTTCCTTGTTGAAGGGGGGAACTTGTGCCTGTGTTCTGTTGGGTGTATCTGGATCTTCTCCCTCTGATGGGCAGGCCCACATCAAATGGTGTGTTTTAAGGGGTTTGTGAGCTTAGTGTGACTATAGGCAGCCTGTCTGCTAGTGGGTGGGGTTGTGTTCCTGTCTTGGTAGTTGTTTGGAGTGATGCATCCAGCACTTGAGCTTGCTGGCCATTTGGTGGAACTGGGTCTTGGTGTTGAGATGGAGACCTCTGGGAGAGCTCTCACCAATTAATATTCCCTGGGGCTGGGAGTTCTGGCAATCCAGCATCCTGGACTCCACTATCCCACCTCAGAGGCTCAGACCTGACCCCTAGTTGGAGGACAAAGACCCTGCAAGCCACATGGTGTGGAAGCAAAAAAGAAAAAAGAAGAAGAAGAAAATGAATAGACAAACAAAACCCCAAGACAAATGGTAACAGTGAAACCAAACAGACAAAAACACAGAAACACATAAACAAAAAATGAGGGGAAAAATGATAAAACAAAAAAGAAAAGAGCAACCAAACAAACACAAAAATGAAAGCTAACAATAAAAACTAAACTAACAAAAACAAAAAAACAAATCTAAAGCAGAAAGCAAACTAAAAAAAGGCTAAGAAAGCATAACAAACACAAAAACAATAAAAGATAAAAACAAAACAAAGAAGAAAATGAAAGGGAAAAACAGAAAACAATAATAAAGTAAAGTAAAAATAGAAAAATATTGTTAAAAATGATAAAAACAAAGCAAAACAGAGAAAAAACAAAGAAAAACAATATAATGAAAATGTAAAGTAAAAATAGAAAAAATAAAAAATGGATTAAAAATAGAAGCATAAAAAAGAACAGAAAATAAAAATTAAAAGAATAATAAAAAAGAACAACAACAAAACAGAATGAAACAAAAAAATAGTAATATTTTCCTGGGGCCTCAGCTGTCAGTGTCCTTGATCCCACAGTGAGCCACAGCCAATCCCTGCCTCCCCAGTAAGTCCTTCAATACTTTTAGGTAGGTCTCTGGACCTGCTGTGGGCACTGTGGGGCCAGCTCAGACTCAGACCTGGCCCAACTCCCACGTGTACTTGCCCCCCCAAAGTCCACAGTTGTTAAAGCTAAACCAGCCTCAATTGTGGGAACACACTTTGTCTATTCAGTTATTCCACAGAAGCAGGGTTTACCAAGCAGATTGCAGAGATTGAATCTGCTGTTCCTGCAGCAGCACGGAGAGATTTCTGTTCCTCTTCTTTGGCCACACCACCCCTGGGGCTCAGCTTTTGTTTTTGGGCCCACCTCTGCCTGTGGGCCACCCTCATGTGTCTGTTCCTCACCCAGGCAAGAGAGGGAGAAAGCAGCAGCTGTTTAGTGCACACTTACTCACTCAGGCCGGGGAGATAGATGGAAATGGAAGCAATAATTTGGCTGTGCAGTGAGTGCCTGCAATGGCAGATGCTGGCAGGAAGTTGCAACAGCCTAGGGTGCGCCATGCACTCTCCCAAGGTAGTTGGTCCAGTTCCTAGGACCTTCAGCAGTGGCTGGCTGTGCAGGCTTCTTGGAAGGCAGTTGCTCATAGGACCCTTGGTGGCAGCAGTGGCAGTGGTAGCAGTCTGTGCCTACCTCTGGGGTCCAAGAGAGCAGCCATGGCTCATGCCCAACCTTGGAGCTCAGGTAGGTGCTGCCCTGTTGCCTGTGAGTGCATGGAGAAAGAAGCTCCTATGGTGTGACCACCCCTCTCCTCACACACCCCCCAACAATGGTCCATTTCCTCTCTGGCAGGGCCAGGCTTCTTCCTGGACTCCCTCACCTGTGGCATACTAGTCCCCTCAGGCTTGTTTTCATCCAGCCAACCCCAGTCCTCTCCCTGGGGTCTGACCTTCAAAGCCTGAGCCTCAGCACCCAGCACCCACCCACCCCAATGTGTGAGTAGGCAAGCATCTCAGGCTAGGGAGTGCCAGTCAGCACCGACCCTCTCCATGGGACTCTCTCTGTTTTGCCCTCTGCACACCTGCTGCTGCACTCTCCTCTGAGGCTCTGAAGCCAGCCCCCCATCCCCACCCATGAGGGGGTTTCCTAGTGTGTGGAAACATTTCCTCCTTCACAGCTGCCTCCCAGAGACACAGGTCCTGTCCCAATTCATTTGTCTCTTGTTTTTTTCTTTTTCTTTTGCCATACCCAGTTACATGGAAATTGTCTTGCCTTTTTGGAAGTCTGAGGTCTTCTACCAGTGTTCAGTAGATGTTTTCTGGGAGTTGTTCCACATGTAGGTGTATTTTTGATGTATCTATGGGGAGAAGGTGAGCTCCACATCTTACTCCTCTGCCATCTTGAAGGTTCTCTAGTGCTCCATTCTTATGACTTTGTTTAACTTTAATTACCTTCTTAAAATCCCTATCTTCAAATATGGTCACCTTCAGGGTTAGGGCTTCAACATATTAATTTTGGGGAGTGGGAGACACAGTTCAGTCCATAACAATGTGGAAAAATATTTGACAAAATCCATTACCCTTCATGATAAAACACTCAAAAACTAGAAATAAAAATGGGCTTACTCAACCCTATAAAGAACATCTATGAAAAACCCACAGCTAACATCATACTTAATGATGAAAGACTGAAATATCTCCCCATTAAGCTCAGAAATAAGAAAATGATATCTGCTCTTGCCACTTCTATTCAACATTTTACTGAAGCTTCTATCCAAGGAAAGTGGGAAATAAATAGAAATGAAAGGTATCCAAATTGGAAAACAAGAAGTATAATAAACTCTCTATTTACAGATGACACCATCTTCTGTACAGAAAATCCTAAAAAATATACACCAAAAAAAACAAAACAAAAAACTATTAGAGCTAATAAATTCATCAAAGTGGAAGAACATAAGATCAACATACAGGACTCAATTGTATTTCTTTCCACTAGCAATGAATAACCCAAAACTGAAATTAAGAAAACAACTCCATTTATAAAAAATAATTCTCAAAGAATTGCAAAGAATAAAATACTAGGAATAAATTTGGCCAAGGAGGTGCAAGGCTTGTACAATGAAAAATACAAAATGTTATTGAAAGAATTAGAAGAACTTTACCAAAAAAGGAAAGACATTCTTTGTCTATGAATTGGAAGACTTAATAATAAATTGACAGTTACCCATGGCTACCCACAGATTCAAAGCAATTCTTATCAAAATTCAATAAAAATTTGACTTTTAAATATTAAAATATAAAATTTTAAAATATAACATTTCAACTGCCTTTTTGAAGAAATGGACAAGCTGATCTTAAATTTCATATGGAATTGCCAGTGACCCTGAACTGCAAAAACAGTCCTGGAAAAAGAAGAACAAAATTGGAGAACTCACATTCCCAGTTTTAGAACTTACTACAAAACTACTCTAATCAAAACAGTGTGATACTGACATAAGGATATATATATAGATAAATGAGATAGTATTGATAGTCCAGAAACAAACCCATACATCCATGACCAACTGATTTTCAAAAAAGTACCAAAACCATTCAATGGGAAAAGAATAGTCTTTTCAACAAATGGTGCTGGGACACAGAATATTCACATACAAAAGAATAAAGTTGTATCATTACCTCATACCATAGACAAAATTAACTCAAAATGGATCAAATACCTAAATGCAAGAGCTAAATTATAAAACTCTTAGAATAAAACATAGGCATAAATCTTCATGACCTTGGATTTGTTCATCAACTCCTAGATATGAAAAGTACAAGCAACAGAAGAAAAATCGATAAAAATTTTAAAGTAGATAAATTGAACTTTGTCAAAGTTTAAACCTTTTGTGCCTCAAAGGACAATATCAAGAAAGGAAAAAGACAACCTACAGAACTGAAGAAATATTTAAAAATCCTTTATCTGATAAGGAATTAATGTTCAGATTAGATAAAGAATTCTTACAACTCAACAACAACAACAAGAAAGACAACCTCATGTTTAAATGGGCAATGACCCTGAATAGCCATTTCTACAAAGAAGATATACAAAGGTCCAAAAAATACTTGAAAAAGACACATAATTCACATCATCTGTCATTAGGGAAATGCAAATCAAAACCACAATGAGAAACTTCTTCACACCCACTAGGATGGCTCTAACAACAACAAACATACACACTCAAATATACACAGAATGTAACAATTGTTGGCAAAATGTGGAGAAACTAGAATCATCATACACGTGTAACAGGAATGTAAAATTGTCCAACTACTGTAGAGAACAGTTTAGCAGTCCTCATAAATTACCATTTATGGTAAATGGTAATTCCTCATAGAATTACCATTTGTTTCAACAATTCCACTCTTATACATATGCCAAAGAGAACTGAAAACATGTTTACATGATAACTTGTACACAAATGTTCATAGTAACATTATTTATATTATAAAAAAGTAGAAATAACCTAAATGTCCATTAATTGATAAATGGATATACAAAATGCAGTATATCCATACAATGGAATGTTATCCAGCCATAACAAGGAATCAAATTCTGATGCATATTACAACATGGATAAACCTTGAAACCATTATGCTAAGCGAAAGAAGCCAGATATAAAGAGCTACATGAATCCACATATATGAAATGTCTAGAATAGGCAAATCCATAGAGACAGAAAGCAGATTAGTGGTTTCCAGTGTTTAAGGAAGAGATAAAGGGGGAGTGACTAATAACAGTGTGAAAATTTAAAAAGAGAAGCCTCATTAAAATTGAGTGAGGGTGCCAGAAGTGGGAGCTCTCACACACAGACCACTCAACATCAATATAGATCCCAGCAGGAAGAGACATCTCTGGTAGGAAGTGATACTACTACTGCCAGTAGGAGGAAGAAAGATTTTTTCCTTGCCTGACAACAACTCAGCCAATTAGAGACGATCACAACTCAGCCAATGACAAGTCACTATACTTCAAACTCACAGTTTCCTGCAATGGATTTTTTGTTTATAATAGCACCTCCCAACCTTCCCTTCTCCTCTATAAAAGAGTTTTCTCCCCCCTGCTTTACCAGGTGTGCATGTGGTTTGCAGTAGCTGCATGTCCTGAGTTGCAATTCTTTGCTGCTCCCAAATTAACCCATTTTGCTGGGAGAATAACCGTTTTATTGTTTTAGATTAACAATGTGAATATGGTCTCTTCCTGGAGTGATGAAACTATTCTGGAATTAAATAGTGGTGATGGTATCACAACATTGTGAATGTTGTAGAAGCCACTAACTTTTACACTTAAAAATCATTAAAATGATGAATGCTTAAAATGGTTACTTGAATTTTAACTCAATTTTTTAAACAAGTAATTATTATACAAGGCTTTGTCACTCCTCACACACTTTCACCTCTCTTTTAGCTCATGGACCTGACACTTGTTTGAGAGATGACAATGGGAGATTAACTCTTACACATTGTGCCTCATCTCCTTTCCCAATAAGGATGAATTTTTTAAAATTATTTTCTGGTAAGAAATCCAGAAGAAAGCTATAAACTTGGCAGCAAATTGTTTCCTAGCCTCCTGTCAATATTTTAAATAATATCTTTACTAATGAAGCTAGAGGTCAAATGCCCTCATGGTCAATAGCAGCCCAGATGAGTGCCTGTAACTCACTACCCCTCCCATCTCACATAAATATTTTTGACTTTTTAATTGTTTGAATAAATGACTACAAGGTAAGTGCTCCTGAAAGGTATGTAAAAGTGTCTTTTATTGTTAAAAATGTAATTAAATAATGCTTGGATTTATCCCTTCTTTGGGGAGCTGGAGCACAAAAGATATTAGAATCTCAAATAACACAGTCAGAAAGTCATTGAGTTAATAATACTTTTTAATTATCACAGCTAGCTGCAGTACAATCACGTCTGTAAAGTGTTAGTAAATACAACAGAAATTAAACTGCAAATCAAGTTGTGAAACTCTCCCCCTCTTATGAGTTGTCCAAAGACTATTAAATAAAATAGAATTTTAAAACAGCACAGAGTTATAAATAGCCTGCTGTTTGGTGTAGCTTGTCAATCTATTATCACATATATTTTCTCTAACAGCTCTCTAATTAGCACTCACTTTAGATACTACTGTTCCTAAAATGTTTATGTTAGAGGTTACAAATTACTATCTAATTATACTGGCTACTTAGTTTTACATAAAGTATAAATAAAATCCCATTCATGTTATTAAAGAAACATGTGCTGTCATCACTTTTTCTATAGGATGACTAAAAAAGTTTGCCAGTTTTACACTGGATATGAGCAATGAGCAACTTTAATTAAATTTGGTAGTGTAAGAATTCATGACTTTATTTCCTTTAGTAGTGAATCACTTGCAAGTATGAAAAGTTTGCATAAATGAAGTTAAAAGATACAGTCCCAGTAGGGTAGCAAACTCAATATCTGACCTGCAAGTTCCAGGAAAAGCTTTTTTTTTTTTTTCCAAATGTTTTCAGCTCCCCATCTATTGCTATGTACTGAGGAACTTGGAATATTTGTGCTTCTACAAACCCAGTCTGGGTGAACCTTGGAAATTAGTGCTGGGAGGGGTCAGAACAGGGGACAAACCACTATTTTAACCCCCCAAATATCAGGGCAATGTTATTGATCAATCTCACTTCTTGACATATTCATTTAAATTCTTCATATCCATGAAGCCTCCCTGTGAAATAAGCCAAACCATTCAACAAAACCAATCATTCTGTCACTGGGAACTCTTCATCTAAACTCTACTGCTGTTTACACTGATGTAAATTGTATTACTTCTTCAAAATATTCATGCTTCTACTACTGAATTTAGGAGGATTATACAGCTCACTCCACTGATACCAGGAGGCATTGTGATTTATCTTGACCAATGATATGAGAGTAGCCACTTCTGAAGAGAGCTTTGAGAGCTGTCATTGTCATGGCTCATGAAGCCATTATGTATCAGATAAAGGCTGCTCCTTCTACCTTGGTCCTGGAATGAAGATGATGTGGAAGAGCCACAGTCAACCCATGGATGAACATGAACTTAAAATAAATTGAAATGTTAGCGTCCATTTGTTACTGTAGCATAACTTAGCCTATGCTGACTGATGCATACACTTAACTGCCATGTGCTATTTTAGTATTTAGAAAATATCTGATAAATATTGAATGAATGAACTAATTAATGGATGGAATAAAAACTGTAGAAAATATTTTTATTAATATTATATCTGCATGTTCAAATCAGTTTGTCCATTTTAACAGGAAATTATTTTACATTATATTGAGACCAGCTGTATTTTCTGGGTGCAAGGCCAACAAATCTACATTTTACCCAAAGTATCAAAGTTGATCAACACCCCACATATTCTCTGATTACCAGAAATTATAGACCCTGTCAGAGGCCAGCTTTCCCTCATAACCTGAGCAGTAGTAGCGGTCCTTTCCCATCACTCTCCCCATGACAATGCAATGTATCTCCAACACAGCAACACTGTACTATCTCTTCAGTGCATTTCACAAACTGCTCCATGATGGAGGCAGAACCAAGTGGCAGATCCAATACATCTGCACAATAAGGGTCATTTGAATCTGGAAAATAATCAAGGCACAACACAGGGCAACCTTCCTCCCACATAAGCAATCTCCTGGTTCAGCCTCAACACATACAATTTTGGATCCAACAGTATGTTAATTATTAGTTGTTCTTGTTAAAATATTAACTCTCCATATAAGATCCCATGTTCAGCTGTCCCTAGCAATCTTAATTGTCATATATTGAGGAAATTATTCATTCTGATCTGTACATGCTGGCCATCATAACTTGCTGGTAGGGTTTTGTTGGAGGATTAACTTCAGATTGATTTCAGAACTATTACTATTTTACATACTCCAAGTCCTCCACACAAACCATAACTAAGACCAATTTCTTATGAAACCAAAAACCCTGAACAAAGCAAAGCATTTACTGAAACTGAATTTCTAGTCAGAATAGTCTCATTCGGCATTCTCTGCCACAATGGGCCTGGAATTTTGTAAAAATGAAGAGTTCCTTCCTGCTTATTGCAGAGTGGGCTGACAGAGATTGCTGTTCTCTGTCATTCCCCGGCAAACAACTTTCAATATTTCACGGGAAAGGGGCATCATTTTGTTCTATGCAAAATGTTCAGGCTTACTTCCAACACGACTTTATAAACTACAACTGCCTGTTGAGGAGAGAAATTCACAAAAGGCCTGGACAACAGAAACTTGAAGGCGTAGATCTCCATAAGTATAGGCCAAGTTGAGTTTGTAGTGCCCAGAAAATATATGAAGAGCCAAATTACCCCTTGGGAGAAACTAAACTTCCCTTCTTCCCTTCAACAGTTGTATAATGAGCTCCTGACACATTCCAGACCTGTGCTAGATGCTGCAGGTAGAGCAAGGAGCAAAAAAGACACAGCCCCTGACATCAGAGACCTCTAAGTTGGGCAAGACTGCGAGGCAAGTAAAGAAATCTCCATACTAAAGAGGAATCAGTGTTGTGATAGAGAAATCACAAAGTGCTGTGGAAGTTCAAAGAGTAGGTCTTAACCTAGTCCTGGGTCAGGAAAGAAAGACTGTCCCTTGTAGGCACAGGGATTTATTTTGGCTTAATTGTCCCTTGAGGAGACAACTGTCCCCCCTCCCCCCACCTTGAGGGACAATTAAGCCAAAACATAAAATGTGCCTACAAGAGAGCCAGGTAAAGAACAAGGAGAAAGGAAGTTTCTAGCAGGAACACAGAAAGTGCAAAGGCCTAGAGGTGAGAATGAACAAGGGGCCAGGAGAAACTGAAAAAGATTGACTGGTGGAGCATAAAGTCCAGAGAAATGGCAGGACATGAGACTGGAGAGAAAGGGTCAGTCAAAAAGGATCTTTGGCCAAATGTTGGGAAATTTGGGCTTTATCATGAGGTAATAGGAAATCACTGAAAGAGTTTAAGCAGTAAGTAGATTTAGTAGTAAATCAGCAAACTTTGGCTGCAGTGTGAAGGACAGCAAGAGTGGGTGGGGGAAGTCCAGTTAAGATGCTGTATTTAGTTATCTATTGCTATGTATCAAATTACTCCAAAACTTTCAAGAGTTTAAAACAACATTTATTAACTCACAGTTGCTGTGAATAAGAAATCTGGATGTAATTTGCTGGAACTTCATGCTCACCATCACTCCCAAAGCTACAACCAAATTGTCATCCAGGACTTCAGTCATCCAGAAAAGAATTTACATCTAAGTTCCATCATGGTTGTCTGTAGCTGTTGGACTGAGGGCCTCAATATCTCACTAACTGCTGATCAGAGGTCCTATGGGGAACTCAGAACACAGTGGCATGTTTCAACAGAGCAAGCAAGTGAGAACAGTCAGAGAAAGAGTGAGCAAGCAAATCGAAGTCACAATCTAGTCTCAAAAGTGGCATCCAGTTACTTTTGCCATATTCTACTCATTAGAAACAAGTCACTACACCCAAACCCTCACTGAAGGGCGTGAATACCAGGAGGCAGGGATCAAAGTGAGCCATCATAGATTAAAGTAGAGGGAGTAGAAACAGAGAGAAGTGAACAGATGTGACAAATATTTAGACAGTAGAATCAACAGGATTTAGACATTGGAGTTAGGAAGAGGTAGAAGTCAAGAATGATTTTCAGGTTCTGGTTTGAGCAAATAGGATGATGATGCTTCTCACCAACATGTGAACACTAAGGAGAAATAAGACTTCTAGGCAGGAATTTTTTGAGTTTTGTTTTGTACATGTTGAAGTGCCTAAGAAACATCAAAGCAGAGTTGTCAAATGAGTTGTCTTTCCAGGTTGAACCTGGAACAAGGGCTTTGGGTCCTACCCTAGATGTATGTTTAATTTCTGGTGGGTTTTTTTTATTCATATATTGAATTGGATTCTAGACACCTGTTAATTTGGCTATACAAAGCCATGGGTGGATGGACGGATGGCCCTTCTTGTTCAAATATGGAAAGAAGACCCTAGCAGTAGAGTAGTCACTATTCCACCTGAATAATTATCCATTCAGGAAAAGTACAGACAAGTCCAGCAAAATTCTTCTCTGGTTGCAATGTATTGAGATTGTACAAATCCCTCTATCTTCATACTGGATGTAACAACGATTGGTGCTCAGGTGCTCAAGCCAAATTTTAAGCTGTCAAGAATCAGCAGGCACCTGAAATGCAAAGGATTTGGAAGACAGAGCTTCCATATTCTGATGCCTCTAGCCAGTGGGAGGAAACAGAGTATGCTTAGTAGGTGAGAGATGTAAAGCAGAGGCTATCTCCCTGAAGAAATCCAATAATTAATCTAATTAGTTGACTAATTATTAACAAATATTAAATATTTATTGAGTCTTACTATGTGCTAGGAATGGTTCTAAGCAGTTTATATTTAACCTCACAACAACCTCATGAGATAGGTATTTTTTTCATGAGAAAGCAGATGCACCAAGTGATGACATAGCTTTCCCAAGGTCATTCAACAGGGAAATGGTGAATTTACTATAAGATGTGGAGTCTCTGAATTCAGAGCATTGTATTATGAACTTTATGTTCATTACAAACCTCAGGAAAACAGCCCTAGGAAGGCAGACACTGTAACACAGCAGGACCTTATAGGGCCTTCCTGGGGCAGGCCCTTCCCCCATATCCTCTGCTGTAGCTCCTCTCTGAGGTAGCTAGGTAATAGTATCTGATGCACATTTCCTGAGTTGTTTTACAGATGTCAACCCCACCATGACCACCAAATGGAAAATATTAACTACTTGACAACTATAAACACCTAGCCCCCAGACCTCCTAGAGCCTAAGGATTGATAATGTTAACCCCTGTGACACCACCCTGTTACCTCACCATCAACCAATCAGAGAATTGAGCATGAGCTGATTACCTACCCTGTGACCCCCCCATCCCTCACCTCACCTTTAAAAATGTTTTGCTGAAATCCTTGAGGGAGTTTGGGGTTTTGGGGGGACATGAGCCCACTGTTCTCCTTGCATGGCCCTGCAAAAAACCTTTCTCTGCTCCAAACTCCAAGATTTTGGTTTGTTGGGCCTCACTGTGCATTGGGCACATGAACTTGCCTTTGGTAATACCACTACGATAGTGTCATTTTATAAATGTGAAACTGATACTCTGAGAGAAGAAATAACTTGCTTAAAGTCACATCACCAGTAAATGTTGGCAGGCAACTCAAACTCAGGTTTGAATGATTCACAGCCCCATGCTCCTAACTGCTCTGCTGTACTGCATGAAGGCCAAGATATCTATAAAGGAGAATCAACTTGTTCCACATAACTCAGCAGCACAGTATTAGTGAGTTACAGGAAAACTGAAGTCACTCGCATGAAAAAGAACTCCATGACCACCAAAACCTTTCAAGAATAGAAAGATCACTGGGACACTGTGAGTGTCCCATCACTTGGCCCTGATATAGTCAGGCCAAGGCTGACAGGTCTTATGTTGAGGCTGCTGAGGTTGATAAAGAGGGGATTTTGCATCAAGAAAAGATTCAATCAAGGACCTCTGCGGTCCTCTCCAACTTCAAGATCCTCTCCAACATCTGAGGTCCTCTCCAACCACAATGATTCACATGGCTAAAGCCCTTGTTCTGTTAATTCCTGGGAGCCTTGCTCTTTATACCCTGCAATTCTTTTTCTTTTTTTTTAAAACATCTTTATTCGAGTATAATTGCTTTACAATGTTGTGTTAGTTTCTGTTGTACAACAAAGTGAATCAGCTGTAAGTATACATATATGCCCATATCCCCTCGCTCTGGAACCTCCCTCCCACCAACCCTACTCCACCCCTCTGGTCATCACAAAGCATCAACCTGATCTCCCTGTGCTATGCAGAAGCTTCCCACTAGCCACCCATTTTACATTTGGTAGTGCAGATAAATCAGTGTTACTCTCTCACTTCATCCTGGTTTCCCCTCCCACCCCGGTGTCCTCAAGTCTGTTCTCTATGTCTGCATCTTTATTCCTTCTCTGTCACTAGGTTCATCAGTACCGCTTTTTTAGGTTCCATATATATGCGTTAGCATATGATATTTGTTTTTCTCTTTCTGACTTATTTGACTCTGTATGACACACTTTAAGTCCATCCACCTCACTACAAATAACTCAATTTCATTCCTTTTATTGGCAAAGTAATACTCCAATGTATACATGTGCCACATCTTCTTTATCCATTCATCTATCAATGGACATTTAGGTTGCTTCCATACCTAGCTACTGTAAATAGTGCTGCAATGAATATTGGGCTACATGTCTCCTTTTGAATTATGGATTTATCAGGGTATATGCCCAATAGTGGGATTGCTGGGTCGTATGGTAGTTCTATTTTTAGCTTTTAAGGAACCTCCATACTGTTCTCCATAGTAGCTGAATCAATTTACATTCCCACCAACAGTGCAAGAGGGTTCCCATTTCTCTACACCCTCTCCAACGTTGATTGTTTCTAGATTTTTTTAATGATGGCCATTCTGACTGGTGTGAGGTGATATCTCATTGTAGTTTTGATTTGTATTTCTCTAATGATTAGTGATGTTGAGCATCCTTTCATGTGTTTGTTGGCAATCTGTATATCTTCTTTGGAGAAATGTCTGTTTAAGTCTTCTAACCATTTTTGGATTGGGTTGTTTGTTTTTTTTGATATTGAGCTGCATGACCTACTTGTATATTTTGGAGATTAATCCTTTGTCAGTTGCTTCATTTGCAAATATTTTCTCCCATTCTGAGGGATGTCTTTTCGTCTTGTTTATGGTTTCCTTTGCTGCGCAAAAGCTTTTAAGTTTCATTAGATCCCATTTGTTTATTTATGTTTTTATTTCCATTTCTCTAGGAGGTGGGTCAAAAAGGATCTAGCTGTGATTTATGTCAAAGAGTGTTCTGCCTATGTTTTCCTCCAAGGGTTTTATAGTGTCTGGCCTTATATTTAGGTCTTTCATCCATTTTGAGTTTATTTTTGTATATGCTGTTAGGAAGTGTTCTAATATCATTCTTTTACATGTAGCTGTCCAGTTTTCCGAGCACAACTTATTGAAGAGGCTGTCTTTTCTCCACTGTATATTCTTGCCTCCATTGTCAAAGATAAGGTGACCACATTTGCATGGGCTTATATCTGAGCTTTCTATCCTGTTCCATTGATCTATATTTCTATTTTTGTGTCAATACCATACTGTCTTGATTACTGTAGCTTTGTAGTATAGTCTGAAGTCAGGGAGCCTGATTCTTCCAGCTCCGTTTTTCTTTCTGATGATTGCTTTGGCTATTCGGGGTCTTTTGTGTTTCCATACAAATTGTAAAATTTCTTGTTATAGTTCTGTGGAAAATGCCATTGGTAATTTCATAGGGATTGCATTGAATCTGTAGATTGCTTTGTGTATTATAGTCATTTTCACAACGTTGATTCTTCCAATCTGATAACATGATATATCTCTCCATCTGTTTGAATCATCTATGATTTCATTCATCAGTGCCTTATAGTTTTCTGCATACAGGTCATTTGCCCCCTTGGGTAGGTGTATTCTTAAGTATATTATTCTTTTTTGCAGTGGTAAATGGGAGTGTTTCCTTAATTTCTCTTTCTGATCTTTCATGTTAGTGTATAGAAATGCAAGAGATTTCTGTGCATTAATTTTGTATCCTGCTACTTACCAAATTCATTGATTAGCACTAGTAGTTTTCTGCAGGCATCATTAGGATTTTCTATGTATAATTTCACGTCATCTGCAAACAGTTACAGTTTTACTTTTCCAATTTGTATTACTTTTACTTTTTTAAAAAACATCTTTATTGGAGTATAATTGCTTTACAGTGGTGTGTTAGTTTCTGCTTTATAACAAAGTGAATCAGTTATACATATGTCCCCATATATCTTCCCTCTTGCATCTCTCTCCCTTCCACCCTCCCTATACCACCCCTCTGGTGGTCACAAAGCACCGAGCTGATCTCCCTGTGCTATGCGGCTGCTTCCCACTAGCTATCTAATTTACGTTCAGTAGTGTATATATGTCCATGCCACTCTCTCACTTTGTCCCAGCTTACCCTTCCCCCTCCCCATATCCTCAAGCCCATTCTCTAGTAGGTCGGCATCTGTATTCCAGTCTTGCCACTAGGTTCTTAATGACCATTTTTCTTTTTTTCTGGATTCCATATATATATGTTAGCATACGGTATTAGTTTTTCTCTTTCTGTCTTACTTCACTCTGAATGACAGTCTCTAGTTCCATCCACCTCACTACAAACAACTCAGTTTGGTTCCTTTGTAGGGCTGAGTAATGTTCCATTGTATATATGTGCCACCTCCTCTTTATCCATTCATATGTTGATGGACACTTAGGCTGCTTCCATGTCCTGGCTATTGTAAATAGAGCTGCTAAGAACATATTGGTACATAACTTTTTGAATTATGGTTTTCTCAGTGTATATGCCCAGTAGTGGGATTGCTGGGTTGTATGGTATCTCTATTTTTAGTTTTCTAAGGAACCTCCATACTGTTCTCCATAGTGGCTGTATTAATTTACATTCCCACCAATAGCACAAGAGGGTTCCCTTTTCTCCTCACACTCTCCAGTATTTATTGATTGTAGATTTTTTGATTATGGCCCTTCTGACCAGTGTGAGATGATACCTCATTGTAGTTTTGATTTGCATTCTCTAATGATTAATGATGTTGAGCATTCTTTCATGTGTCTTTTGGAAATACGTATATCTTCTTTGGAGAAGTGTCTATTTAGGTCTTCAACCCATTTTTGGACTGGATTGTTTGTTTTTTTGATACTGAGCTGCTTGTAAATTTTGGAGATTAATCCATTGTCTGTTGCTTCATTTGCAAATATTTCTTCCCATTCTGAGGGTTGTCTTTTTGTCTTGTTTTTGGTTTCCTTGGCTGTGCAAAAGCTTTTAAGTTTCATTATATCCCATTTGTTTATTTTTGTTTTTATTTCCATTTCTCTAGGAGGTGGGTCAAAAAGGATCTTGCTGTGATTTATGTCATAGAGTGTTCTGCCTATGTTTTCCTCTAAGAGTTTGATGGTGTCTGGCCTTACAGTTTGGTCTTTAATCCGTTTTGACTTTATTTTTGTGTATGGTGTTAGGAAGTGTTCTAATTTCATTCTTTTACAGGTAGCTGCCCACTTTTCCCACCACCACTTATTGAAGAGGCTGTCTTTTCTCCACTGTATATTCTTGCCTCCTTTATCAAAGATAAGGTGAGCATATGTGTGTGGGTTTATCTCTGGGCTTTCTATCCTGTTTCATTGATCTATATTGCTGTTTCTGTGCCAGTAACATACTGTCTTGTTTACTGTAGCTTTGTAGTACAGTCTGAAGTCAGGGAGCCTGATTCCTCCAGCTCCATTTTTCTTTCTGAAGATTGCTTTGGCTATTTGGTTTCTTTTGTGTTTCCATACAAATTGTGAAATTTTTTGTTCTAGTTCTGTGAAAAATGCCAGTGGTTTGATTGAGATTGCATTGAATGTGTAGATTGTTTTGGGTAGTACAATAATTTTCACAATGTTCATTCTTCCAATCCAAGAACATGGTATATGTCTCCATCTATTTATATCATTTTTAATTTCTTTCATCAGTGTCTTATAATTTTCTGCATACAGGTCTTTTGTCTCCTTAAGTAGGTTTATTCTTAAGTATTTTATTCTTTTTGTTGCAATGGTAAATGGGAGTGTTTTCTTAATTTCACTTTCAGATTTTTCATCATTAATGTATAGGAATGCAAGAGATTTCTCTGCCTTACTTTTGTATCCTGCTACTTTACCAAATTCATTGATTAGCTCTAGTAGTTTCTTGGTAGCATCTTTAGGATTCTCTATGTATAGTATCATGTCATCTGCAAACAGTGACAGCTTTACTTTCTCTTCCAATTTGGATTCCTTTTATATCTTTTTCTTCTCTGATTGCTGTGGCTAAAACTTCCAAAACTATGTTGAATAATTGTGGTGAGAGTGGTCAACCTTTTCTTGTTACTGATCTTAGTGGAAATGGTTTCAGTTTTTCACCATTGAGTATGATGTTGGCTGTGAGTTTTTCATATATGGCCTTTATTATGTTGAGGAAATTTCCCTCTATGCCCACTTCTGGAGTGTATTATCATAAATGGGTGTTGAATATTGCTGAAAGCTTTCTCTGCATCTTTTGCGATGATCATATGGTTTTTCTCCTTCAACTTTTTAATATGGTGTATCACATTGATTGATTTGTGTATATTGAAGAATCCTTGCATTCCTGGGATAAAACTGACTTCATCATAGTGTATGGTCCTTTTAATGTGCTGTTGGATACTGTTTGGTAGTATTTTGTTGAGGATTTTTGCATCTATGTTCATCAGTGATATTGGCCTGTAGTTTTCTTTCTGTGTAACATCTTTGTCTGGTTTTGGTATCAGGGTGATTGTGGCTTTGTAGAATGAGTTTGGGAGTGTTCCTCTCTCTGCTATATTTTGGAAGAGTTTGAGAAGGATAGGTGCTTATCTCTTCTCCAAATGTTTGATAATATTCGCCTGATGAAGCCATCTGGTCCTGGGCTTTTGTTTGTCTGAAGATTTTAAATCACAGTTTCAATTTCAGTGCTTGTGGTTCGTCTGTTCATATTTTCTATTTCTTCCTGGCTCAGTCTTGGAAGGTTGTGCATCTCTAAGAATTTGTCCATTTCTTCCAGGTTGTCCATTTTATTGGCATATAATTGTTTGTAGTAATCTCTCATGATCCTTTTTTTTTTATTGCAGTGTCAGTTGTTACTTCTTTTTCATTTCTAATTCTATTGATTTGAGTCTTCTCCCTTTTTTCTTGGTCACTCGGGCTAATGGTTTATCAATTTTGTTTATCTTCTCAAAGAACCAGCTTTTACTTTTATTGATCTTTGCTATTGTTACCTTCATTTCTTTTTCCTTTATTTCTGATCTGATCTTTATGATTTCTTTCCTTTTGCTAACTTTGTGGATTTTGCTATTCCCTTTCTAATTTTTTCAGGTGTAAGGTTAGCTTGTTTATTTGAGATGTTTGTTGTTTCTTAAGGTAGTATTGTATTGCTATAAATTTCCCTCTTAGGACTGCTTTTTCTGTATCCCATATGTTTGGGGTCATCATGTCTTTATTGTCATTTGTTTCTAGGTATTTTTTGATTTCCTCTTTGATTTCTTCAGTGATCTCTTGGTTATAAAGTACTGTGTTGTTTAGCCTCCATGTGTTTGTATGTCTTACAGATTTTTCCCTGTAATTGGTATCTAGTCTCAGAGTGTTGTGGTCGTAAAAGATACTTGACACAATTTCAATTTTCTTAAATTTACCGAGGCTTGATTTGTGACCCAACATATGATCTATCCTGGAGAATGTTCCATGAGCACTTGAGAAAAATGTGTATTCTGTTGTTTTTGGATAGAATGTCCTATAAATATCAATTAAGTCCATTTTGTTTAATGTATCATTTAAAGCTTGTGTTTCCTTATTTATTTTCATTTTGGGTGATCTGTTCATTGGTGAAAGTGGGGTGTTCAAGTCCCCTACTGTGATTGTGTTACTGTTGATTTCCCATTCTATGACTGTTAGTATTTGCCTTATGTATTGAGGTGCTCCTATGTTGGGTGCATAAATATTTACAATTGTTATATCTTCTTCTTGGATTGATCCCTTGATCATTATGTAGTGTCCTTCTTTGTCTCTTTCTTTTAAAGTCTACTTTGTCTGATATGAGAATTGCTGCTCCAGCTTTCTTTTGATTTCCATTTGCATGGAATATCTTATTCCATTCCCTCACTTTCAGTCTGTATGTGCCCCTAGGTCTGTATTGGGTCTCTTGTAGACAGCATATATACGGGTCTTGTTTTTGTATCCATTCAGCCAATCTATGTCTTTTGGTTGGAGCATTTAATCCATTTACATTTAAGGTAATTATCAATATGTATGTTCCTATTACCATTTTCATAATTGTTCTGAGTTTATTATTGTAGGTCTTTTCCTTCTTTTGTGTTTCCTGCCTAGAGACGTTCGTTTAGCATTTGTGGTAAAGCTGGTTTTGTGGTGCTGAATTCTCTTAGCTTTTGCTTGTCTGTAAAGGTTTTAATTTCTCCATCAAATCCGAATGAGATCCTTGTTGCATAGAGTAATCTTGGTTGTAGGTTTTTCTCCTTCATCACATTAAATATGCCCAGCCACTCCCTTCTGGTTTACAGAGTTTCTGCTGAAAGATCAGCTGGTACTCTTATATGGATTCCCTTATGTGTTATTTGTTGTTTTTCCCTTGCTGCTTTTAATATTTGTTCTTTGTATTTAATTTTTGATTGTTTGATAAATATGTGTCTTGTCGTGTTTCTCCTTGGATTTATCTTGTATGGGACTCTCTGTGTTTCCTGGACTTGATTGACTATTTGCTTTCCCATATTAGGGAAGTTTTCAACTATAATCTCTTCAAATATTTTCTCAGTCCCTTTCTTTTTCTCTTCTTCTTCTGGGACCCCTATAATTCCAATGCTGGTGCATTTAATGTTGTCCCAGAGGTCTCTGAGACTGTCCTCAATTCTTTTCATTCATTTTTCTTTATTCTGCTCTGCAATAGTTATTTCCACTATTTTATCTTCCAGTCACTTATCCGTTTTTCTGCCTCAGTTTTTCTGCTATTGATCCCTTGTAGAGAATTTTTAATTTCATTAATTGTGTTGTTTATCACTGTTTGTTTTCTCTTTAGTTCTGGGTCCTTTTTAAACGTTTCTTGTATTTTCTCCATTCTTTTCCCAAAATTTTTTATCATCTTTACTATCATTATTCTGAATTCTTTTTCAGGTAGACTGGCTATTTCCTCTTCATTTTTTAGGGCTTTTGGTTTTTTGCCTTGTTCCTTCATCTGCTGTGTGTTTCTCTGTCTTCTCATTTTGCTTAACTTATTGTGTTTGGGGTCTCCTTTTCCCAGGCCACAGGTTTGTAGTTTTCATTGTTTTTGTTGTCTGTCCCCAGTGGCTAATTTTGGTTCAGTGGGTGTGTATGATTCATGATGGAGGGGACTAGTGCCCATGTTCTGGTGGATGAGGCTGGATCTTGTCTTTCTGTTGGGCAGATCCATGTCTGGTGGTGTGTTTTGGGGTGTCTGTGGCCTTATTATGATTTTACACAGCCTCTGTACTAATGGATGGTTTAGTGCTCCTGTCTTGCTAGTTGTTTGGCATGGGGTGTCCAGCAGCGTGGCTTTCTAGTCGTTGAGTGGAGCTGGGTCTTGGCATTGAGATGGAGATCTCTTTGAGATTTTTTACCATTTGATATTATGTGGAGCTGGGGGGTCACTTGTGAACCAGTGTCCTGAACTTGGTTCTCCCACCTCAATGGCACAGCCCTGTTGCCTGGCTGGAGCACAAAGAGCTTGTCCTCAACACAGCTCAGAAGAAAAGGAATAAAAGAAAGAAAGAAAGAAAGAAAGAAAGAAAGAAAGAAAGAAAGAAAGAAAGAAAGGAAGGAAGGAAGGAAGGAAGGAAGGAAGGAAGAAAGAAGAAAGAAAGAAAGAAAGAAAGAAAGAAAGAAAGAAAGAAAGGGAAAGAAAGAAGAAAGAAAGAAAGAAGATAAAATAAAATAAAGTAAAATAAAATAAAGTTATTAAAAATAATTATTAAGAAAAAAATTTTTTTTAAAAAAGGACAGAGAGAACCCTAGGACAAATGGCAAAAGCAAAGCCATACAGACAAAATGACACACAGAAGCATATACATACGCACTCACAAAAAGAGAAAAAGGGGAAAAATATATATATAACATTGCTCCCAAAGTCCACCTCCTCAATTGGGGATGATTTGTTGTGTATTCAGGTATTCCACAGATGCAGGGTACATCAAGTTGGTTGGGGAGATTTAATCTGCTGCTTCTGAGGCTGCTGGGAGTAATTTCCTTTTCTCTTCTTTGTTCGTTCAGCTCCTGGGGTTCAGCTTTGAATCTGGACCCGCCTCTCTTTGTAGGTCACCTGAGGTCATCTTTTCTTCGCTCAGACAGGATGGGGTTAAAGGAGCAGCTGATTCAGGGGCTCTGGTTCAGTCAGGCCAGGGGGAGTGAGGGGTACATATGCAGGGTGAGCCTGCAGCAGCAGATGACAGCATGGCATCACACCAGTCTGAGGCATGCCATGGGTTCTCCTGGGGAAGTTGTCCCTGGATCACAGGACCCTGGCAGTGGTAGGCTGTACAGGTTCCTGGGAAGGACAGTGTGGATTGTGACCTGTGCTTGCACACAGGCTTCTTGGTGGCTGCAGCAGCAGCCTTAGCATCTCATGCCTGTCTCTGGGGTCTGCACTGATAGCTGCGGCTCACATCTGTCTCTGGAGATCTTTAAGCGGTGCTCTTAAGCCCCTCTCCTCATGCACCAGGAAACAAAGAGGCAAGAAAAAGTCTCTTGTCTCTTCAGCAGCTCCAGACTTTTTCTCTGACTCCCTCCCAGCTAGCTGTGGTGCACTAGCCCCCTTCAGGCTGTGTTCACACAGCCAACCCCATTCCTCTCCCTGGGATCCGACCAAAGGCGGAGCCTCAGCTCCCAGTCCCCACCTGTCCTGGCGGGTGAACAGACAAGCCTCTCGGGCTGGTGAGTGTTGGTCGGCAGTGAACCTCTGTGTAGGAATCTATCCGCTTTGCCCACTGCACCCTTGCTGCTGTGTTCCCCTCTGTGTCTCCAAAGCTTCCCCCTCCACCACCAGCAGTCTCCGCCCATGAAGGGGCTTCCTAGTGTGTGGAAACCTTTCCTCCTTCAAAGCTCCCTCCCACTGGTGCAGGTCCCATCCCCATTCTTTTGCCTCCCTTTTTTTTTTTCTTTTGCCCTACCCAGGTATGTGGGGATTTTATTGCCTTTTGGAAGGTCTGAGGTCTTCTGCCAGCGTTCAGTAGTTGTTCTGTAGGAGTTGTTCCACATGCTGATGTATTTCTGATGTATTTGTGGGGAGGAAGGTGATCTCCGCATCTTACACTTCTGCCATCTTGAAGGTGTGCCACCAATTTGTATTCCTTTTACTTCTTTTTCTTCTCTAATTGTCGTGGCTAAACCTTCCAAAATTATGTTGAATAATAGTGGTGAGAGTGGCACCCTTGTCTTGTTCCTGATCTTAGAAGAAATGCTTTCAGTTTTTCACCTTTGAGAATGATGTTGGCTGTGGGTTTGTCATATATGGCTTTTATTATGTTGAAATAGGTTTCCTCAATGCCAACTTTCTGGAGTTTTTTTTAAAATCATAAATGGTGTTGAATTTTGTCAAAAGCTTTTTCTGCATCTACTTAGATTGTCATATGGTTTTTATCCTACAGTTTGTTAATATGGTGTATCACATTGATTTGCATATATTGAAGAATCCTTGCATTCCTGGGATAAACCCCATTTGATCATGGTGTATGATCCTTTTAATGTGCTTCTGGATTTTGTTTGCTACTATTTTGTTGAGGATTTTTGCATCTATGTTCATCTGTGATATTGGCCTGTAGTTTTCTTTTTTTGTGACATCTTTGTTTGGTTTTGGTATCAGCATGATGGTGACCTCATAGAATGAGTTTGGGAGTGTTCATTCCTCTGCTATATCTTGGAAGAGTTTGAGAAGGATAGGCATTAGCTTTTCTCTAAATGTTTGATAGAATTCCCCTGTGAAGCCATCTGGTCCTGGGCTTTCATTTGTTGGAAGAATTTTAATCACAGTTTCAATTTCAGTGCTAGTGATTCATCTGTTTATATTTTCTATTCCTTCCTGGTTTGGTCTTGGAAGGTTGTACTTTTCTAAGAATTTGTCCATTTCTTCCAGGTTGTCCTTTTTATTGGCATACAGTTGCTTGTAGTAATTTCTCATGATCCTTTGTATTTTTGCGATGTCAGTTGTTACTTCTCGTTTTTCATTTCTGATTCTGTTGATTTGAGTCTTCTCCCTTTTTTTCTTGATGAGTCTGGCTAATGGTTTATCCATTTTGTTTATCTTCTCAAAGAACTATCTTTTAGTTTTATTGATCTTTGCTATTGTTTCCTTCTTTTCTTTTTCATTTATTTCTGATCTGATATTTATGATTTCTTTCCTTCTGCTAACTAGGGTTTGTTGTTGTTGTTGTTGTTCTTTCTCTAATCGCTTTAGGTGTAAGGTTAGGTTGTTTATTTTATATTTTTCTTGTTTCTTGACGTGGATTGTATTGCCATAAACCTCCCTCTTAGAACTGCTTTTGCTGCATTCCATAGGTTTTGGGTCATCGTGTTTCCATTGTCATTTGTTTCTAGGTATTTTTTGATTTCCTTTTTGATTTCTTCAGTGATCTCTTGGTTATTTGGTAGTGTATTGTTTAGTCTCCATGTGTTTGTAATTTTTACAGTATTTTTCCTGTTATTGATATCTAGTCTCATAGTATTGTGCTCAGGAAACATGTTTGATACGATTTCAAATTTCTTAAATTTTCCAAGGATTGATTTGTGACCCAAGATATGATCTGTCCTGAAGAATGTTCCATGTGCACTTGAGAAGATAGTGTATTCTGTTGTTTTTTGATGGAATATTCTATAAATATCATTTAAGTCCATCTTGTCTAATGTGTCATTTTTTATTTTGTGTTTTGATGATTTTCCACTG
Source organism: Tursiops truncatus (assembly GCF_011762595.2). Taxonomy (NCBI): domain Eukaryota; kingdom Metazoa; phylum Chordata; class Mammalia; order Artiodactyla; family Delphinidae; genus Tursiops; species Tursiops truncatus. Next base: position 37,001,723 of record NC_047052.1, on the reverse strand, counting down.
GTGTAAGTGTGGTGTTAAAATCCCCTACTATGATTGTGTTACTGTCAATTTCCTCTTTTATGGCTGTCAGTATTTGCCTTATGTATTGAGGTGCTCTCATGTTGGGTGCATAAATATTTACAGTTGTTATATCTTCTTGGATTGATCCCTTAATCATTATGTAGTGTCCTTCCTTATCTTTTGTAAGAGTCTTTATTTTAAAGTCTATTTTATCTGATACAAGTATTGTTACTCCAGCTTTCTTTTGATTGCCATTTGCATGAAATATATTTTTCCATCCCTTCACTTTCAGTCCGTATGTATCCCTAAGTCTGAAATGGGTCTCTTGTAGATAGCGTATATATGGGTCTTGTATTTGCATCCATTCATCCAGTCTGTGTCTTTTGGTTGGAGCCTTTAATTCATTTACATTTAATGTAATTATTGATACGTATGCTCCTATTACCATTTTCTAGATTGTTCTGAGGTTTTTTTTGTAGATCTTTTTCTTCTCTTGTGTTTCTTGCCTAGAGAAGTTCCTATAGCATTTGTTGTAAAGCTGGTTTTGTGGTGCTGAATTCCCTTAAATTTTGCTTGTCTTTAAAGCTTTTGATTTCTCTGTCAAATCTGAATGAGATCCTTCCTGGTTAGAGTAATGTTGGTTGAAGATTTTTCCCTTACATCACTTTAAATATATCTTGACACTTCTTTCTGGTCTGTAGAGTTTCTGCTGAAAGATCATCTGTTAACCTTATGGCCATTCCCTTTTATGTTATTTGTTGCTTTTCTCTTACTGCTTTTAATATTTTTCTTCGTGTTTAATTTTTGTTAGTTTGATTAGAATGCATCTCAGCATGTTTCTTTTTGGGTTTATCCTCTATGGGACTCTCGGCACTTCATGGACTTGATCAACTATTTCCTTTCCCATGTTGGGGAAGTTTTCAACTGTAATCTCTTCATATATTTTATCAGACCCTTTCTTTTTTTCTTCTTCTTCTGGAATGGCTATGTTCAAATGTTGGTGCAGTTAATGTTGTCCCTGAGGTCTCTAAAACTGTCCTCCATTCTCTTCATTATTTTTTCTTTATTCTCCTCTGTGGCAGTTAATTCCACCATTCTATCTTCCAGCTCACTTATCTGTTCTTTTGCCTCAGCTATTCTGCTATTGATTCCTTCTAGAGTAGTTTTAATTTCAGTTGTGTTGTTCATTTCTCTTTATTTGTTCTTTAGTTCTTGTAGGTCCTTGTTAAATGTTTCTTGCATTTTTTCTATTCTATTTCCGAGATTTTGGATCATCTTTACTATCATTACTCTGAGTTCTTTTTCAGATAGTTTCCTTTTCATATTTGGTCTTGCAGGGTTTTATATTTCTCTGGCCTGCAAGATATTTCTCTCTCTTCTCATTTTTGTCTCATTTACAGTATTTGAGGTCTCATTTCCCTAGGCTGCAGGGTCATAGTTCCTCTTGCTGCTGTTCTCTGCCCCCAGTGCTGAGGTTAGTCCAGTGGCTTGTGTAGGCTTCCTGATGGGAAGGACAGGGGCCTGAGTTTTGGGGGGTGGAGCTGAGTCTTTTCTCTCTGTTGAGCAGGGCCATGTCAGGTGGTGTGCTGTGGTTTGTCTGAACTTAGAATGAGTTTATGTAGTCTGTGTGTTGATGGGTTGGTTTGTGTTCCTGTCTTGTTTGTTGTTTGGTGTGATGGACCCAGCTCTGGGGGCCACTGTCAGTTGGGTGGAAACAGGTCTTCGATTCAGATAGAGACCTCCGTGAGAGCCCTTGGTGATTAATCTTTCCCAGGACGGGGAATTCTCTAGTGGTCCAGCATCCTGGAATCAGTGCTCCCATCCCAAAGATTCAGGCCTGACTTCCAGTCGAGGAACCAAGACCCTGCAAGTCACTCATCCTGGCAATAAAGGGGATTAAAATGAAAAAGACTAACAAAATGCCAAATGGTAAAAAGTAAAATCAAACAAAAACAGACACAAGGAAACATGCACACAAACAAAAGAAACAAAAACTGAACCAAATAAAACAAAAAGCAAGAGAACAAGCAAAAAAAGAACCCAAGAACAAAATTAAAAAGAAAACTGACAAAAACACCAAACCAAAAACAAACCAAAACAGCATGCCAACTGAAGAATGAAACAAAGAAACAAAACCAACTCACAAAAATGATTTAAAAAAGAAAAAGAGAAAGGGGAAAGAAGACTGAATAACAGAAAATCGATGTAGAAATAGAAATATAAAAAAAAATAGAAAATATATTAAAGAAGAAAAAGACAAACAAAACCCCAGAGAAATGGTAAAAACAAAATCAAAGAAACAAAAACAGAAACAAGGAAACACACACACATGCAAAAGAAACAAAAACACAACCAAATAAAACAGAAAGCAAGAGAACAACCAGACAAATAGAAGAACTCAAAAACAAAATCAGACAATTAGGATCAAAACTAACAAAAATACAAAACCTAAAAACAAAACCAAAGCACTGTGTCAACCGAAGAATAAAGCATGGAAACAAAACAAAGCGATAAAAATGATTTTAAAAAATAATAAAATAAAAATGGAGAAATCATAAGACAACAGAAAAGCAAAGTAGAAATATAAATATATGTACATATATAAAAGAAGAAAAAAATAAGGGAAAAGAACACAGAACAACAGAAAAGCAAAGTAAAAATAGAAATACAGGGCTTCCCTGGTGGTGCAGTGGTTGAGAGTCCGCCTGCCGATGCAGGGGTCATGGGTTCATGCCCCGGTCCAGGAAGATCCCACATGCTGCAAAGTGGTTAGGCCCGTAAGCCATGGCTACTGAGCCTGCGTGTCCAAAGCCTATGCTTCACAATGGGAGAGGCCACAACAGTGAGAGACCCACGTACTGCAAAAAAAAAAAAAAAAAGTAAAAATAGAAATACACAAAAAAATAAAAATAAAAAATGTTATAAAACACAAAGGTCCCGAAAGACTAAATAAAAAAATAATAGTAAGACAACAACAAAAACAAGCAAGCAAATAAAAAAGAAAAAAAAAAAGGCAGAACCAACAACAGAATGAATCAAAACATAATAAAATTAATAGTAATAATTATGTTTCCCTGGGGTCTCAGCTTTAAGTGTCCTTGCACATGCCATGAGCCACAGCCTACTTCTGCATCCACAGGAAGCCCTCCTCTGTCTCTGGGCTGGTCTCTGGACCTGTTGTGGGCCCTGCGGGGACCACTCAAACTCTCCTCTGGCCCAATTTCTGTGTATGCTTGCCCCCAGAGTCTACAACTGCCAGATGTAGACCATTTTCACTTGTGGGCACACTCATTGTCTACTCAGATATTCCATAGACACAGGGTCTACCTAGCTGATTGTGGGGATTTAATCTGTAGCTTGTACAGCTGATGGAAAGATTTTTGATCTTCTCCCTTAGTTGCCCCATCCCTGGGGTTCAGCTTTGGTTTTACTCCCACCTCTGTTTGTGGTCCACTCAGAGGGGTCTGGTCCTGAGACTACCTTGGAACTCTTGGGTCTGCCTCAGTGAGGACAGGGCACAGAGGTGGTCTGACTGCTTGGATTGTGGAAGCCCTGGTGGTGTCAAATGCTCAGGGAAGCTGGCAGCCACGGGTGCTAGAAATATGGCCCTAGTGAGGGCCTTTTCTGGTACCTGGCATAAGGCATGTGAGGGCCAGCCCTGGCTGGGCTTTTTCTGGCACCCAGCAGCGGGCACGCAATGGCCAGCCCTGAGAGGGCTTCTTTTATTGTCTGTCAACAGGCGGCAGCATGTGGCGAGAGAGAGGCTACAATAGTGACTCCTCCCCTTGTGTGTGACTCAGCAGTAGCACCCTGCTTTCATGGTAGTCCTGTCTTCCTTTGTAGGTATTCCCTGCTGCGGATTTTCTCCCTCCCATCCCCTCAGTTCATCTTCCCACATCCAAGAGCAGTTCTTGCTCTGGGCCTGTTCTCCAATCCCCACGCTCCAGCTCCCAGCTCCCTTGCACACCTGTGAATACACATCCCAGTCCAGGCCACATAGGGCTGAAGTACGGATCATCTGTGTATTTCTCACTCTGTCCTGTCTGCCACAGATCGGCCTCTTCACCCTCTTCCAACAGGCTTAAATGCTTCCCTTCCATCCCAATTGATTTCCCTGTCAGAGACGGAGTTTCCCCATCGGAGGGGGGTTTCCTAGAATTCGGGAATCTCTCCTCTGCTTCAGCTCCCCTGCCCCAGGGTGCAGGTCCCATCCCACGCCTTCTCCTCCTCCTTCTCCCTTCTTTTTTTCTCCCACTCAGTTATGCTGGGATCTTTATAGTCCTTTCTGGTGTCCAAGGTCTTCTGCTAGTGTTCATCCAGTATTCTGTGAGAATTTTTGCATCTATAGATGTATTCCTGATGCATCCGTGGAAAGAGATGAACTCCACGTCCTCCTACTCCTCTGCCGTCTTAACTCCCCTCTACCTTGCACTTCTTACATTAAAATTGAGAAAAAATGCAGACCAAGAACATAAAATTAATTTTAATTTGTTTCTATTTTTACATCTAACAGAATTAGAGTTCAGGTTAGGTGATCGGAAAAATATAAGGAACAAACCTTCAGTGTGTGATTCTCCAAGGCGCTAATATTAATAGAAGTCACTTTTGAATTCAGCAGGGATATTTCATTTTTCAACTGTCAATGAGTTGATCTGTATGGCAGACAGATTGAGCTGTGAGCAGCATAGGTGTATGGTCCAATGCAGACTGCATATGCTTAGCTTGGGTATTAGGTTTTGTACTTGCTACAGATGAATTCTTTTAAAGACTTTTGCAAATTTGACTCAAGGAGATTCATGCAGTAAGAATTCTTTTGCTGAGACCTTGGATGTTAGACACCTGGCTCACTGCTTCTGATAAACTGTAAACATCCCAAGTGCTTATGACACAAGAATACCATGCTTTGAACATCATACTTCTTTCTTTTTCAAGAACAAGATTATTTGGTCTGCCAAACTCATGAGGAGGATTATTTCTAATAAAGGATAAAAGCAGAGAATAAGAGTAGTTGACAATTTGCATGTGTTCAGCTCAGCTCAGTGTCTCCCATTCTTCCCCTATGCAGGCTGAACTCAATCCTTCCAGACATGTGGGCCCAGAAGAAATAACGCTGGACTCTAGAGAAATATGTAATTCTTAGAAAAAAAGTAGAAGTCATTAGATGAAAATGTCCTCATCTTCCATATACCAAACCTATAAACCTTACTGCAGTAGTGCCTCTCCTCTTTCTGTCCTCTTACAACTGAGGAAGAAGTCCTTCTCAATATATATGAAAGGCCCAGTCCTCTGCTTGTGCTATGAACCCCAACCCTTTTATCCTTCTAAGGGACCCACTGACTCTGTTGTTCTCTGTGCCTCCTGTAGCTCCATCATCCCTTTCTTCTTTGTATTGTGGACAGGAATGTTGCCTACCATTCCAGTAAACAAGGATCAAGCTGTTAGCTAGTACAGCTGCTCCCCACCCCTCAGGGTGCACCTTGAGGGGAATTCAGGATAGAGAAAAACAAACAGGAAGCATTATGTGCTTTGGACACTGACCCTAGGTAGCTCAGATGCACATCTAAGGAATAATTTCAATGAGCCCAGATTCTTGCCTCTTCCCACACACAGAAAAGTGCTGAAATCATTAACTTGAGATGTCTGTTTTTGTGATTAGCAGTAATCTTTTGATGTCTGGCTACAAGGTATTTTTTCTAGCAAAAACTCCTATATACCCTTGCTCATTCCTTAACTCTTTGGAACAGTTCTCAGAGCTGAAAGGCTGTCTCCTGAGCATAGTTCTCACTTAGTAAGGTCCCTGAATAAAACTTAACTTGCAACTTTTAGGCTGTGCACTTTTCTTCATTTGAGAGTTTACATTCAAAAATGCTCTAGTCTCTACCCTCTTTAAGCGAAGAAATACACTGCACATTACCACAGCACCTGTCATATTCCTTCTCTCCTCTTCACAGTCACTCTTCAAAAGGGTCTGAGTTGTCTACATATGCTCTCGCCATCTCCTCTCACTCCCATTCCCTCTTTAATCCACCCTGAGCTGGCCTCATTATCATGATTCCACCAAAAGAGTTCTTCCCAAAGGCACTAGGGGCCTCAATGTTCCTAAATCCAACAGCTACATTTTACTTCCCACTTCACATGACCTTTTGGAAGTATTTGCCATTCTTCTTGAAACGCTCTCTATTCAGGCTTCTGTGACTGCATGTTCTCCTGGCTTTCTTATGATTTCTCAATCTCTGCCTCTTGGGTGCACCATCTCCTCTTTCCAGCTTTACATATCAGAGTTCCTCAGGGTTTAGCCCTTGTTCTTTGTCTCTTCAAATTTTTTCCTTGGGATCTCTCTCCCTCCCAAGATGTCAAACACAACCCAAATACAGAATAAGAGCTATCTCATTCATCATAATTCCCCAGCACCTACTGCCTCACACATGTAGCCTCTCCATCAACTTTGCTTAATTGTCTTGAAGGCAGAAGTTCCAGGTTCATCATGCAGAAAGGAAGAGCAAGCGACAGGGAGTAAAACACAAGGGTTAAAAGTGTAATCTTTGGAGTCAGAGCTTCATTCATAGCCCAGCTCTTGTTACTAGCTCTGTGATTTTAGACAAATTACTTATTCTTTTCCCTTATTTCTAAAATAGGGCTAAATATGATATCTATGATGGGATTTTTCTAAGAATTAAATACACACTAAAATTTTATAAATGCGTATATTTTATGCTGTCATAAGAGCATATATTTTTACCTGTTTGTTCAATGAATAATTATATATATATATATATATATATATATATATATATATATACACACACACACATACATACCTGCATATCAAATCCAGTCCATTGCAGTGTTTTGCATGGCTAAGAATGTTTTTTACATTTTTTAAATAGTTGAGGAAAAGGAATCAGAAAAATATGTGATAGAGACAGTATGTGGCTTGCAAAGCCTAAAACATTTACTATGTACTGAAGTCAAGTCCCCATAAAACTGTTGCCAGAGCTGCTCCAGGTCTTTGCTCAAAAACCATCAACCAACACCCCACCCCCACCTTTAGAAGGAGTGTCGTTGCTCAAAATCTGCCAACCCTCACCACCACCACGCTGCCCTTTAGCAGGAGTTAACATAAATCTTTAAGTTAAAGGGTCCAGAGATAAGAAAGGAAGCTACAAACAACAACAACAACAAACAGATGGAAAGAGCTGGGACCAAGATGGCAATGAATCTGACCTCCAATAGAATCTGAGTCTCATTGTATGCTGATTTTACTACATTAATATATTAAATGAACATCTACTGGTGGCCATGACCAGACATTAAGGACCAAAAATGATAAAAAGAGGGCAGCACCCCACTCCCTTGAAACAGCCCTGTCTCTTCCCCAGTAGACTAATGCATATGCCTCCTCATCATTAGCCTCACTCCTCCTCTCTTTGTCTTTACTCTCTAAAATTACATCCTTTTCACCAAGGTGGGCAAGAAGTTGATCTGTAAACTTAGTTCCCACTTCTCCACACTTTGTCCACTGAATAAAGCTTGTGCTGTGTCGATCTCAGCTTCACTTTCATTATTTGCATACTCAAATCCAAACAGAAAAAGAACCCTTTCCCTCTGAAGCTGAAATCAAATCAACACAACAGGAGAGCCTTGGCCAGGCTACGTCACCAAGCAGAGTCCATACTACTTAATTCAGAACCAAACCGAGTTCCTATGCTGAGTTTATGATTAACCTCTCTCCAAAACTTTATTCCCTTTCTTGTCCAACATCTGTTCCCCTCAAAACTGAGGAGTGATGCTGAAAACGTGGCCTCTGTGCACTGGTGCCAAATCAAATCTCAAAGACCGAGTTTGGGGTGCAGTAGAAATGAATAGCATTATTGATCTTCCAGGCAAAAGTAAACACAGAGGGCTCATGATCCCAAAACCTGTGTGTCCCAACCTGGGGGGATTTGGTGAGGAGTTTTATAGCAATGGTTCAAGGGTGGGGTTGCTGATAAGGAGCAGGGTGTGTGAAGGGCCTGCACTCCTTTAATCTGCTCTCAGATAGTCTTCTGATGAGCTTCTTTGGTTCTTGAGGTTATCAAACTGACTTTCGCTGGAATGAAGAATGCTTCATCAAGTAGAAAACACCTTCCATTTGTAGGGAGTTTTAGTTCTGTAGAAGAACTCAAAGATATTGTTAAGTGTATCCCTTGAGGTGGAACTAGGACCCTGCCTCAAGGCTGCACTATTGTTTCTTTATGTTTTTCTTAAAATTATTTTATATTGGAGCATAGTTTCTTAACAATATTGTGTTAGTTTCATGTGTACAACAAACTGATTCAGTTATACATATACATGTATCTATTCTTTTTCAAATTCTTTTCCCATCTAGGTTATTAGAGAATATTGAGCAGCATTCCCTGTGCTATACAGTAGGTTCATGTGGGTTTTCTGTTTTAAATATATCAGTGTGTATATGTCAATTCCAAACTCCCAATCTATCCCTCCTAAGTCTGTGAGTCTGTTTAGGTTTTGTAAAAAACTTCATTTGTGTAATTTTTTTATTCTGAATATAAGTGATATATGATATTTGTCTTTCTGTGTCTGACTTACTTCACTTAGCATGATAATCTCCATGTCCATCCATATTGCTGCAAATGGCATTATTTCATTCTTTTTAATAACTGAGTGATGTGTGTACCACATCTTCTTTATCCATTCATCTGTCAATGGACATTTAGGTTGCTTACATGTCTTGGCTTTTGTAAACAGCACTGCAAAGAACATTGGGGCGCATGTATCCTTTTGAACCATGTTTTCTCCAGAAATATGCCCAGCAGTGTGATTGCTGGATCATATGGTAGCTCTATTTTTAGTTTTTTAAAGGAACCTCCATACTGTTCTCTATATTGGCTGTACCAATTTACATTCCCACCAACAGTGTAGGAGGGATCCCTTTTCTCCACAACCTCTCCAGGATTTATTGTTTAGATTTTTTTGATGATGCCCATCCTGACTGGTGTGAGATGATATCTCACTGTAGTATTGATTTGCATTTCTCTAATAATTAGCAATGTTGATCATCTTTAAATGTGCCTTTGGCCATCTGTATGTCTTCTCTGGAGAAATGTCTACTTAGGTCTTCTGCCCATATTTTGATTGGGTTGTTTGTTTTTTTTATATTGACTTGCATGAGCTGTATGTAAAATTTGGAGACAATCCTCTTGTCAGTTGCATCGTTTCCAAATACTTTCTCCCATTATGTGTTGTCTTTTCATTTTGTTTATGGTTTCCTTTGCTCTGCAAAAGTTTTTGAGTTTAATTAGGTCCATTTGTTTAGTTTTTTTTAAATTTCCATTACTCTAGGATTCGGCTTGGAAAAGAATCTTGCTGAGATTTGTCAGAGTGTTCTGCCTATGTTTTCCTCCAAGAGTTGTATAGTATCCAGTCTTACATTTAGGTCTTTAATCCATTTTGAGTTTCTTTTTGTGTGTGGTGTTAAAAATTTTTCTAATTTCATTACTTTCCATGTAGCTGTCCAGTTTTCCCAGCACCATTTATTGAAGAGACTGTCTTTTCTCAATTATATATTCCTGCCTCATTATTCACAGATTAATTGACATTAGGTTTATTTCTGGGTTTTCTATCCTGTTCCATAGATCTATAATTCTGTTTTTATGCCAGTACCACACTGTTTTGATGTCTGTAGCTTTGTACTATAGTCTGGAGTCAGGGAGCCTAATTTCTCCAGCTCCATTTTCCTTTCTGTAGATTGCTTTGGCTATTCGCAATGCTTTGTGTCTCCATACAAATTTTAAGATTTTTTGCTTGAGTTCCGTGAAAAATGCCACTGGTAATTTGATGGGGATTGCATTTAATCTGTAGAGTGCCTTAGATAGTATAGACATTTTGACAATATTAATTATTCCAGTCCAAGATCATGGTATATCTTTCCATCTGTTGTGTCATCTTTGAATTCTTTTGTCAGTGTCTTATAGTTTTCAGAGTACAGGTCTTTTGCCTCCTTAGGTAGGTTAATTCCTAGGTATTATATTCTGTTTGCAGTGATGGTAAAAGGGATTGTTTCCTTAATTTCTCTTTCTGATTTTTGTCATTAATGTATAGAAGTGCAAGAGATTTCTATGCATTAATTTTGTATCCTGCAACTTTACAAAACTCATTGATGAGCTCTAGTAGTTTTCTGGTAGCATGTTTAGGATTTTTTATGTATACTATCATATGATCTGCAAACAGTGACAGTTTTACTTCTTCTTTTCCAATTTGGATTCCTTTTATTTGTTTTTCTTCTCTGATTGCCATGGCTAGGACTTCCAAAACTATGGCGAATAAAAGTGGCGAGAGTAGACATTCTTGTCTTGTTCCTGATCTTAGAGTAAATGATTTCATATTTTCACCACTGAGTATGATATTTGCAGTGGGTTTGTCGCATATGGCTTTTATTATGTTGAGGTAGGTTCCCTCTATGCCCACTTTCTGGAGAGTTTTTCTCATAAATCGGTGTTGAATTTTGTCAAAACCTTTTTCTGTATCTATTGAGATGATCATATAGATTTTATTCTTCAATTTGCTAATGTGGTATATAACACCAACTGATTTGCAGATATTGAAAAATTCTTGCATCCCTGGGATAAATCCCACTTGTTCATGGTGTATGATCTGTTTAATGTATTGCTGGTTTCAGAATGCTAGTGTTTTGTTGAGGATTGTTTTGTGTCTATGTTCATCAGTGATATTGACCTATAATTTTATTTTTTTTTGTGGTATCTTTGTCTAGTTTTGGTATCAGGGTGATGATGGCCTCATAAAATGAGTTTGGGAGTGTTCTTTCTTCCACAATTTTTTGTAATAGTTTCAGAAGGATTAGTGTCAGCTCTTCTCTAAATGTTTGATACAATTCACCTGTGAAGCCATCTGGTCATGGACTTTGCCAGGAGTGGTTGTTTTTTTTTTTTTTTTTTTTGCGGTACGTGGGCCTCTCACTGTTGTGGCCTCTCCTGTTGTGGAGCACAGGCTCCGGACGCGCAGGCTCAGCGGCCATGGCTCACGGGCCTAGCTGCTCCGCGGCATGTGGGATCTTCCTGGACCGGGGCACGAACCCGCGTCCCCTGCATCGGCAGGCGGACTCTCAACCACTGCGCCACCAGGGAAGCCCTGCCAGGAGTGTTTTAATTACAGTTTCAATTTCATTACATGTGACTGGTCTGTACATATTTTCTATTTCTTCTTGGTTCCATCTTGGGAGATTGTATCTTTCTAAGAATTTGTCCATTTCTTCCAGGTTGTCCATTTTATTGGCACGTAGTTGCTTGATGTAGTCTCTTATGATCCTTTGTATTTCTGTGATGTCAGTTTTAACTTCTCCGTCTTCGTTTCTAATCTTATTGATTTGAGCCCTCCTCCTTTTTTTTCATGATGAGTCTGGTTAAAGTTTTATCAATTTTATCTTTTCAAAGAACCACATTCTAGTTTCATTGATCTTAGCTATTGTTTTCTTCATATCTATTTCATTTATTTCTGCTCTAATCTTTATGATTTTTTCTTCTACCAACTTTGGGTTTTGTTTGTTCTTTCTCTAGTTGCTTTAGGTGTAATGTTAGGTTGTTTATTCGAGATTTTTCTTGTTTCTTGAGGTAAGACTGTATTGCTATAAACTTCCTCTTAGAACTGCTTTTGCTACATTCCAAAGGTTTTGGATCATCATGTTTTCATTGACATTTGTCTCTATGTATCTTTTTAAATTTCCTCTTTGATTTATTCAGTGATCCAGTGGTCATTTGGTAACATATGTTTTAGCTTCCATTTGTTTGTGCTTTTTTTTTTTTTTTTCTTTTGCGGTTCACAGGTCTCTCACTGTTGTGGCCTCTCCTGTTGTGGAGCACAGGCTCCGGACGTGCAGGCTCAGCAGCCATGGATCATGGGCCCAGCCACTCTGCAACATGTGGGATCTTCCTGGACCAGGGCACAAACCCGTGTCCTCTGCGTCGGCAGGCAGACTCTCAACCACTGCGCCACCAGGGAAGCCCCTTGTTTGTGCTTTTAATAGTTTTCTTCCTGTAATTGATTTCTAATCTCATAGTGTTGTGGTTGGAAAAGATGCTTGATACAATTTCAATTTTCTTAAATTTTACTGAGTCTTGGTTTGCTACCCAAGATGTGACCTATCCTTGAAAATGTTCCATGTGCACTTGAGAAGTGTATTCTGCTGCTTTCAGGTGGAATGTCCTACAGATATCAGTTAAGTCTATCTGATCTAATGTGTCATTTAAGGCTTGTGTTTCCTTATTAATTTTCTCTCTGGATGATCTCTCTATTGCTGTAAGTGGGGCATTAAAGTCCCTCAGTACTATTTTGTTACTGTTAATTTCTCCTTTTATGTTTGTTAGTATTTGCCTTATATATTGACGTGCTCCTATGTTGAGTGCATATATATTTACAATAGTTATGTCTTCTTGGATTGATCCCTTGATCTTTATGCAGTGTCCTTCCTTGTCTCTTGCAACAGTCTTTATTTTAATGTTTATTTTGTCTAATATGAGTATTGCTACTCCAGCTTTCTTTTGATCTCTATTTGCATGGAATATCTTTTTCCATCCTCTCACTCTCAGTCTATATGTGTCCCTAGATCTGAAGTGGGTCTTTTGTAGACAGCATATATACAGGCCTTGTTTTTGTATCCATTCCACCAGTCTATGTATTTTGGTTAGAACATTTAATCCATTTACATTTAAAGTAGTTATCAATATGTATGTTCCTAATACCATTTTCTTAATTGTTTTGCATTTGTTTTTGTAGGTCTTTTTTCTTCCCTTCCTCTTTTGTTCTCTTCTCTTGTGATTTGATGACTAACTTTAGTTTTGTGTTTGGATTCCTTTTAATTTTGTATCTATTGTAGATATTCAGTTTGTGGTTACCATGAAGTTTTGATATAGTAGTCTATATGTAAACAAGATTGTTTTAAGTGTATGGTCTTTTAATTTCAAATGCATTTCCAATATCTGGCATTTGTGTGCTCTTCTCACATTTGCTGGTTTTGATATCATATTTGTGTGTGGATATTTTCCTACCTTTACCTTATGTTTGCCTTTACTGGTGAGCTTTTCCATTCGTAATTTTCTTGTTTCTAGTAGTGGCCTTTTCTTTTCCACTTAGAGAAGTTCCTTTAACATATGTTGCAAAGCTTGTCTGGTGATACTGAATTCTCTTAGTTTTTGCTTTTCTGTAAAGCTTTTGGTTTCTCTGTCAAATCTGAATGAGAGCCTTGCTGGGTAGAGTATTCTTGGTTGTAGTTTCTTCCCTTTCATCACTTGAAATATAATGTGACACCCCCTTCAGGCCTGCAGAGTTTCTGCTAAAAAATCAGCTGATAACTTTATGGGAGTTCCCTTGTATGTTATTTGTTGCTTTCCCCTTGTTGCTTTTAATATTTTTTGTTAGTCTTTATTTTTTGTCACTTTGATTACTATGTGTCTTCGTGTGTTCCTCCTTGTGTTTATCCTGTCTGGGACTTTCTGTGCTTCCTGGACTTGGGTGACTGTTTCCTTTCCCATGTTAGGGAACTTTTCAGCTACTATCTCCTCAAATACTTTCTCAGGTCCTTTCTCTCTCTTCTTCTTTTTCTGGGACCCCTATAATGTGAATGTTAGTGCACTTAATGTTGTCCCAGAGGTCTCTGAGACTGTCCTCATTTCTTTCATTCTTTTTCTTTATTCTGTTCCATGGCAGTGATGTCCACCTTTCTGTCTTCCAGCTCACTTATCCATTCTTCTGCCTCAGTTACTCTACTATTGATTCCTTCTCGGGCATTTTTCATTTCAGTTATTGTATTGTTCATCTATATTTGTTCTTTAGTTCTTCTGGGTCATTGTTGAACATTACTTGCATCTTCTCAATCTGTGCCTCCATTCTCTTTCTGAGATCTTGGATCATCTTCACTATCATTATTCTGAGTTCTTTCCTGGTAGATTGCCAATCTCCACTTCACTTACTTGTTCTTCTTTATATTGTTCCTCTTTCTGGGTCATATTCTTCTGCTGCCTCATTTTGTCTAACTTCTGTGATTGCAGTTTCCAATACACTGGCTGCAGGATTGTAGTTCTTCTTGCGTCTGTTGCCTGCCCTCTGGTGGATGAGGCTCTCTGATGGTTGGAGCTGGGCCTTGTCCCTCTGGTGGGCAGAGCAATGCTCGGGGAGACTTTAAGCAGTCTGCCTGCTGATGGGTGGGGCTCTGTTCCCAGCTTGTTTGTTGTTTGGCCTGAAGCCCAACACTGGAGCCTACAGGCTGTTGGGTAGGCTTAGGTTTTGGGGGAGAAATGGCAGCCTCTGGGAGGACTCACCCTGATGAGTGAAAAAACACTGCCAGTGTTTTTCTCTTCACAGTAAGCCACAGCCACCTCCCTGCCTCTGCAGGAGACCCTCCAATACTAGCAGGTTGGTCTGGCCCAGTCTCTTATGAGTTCACTGATTTTCCCCTGGGTCCTGGTGTGCATGGGACCTTGTGGGTGCCCTCTAAGTGTGGCAGTGGAATTCCTGTGATCAAACCCTGCTGGCCTTCAAAGCCAGATTCTCTCAGGGCTCCTCCTCTCATTGCCAGACCCCCAAGATGGGAAGCCTGACATGGGGCTCAGGACTTTCACTCCTGTGGGAGAACTTCTCTGGTATAATTATTTTGCAGTTTGTGTGTCACGCACCCAGCGGGTATGAGATTTTATTTTATCATGATTGCATTCCTCCTACCAACTCATCGTGGCTTCTTTTTTGTCCTTGGATATAGGGTATCCTTTTTGGTAGGTTCCAGTGGTTTTTTTGTTGTTAATGCTGGTTGTTCAGCAGTTAGTTGTGATTCTGGTGTTTTTGTAAGAAGGGGTGAGCTCACGTCCTTCTACTCAGCCATCTTGCTGGCCAAGGCACTATTTTTTCTTGATTGCTCCCCGCTGTCTCTGCATCCCCTCCTTGCCCTGATCAACAACTGTTTGAACTTGCCGTTTGGAACTCAGGGAAAGTCATGGAGGCTGAAACCTGTTCCCTACAAACAAGAAATGGGTGACACAAAAAGGCTTCTGTGCTCAGGAGCCCCCACAGTGTCCTGCTCAGTTTCAGGAGTATCAAAGAAAATGGAAGATTGAAACCAAAGACCATGTGGTCCCTTCCCAAGTATCTCTTGTTTGTAGGAAGGTTGCAGCCTCCTAGACCTTCCCTCAGTTCCTGTTTTTGACACACTCATACAATATCAATTCTCCCTTCTTTTGACAAATCTGCCATAATTTTTCTGTAGGAAATCACCATCCCCACTCAGTCCACAAACGTCTGGTGAAACTGACACCACCCTTAGCTGGAGGAGAGGGCATGGAACACAGGAATGGCCAGCCAATGAATAACATTCCATGGCCATGGCAATTGGTTAAAGGAGAGGCACATGACCCAGTCAGAGCCAAAGAATGAGAGGCAATGAGACTTTACTGTGCCCTTTGGGAAGAGAGGCATGCTCTCTTTTCCACCAGGCTTGAACCTGAAACAATGAGGAATTTAAGCCACAAGCACTCATCTTGCCATTAGTGGAGTTTGATTGTTGTACCCAAGTTCGTGTACATAATGCACAATGAAGCCAAAACCAAAACATTGAAAAGGAGCAAGGTGAGGGAGAGGATTCACAGGATGTATGATCAGCTTGTGCAAAATTCTCTGACTGATTGATGGTGAGGTAACTGGGTGGTGTTACAGGGGTTAAGATTATCATTCTTCAGGCTCCAGCTGGTCTAGGGGCTATGTGCTCATGGTCGTCAAGTAGTTAACTTCTTTCATTTGGTGGGGGTTTTAGTATCTGTTAAACAACTCAGAAATGTGCATCAGATACTGCTATCTATGTACTTCAGAGGGGAAGTAAAGATTCTGTGACTGCCATATGGCTGATTTACTGTTTAAATTGTTTCCAGTTCAACTGGCCCAACTGATACTTTTGCCACTACATGTTCACATCCTTTCAATGATTAATTTTTGAGCCAGGTTTTGTGAGTTAGGGGAGGCTTGGAGACTACAGCTTTTCCACAAACGAAAGGCAGACAGAGGACATGGGAGGCAGCGTCTGTCCCAGGAAAGCCCCTTAGGGTCCTCCTCAGTTACATGATCATGTAGCCAAACAGAAAAGAATAGTCAAGAAATGGAGATAAAGTGAGTCCAGTGCCACTTTTTGAGCCTCCGAATCAAGAGTTAGCCTGACTGTATACTCTTTTTGGTCATTGTGTGACTCAGTATATTCCCTCTTCTGCCCAAACCAGGTTGAGTTAGAGTTGTTTGGTTTAGAAGGAATGCAAAATCTAGCTGATGAACCTGTCTAGTTCATTCCTCTTCATTTTGTGCTTTAAACCAGCTACCTAAATAATTGGAAGAGTTGGCTTTTGATGAAACACCACCAAGAAGCATTCTTTCACTCCAGAGAAAATGGCATAGAAACTGTCATGTCAGAGATTCCAAGTCTGCAAGAGGCCAGCTGTAGGATCTTTAGAGACAGAACTACAGAATTTTAAAGACAGATGTGACTTTAGAGAGGACCATATATTTAAGGGTCACAAATCCAAAAACATGCAGAGCCAGGAAGGAAACATGAATGAGTGAAAAGGTCAGAAGTGAGAAGAGCAGCAGCACAAACACAATGAAAAATGGCTAATGACACTCAACCTCAGGCACCAGGAGCAGGAGGGAGTGGTGGGCACTGAGTTTCACTGGAGACCCTGCCTACACTAGTAGCCTCTACTCAGCATCAACTGACCCTGGCATATGGGAATGGAGGTTCAAGATGCAAGATTTTACGTGAAATCTTTCTGTCTTTAAAAGTTGCCAAATACTTTGCTTTTTAAAAACTGTGTGACACAAGCATAACATATATTATGGACACACTCAGCCTGTAAATTGCCAAATTATACACTGTGCAGATAGGGGCAAAGTATTGGTAAGAGAGTAAACTAAACCCAAAAATGGGCAATGTCTTAACCCCAGTGCTTTCTAACTGCTAGCAAGAGGCAAAGACTGAAACTGAGAAGACATGTGTAGAGGCCTTCCCGGTGACAGGACCCCTAGTGTGTCCCCTGCTTACTGATGATCAGGAAAAACTGTGGGAATATACTAAGGTTTCCTAGGCCTTCTGTGAGTAGAGAGAAAAGAACTAACCCTAACGGTTGATGGGAAAAGCTGAGGAATGCAGAAACAAAGATAGGACAGTCAGGTAGAGAAATAACTATAACTTAAACAATAAATCAGCCTCAAGGACTCCCAGTTCTGTCTCAAAGGTAAAGTCTAATACACATTCTTCAGTTGTTTCCCAGAAATCAGAACCCAACCAGATGAAGAGTTGGTGACTGTGAGCACATAGCCCCCAGACCAGCTGGAGCCTGAAGATTGATAATGCTGACTCCTGTGGCTTCACCTGGTTACCTCACCACCCACCAATCAGAGAATTTTGCACGAGCTGAACACATTCCCCACAACCCTCTCCCTTACCTTGCCTTTAAAACCCCTTCTCTGAAAGTCACTGAGGAGTCTTTTAAGCATTAGCTTCTTATTCTTGCTTGGCACCCAAAAATAAGTGCTGTACTTTCCTTCAACACAACCTGGTGTTAATAGATTGGCTTTTCTGTGTGCCTGGCAAGCAGACCCAAGTTTGGTTCAGTAAAAAGACTAGTCTCAAATTCCAGTCTCCTGATTTGTTCCCCTGTACTGAACAAACTGAAGCTCACACTTTAATAAAATTAACTCTTCATACCTGGAGAGCAATGCCAGTTTGTATAGCATTTTCAAATAGGTGAAATGTAATCCTTACAGTAACCCCTGGAATGTAGGTACTATTCCTATTTCTACTTTACAGATAAGGAAACTGAAGTTCCTAGAGATTGAGTGACTTTCCTGAAGTTGAGTAGAAAAGTCAGAACTTGTACTCCCAGGACTTAACACATCATCTTTCCTTCCAACTCTAACTAGCTTTTCCTCCTAAGTCCCAGATCTCAGTAAAAGGTAGCACAAGTCTTCCTCCCAACTCTCACGCCACACACACACACACACACACACACACACACACACACACACTCCTCAGCTGCTCTGATTCTGCTTTCTAAACTTCTCTCTGATCTCTCTTTTCTCTCCATCTCCACTGCAAGTTGCCATGATCCCACACCTGGATTACCTACCACATCAGGCTCCCTAGCCTCATCTTTTCCCTCTGCAGTCCACTCTCTAAACCACAGACAAAGGGAGCTCCCTAAAATGCTATTCCAGCCTTAGGCTTGCACTATCTTGCCTTGTCATGAGCTTCCATCTTTCAGAGTACTGAGAAGTCTTACAAATAAGGGATTTGTCACTGCATTCCTAGGGCCCTGTATCCAGCTCACAGTAGCTGCTCAGTGGATGTGGAGGAAAAGGAGGAAAAGAGGAGGGAGGAAAATGGAGAAGAAGAGTAGGAGAAAGAGAAAGAAGAGGGGATAAACTTCCCAGATTTTTAGGGGAAGTGAGTTTAAAGATCACCTAGTCTCACTTCCATATTTCACAGATGAAGAAACAAGGTCTAAAAAGAAAAGAACTCTTTTAAAGTTCATACATGTTATAAGTGGGGGAACCAGTATCAAATTTAGGTCTTCTCAAGCCCCATTCCTGGTACTGTTAAAAAATCATGCATCTAAATGAAGGCTTCAACCTCCTCAAAGATTGGGCATAATTACCTGCTATTTCCAAACAAAGCCATCATGAGAGCATCTGATACTAATTGTAAAGGTCTCAGTACCACCCTGGGTAAAAATGATATGTTAGCCTTAAGACAAGACTGGACATTCAGCAAACACTTGATCATTTGCCTCTGATTTTAAAACAAGCAATACAGCATTATCACATCTCATCTGGTACCTGTTCACAGACAAACAGGCATGGATGACCTTGGTGCTCTTCAAGCTACTCTTCCCAGGGATTAAAACCTCTAACTTTTATCTGATCCTTATTTAACCAGTAAAAAATCCAAAAGTAGTTCCTTTGTGTTCATTAAGCCATCCAGTTTGCAGAACATCCAAAACAGATTTTTGTTTTCTTGAGATGCCCAGGTCCAGAGACGAATTTATTTTCACTATGAAACATGACATTCCATTTGGTCCTAATTCTTTGGCACTATAATCTTTTGGATACATTGTACTGAATATTTTTGTTGCAGATGGTTATATAATAGCAACATTGGAGGCTGGTATATAATTAGTCATGAAAAATTGTGTCCAGCTCAGGAAATAAAAATCAGCAATCCTTGGAATTGTTGCCAGATACTTTTATTACCTTCCTAGATATTTGGAGGCTGGGAATGTGCTCTAAGAGTTAATGAAAAGGCAGAGAGGCAAAAAAGGATGATTTCCTCTCCCAAGGAGGTACTCTGGCTCTTATCCATCTCTTGGAATATGTAGAGCTACTATTTTTAAAAATATAGTAACTGTAATCCAAAGATGGCAGGCTAGGTTTGCACACAGTTGAAGGAAGGCTTTTCCTGGGGTGCACCTACATTGTTATTTAATTCTCTATGACCACAGCTGCCTGCTGTTTTCACTCTGCATAATGCCAAGAAAAGATGAGTTTATATGTGGAAAAGCATAGTGGGAAACTAAGCACCAGTTTCCAGCTTTGAACCCTGGGTTCAAGTCTTGACTCTGCCTCTGATTGACAAGTTATTTAATCTCATGGAATTTTTAAAGATCCAATAAGTAACATATGTAAAGCTTATTCAAATAAACCTGACCAGCACAAATGCACCTCCCCTTAGAAACCTTATGAAAGATGTCATTTATGGGTTTTTCTGGGTTAATATTTGATTAATGTCTGTCTATATAGCAGATATTGTCAATGCCCTACTCATATCCCTCTGATCCTATCATTTTAGGGGACTCAGTCAATTTCTGTATCTCTGGTTCTGACAGCTCTTCTTGGAATCCTGGAAGGCTACTGTCTAGCAGGGTAAAGTGCTAAGGAATTAACAGCTTCTGGCAGCAGTTGGTCCTCTGGAGTTGGGATAAAAATACCCCAACTCCTTCGCCCCTTGGGAGGGATACCCCTAAAGTGTGTGTTTTGATATTTTCTCAGTCTCCCATGGGTTTAAGCTTAACAAGAAGCCCTTTGCTGACCACCTTCCCTTGCTTGTATCACTTCTCCACTTCTCTACCTGTCTCCTGCACCTCCCAAATGAACTACTGGCACTAAAATCCTTGTCTCAGGATCTGCTTCTGAGGCATCCCAGGCTAAGACATCCTAAGACTGTAAGCCTATGATAACTCTAGATGATTTTCTCACCACTATGTCTGGTAATGGTTACGCAGTGAATAACTGAGGGGAAAGGGACTGTAAGAGAGCAAATTTATCACTCCAAAATGTCTCTTTAGCATGCGGATTATTTTGAGCTGAAAACAGTCAAAGCCCAAAAGACCTAAGAAGAGACGTGACCTTCCCCCTTAGCTACATAAAGAATTTAGATATAGGGCCTATTACAGGAATAGAGCTATCACCAGAGATAACTGTAGTATAAACCAGGTGTGGTAGACAGGAAGGAGTCTAGAAAGTCTGTTAAAATTCCTCTCTGTGTTGCATCTTCTCTGCATGGCCCAGCTTGTTTACAAACATTTGCTTTTCCATGTGAATTGCCTTCCTCCCCTTTGAAGTCTCAAACCCCTACCCCCAACATCCTCTTTTGTCTTTAGCTGAAGATGGCATTAAGGTGAAGGTTTCAGCCATTTTGGCAAGTTATTCAGTTTTCCTGGCTCTCTCCCATGTACACAATGCTGTTAAATTTTGTTTGGTTTTTCTCTTGTTAATCTGTCTCATATCAATTTTATTCTTAAACCAGCCAGAAGAACCCAGTAGGGTAGAGGAAAATTTTTCCTCCCCAAAGCAGAAAAACATTTATTATTATTATTATTGTTGTTGATGTTGTTATTTGATATAAAACATAGGATCCACATTTCACTGAGCAAATTCAGCAACATATCTGATTCCTGGACGAAATCAGGTCTGGGACCCCTGTTTTTCACTTACAAAAAAATGAGAAAAGACTTGGGAATTGGAGTCTTTGAGGAAAGGCTGCTAACATCTGCCCTGTTCTGATGTCTGAGTTAGGACTCCAAAGGTAGAGATGCAAGTCTTTAGTGTGAAATCCTCCAAGGCTGTCAGCTCTGCAACAGACACTTAACAAGACTTCAGAAAGCAGTGACCTTGGCCAACACACAGTCTCAAGGAGGTAATTCAGAATTCGAGCCAAATCAACAAGCTACTATTGAGGCTGAAAGTGGGAGAAGCTGTAGATATAGTTTGTGGCATAAAGGACAGTCATGTCACCTTTGGAAAAAGTGCAAGTCAAGTCAACATGTCACCTCCCACTGCTAGCTATGCAGAGATTCTAATGAAACATTCTTGGGATTAATCCACACCAAACGCCTGCTTCCCCCAGCTCCTGACAAGGGGTAATTTATCACTTAAAAATATGTCATCGACTTTAATAGGCTTCAAATATCACCTTAAAATTACTGACTCCTTATAAGGTCTGGTTTTTCAGTACAGCTCTTACCTGCCTGCATATTTTGCCTTCTTCAGGAGTGCGACTGGAGAGTAAGAGAATCAAAAAGCCCTCAAGCTTCAGGGTGATAAAATACCTTATTATACAAAGAATCACAAAATTAAATATCTATAGTAGCCAGCAGGGAGTGTGAATGAATGAAGTGACTGGTAAGGCTCTGTCAGGACCTGGAGAGGATCTGCTGGTTTCAAGGAAGCAACTATTTTTCTTTCTTTCTTTTTTTAAAAATATCTTTATTGGAGTATAATTGCTTTATAATGTTGTGTTAGTTTCTGTTGAACAACAAAGTGAATCAGCTATATGTATGCATATATCCTCACATCTCCTCCCTCTACAGCCTCCCTCCCATCCCCCTTATCCCACCCCTCTAGGTCTGCACAAAGCATCAAGCAGATCTCCAGGTGCTATGCAGCAGCTTCCCACTAGCCATCCATTTTACATTTGGTAGTGTATATATGTCAATGCTACAATCTCACTTTGTCCCAGCTTCCCCATGCCCCCCTGTGTCCTCAGGTCCGTGCTCTACATCTGTGGCTTTATTCCAGCCCTGACACGAGGTTCATCAGTACTCTTTTTTTACATTCCATATATGTGCATTAGCATGTGGTATTTTTTTTCTCTTTCTGACATACTTCACTCTGTATCACAGACTCTAGGTCCATCCACCTCATTACAAATGACTCAATTTCATTCCTTTTTATGGCTGAGTAATATTCCATTGTATATAAGTGTTACATCTTCTTTATCCATTCATCTGTTGATGGACACCTAGGTTGCTTCCATGTCCTGGAAATTGTAAATAGTGCTGCAATTAACATTGTGGTACATGAGTCTTTCTGAATTATGGTTTCCTCAGGGTATATGCCCAGTAGTGGGATTGATGGGTCATACGGTACTTCTATTCTTAGTTTTTTAAGGAACCTCCATACTGTTCTCCATAGAGGCTGTATCAATTTATATTCACATCAACAGTGCAGGAGGGTTCCCTTTTCTACACACCCTCTCCAGCTTTGATTGTTTGCAGATTTTTTGATGATGGTCTTTCTGACCAGTGTGAAGTGATACCTCATTGTGGTTTTGATTTGCATTTCTCTAATGATTACTGATGTTGAGCATCTTTTCATGTGTTTGTTGGCAATCTGTATGTCTTCTTTGGAGAAATAAATATTGAGGTCTTTTGCCCATTTTGTATAGGGTTGTTTGTTTTACTAATATTGAGCTGCATGAGCTGTTTGTATATTTTAGAGATTAATCCTTTGTCAGTGGCTTCATTTGCAAACATTTTCTCCCATTCTGAGGGTTGTCTTTTTGTCTTGTTTATGGTTTCGTTTGCTGTGCAAAAGCTTTTAAGTTTCATTAGGTCCCATTTGTTTATGTTTAATTTTATTTCCATTACTCTAGGAGGTGGGTCAAAAAAGATGTTGTTGTGATTTATGTCCTTTGAAACTGTGATTAAAAATCTTCCAACAAATGAAAGCCCAGGACCAGATGGCTTCACAGGCAAATTCTATCAAATATTTAGAGAAGAGCTAACACCTATCTTTCTCAAACTCTTCCAAAATATAGCAGAGTAAGGAACACTCCCAAACTCATTCTACAAGGCCACAATCATACTGATACCAAATCCGGATAAACAGGACATAAAAAAAGAAAACTACAGACCAGTATCACTGATGAACATAGACGCAAAGATCCTCAACAAAATACTAGCAAACAGAATCCAACAGAACATTAAGGGGTCATACACCATGATCAAGTGGGGTTTATCCCAGGAATGCAAGGATTCTTCAATATACAGAAATCAATCAATGTGATACACCATATTAACAAACTGTAGGATAAAAACCATATGATAATCTCATTAGGTGCAGAAATATCTTTTGACAAAATTCAACACCCATTTATGATAAAAACTCTCCAGAAAGTAGGCATAGAGGGAATTAACCTCAACATAATAGAGGCCATATATGACAAACCCACAGCCAACATCATTGTCAATGGTGAAAAACTGAAAGCATTTCCTCTAAAATCAAGAGAAGACAAGGATGTCCACTCTCACCACTATTATTCAACATAGTTCTGGAAGTTTTAGCCACAGCAATCACAGAAGAAAAAGAAATAAAAGGATTCCAAATCAGAAAAGAAGAAGTAAAACTGTCACTGTTTATAGGTGACATGATACTATACATAGAGAATCCTAAAGATGCTACCAGAAAACTACTAGAGCTAATATATGAGTTTGGTAAAGTAGCAGGATACAAAATTAAGGCACAGATATCTCTTGCATTCCTATACACTAATGTTGAAAAATCTGAAAGAGAAATTAAGGAAACACTCCCATTTACCATTGCAACAAAAAGAATAATATACCTAGAATAAGCCTATCTAAGGAGACAAAAACTTGTATGCAGAAAACTATAAGACACTGATGAAAGAAATTAAAGATGATACAAACAGATGGAGAGATACACCATGTTCTTGGATTGGAAGAATCAACATTGTGAAAATGACTATACTACTCAAAGCAATCTACAGATTCAATTCAATCCCTATCAAACTACCAATGGCACTTTTCACAGAACTAGAAGAAAAAATTTCACAGTTTGCATGGAAACACAAAAGACCCTGAAGAGTCAAAGCAATATTGAGAAAGAAAAATGGAGCTGGAGGAAGCAGGTGCCCTAACTTCAGACTATACTACAAAGCTACAGTAATCAAGACAGTATGGTACTGGCACAAAAATAGAAATATAGATCAATGGAACAGAATAGAAAGCCAGAGATAAAGCCATGTACATAAGGTCACCCTATCTTTGATAAAGGAAGCAAGAATATACAATGGAGAAAAGACAGCCTCTTCAATAACTGTGCTGGGAAAGTTGGACAGCTACATGTAAAAGAATGAAATTAGGACACTTCCTAACAGCGTACACAAAAAATAAACTTAAAATGGATTAAAGGCCTAAATGTAAGACCAGACACTATAAAACTCTTGGAGGGAAACATAGGCAGAACACTCTATGACATATATCACAGCAAGATCCTTTTTGACCCACCTCATAGGGAAATGGAAATGAAAAGAAAAATAAACAAATAGGACCTAATGAAACTTAAAAACTTTTGCACAGCAAAGAAAACCATAAACAAGACAAAAAGACAAACCTCAGAATGGGAGAAAATATTTGCAAATGAAGCCACTGACAAAGGATTAATCTCCAAAATATACAAACAGCTCATGCAGCTCAGTATCAATATAACAAAAAACACAATCCAAAAATGGGCAGAAGACCTAAATAGACTTTTCTCCAAAGAAGATATACAGATTGCCAACAAACACATGAAAGTATGCTCAACATCATTAATCGTTAGAGAAATACAAATCAAAACTACAATGAGGTGTCACCTCACACCGGTCGGAATGGCTATCATCAAAAAATCTACAAACGATAAATGCTGGAAAAAGTGTGGAGAAAAGGGAACCCTCTTGCACTGTTGGTGGGAATGCAAATTGATAGAACCACTATGGAGAACAGTATTCAGGTTCCTTTAGAAACTAAAACTAGAACTACCATATGACCCAGCAATCTCACTACTGGGCATATACGCTGAGAAAACCATAATTCAGAAAGAGTCATGTAGCTCAATGTTCATTGCAGCACTATACAATAGCCAGGATATGGCAGCAACCTAAGTGTCCATCAACAGATGAATGGATAAAGAAGATGTGGCACATATATACAATGGAATATTACTCTGCCATAAAAAGAAACAAAATTGAATTATTTGTAATGAGGTGGATGGACCTATAGTCTGTTATACAGAGTGAAGTAAGTCAGAAAGAGGAAATCAGATACCGTATGCTAACACATATATATGGAATCTAAAAAAAAAAAAGTTTGTGACGAACCTAGGAAAGAAAGACGCCAACGTAGAGCATGAACTTGAGTCCATGGGGAGGGGAAGGGTAAGCTGAGATGAAGTGCGAGAGTAGCATTGACATATATACACTATCAAATGTAAAATAGATAGCTAGTGGGAAGAAGCTCGGTGCTTTATGACCACCTAGAAAGGTGGGATAGGGAGGGTGGGAGGGAAGTTCAAGAGGGAGGGGATATGGGGGTATATGTATACATATAGGTGATTCACTTTGTTATACAGCAGAAACTAAAAAAATAGTGTAAAGCAATTATACTCCAATAAAGATGTTTTTAAAAAAAAGATTGCTTTGGCTATCAAGGTCTTTTGTGTTTCCATAAATTGTAAAATTTTTTATTCTAGTTCTGTGAAAAATGCCATTGGTAATTTGACAGGGATTGCATTGAATCTATAGATTGCTTTGGGTAGTATAGTCATTTTCACAATGTTGTTTCTTCCAATCCCAGAACATGGTATATCTTTCCATCTGTTGGTATCGTGTTTGAATTCTTTCATCACTGTCTTATAGTTTTCTGCATACAAATCACTGTTTGCAGATGACATGATACTATACACAGAAAATCCTAAAGATGCCACCAGAAAACTACTAGAGCTAATCAATGAATTCAGTAAAGTAGCAGGTTACAAAATTAATGCACAGAAATCTCTTGCATTCCTATACACTAACAATGAAAAATCAGAAAGA
Source organism: Tursiops truncatus (assembly GCF_011762595.2). Taxonomy (NCBI): domain Eukaryota; kingdom Metazoa; phylum Chordata; class Mammalia; order Artiodactyla; family Delphinidae; genus Tursiops; species Tursiops truncatus. Next base: position 36,975,532 of record NC_047052.1, on the reverse strand, counting down.
GAATTCAAGGAAACACTCCCATTTACCATTGCAAAAAGAATAAAAAAAAGAATAAAATACCTAGGAATAAACCTACTTAAGGAGACAAAATACCTGTATGAAGGAAGCAACTACTTTTCAATCACAAGTAATCGTTGCCAGGCAGAAGATCACATCCAGTGTGACCAGATTTTTTTTTTCAAGAGAAGCGGTATGCCCAGTTTATAAGCGAAATTCCCGTTCTGAAATATTGATAATTGATTTAACATTTTTCAAATAATAAAAACTAATAATAATGAAATCACTCTACAAGTTATGCTGGTCACCTGGTGCTCAGAAGCACTGCTGTAGGGGTTGTTTAGGTACGGAAAACTTTCTACTTAAATTGGTAAGCAGTCATTATCTCAGGTCCTCCAAATGACCCCCACCACTACCCTGGCACCCCCGGCCTGCCGAGGACCTTTCAAATTGTTGCATCATCCAGTAACTTAACCAACAGATCACCTGAAAGATCCTGGCCAGAATCTTCATGGATTGGTCAGCGCCTGAAGTACACTTGTGAAGTATTTTTAATATCACCTCTGTGTACAGAACAAAACATGTATGCCTGGATCCTACAGGAAACTAATTTGGAATATTTTATTTATTATAATGTCCCTTATTTGATAGTTAGGGAGACAAAGGCCAACACAGAAGAATGTACATGATTGAAGTCATGAAGCAAGTCACTGACAGAGTCCTGATAGGAACCCAGGACTCCAAGGTCATAGGCCAGAGCTCTGTCCTCTTCATCAATGGCTAGCAAACCTCCACAGATTTCTTCCCTCTAATCCACCCCCATCAAAACTCTGGAGTGAGCTCAGGCATGAGTATTTTTTTCAAAACTCCATAGAAAAATTTGATGATCAGTAGATCTGCAAACACTGTTACAAACCATGCCATTGGTACACCAGTAAACTTTAGCCACCCAGCTTCCTCAGTGGGAGAAATTTGGAAAGAAGGTCGAAATTTCTATGAAGGTATTGTTTAAATAATTCTTATCAGAGTCTCACATAGAAGATATACGTATATATGTTGGGAGAGCAAAACAGTTTTTCACCAAGTTCCTGAACTCTGTCTTACTGTTGTACTAAAAGGAAGAAAATAAAAGGAGAAAAATTTCAAAGATTGACAATGATTGAGCAGTAGAGGAATGGGGATAACACGATCACCAGCATTGGAACAGGACAGGACAGATCAATTTCAGCTCTATCACTTACTAATTGTATAGTCTCAGACATCTCATGTAAAGTTTCTGGGTCTCAAATTCTCTATCCACCAAATGGAGACAGAAATGCCTATCAGGCAAAATAATTACAGATTTCAGAGATAAGTCAGTCAATTCTGGATGACCCTGGCAGTGAGTTCAGGGAGAGCAGGAGCCTCTTCCAGAGAACCAGGTAAATGTGCAGCTTCTGTTCTGCCCACAGGGATGGCAGTATAGACTTATCGGCCCCTGCCCAGCACCCAAACCCAGCCACAAAGGGAAGGACAGCCCAGGCTTATGTGGTACCTTAATCACTTCTGATGTTCATATGGATGAGTTCAGCTCAGGTGTCAATAATTGACTCTGGGGTTTTGTTAATGGTGAGTTGGAGTTATCCATGAATGGCTACTGGCATCCTATTTGTAACTGTAGAGCTGACCTTAGTCATAAGGCACTTTGCACAGGGCCTGACATACAGATGCAGCCATCTTGACCACAATAATGATTATAAGTTATGGCATAGTGGTTCAGAATTCCACTCTAGAGCCAGACAGACCAAGATGCAGCTATGTGACTTTGGACATTATTTCTAAATGTCTCTAAGTCTCAAATTCATCAACAGTGAAATGAAAGTAATAACAGTATCTCCTGCATTACATTATTACAAGAATTAAATGAGCTAATGCAGGAAAAGATTTAGCATAGTGCCTGGTATATAATAGATATTCAGTAAACATTCCTCTTGGTGATAACACCGTTAATGTTAGTACAGTATTAATTTCACAATGCAACCTCAAGTTTGGGGGAGCCTTGACAATAACATGTAAGATCTGATGCTGGGTCTAGTAGTCCCCATGGCTCAATGAATGGCCAGGCCTAAGCCCACAGCTTGGGCCACACAGAGCAGTGTCCCATCTGGTCCCATGTAGTGCACACAAGTACTGAGGAGTTTAGAAGGCCTTTTCAAGTCCTTGAGTTCAGCAGAGGAATATTTGCACCCCATTCTCAGGCCATAGCCACCAATAGGCTTCCCCAGTTTTAAAACCCTCTGCCAGAAAGGCTGCTGGAAACCCATCCACGCACAGTAAGCCTTGCTCCTGGGGCTCAGCTGAGAGAGGCCAAGGAGGAATGCTTAGAGCTCTCAAGCTTCTGGTGGCCCAGAAGAATCCAGGAGATATCATCTGTGGGTCCCAGATCTCTACTCACTTCTGGACAGAGCCACACAGCAGGTTACTTATGCAGGCAGGCAACCAACTCAGGTCTCCAAGACAGACAGACTTCACGTTATTTGACCTAAATGTCTAATCTTCTCTGAGTGCTCCAGGATGCAGCACAGGGCCCACCATCAAGGAGATGAGCTTCCAGAGAGAACACCTGGATTCAAAGCCCAGCTCCACCACATCCTCAGTGTGTCATTGTAAGGATCAGAAACACGTGATTGTGTAAAATGCTATAGAGTGTAGATCAGAGTAATTACTGTTAACATTCATTATCATTTCACAGGTTTTTCATCACAACATTCAGTGTGCAAAAATGTAACTTTCTATAACTGAATTCAATTTTTTAGTTAAGTTCCCTTTTTTCAAGTATATAAACTTAATAATTTAGCTACCTCCAAGTAAACTCATTCTCTCCCAGCTAAAGGCAGAAATTTCAGGTTAGAAGTCAGTATTTTCTACTCCCTGCCTCTTCTCCTATATGGAGGATCTCAGACAGCACAGGGAGGAGGTGAGGGACATGGTGGTGTTCTCTTGAATCTCAGCATCAGGGAGGTATTGGGGCCACAGTCACTCTGGCATCAACAGGGTTCCTTCAAACCAAAAGCCATCTCCTGGCCATTTCCAAAGTTAGATACAAAAAACTTTTGGCTGCTTTCCCTTGCAACTAATGAGGGGCTGTCTCAGGCCCTTTGGTATCCAGACTCATACAACACCATTCATTTGCTGCCACTGCCAAGAATTACTGCACTGGACTGGGGTGGAGATGCTTTGGGGCTCCCTGGGCACATCTGGGAAATGAGCTTAACTCCCCTCTGCAACAGGTCCCTCCAAACCTATTGGGGGACTTGACAGTCACCAGCCATCTTCAAGCCTCACCTGGGACATAGAGGCAAGAACCAACTAGATGCTGTCCCTGCCCTTATGGAGGTAGTGACAGAAAACAAGCAGCACACAACTGAATAAATATGGGATTACAAATTGAGAAACTGTTATAAAGATAACAAATAGAAGGTAATGGTAGAAGAAAACAGGGTGGGGAGAGTTGGGTAACCTGTTTATAAAAAGCGATAAGGATGAGGGGATGCTGTCTGAGGAGGTGATAAATAAGCTGAAACCTGAAGGACAGGAAAGAACCCACCATATACAAATTCAGATTAGAGAGAGGGATGGGATGGACACTCCAGGCAGAGAAAACAGCATGTGGGGAAAAGACCCTTAGCAACACCTGATCTGGTTGTTGTCTTGGAACACAGAGTAGGGAGGCTGGAACACAACCAACAGGGAGGAGGTGAGCAAGGTCTGAGGGTCATGGTGAAGAGTTAGAATTTATCTTAAGTAAAATGTGAAGTCATAGAAGCATTCATCTAAATTTTTATTTTGTTTTTATCATTAAATGATTTTAATTAAAGATGAGAAGGATTTTTTTCTCCTGAAATATTATGTTAGCAATAGTTCTCAACAGAGATAGTACAGCTACACCCAGGAGATATTTGGAAACATGTAGGGACATTTTTTGTTGTCACAGTGATTTGAGTACACTACTGGCATTTAGGGAGATCCAAAGGTGCTAAACATCCTGCAATATACAGGACAGTCCTGCACAATGAAAAATTGCCCCACCCCAAGACCTGGTGTTCCCAGTGAGATTCACTGGGATCTGGCAGCTGTGTGGAGGCAAAAGTGGAAGGAGGACAAGACCGGTGGTGGAGGGAGTTCCCTGGCAGTCCAGTGGACTCTGCACTTCCACTGAAGGGGGCACAGGTTCAATCCCTGGTCTGGGAACAAAGATCCCACATGCTGCACAGCACAGCCAGTAAATAAATAAACAAACAAATAATCCAATGTATAATTGTTTTTGTTTTTTTTTTTAAAAAAGAGTGGTGGTGGAGACATTATTAGGATAGCATCAGGGGAAAGATGATGCCAAGAATAGGACCAGGGGCTCAGAGATAGAGGACAGTGAAAAGTGGGCAGATAGAAAGACACATCATAAATGGACCACACTGTTTCCTGTTAAATGAGATACAGTCCCAGAGTCTTTCTCAACACCATCCCTAGTAGCCATTAGCAATTGTTTCCAGTTAGCAACTGAGGTGAGCTTATTTGGAAAACCTGATTTGGATTCTCATTCAGAGATGGAGTAAAGAGGGTACAAAGGGAAGAAATGTAAAGCAAATCTGGAAAAGGACCCTTCAGGCCTGATTGAATGACATAATGTCCATTCAAGGCTTGAATGCCCTAATGAGCTCCTTGAATAAAATACAATATCTCCTCCCTCTTTTAGAGGATTCCTCCTGGAAGTTCACCTGGTTGCCATCACTTTTACTTAGCTCTACCCCTACCAAATCCTAACAGCTGCAATTTGAGTATTCTCCACAACTGAGAAAAACATCCCCAAAAGTTGTGCCTATCACTCAGAAAATTAGCTGCCATACCTAATTAGGTTAATTTGGCATAATAGTCATCTGAAGTATGAACATGTTATTAATAATGAAAGGAAACATATGGAGCAGATGTCCTTGCTCTGCTGAGAGAGGGCAGCTAAGTCATGAGCTCGGCACACAAATTCTCACCATGCCTCTCCCCGAAGAGGAGGCAACATGATCAGAAACACTTCACAGAGCCCTAGAATCTCAGAAGAGGCACCGCTCAGAAATATATTTACCAGAAATTTATGACTCTGTAGAAACACAGAGTTAGCATTCATCCCAGTAGATGACGGTAATTTGGAAAATTCATAAATACCATTAAGAATCAGTAACACTTACTGTGTCTTCTTTCTGCCTCTTGACCAACCCCAACATGTATCCTCTTATGGGTTGACAAAGATCACAGATGGATGCCTGGAATGAGGACAATTCAAGTTTTCATTTATGAGGTGAAAAGAAATATACTAGGTGGGAAACATGAGTGGGTTACTTGTTAAGAATGCCAGATTCATTGGGATCTCTACCAACGGCAGCTTTGTGATATCACAAAGTTGTCCACATATCACGACACTGCCTGGAGGCTTGCTACCCTCTCCCCCGGTCAGTGTGGCACTGTGATGCACACTCACAAGTACAACTACTCATATGAACACTGATACATCAATGAAAATATTTAAACAAGCCTATCTAAAGATAAGATATTGAAACTAGACTACGAGGCTAGGCTACCATGGAGAAACAAACCATGTTCTCTCTCTAGGTCCCCCGAATAATCCATTATGGCAGTTGGGTCAATCTTTCATACTGAATCACCTGAGAAGCTATGTTCACCACAGACCAAACTTTCTTTTAATTTTTCTTAAGGATGTTCTCATCAAGAAAGCTTCCCTAATTATGCTCAATCATAACAGAAACTGAAATGGGGAATCTATGCGTTAAAATGCAATCTTTCAATGACGCTTGACTAGTAGGGACTAAAGACAAGAAGCAGGACATGTTTCTGAACCAAAGCCAAGAGTCAGGAGCTCCAGCATAGAGATGGGCCCGAGTTCTGCTGGTCACAGAGTGGCATCTAATCAAGCATCCCCTTGACTACTGATGAAAAAGAATTAAATAACTGGACAAACTGCTCAAGTCCCTACATACTTCTAAGTGGTAGCATAGCATACCTGACTAATATCAGATCTGAAATTGACCTTCACCAATCCAGATTATCCATGCCACTGTCAGCCTGGCTTGTGGAAAGTTACATCAAGCATTTTCCCATTCTAAATATAATTGGACACCTGAGTCTTTCAAGAATAATTTATAAGTTTATAGCAGACACTGTTGATGCCTCCAATTCCCTCAGTTTACTTGAGGTCACCTGAAGCTGTGACAGATGTTTCACCAAAAGGGTAACGGTTAGAGTTAGTGTCAGGGTCAGGGTCAAGGTTAGGGCTCCAGCAACACCAGAGTTTACTTCACTAAATGGGAGTTTGAACTGGAAATGCAGGTAGCTGGGCACCTTAGACAATCCTCATCCAGCAGAGATTAATAAATGCCTCCACTTTCCTGTCCTCTGGTGGACACTTCTAATGCATTCCATACAGTTTTTTAGAGGGTCCCTGGATTCTTCAGAGCTAGGTTCTGAAGTGGGTAGTTGTAGGACCGAGCATCCTACATCTAGTGTCTGCACACTATTGGGCAGGGCCAGGTCCTGACACAGCTAGCTCTGGAGTCTGGAGTATCCCAAAGCTGGTGTCAGCCAGCTGGTGAGTGTGGCTGAGTCCCAGGGTGGCTGGCTGAGGGGTCCATAATCTTGGAGCTGATATTGCCTGCAGGTGGGCAGGAAGGGTCCCTGACCACATGGAAACCCAATAGCTCATTCATTACATGCCTTTTATGTGCTTATTCCCTTCGCTGTCTCACTTTTCTCAGTCCCTTACTTTTGCATCCTAGATTCACCTTCCAAATAAAATGTCAACACAAGTCCTTGAATTTGCTTTTGCAGGAACCCAAGCTAAGAGGAAGACAAAGGTAGTTTTAATCTTTTTGCAACTAATAACTTTTATAACATAGTACTTTCTTATATGCTTTTGGAAATGTATGGAACTATATCTTATATTCAGATGTGTACATAAAAGTTTTTCATGAATAAGATCAAATTATGTGATAAACGCAAAGATATATCACTCCCTTAAAGAGAAAGGTTTTTGTCCCAGATGCTGGAAGTGCTGTCAGTCATCCTCCACCTTTCAGCCTCCTCATAGAATGCTATCCTGAAAAACGTGCCTAACTCCTCAGTGAGTCCAACTATTTTGCATCCTTGGCTTTTGGAATAAGGAAGATAATAGAGGTGAAGGTCAAGTGAATGCCATTCAGTGTCTCCCCATCACTGGCCTAAAGAATGAATCTAAAACAATATCCCATTCTATGAGTAGATAGGGTTTGTGAAGAAGTATATTTTATTCACCCTAAAAGATCTTAAAAACGCAGGGCGGAAGATGGTGAAGGAAGACCATGAGCTCACCTTCTTCCACAGGCACGCCAAAATTACAACTATTTACAGAGCAACTATTGATGCAACAATTAGAATACTAGCAGAAAAATACCTTTGACAACTAAAGATATAAAAAAGAAACCACAACAAGATGGTTAGGAGGGGCGGAGACCTGCTAGATTCCAGACTCATACCCCCAAGTGGGTGACCCACCAACTGAAGGATAATTACAATTGCAGAGATCTTCCGCAAGGAGTGAGTGACCTGAAGCCCACATCTGGCTCCCCGGCCTGGGAATCCTGTACTAGAAAAACAACCCCCCCACAATGTTTGGCTTTGAAGGTCAGCAGGAGAGCCAGAGGGCTGTGGGAGATAGAGACCCCACTCTTAAAGGGCACACACAAAATCTCACATGCTCTGGGACCCAGGGCAGAAGTGATTTGGCAGGTCCCTGGATCAGTCCCAAATGCTGATTCTGGAGAGCCTTCTGATCAGGCAGGAGGCAACTGGGACTCACCCTGGGGACATAGACAATAGCGGCAGCCATTTGAGGAGGTTGTTTTACCACGTTGACACTGGTGCTGGCAAGCACGATTTTGGAATTCCCCCTTCTAGATTATTAATGCCAGGACCTGGTCCCAACCACAAGCCTTTTGACCCCAGTACTGGAATGCCTCAGGCCAAGCAACTAGCCAGGGGGAGACATAGGTCTACTTACTTAAGGGCCCTTAAGAGCCCCCGAGCCCACAACCACCCCAGGACTCAGCCCTATCAACCCGAAAGACCAGGACACAGACACACCTACCAATGGGCTAGCACTAGCTCCAGGACCAGCCTCACCCACCAGTGGTTAGGCACCAGCCCCAGGACACCCTGCACCCAGCCCCACTCACCAGTCGGCTGACACCAGCTCCAGCACCCACAGGCCTTAAAGCCAGAGATCCCAGGACCTGACCTCACTTGCCAGTGGGAGAGCACCAGCCCCAGTATCCCCTGGGCCCCAGCCCCATTCACCAGAAAGTCCACACCAGCCCTGGGAACATACTAGGCCCTGGCCCTGCCCACCTGCAAGCAATATAAGCTCCAAGACTATGGGTCCCTCAGCCAGCCACCCTGGGATGCAGCTGTACTCGCCAGCTGGCTGACACCAGATTTGGGACACTCCAGACTCCAGAGCTACTGTGTCAGGAACTGGCCATGTCCAATAGTGGGCAAACACTGGTGTCTGCTCAGCCCTACAACCACCCACTTCAGAACCCAGCTCTGCCCACCAGTAGGCCAGCACTAGCCCTGGGGCTCCCTCAGGGCCTCAGAGTCAGCAGCCTTGTGACCTGGTCCTGGCCACTAGTGGCTGGCAGCCTCTGCACAAGGCAGGACCTAGCAACAAAGCAGACCAGAGGCCAGCCACATCTACCAGGGGCCAGCCCACCACAACAGAAGGATCCATGCAGCCCAAATAGAAGGGAACCCTAGAGCATATAGCTCTGGTGACCAGAGAGGAGTAAGCTGCTGGGACATAGAGGGCATCTCCTACAAAAGGTCACTTCTCCAAGGTCGGGAAACCTAACCAACCTACCAGATACACATAAATAAAAACAGCAAATTAAGCAAAATGAGGCAACAGAGGAATATGTTCCAAATGAAGGAAAAAGATAAAAGTCCAGAAGAAGAACTAAGTGAAGTGGAGATAGGCAATCTACCTAATAAAGAGTTCAAAATAATGGTCATAAAGATGATCAAAGGACTTGGGAGAAGAATGGATTCACAGAGTGAGAAATTAGACGTTTTTAACAAAGAGTTAGAAAATATAAAGAAGAACCAAACAGAGATGAGGAATACAATAACTGAAATGTAAAATACGCTGGAAGGAATCAACAGTAGATTAGATGATACAAAGGAATGGATCTGCAAGCTGGAAGGCAGTGTAGTGAAAACCACTAAAACTGAACAGAAAAAAAAAGAAATGAGGACAGTTTAAGAGATCTCTGGGACAACATCAAGAACACCAACATTCACATTATAGGGGTTCCAGAGGAAAAGAGAGAAAGAGGCAAAAAAATCTTTTGACATAATACCTGAAAAATTCCCTAACCTGAGAGAGGAAACAGACAAACAGGTCCAGGAAGCACAGAGTCCTAAGGCACATTGTAATTAAAATGGCAAAAATTAAAGATGAGAGAATAGTAAAAACAGCGAGGGAAAAGCAACATGTTACCTACAAGGGAACAGCAGAAACTCTGCAGGGCAAAAGGGTGTGGCATTATATATTTAAAGTGGTGAAAGGGGAAAACCTACAACAAAATACTCTACCTGAGGAAGTCAAGATGGCAGAGGAGTAGGAGGATGTGGAGTTCATCTCTCCCCACAAATGCATCAACAGTACATCTATGAATGGAACAATTCTCACAGAGCACCAGCTGAACACTAGCAGAGGACCTCAGACACCTAAAAGGACAAGTAAATCTCTGCATAACCAGGTAGGATGAAAGAAAGACGAAGGGGGAAAGAAGAGGAGAAGAAGCAGGACAGGACTGGTGCCCTGGGATGGGAGCAGCTGAAGGAGAGGAGAGGTTCCCGCACCCAGGGAAGCCCCCTCACCGATGGGGAGATCAGTTAAGACAGAAGGGGAGATTCAGGAGCTATCAGAGGAGAGTACAGCAACCAGTCTGTGGCAGGCTGGTCAGGGTGAGACTTAGTCTGTGCCACAGTCCAGTTTGAGATGTGTGTCCACCTGTGCAGACGGGGGCTAGGAGCTGGAACATGGGGTTTGTATAGCAAGCCGGGGGAGAGAACTGCTGTTGGCTGTGAGGAGATTGCCTGAGGTGTGGGAATGAGGAAGTCCACAACCGGGAATGTTTGTGGAGGAAATCCAGACAGGAATAGAAGCAAAGTGCCATTGTTAAGTGATGTACAAGGGACAGAGCCACCATCGCAGCCTCTCTCGCCACACGCTGGCCTCTGCTTCCCTGGCTACTAGGAATGGTTTCTTCTGGGACCAGCTCTCTTGCACCTGCAGCCAGGTGCTAGGGAGGGCTCTCTCATGCCTGTGACCTCTGGCTCCCTCCCATGACTTCTCACTGCCGGGATTGGCTCTCTTGCATCTGCAGCTGGGCACTAGGAAGGGGCCCCGCTGGAGGTGACTCTCTTGCATGCATGGCCTCTGGCTCCCCCATGTGCCTGTTGTGTCCAGGGCTCCCACGACCCCAGACACTGTGCCACCGCCACACCCTCTCCTCGCCAGGGTAGCCTTGGGAACAAACCGCTGTGGGTGGCCCACTCACAGAGATGGGGCTGAAACCACAGCTGAGCCCCAGGGGTATGTGCAACTAAGGAAGAAAATCTGAAATCTCTTCTTGCAGATGCACAAACTGCGAATTGACACCTCTGTGACCAGCTTTGTAAACTCAGCACCTACAGAACATCTGAACAGACAACAAGTGCTCCTGCAGTCAAGACGGGCCTAGCTTTAGCAGCTGTAGACTTTGTGGGCACATATGCATGGGGGTTGGGGCAGGCTAGAGTCTGAGCTGCCCTGAAAGCACCCACAGTAGGTCCAGATCTATCAGATCCATGACTACTGCAATCCTGGGACCTGACTTCAGTGGATCTACACTGGTGGACTTGTGAAAACAACATCTGAGAGACCTCAGGGTCAATTGCCAGCATACCCGCAGTTAAGGTGGGGCCAAGAGCAGTGCCAACAACAGTGTAATCTGGAGAGCTTGCACAATAGGTGAAAGGTGACACAACAGAGCACATCCACAGGTGAACATCTCCAGAGCAGGCATACTCAGAGGCTTCCCTCTCAGTGGGACTGCTCCAATCCCACCTACCTCACACTGCAGATCAGGAACACAGCTAAGAAACAGATGTGGGGGCCTCCACTCCAACAACTAGGGAACAGACCCCACCCCTGACAGGGCAGTGACGACCACAGAGCTAAGGGGAGGCCCTGCTTAATATCCAGGATAGGCTTTTGTCACCACAACACCAGTCAAACCCCCTATAAAGGAGATAATGGCAAAAGCCTCAGGACCAACTCCACCCACTAGGGGGCAGACACCAGACGCAAGAGGAACTATGATCCTGCAGCCTGCCGAAAGGAGACCACAAACACAGTAAGTTAGACAAAATGAGAGGACAAAGAGATATGTTGTAGACAAAGGAGCAAGATAAAAACCTATAAGAACAACTAAATGAAGAGGCGAAGGCAATCTACCTGAAGAAGAATTCAGAGTAATGATAATAAAGATGATCCAATATCTTGGAAAAAGATCCAAGATCTTAACAAAGATCTAGAAGAACTAAAGAACAACAGAGATGAATAATACAATAACTGAAATGAAAAATACACTAGAAGGAATCAATAGCAGAATAACTGAGGCAAAAGAACACATAAATGAACTGAAGAAAGATTGGTGGAAATCACTGCCACGGAACAGAATAAAGAAAAAAGAAAGGAAAGAAATAAGGACCATATCAGAGACCTCTGGGACAGCATTAAATGTGCCAACATTTGGAATATAGGGGTCCCAAAATAAGTAGAAAAAGAGAAAGGGCCTGAGAAAATATATGAGGACATTATAGTTGAAATTTCCCTAACAAGGGAAAAGAAATAGTCACCCACATCCAGGGAGTACAGAGAGTCCCACACAGGTAAACCCAAGGAGGAACATGCTGAGACACATATTAATTAAAAAAAAAATACAAAGAAAAAATACTAAAAGCAACATGGGAAAAGAAACAAATAACATACAAGGTGATCCCCATAAAGTTATCAGCTTATGGGGAAACTCTGCAGGTCAGAAGGCATGATATATTTAAAGTGAAGAAATGGAAAAACCTACAACAAAGAATACTCTACCCAGCAAGGCTCTCATTCAGATTGGACAGAGAAATCAAAAGCTTTACAGACAAGCAAAAGCAAAGAGAATTTAACACTACCAAACAAGTTTTACAACAAATGCTAAAGGAACTTCTCTAGGAGGGAAAGAGACCCACAATTTAAAACAACATTGTACATATATAGATTGCTAAATCAAAACTTGATGGGAAGAGCAAACCCCAAAACTAACACACAGAAAAGAAAAAGCAACCCAAACACAATGCTAAAGATGGTCATCAAACCACAAGAGAAGAGAACAAAAGAGGAAGGGACCTGGGGAGGAACATCTATAAAAACAAACCCAAAACAATTAAGAAAATGGCAATAGGAACTTACATATTGATAATGCAAATGGATTAAATGCTCCAACCAAAAGACATAGACTAGCTGAAAGGATACAAAAACAAGACTTGTATATATGCTGTCTACAAGAGACCCACTTTAGACCTAGGGACACATACAGACTGAAAGTGAGGGGATGGAAAATTATATTCCATGCAAATGGAAATCAAAAGAAAGCTGGAGTAGCAGTACTCATATCAGATAAAATAGAATATAAAATAAAGACTTTTATAAGAGGCAAAGAAGGACACTACTTAATGATCAAGGAATCAGTCCAAGAAAATATAACAATTGTAAATATATTTGCACCCAACACAGGAGCACCTCAATATATAAGGCAAATGCTGGCAGCCATAAAAGGGGAAATTGACAGTAATAAAATCATAGTGGGGGATTTTAACACCCCATTTATACCAAGGGACAGATCATACAGAAATAAAATTAATAAGGAAACACAATCCTTAAATGACACATTAGACCACAAATCAAGCCTTGGTAAATTTAAGAAAATTGAAATTATATCAAACATCTTTTCCACCAACGTTATGAGATTAGAAATCAATTACACATTAAAAAAAATTGTAAAAAACACAAACACATAGAGACTAAACAATATGTTACTAAACAACCAATGGGTCATGGAAGAAATGAAAGAGGAAATCAAAATATACCTAGAAACAAATGACAATGAAAACACAACCACCCAAAACCTGGGATGCAGCAAAAGCAGTTCTAAGAGGGCAGTTTATAGCAATGCAGTTTTACGTCAGGAAACAAGAAATATCTCAACAAAACGACCTAACCTTACACCTAAGGCAACTAGAGAAAGAACAAAGCCTAAAGTTAGTAGAAGGAAAGAAATCATAAAGATCAGAGCAGAAATAAATGAGACAGAGACAAAGAAAACAATAGCAAAGATCATGAAACTAAAACCTCGTGCTATGAAAGACTAAAAAACTTGCTAAACCTTTAGCCAGACTCATGAAGAAAAAAAGGGAGAGGACTCAAATCAGTAAAATTAGAAATGAAAAAGAGGAGAAGTTACAACTGACACCACAGAAATACAAAGGATCATAAGACACTACTACAAGCAACTGTACACCAATAAAATGGACAAACTAGAAGAAATGGACAAATTCTTAGAAAAGTACAACCTTCCAAGACTAAATCAGGAAGAAATAGAATATATGAACAGACCAATCACAAGTACTGTAACTGAAACTGTGATTTTAAAACTTCCAACAAACAAAAGTCCAGGACCAAATGGCTTCACAGGTGAATTCTATCAAACATTTAGAGAAGAGCTGACACCTAACTTCTCAAACTATTCCAAAAAATTTCTGAGGAAGGAACACTCGCAAGCTCATTCTACAAGGCCACCATCATCCTGATACCAAAACCAGACAAAAATATCACAAAAAAGAAAATTACAGGCCAATATCACTGATAAACAGAGACACAAAATCCTCACCAAAATACTAGCATACCAAATCCAAGAACACATTAAAAGGATCACACACCATGATCACGTGGGATTTACCCCAGGGATGCAAGGATTCTTCAATATACATAAATCAATCAATGTGATACACATTAACAAACGAAACAATAAAAATGATATGATCATCTCAATAGATGCAGAAAAAACTTTGGACAAAATTCAATACCCATTTATGATAAAAATACTCTCCAGAAAGTGGGCATAAAGGGAACATAACTCAACATAATAAAGATCATATATGACAAACCCACTGCAAATATCATTCTCAATGGTGAAAAACTGATCCTCTAAGATCAGGTACAAGACAAGGATGTCCACACTCACCACTAGTATTCAACATAGTTTTGGAAGTCCTAGCCACAGCAATCAGAGAAGAAAAAGAAATAAAAGGAATACAAATTGGAAAAGAAGAAGTATAACTGTCACTGTTTACAGATGCGATGATACTATACATAGAAAATCTTAAAGATGCTACCAGAAAACTACTAGAGATCATCAATGGATTTGCTAAAGTTGCAGGATACAAAATTAATACACAGAAATCTCCTGCATTCCTATATACTAACAATGAAAGATCAGAAAGAGAAACTAAGAAAATAATACCATTTACCATTGCATCAAAAAGTATAAAATACCTAGGAATAAACCTACCTAAGAAGGCAAAAGACCTGTACTCAGAAAACTATAAGATACTGATTAAAGAAATCAAAGATGACACAAACAGATGGAGAGATATTCCATGTTCTTGGATTGGAAGAATCAATATTATGAAAAAGACTATACCACCCAAAGTAATCTACAGATTCAATGCAATCCTTATCAAATTACCAATAGCATTTTTCACAGAATTAGAAGAAAAAGTGTTACCATTTTCATGGAAACACAAAAGACCCCGAATAGCTAAATCAATCTTGAGAAAGAAAAACAGAGGTGGAGGAATTAGGTTCCCTGACTTCAATCTACACTACAAAGCTACATTAATCAAAACAGTATGGTACTGGCACAGAAACCGAAATATAGATCAATGGAACAGGATAGAAAGTCTAGAGATAAACCCCCATACCTATAGTCACCTAATCTATGACAAAGGAGGCAAAAATATACAGTGGAGTGAAAAACACTCTCATCAATCAGTGGTGCTGGGAAAACTGGACAGCTACATATAAAAGAATAAAATTAGAACATTCTCTAACACCATACACAAAAATAAAATCAAAATGGATTAAAGACCTAAATGTAAGACTGGATACTATAAAACCCTTAGAGGAAAATATAGGCAGAACACTCTCTGACATAAATCTCAGCAAGATCTTTTTTGATCCACCACCTGGAGTAATGAAAATAACAAAATAAACAAACATGAAACTTAAAAGGCTTATTCATTTTTCCAAAATACACTCCTAATTGAGTAAAGATTTAAATATAAAAAATGAAACCGTAAAAGTGCTAGGAAGAGATTCCAATCTAACATGGTGATATAGGAGGCTCCTGAACTTCCCTCCTCCTACAGACACAACAAATCTATAGCTACATATAGAGGAATTCTCTCTGAAAGAAATCTATAAACTAGCTGAGCAACACCTACAGATCAGGTGAATGAGAAAATATCCACATCAAAACAAACAGGAAATGTTGATACACTCTTGCCATAAATCCCAGCCCCCACATAGAAACATATAATCAGGAAGAAATCCATAACTCCCAGCTTCTCCTTGAGGAGTAAATGTTTGGACCCAACATCTAGCACCCTAACTTTTAAGACTTCCACCTGAGGGACAGGCTCCCAATACACCTAGCTTTGAAAGTCAATAGGACTTGTATCCCTAAGACTCTCAAGACTATAGCAGACAAAGAAACAGTTCTTCAGATGTTCAGGAGGACTAGCTGTGGCTATCTTCCCTGGCTCAGCCCAGAATCAGAAGACAGATATGATTTGCCAATCTCCCAATCTTTCCTTGAAAAAGGCCTATTTGCATACTTTGAAAGCTGCTGTCTCAGGGTCAGGCTTCTAATTTAGCACACACCTAGGGGCTGACTGCAATCCTTCCCACAGACTGGAGAAGTCGGTGAACACAAGCTCCCTGTCCCCCTTACTCCTGGTCTCCTCCAGGTCACCGGTATCTTCCTGGAAGGAGCTTGTACACAAGTCTGCCACCCCAGCTTTTGCAGTAGCCATGCAGGGGATTCACTCCTTGATCACCTGACTCTGATGGCCAGTGAGGCTTGCTTTGTCAGTTCCACAGGACTACAGCAAACAAAGATACAGTTCTTAGCCAGCTATTCCCTCAGGGCTCAGAGCAGAGGGAGCAGACAGAAATACCCATATCCCTTTAAAAAACAAAAAGCTTATGTGCATACTTTAAAAGCTGCTGGATGAGAGTCCAGCTTCCAACCAGCCTGAATCTAGATGTTAATTGAGAATCTCCTCTTTTGGAAACTGACAGGTCTTGGCATACACTCAAATACTGGAAGCCGCTAAGAACAAAGAAGGTAGCTTGGACAATCACTAAGGTTTGACTGAAAACAAAAATTTCAGGCTGTGCTGAATTGTAAGGCTCACAACCTACATGAGAACACTCCATCAGGACTGGGAGAGGTGCCTGTTTTATCTAATACACAAAAAACAACACAGACAGTCAGGAAAATTGAATAAACATAGGAATATGTTCCAAACAAGAGAACAAGATAAAACTCCAGAAACAGGTCTTAATGAAATGGAGATAAGTGATTTACCAGTGACCTGTCTCACGACTTTTATTCAACACCATACTGAAAGTTCTAGCTAGAGCACTTAGGCAAGAAAAGGAAAAAAAATGAAATCCAAAAGGAAGATGCAAAATTGTCTCAAGTTGCAAATGATATGATATTGTATATAGAAACACTCTAACTACTCCACCAAAAAGATATTAGAATAAATGAATTCAGAAGAGTTGCAGGATACAAAATTAATATATAAAATCAGTTGCATTTCTATACACTAATAAGAAAGTTTCAGAAAGAGAAATTAAGAAAACAATCCCAATTACAAATGCACCAAAATGAATAAAATACCTATGAATAAATTTGGTGGGAGGGGGAAGATGGCAGAAGAGTAAGATGCGGAGATCATGTTCCTCCCCACAGATACACCAGAAATACATCTACACGTGAAACAACTCCTACAGAACACCTACTGAACACTGGCAGAAGACCTCAGACCTCCCAAAAGGCAAGAAACTCCCCACGTACCTGGGTAGGGCAAAAGAAAAAAGGAAAAACAGAGACAAAAGAATAGGGACGGGACCTGCACCAGTGGGAGGGAGCTGCGAAGGAGGAAAGGTTTCCACACACTAGGAAGGCCCTTCATGGGTGGAGACTGTGGGTGGTGGAGGGGGGAAGCTTCAGAGTCATGGAGGAAAGCACAGCAACAAGGGTGCGGAAGGCAAAGCACAGAGATTCCCGCACAGAGGATCGGTGCCGACCAGCACTCACCAGCCCGAGAGGATTGTCTGCTCACCTGCTGGGGTGGGCGGGGCTGGGAGATGAGGCTTGGGTTTCAGTTGGAGCACAGGGAGAGGACTGGGGATGGCGGTGTGAACACAGCCTGAAGAGGCTAGTGCACGACGGCTAGCTGAGAGGGAGTCTGGGGAAAAGTCTGGACCTGCTGAAGAGGCAAGAGACTTTTTCTTCCCTCTTTGTTTCCTGGTGCACGAGGAGAGGGGATTAAGAGCGCTGCTTAAAGGAGCTCCAGAGATGGGCGCGAGCCGAGGCTAACAGTGTGGACCCCAGAGACGGGCATGAGATGCTAAGGCTGCTGCTGCCAACACCACAAAGCCTGTGTGAGAGCACAGGACACTATCCACACCCCCCTTCCGGGAAGTCTGTGCAGCCTGCCACCGCCAGGGTCCCGTGATCCAGGGACAAATTGCCCGGGAGAACGCACGGCGGGCCTCAGGCTGGTGCAACGTCACACTGGCCTCTGCCACCGCAGGCTCGCACTGCACTCTGTACTCCTCCCTTCCCCCGGCCTGAGTGAGCCAGAGCCTCCGAGTCAGCTGCTCCATTAACCCCATCCTGTCTGAGCAAAGAAAAGATGCCTTGCGCCAACTTACATGCAGAGGCAGGGACAAATCCAAAGCTGAGTCCTGGGAGCTGTGAGAACAAACAAGAGAAAGGGAAATATCTCCCAGAAGCATCAGCAGCAGCAGATAAAGACTCCACAATCAACTTGATGTACCCTGCATCTGTGGAATACATGAATAGACAATAAATCATCCCAAATTGAGGAGGTGGACTTTGAGAGCAAGATTTATTATTTTTTCCCCTTTTCCTCTTTTTGTGAGTGTGTATTTGTATGCCTCTGTGTGAGATTTTGTCTGTATAGCTTGCTTTCACCATTTGTCCTAGGGTTCTATCCGTCCATTTTTTATGTTTTGTTTTTCTTTAAAAATTTTTTTTCTTAATAATTATTTATTTTAATTATTTTATTTTATCTTACTTTTTTATTTTATTTTATCCTCTTTCTTTCTTTCTTCCTTGCTTTCTACTTTTTCTCCCTTTTATTCTGAGCCGTGTGGATGAAAAGCTCTTGGTGCTGCAGCCAGGAGTCAGTGCTGTGCCTCTGAGCTGGGAGACCCAACTTCAGGACACTGGTCCACAAGAGACCTCCCAGCTCCACATAATATCAAATGGCAAAAATCTCCTAGAGATCTGCATCTCAACACCAGCACTCAGCTTCACTCAACGACGAGCAAGATACAGTGCTGGACACCCTATGCCAAACAACTAGCAAGACAGGAACACAACTTCACCCATTAGCAGAGAGGTTGCCTAAAATCATAGTAAGTCCACAGACCCCCCAAAACACACCACCAGACGTGGACCTCCCAACCAGAAAGACAAGATCCAGCCTCAACCACCAGAACACAGGCACTAGTCCCCTCCACCAGGAAGGCTACACAACCCACTGAACCAACCTTAGCCCCTGGGGACAGACACCAAAAACAATGGGAACTACGATCCTGCAGCCTGCAAAAAGGAGGCCCCAAACACAGTAAGATAAGCAAAATGAGAAGACAGAAAAACACACAGCTGTTGAAGGAGCAAGATAAAAACCCACCAGACTGAACAAAGGAAGAGGAAATAAGCAGTCTACCTGAAAAAGAATTGAGAAAAATGACAGTAAAAATATCCAAAATCTTGGGAATAGAATAGAGAAAATGCAAGAAACATTTAACAAGGACTTAGAAGAAGTAAATATGAAACAAGCAACGAGAACAACACAATAAATGAAATGAAAAATACTCTAGATGGGATCAATAGCAGAATAACTGAGGCAGAAGAACGGAGAAGTGACCTGGAAGATAAAATAGTGGAAATAACTACTGCAGAGCAGAATAAAGAAAAAGAATGAAAAGAACTGAGGACAATCTCAGAGACCTCTGGGACAACATTAAATGCACCAACATTCGAATTATAGGGGTTCCAGAAGAAGAAGAGAAAAAGAAAGGGACTGAGAAAATATTTGAAGAGATTATAGTTGAAAACTTCCCTAATATGGGAAAGGAAACAGTTAATCAAGTCCAGGAAGTACAGAGAGTCCCATACAGGATAAATCGAAGGAGAAACACACCAAGACACATATTAATCAAACCATCAAAAATTAAATACAAAGAAAACATATTGAAAGAAGCAAGGGAAAAACAACAAATAACACACAAGGGAATCCCCATAAGGTTAACAGCTGATCTTTCAGCAGAAACTCTGCAAGCCAGTATGGACTGACATGACATATTTAAAGTGATGAACGAGAAAAACCTACAGCCAAGATTACTCTATGCAGCAAGGATCTCATTCAGATTTGATGGAGAAATTAAAACCTTTACAGACAAGCAAAAGCTGAGAGAGTTCAGCACCACCAAACCAGCTTTACAACAAATGCTAAAGGAACTTCTCTAGGCAAGAAACACAAGAGAAGGAAAAGACCTACCTTAACAAACCCAAAACAATTAAGAAAATGGGAATAAGAACATACATATCGATAATTACCTTAAATGTAAATGGACTAAATGCTCCCACCAAAAGACACAGATTGGCTGAATGGATACAAAAACAAGACCCATATATTTGCTGTCTACAAGAGACCCACTTCAGAACTAGAGACACATACAGACTGAAAGTAAGGGGATGGAAAAAGATATTCCATGCAAATGCAAACCAAAAGAAAGCTGGTGTAGCAACTCTCATATCAGACAAAACAGACTTCAAAACAAAGACTTTTAGAAGAGACAAAGAAGGACACTACATAATGATCAAGGGATCGATCCAAGAAGAAGATATAACAACTGTAAATATTTATGCACCCAACATAGGAGCACCTCAATACGTAAGGCAAATACTAACAGCCATAAAAGGGGAAATCAACAGTAACAAATTCATAGTAGGGGACTTTAACACCCCACTTTCACCAAAGAACAGATCATCCAAAATGAAAATAAATAAGGAAACACAAACCTGAAATGACACATTAAACAAGAACAACTTAATTGATATTTATAGGACATTCCATCCAAAAACAGCAGAATATACATTTTTCTCAAGTGCTCATGGAACATTCTCCAGGATAGATCATATCCTGAGTCACAAATCAAGCCTTGGTAAATTTAAGAAAATTGAAATTGTATCAAGTATATTTTCCAACCACAATGTTATGAGACTAGATATCAATTACAGGAAAAGGTATGTAAAAAATCAAACACGTGCAGGCTAAACAATACACTACTTAATAACGAAGTGATCACTGATGAAATCAAAGAGGAAATCAAAAAATACCTAGAAATAAATGACAATGGATACATGACGACACAAAACCTATAGCATGCAGCAAAAGCAGTTCTAAGAGGGAAGTTTATAGCAATACAATCCTACCTTAAGAAACAGGAAACATCTCGAATAAACAACCTAACCTTGCACCTAAAGCAATTAGAGAAAGAAGAACAAAAAACCCCAAAGTTAGCAGAAGGAAAGAAATCATAAAGATCAGATCAGAAATAAATGAAAAAGAAATGAAGGAAATGATAGCAAAGATCAACAAAACTAAAAGCTGGTTCTTTGAGAAGATAAACAAAATTGATAAACCATTAGCCAGACTCATCAAGAAAAAAAGGGAGAAGACTCAAATCAATAGAATTAGAAATGAAAAAGGAAAAATAACAACTGACACTGCAGAAATACAAAACATCATGAGAGATTATTAACAGCAACTCTATTCCAATAAAATAGACAACCTGGAAGAAATGGACAAATTCTTAGAAATGCACAGCCTGCCAAGACTGAATCACAAAGAAACAGAAAATATGAACGAAAAACAGAGTTGGAGGAATCAGGCTCCTTGAGTTCAGACTATACTACAAAGCTACAGCAATCAAGACAGTATGGTACTGGCACAAAAACAGAAAGATAGATCAATGGAACAGGATAGAAAGCCCAGAGATAAACCCACGCACATATGGTCACCTTATCTTTGATAAAGGAGGCAGGAATGTACAGTGGAGAAAGGACAACCTCTTCAATAAGTGGTGCTGGGAAAACTGAACAGGTACAGGTAACAGTATGAGATTAGAACACTCCCTAACACCATACACAAAAATAAGCTCAAAATGGATTAAAGACCTAAATGTAAGGCCAGAAACTATTAAACTCTTAGAGGAAAACATAGGCAGCACACTCTATGACATAAATCACAGCAAGATCCTTTTTGACTCACCTACTAGAGAAATGGAAATAAAAACAAAAGTAAACAAATGGGACCTAATGAAATTGCAAAGATTTTGCACAGCAAAGGAAACCATAAACAAGACCAAAAGACAAGCCTCAGAATGGGAGAAAATATTTGCAAATGAAGCAACTGACAAAGGAGTAATCTCCAAAATTTATAAGCAGCTCATGCAGGTCAATAACAAAAAAACAAACAAGCCAATCCAAAAATGGGCAGAAGACCTATATAGACATTTCTCCAAAGAAGATATACAGATTGCCAACAAACACATGAAAGAATATTCAACATCATTAATCATTAAAGAAATGCCAATTAAAACTACAATGAGATATCATCTTACACTGGTCAGAATGGCCATCATCAAAAAATCCAGAAACAATAAATGCTGGAGAGGGTGTGGAGAAAAGGGAACCCTCTTGTACTGCTGGTGGGAATGTGAATTGGTACAGCCACTATGGAGAACAGTATGGAGTTCCCTTAAAAAACTACAAATAGGGGCTTCCCTGGTGGCGCAGTTGTTGAGAGTCTGCCTGCCGACGCAGGGGAAACAGGTTCATGCCCCAGTCCAGGAAGATCCCACATGCCGCAGAGTGGCTGGGTCCGTGAGCCATGGCCGCTGAGCCTGCGCGTCCGGAGCCTGTGCTCCACAATGGGAGAGGCCACGGCAGTGAGAGGCCCGCATACTGCAAAAAAGAAAAAGAAAAAAATAATAAAAACTACAAATAGAACTACCATATGACCCGGCAATCCCACTACTGGGCATATACCCTGAGAAAACCATAATTCAAAAAGAGTCATGTACCAAAATGTTCATTGCAGCTCTATTTACAATAGCCAGGAGATGGAAACAACCTAAGTGTCCATCATCGGATGAATGGATAAAGAAGATGTGGCACATATATATAATGGAATATTACTCAGCCATAAAAAGAAACGAAATTGAGCTAGAGTCTGTCATACAGAGCGAAGTAAGTCAGAAAGAGAAAGACAAATACCGTATTCTGACACATATATATGGAATCTAAGGAAAAAAATGTCATGAAGAACCTAGGGGTAAGATCGAAATAAACACACAGACCTACTAGAGAATGGACTTGAGGATATGGGGAGGGGGAAGGGTAAGCTGTGACAAAGTGAGAGAGTGGCATGGACAGATATACACTACCAAACGTAAAATAGATAGCTGGTGGGAGGCAGCCACGTGGCACGGGGAGGTCAGCTCAGTGCTTTGTGGCCACCTGGATGGGTGGGATGGCAAGTGGGGGAGTGGGGGAGATGCAGAAGGGAGGAGATGTGGGGACGTATGTGTATGTGTGACTGATTCACCTTGTTGTGGAGCAGGAGCTGGCACACCACTGTGGGGCAATTGTACTCCAATAAAGTTGTGAAAAAAAATTTAACTAAGGAGTTGAAAAACTACAATTTATAAGACATTAATGAAAGAAATTGAAGCAGATATAAATAAATGGAATAATTCTGTGCTCATGAATTGAAAGAATTAATATCATTAAAATGTCCATACTATCCAAAGCAATCTACAGATTCAGTGCAATCCCTATCAAAATTCCAGTGGCATTTTTCACAGAATTAGAAAAAATCAATCTTAAAATTCATATGGAACCACAAAAGATCTCGATTGGCCAAATAATCTTGAGAATGAAAAAAGCTGGAGGCATCACACTTTCTGTTTTCAAACTATATTACAAAGCCATACTAATCAAAACACTGTGACAGCAGCATAAAAATAGACACATAGATCAATGGAACGGAATAGAGATCCCAGAAATAAACCCAAGTATCCATTAATTTACAAAAAATGAGAAAGAATATACAATGGGAAAAATATAGTCTCTTTAGTAAATTGTGCTGGGAAAACTGGACAGCTACATGCAAAAAAATAAAACTGGACCACTATATTATAGCATACACAAAAATCAACTCAAAATGGGTTAAAAAACTTGAACATAATACCTGAAACTTTAAAACACCTAGAAAATTCCTTAAAATTGGTCTTGACAATGATTTTCCTTTTTTTGGATTAGACAACAAAAGCAAAAATAAACAAGTGAACAACATGAATTTAAAAAGCTCTGAGCAACAAAGAAAACTATCAAGAAAATGATAGTGGGAAGCAGCCACATAGCACAGGAAGATCAGCTCGGTGCTTTGTGACTACTTAGAGGGGTGGGATAGGGAGGGTGGGAGGGAGGGAGATGCAAGAGGAAAGAGATACGGGGACATATGTATATGTATAACTGATTCACTTTGTTATAAAGCAGAAACTAACACACCATTGGAAAGCAATTATATTCCAATCAAGATGTTTTAAAAAAATAAATAAAATAAAATAAAATGATATCATGGAGGTAAGTAATAAAAAAATGAAAAGACAATCAATAGAATGAGAAAAATATTTGCAAATCATTTATCTAATAAACAGTTAATACCCAAAATATATAAAGAACTCATACAACTTAATAGCAAAAAAAAAAAAAATCCAATTTAAAAACAGAGAAACTGAATAGACATTTTATCAAAGAAGACAAATAACCAACAGGTGCTCAACATCACTAAAAATCATCCAGGAATTGCAAATCAAAACCACAATGAGATATCACCTCAAGCCTGTTAGAATGGCTATCATCAAAAAGATAAGAAATAACATGTGTTAGCAAGAATGTGGAGAAAATGGAACCCTTGTGCTGTGTTGGCAGACATGTAAATTGGTGCAGCCACTATGGAAAACAGTATGGAGTCTCCTCAAAAAACTCAAAATACAACAACCATATGTCCAGCTATCCCACTTCTGGTTCTATATCCAAAGAAAATGAAAACAGGATAGCCAAAAGGTATCTGCACTCCCATGTTTATTGCACATTATTCACAATAGCCAAGATATGTAAAGAACTTAAACGTCCATCAGTGGATGAATGGATAAAGAAGATTTGACATATATAAATCACTATATATATTGTTTAGCCATGAGAAACAAGAAAACTCTGTGATTTGTGACAAAATCAAGGGACCTTGAGAGGATTATGCTAAGTTAAATAAGTTATACAGGGAAAGACAAATACTGCATGATTATCACTTGTATGTGAAATCTTTTAAAAGCCAAATGCTTTTTTTAAGAAACAGAGAGTAGAAAAGTGGTTGCTGGGGACTGGAGGGTAGAAGAAATAGGGAGAAGTTGGTAAAAGTGTACAAATTTTCAGCTGTAAGATGAATAAGTTCTGAAGATGTAATGTAAAACATGCCGACTATAGTTGATAACATTGTGTTGTATAATTTAAATTTGCTGAGAGAGTAGAACTTAAATGTTCTCACCAAAAAAAAAAAAAAAGAATAAATATGTGAGGTGATGAATGTATTAATTAACTAGATGGGGGGAATCCTTTCACAAGTATACCTGTAGCAAATCACAACAAGTTACACTTTAAATATCTTACAATTTTATATGACAGTTATACCTCAGTATAGCTGAAATTTTTTAAGCACTAGAAAAAAAACGTAAGTGAATATATTTATTGGCTTAGGGAAAAGATAATCAGTTTTTATATGAAAATTGAAAGTGATGAAAAAAAGACTGTCAATTTGATTACATTAAAATGTTTAATTTCAGAGTAGGAGAAACCAAAATCAAAATGAAAAAAAAAATTGTAAAATATTTGCAACCCATGAAATGCATAGAAAGCTTAATACACAAATGTGTTTATAAATCAAAAAGGAAAGGCATTAACAGAAGAAGGAAGAAATAAAATATCTAACAAATAACAAGTATGGTGAATATCACACATATTTAAATATATAAAATTAAAGCACAATGCAATGTCATTTTCATGTATCACATTACATTTTGTCTTTATGTCAGAGTATACAAGGATGTGGTAAGTAATTATTGTGGCAATCATTTTACAATATATGCATGTATCAAATCACATTGTATACTTTAAACTTACACAATGTTATATGTCAGCTATATCTCAATAAAGCTGGAAAATAAAAAAAAAATTTAAAGATGTGGTAACTAAGAATAGCACAGTATGGCAATCTGGCAATATCTCTTTCCATTTTTACAGCTTATACCCTTTGCCCCAGTATTCCCATAGACAGCCATATATGGGAAACACATACAAGTGTTTACCCTATAGAAACACATACAAGTGAAAAAAATATATCCATTAGGATGTTTATTACAATGAAGTAATGGTGAAAAAAATAGAAAACCTAAATGCCCATCAACAGGTTTTGATCAAATTATCTGTTATCGATGATGATGTTCAGTATTATGTTACCTACATTCAAAACTATTTAACCCTCAGATATGTTAGTCACTGCTGTTGTGTCGTAGACTACAAATATGAAATTTTTTTTTTACTACCTTATTAACTTTATGCCAAGACTTCATCTCTAAAAGACAGAACATACAAAATGTTGCTGAGAGATACAGGGATTGGAAAATAAGAATTAGAAAATATCAGATTTGGAAGAGCAATTAGACATCATTTAGTATTTTATTTTCATTTTCAGGGAAAATTATGATGCAGAAAGGAGAAGTAACATTCTCAAAGTCACACAGTTGTGAATAAAAAGTATTGCCAGCTATACCAGTAAACAAAGGATGTTGCAGCCATCAAGCCATCACATTACAGCCACCCCAACCGTGAGACCTGAGGGAACTCAGGACAGAAACAGGATGCCTGCCATCTAGCAGTCAGACTCTGCAGCCACCCCCAATGGTACACCCTGAGGACACTCAGGATGAGAAAGCACAGGATACTGGCCTCAGATAGCTGAGGTGCATATCAAAGGAATGATTTCAGTGAGCCCAGACTCTTACATCTTCCCATACATAAAGAAGTGCTAAATTCCTTAACTTGAGATATCTGGTTTTCTTTACTCAACAGTAATCTTTTGATGTTCCGACTACCTGGTCTTTGTTGCAAAAACTCCTATACGTCCTGGCTCCCTCCTTGACTCTTTGGGGCAGTCTCTCAGAGCTATCTGAGATGCTGTGTCCTGGGCTGAAGTCCTCAGTTTTGTCTGCCAAATGAAACATAACTCTCAACTTTTAGGTTATGCATTTTCTTTCAGTTGACACAGTAATAGAGAATGTATAAGACCTCAGGTCTTCTGGCTGCAGTTTAGTCTTTTGCTCCCCAGAAAACCATAAGCCCCTTGGGGACAGGTCCACACAGGCAATGCATATAGTAGAGCCTCAATGTGTAGGTTACAGAAGGAAGAACAAATGGTTAAGTTGACTGATCCTCACCCACTAAATCTGCTTGGGCTGTCAAGTCATAGCACTTCCCATTATGACCCTTTTGCCCTGGTCTAAATATAATCAGATCCAATGAATTGCAAGAAATGCATCCCTTTCAGTGCAGTGACTAGTGTCAATAGTTAAGTGCCTTCAGGCCAAAGCTCTCACCACATTGTAATGTAAATTTCATAAGGGGTCTTAGAAAGAATTTATATATAACTTGGTGAAACTTAAAGCCAACATTTGAATTATTTTCTATTGAGTCCTTTTTGTTACATACCTGTTGTAAATCATTACCGTGGAATTCAGAAATTTTATCCCCAGTCCTGTGCTTTCTTACTGTAGCAAGACCCAAACTGGATATTCTGTTCCAGAAACAAATGCTGAGGAAAGGATTCAAGAGCAAAAAATTTATTTGAAAGGTGATCCCAGGAAACATAGGGGAATAGAAAAGTAAGATAGAATAGGAACTAATAAATAAATGGTGAGTTATTGAGCTAATTACCACTGCAGTCAACTAAAGCTTGATCCTTTTGGGGAACAGTAAGAGTCAGTGTAGAACATACCCCTCAGAGTCATCTCACAGGAGGGAAAAGGAGACTGGGGCATTTCTAGACCAGTTCAAGCCAGCCTTCCATTGTGAGCTGTTCCTAGGGGGTATTATCTTTGCCTTGGGCCTTCCAAAGTGCAAGAAGAGTAAATGCTGGCCTCCAGAGAAAGCCCTCAGGCAGCTGGAAGTCTGTACTACAATCTTAAGACCCAAGTAGGCGTGGGTGGACCACAGACATTACCTCCTACATATGTTTCTTTCAGCAGAGAAACAGTTAAATTTCAATTACTAGGAGGGACTGAGTGAGAAGGAGTTTAAATCTTGGGTGAAGGCTTTAAAGAAATTTAGCTCAAATCCCCATCTCAAGCTTTTATCTGTTGCTCAAAATGGTCCACCTACCCATTCACTGACTTCCCCAGATTTCTCAATGCAAAGAGGGACTTAAAAACTGTTTCAGGTCAATTGGAAGTAAAATATTTTGCCATAATAAAATCATTGTGGATGGAAACTGGAGCTACTCCATGAAAGAGAATGTGTGCCTGAGCTCAGAGCTGCCATATGCACTTTATTGGAACTGGGAAGAGGTAACTGAAGCAGAGCAACTCCTCACTAATGGTGGGTAAGCAGCTATGACAGAAACCTAATTATCATCGGGGGACTCTCTGGGCATGCTCCATGAAAGAGACCATCTGTGGCCATTTGTGAGGTTGTGCACTCAGCACTGGGCAGGCTCCACAAAGAGGGCTATGGCACCACTTCTAGTTCCCCCATCCCCTCCGAGCCCATGGTGCATTGTGCCAAGAGACTCTCTCCCTCATCACCACTCAGCCACGGGCAGTCATAGAAAACCCCATCTCTCAAGGTGGGTCCTCCACTCCCAGGGCCTCTGAGTCTTGGTCTGGGAGAGCTGTCACAGGAAAATGGAGTCCTGGAGGAAAGGGGAAAGTACCTGAAAGTTCCAAGTTAAGAGTAGGGAGGAAATAAAAAATTCGTGAACCAAATTATTGGTTAATAACTCACGTTAGGATGCCAGCTTTGGTCCAAGTGAAGGAGATGAAGAGAGAGGAATGTTAATGTGGTGGCTGTTATTGCTCTGAATGGGAAGATGGGCATTCGGGTTACAGGGCTGCTGGGGATGACAGTCCTTGGCTGATTAATTACCCACTTTCTTCTATTAAGTTGTTCTGCTTTGAGTGGCTCCCTTTTGAACACTGGTCATGCACGTCATTTGAAAGAAAATTTTCGTGGAGAGGAGGAGAAAGGCATGTGATTTATTGACTGTTCAGGTAGCAACAAATCCGTGCTTCAAACTTCCTGCATATTTTTGTCTGCTGTCTCTGCCTGGTGCACCTTATAAAACAGAAGTCAGGAGTCAGGGAACAGGAACAGTCAAGGTGGGCAGATTCTGGCATTTTATGAAACTTCTGAACCCTCCCATTCCCCATCCAGTGATATTTTCACAGCATGCAGAGGTCATTAGGAGATGCCTTGAGGGGAAAAAACAAACAAATAAGGAAACTTGAAACTTTGCTTTTTAAGTAGAAAAGCAATCAATCCCATGTGCCAGGGCACATGTAACCACCACTTCCAGGAACAGAAAGAGGCTTTTGCCCAAGTACTTTCTTAAAGTAAATTAACATGTCTCTTCATGGGGCCTCTGTTCTTGTAAAGTCCAGGAGCCCTGTGGGGCATAACTCCTAAAAGCGCACCACTTGCCCCTCCACAAATCTGCCTGTGGAGCCCCTCCTTTTCCTGCCCTTCCAAGGATGGTATTGGAGGTCTTATGTAAGTGCATCTCAGCCTGCTTCTTTCACAAGGGTCCCTCCTGCTCTCCCTTCCAACCAATGAGGCTTCAATCAAAACAAATTATTTTTGGTCCCTTGAAATTACCCTGCATGTTCTTACTGTCTCCTCTAACAGGGTAGGCTGATCTCCCAGGTCTCCACTTGTGGAAGTGAAGCCTTTAGAGACTCAGCTCAAATGCATCCTCCCCACAAAGCCATTCCAGACCCTCCCCTTGGGCCCTCATCATGCTTGCTTCTCCCTCTGGTGCAACTGTCAGCAACCTCTGATTTGTGTTATATCTACTCATGGACACACACACCTCCTCCGTCAGGATCCACAGACCCCAGATGTGGGGATGATGTCATTCAACAGTGTGTGTGTGTGTGCGTGTTATGTAAATTTGTATGCATACACATACATATACAGTAGGCACTAAATAAATTCTTGTTGAATGAACAGATAAATGAATAAAGATTTGCCTGAGTTTTCTAGGGCATACTATTCTTTAACTTCACTAATATTTGAAACATAACTCTCAAGGAAGAATGGCACTTGTTGAGAAACTACTGTGTTCCAGACACTGTGGTATGAAATTTACACATATATTTTCTCATGTGAAGGTATAAAACTGTCTCATTCTGATACTTAATCATGAGAGAGACCATCAAGATGGCAGAGGAGTAAGACGTGGAGATCACCTTCCTCCCCACAAATACATCAGAAATACATCTACATGTGGAACAACTCCTACAGAACACCTACTGAACGCTGGCAGAAGACCTCAGACTTCCCAAAGGGCAAGAAACTCCCCATGTACCTGGGTAGGGCAAAAGAAAAAAGAATAAACAGAGACAAAAGAATAGGGACAGGACCTGCACCTCTGGGAGGGAGCTGTGAAGAAGGCAAAGTTTCCACTCTCTAGGAAGCCCCTTCCCTGGTGGAGATGGGGGATGGGGTGGGGAGAAGCTTCGGAACCATGGAGGAAAGCACAGCAAAAATGGTGCAGAGGGCAAAGTGGAGAGATTCCTGCGCAGAGGATCACTGCCAACCACCACTCACCAACCTGAGAGGCTTGTCTGCTCACCCACCGGGGCGGGTGGGGGCTGGGAGCTGAGGCTCGGGCTTCGGAGCTCAGACCCCAGGGAGAGGACTGGGGTTGGCTGCAGGAACACAGCCAAAGGGGGCTAGTGTGCCACAGCTAGCTGGGAGGGAGTCCAGGAAAAAGTCTGGACCTGCCTAGGAGGCAAGAGAACACTGTTTTGGGGTGCGTGAGGAGAGGGGATTCAGAGCACCACCTAAACGAGCTCCAGAGATGGGCGCAAGCTGCGGCTATCAGCGCGGACATCAGAGACGGGCATGAAATGCTAAGGCTGCTGCTGCAGCCACCAAGAAGCCTGTGTGTAAGCACAGGTCACTATCCACACCTCCCCGCCTGGGAGCCGGTGCAGCCCGCCACTGCCAGGGTCCCGGGATCCAGGGACAACTTCCCCGGGAGAACACATGGTGTGCCTCAGGCTGTTGCAATGTCACACCGGCCTCTGTTGCCACTGCAGGCTTGCCCCGCATTTTGTACCCCTCCTTCCCCCGTAGGCTGAGTGAGCCAGAGTCCCTAATCAGCTGCTACTTTAACTCCATCATTTTTGAGAAAAGAACAGATTACCTCAGGTGACCTACACGCAGAGGCGGGGCCAAATCCAAAGCTGAACCCCAGGAGATGTGTGAACAAAGAAGAGAAAGGGAAGTTTCTCACAACAGCCTCAGGAGCATCGGATTAAATCTCCACAATTAACTTGATGTACCTTCATCTCTGGAATACCTGAATAGGAAAAGAAGCATCCAAAAATTGAGGAAGTGGACTTTGGGAGCAACTAAAGACTTGGGGTTTGCTTTCTGCATCTAATTTGTTTCTGGTGTTATGTTTATCTTAGTTTAGTATTTACAGTTTATTATCATTGGTAAATTTGTTTATTGATTTGGTTGCCCTCTTTATATATATATATTTTTCCTTTTTCTCTTTTTATGAGGTTGTATGTGTATGCTTCTTTGTGTGATTTTGTCTGTATAGCTTTTCTTTTACCATCTGTCCTAGGGTTCTATCTGTCCATTTATTTATTTTTTGTATAGTTTTCAGTGCTTGTTATCATTGGTGGATTTGTTTTTTAGTTTGGTTGTTCTCTTATTTCCTTCTTACTTTTTTATTACTTTTTGATTTTTTTCTTATTTTTTAATAACTATTTTTATAACGTTATGTTATTATTATTATTCCTTTATTTATTTCCCTTTCTTTCTTTCTATCATCCTTTTCTTCTGAACTGTGTAGCTAAGAGGGTCTTGGTGCTCTGGCCAGGAGTCAGTGCTGTGCCTCTGAGGTGGCAGACCTGAGTTCAGGACATTGGTCCACCAGAGACCTCCTGGATCCATGTAATATCAAACATCAAAAGCTCTCCCAGAGATTTCCATCTCAAAGCAAAGACCCAGCTCCAATCAAGGACCAGCAGGCTACAGTGCTGTACACTCTAGGTCAAACAACTAGCAAAACAGGAACACAACACCATCCGTTAGCAGAGAGGCTGTCTACAATCATAATAAGTTCACAGACACCCCAAAACACACCACCAGACGCAGTCCTGCCCACCAAAAAGACAAGATCCATCCTCATCCACCAGAACACAGTCACTAGTCCCCACCATGAGGAAGCCTTAAAAACCCACTGAACCAACCTTAGCCACTGGGGACAGACACCAAAAACAATGGGAACTATGAACCTGCAGCCTGCGAAAAGGAGACCCCCAAACACAGTAAGATAAGCAAAATGAGAAGACAGAAAAACACACAGCAGATGAAGGAGCAAGATATAAACCTACCAGACCAAACAAATGAAGAGGAAATAAGCAGCCTACCTGAAAAAGGATTCAGAGTAATGATAGTAAAGATGATATATATCTTGGAATTAGAATGGAGAAAATACAAGAAATGTTTAACAAGGATGTAGAAGAACTAAAGAGCAAACAAAAAATGATGAACAACACAGTAAGTAAAATTAAAAATTCTCTAGAAGGAATCAATAGCAGAATAACTGAGGCAGAGAAATGGATAAGTGACCTGGAAGATAAAATAATGGTAATAACTACCACAGAGCAGAATAAAGAAAATAGAATGAAAAAAATTAAAGACAGTGTCAGAGACCTCTGGGACAACATTAAATGCACAAACATTAGAATTATAGGGGTCCCAGAAGAAGAATAGAAAAATAAAGGGACTAAGAAAACATTTGAAGAGATTATAGTTGAAAACTTCCCTAACATGGGAAAGGAAAGAGTCAATCAAGTCCAGGAAGCACAGAGAATCCCATACAGGATAAATCCAAGGAGAAACATGCCAAGGCACGTAATAATCAAACTATCAAAAATTAAGTACAAAGAAAAAATTTTAAAAGCAGCAAGGGAAAAACAACAAATAAAATAAAAGGGAATCCCCATAAGGCTAACAGCTGATCTTTCAGCAGAAAATCTGCAAGCCAGAAGGGAGTAGCAGGACACATTTAAAGTGATGAAAGGGAAAAAACTAGAGTACACTACCCAGCAAGGATCTCATTCAGATTCGACAGAGAAATTAAAACCTTTACAGAAAAGCAAAAGCTAAGAGAATCCAGCACCACCAAACCAGCTTTACAACAAATGCTAAAGGAACTTCTCTAGACAGGAAACACAAGAGAAGGAAAAGACCTACAATAACAAACCTAAAACAATTAAGAAAATGGTAATAGGAACATACATAATGATAACTACCTTAAATAAAAATGAATTAAATGCTCCAACAGAAAGACATAGACTGGCTGAATGGATACAAAAAGAACACCCATATACCTGCTGTCTACAAGAGACCCACTTCAGAGCTAGGGACACACAGACTGAAAGTGAAGGGATGGAAAAAGATATTCCATGCAAATGGAAGTCAAAAGAAAGCTGGAGTAACAATTCTCACATCAGACAAAATAGACTTTAAAATAAAGACTATTAGAAGAGACAAAGAAGGACACTACATAATGATCAAGGGATCAATCCAAGAAGAAGAGATAACAATTGTAAATATTTATGCACCCAACAGAGGAGCACCTCAGTATATAAGGGAAATGTTAACAGCATAAAAGGGGAAATCGAGGGGCTTCCCTGGTGGTGCAATGGTAGAGAGTCCGCCTGCCAATGCAGGGGACACGGGTTTGTGCCCTGGTCTGGTAGGATCCCCCATGCTGCGGAGTAGCTAGGCCTGTGAGCCATGGCCGCTGAGCCTGCGTGTCCAGAGCCTGTGCTCTGCAATGGGAGAGGCCACAACAGTGAGAGGCCTGTGTACCACAAAAAAAAAGGGGGGAGGAAATCAACAGTAACACAATCTGAGTAGGGGACATTAACAACCCTCTTTCACCAATGGAGAGATCATCCAAAATGAAAATAAATAAGGAAACACAAGCTTTAAATGACACATTAAACAAGATCAACTTAATTGATATTTATAGGACTTTCCATCCAAAAACAGCAGAATACACTTTCTTCTCAAGCACTCATGGAGCATTCTCTAGGATAGATCATATCGTGGGTCACAAAGCAAGCCTCGGTATATTTAAGAAAATTGAAATCGTATCAAGGGTCTTTTCTGACCAAAATGCTATGGTACTAGATATTAATTACAGGAAAAAAACTTTAAAAAATACAAACACATGGAGGCTAAAAAATACATTACTAAATAACCAAGAGATCACTGAAGAAATCAAAGAGAGGCAATAAAAGAATACTTAGAAACAAATAACAATGAAAACATGATGATCCAAAATATATGGGACGCAGCAAAAGCAGTTCTAAGAAGGAAGGGTATAGCAATACAATCTTACCTCAAGAAACAAGAAACATCTCAAGTAAACAACTTAACCATACACCTAAAGCAATTAGAGAAAGAACAAAAATTTAAAAACCCAAATTTAGCAGAAGGAAAGAACTCATAAAAATCAGATCAGAAATAAATGAAAAAGCTGGAGGAGGGGAAGATGGCGGAAGAGTAAGACACAGATATCTCCTTCCTCCCCACAGATACACCAGAAATACACCTACACATGAAACAACTCCTACAGAACACCTACTGAACGCTGGCAGAAGACCTCAGACCTCCCAAAAGGCAAGAAACTCCCCACGTACCTGGGTAGGGCAAAAGAAAACAGAATAAACAGAGACAAAAGGATAGGGACAGGACCTGGGCCAGTGGGAGGGAGCTGTAAAGGAGGAAAGGTTTCCACACACTAGGAAGCCCCTTCGCGGGTGGAGACTGCGGGTGGTGGAGGGGGAAAGCTTCAGGGCCGTGGAGGACAGCGCAGCCACAGGGGTGTGGAGGGCAAAGTGGAGAGATTCCCGCACAGAGGAATGGTGTCGACCAGTACTCACCAGCCTGAGAGGCTTGTCTGCTCACCCGCCGGGGCGGGAGGGGCTGGCAGCTGAGGCTTGGGCTTCGGTCAGAGCGCAGAGAGAGGACTGGGGTTGGCGGCATGAACACAGCCTGCAGAGGGTTAGTGCACCACGGCTAGCCAGGAGGGAGTCCAGGGAAAAGTCTGGACCTGCCGAAGAGGCAAGAGACTTTTTCTTACCTCTTTGTTTCCTGGTGCGCGAGGAGAGGGGATTATGAGCGCTGCTTAAAGGAGCTCCAGAGACGGGCGTGAGCCGCGACTAACAGCGCGGACCCCAGAGACGTGCATGAGACGCTAAGGCTGCTGCTGCCACCACCAAGAAGCCTGTGTGCGAGCACAGGTCACTATCCACACCCCCCCGTCTGGGGAGCCTGTGCAGTCCGCCACTGCCAGGGTCCCGGGATACAGGGACAACTTCCCCAGGAGAACACACGGCACACCTCAGGCCAGTGCAATGTCATGCTGGCCTCTGCCGCCGCAGGCCCGCCGTGCACTTGGTGCCCCTCCCTCCCCACGGCTTGAGTGAGCCATAGTCCCCGAAGCACCTGCTCCTTTAACCCCGTCCTGTCTGAGCAAAGAACAGACACCCTCCGGTGACCTACACGCACAGGTGGGGCCAAATCCAAAGCTGAGCCCCGGGAGCTGTGAGAACAAAGAAGAGAAAGGGATATCTCTCCCAGCAACCTCAGAAGCAGGGCATTAAAGCTTCACAATCAACTTGATGTACCCTGCATCTGTGGAATACATGAATAGACAACAAATCATCCCAAATTGAAGAGGTGGACTCTGAGAGCAAGATTTATGATTTTTTCCCCTTTTCCTCTTTTTGTGAGTGTGTATGTGTATGCTTCTGTGTGAGATTTTGTCTGTATAGCTTTGCTTCCACCATTTGTCCTAGGGTTCTATCCGTTGGTTTTTTTTTTTAAATTTTTTTTCTTAATAATTATTTTTTATTTTAATAACTTTATTTTATTTTACTTTATCTTCTTTCTTTCTTTTCTTTCTTTCTTTCCTTCCTTCCTTCCTTCCCTCCTTCCTTCCTTCCCTCCTTTAGACAACGAATCATCCCAAATTGAGGAGGTGGACTTAGCAAGATTTATGATTTTATCCCCTTTTCCTCTTTTCTGAGTGTGTATGTGTATGCTTCTGTGTGAGATTTTGTCTGTACAGCCTTACTTCCACCATTTTTCCTAGGGTTCTATCCATCCATTTTTTGTATGTTTGTTTTTAATTTTTTTCTTAATAATTATTTTAATAACTTTATTTTATTTTACTTTATCTTCTTTCTTTCTTTCTTTCTTTCTTTCTTTCTTTCTTTCTTCTTTCTTTCCTTCTTTCTACTTCTACTAATTCTTTCTTTCTACTTTTTCTTCCTTTTATTCTGAGCCATGTGGATGAAAAGCTCTTGATGCTGCAGCCACGAGTCAGGACAGTGCCCCTGGGGTGGGAGAACCAACTTCAGGACACTGGTCCACAAGAGATCTCCCAGCTCCACGTAATATCAAATGGTAAAAATCTCCCAGAGATCTCTATCTCAACACCAGCATCCAATTTCACTCAACGACCAGCAAGCTACAGTGCTGGACACCCTATGCAAAACAACTAGCAAGACAGGAACACAACCACACCCATTAACACAGAGGCTGCCTAAAATCTTAATAGGCCCACAGACACCCCAAAACACACCACCAAACGTGGACCTACTCACCAGAAATACAAGATCCAGCCTCATAGACCAGAACACAGGCACTAGTCCCCTCTACAAGGAAGCCTACACAACCCACTGAACCAACCTTAGCCACTGGGGACAGACACCAAAAACAACGGGAACTACGAACCTGCAGCCTGAAAAAAGGAGACCCCAAACACAGTAAGATAAGCAAAATGAGAAGAAAGAAAAACACACAGCAGATGAAAGAGCAAGATAAAAACCCACCAGACCTAACAAATGAAGAGTAAATAGGCAGTCTACCTGAAAAAGAATTCAGAATAATGATAGTAAAGATGATCCAAAATCTTGGAAATAGAATTGACAAAATGCAAGAAATATTTAACAAGGACCTAGAAGAACTAAAGATGAAACAAATAATGATGAACAACAAATAAAGGAAATTAAAAGTACTCTAGATGGGATCAATAGCACAATAACTGAGGCAGAAGAATGGATAAGTGACCTGGAAGATAAAATAGTGGTAATAACTACCACAGAGCAGAATAAAGAAAATAGAATGAAAAAAATTAAGGACAGTGTCAGAGACCTCTGGGACAACATTAAATACATGAACATTAGAATTATAGGGGTCCCAGAAGAAGAAGAGAAAAATAAAGGGACTAAGAACACATTTGAAGAGATTATAGTTGAAAACTTCCCTAATATGGGAAAGGAAAGAGTTAATCAAGTCCAGGAAGCACACAGAGTCCCATATAGGATAAATCCAAGGAGAAATACGCCAAGACACATATTAATCAAACTGTGAAAAATAAAATACAAAGAAAACATATTAAAAAAAGCAAGGGAAAAACAACAAATAACACACAAGGGAATCCCCATAAGGTTAACAGCTGATCTTTCAGCAGAAACTCTGCAAGCCAGAAGGGACTGGCAGGACTAAATTAAAGTGATGAAGGAGAAAAACCTGCAACCAAGATTACTCTACCCTGCAAGGATCTCATTCAGATTTGATGGAGAAATTAAAACTTTTACAGACAAGCAAAAGCTGAGAGAGTTCAGCACCACCAAAGCAGCTTTACAACAAATGCTAAAGGAACTTCTCTAGGCAAGAAACACAAGAGAAGGAAAAGACCTACAATAACGAACCCAAAAGAATTAAGAAAATGGGAATAGGAACATACATATCGATAATTACCTTAAATGTAAATGGATTAAATGCTCCCACCAAAAGACACAGATTGGCTGAATGGATACAAAAACAAGAACCATATATTTGCTGTCTACAAGAGACCCACTTCAGAACTAGAGACACATACAGACTGAAAGTAAGGGGATGGAAAAAGATATTCCATGGAAATGGAAACCAAAATAAAGCTGAAGTAGCAATTCTCATATCAGACAAAATAGACTTTAAAATAAAGACTATTAGAAGACACAAAGAAGGACACTACATAATGATCAAGGGATCGATCCAAGAAAAAGATATAACAATTGTAAATATTTATGCACCCAATATAGGAGCACCTCAATACATAAGACAAATACTAACAGCCATAAAAGGGGAAATTGACAGTAACACATTCATAGTAGCGGACTTTTACACCCCATTTTCACCAATGGACAGATCATCCAATATGAAAACAAATAAGGAAACACAAGCTTTAAATGATACATTAAACAAGATGGACTTAATTGATATTTATAGGACTTTCCATCCAAAAACAATAGAATACATATTTTTCTCAA
Organism: Tursiops truncatus; assembly: GCF_011762595.2. Lineage (NCBI taxonomy): Eukaryota > Metazoa > Chordata > Mammalia > Artiodactyla > Delphinidae > Tursiops > Tursiops truncatus. The sequence goes on along the minus strand of NC_047052.1, from coordinate 36,937,227 downwards.
GTGCTCATGGAACATTCTCCAGAATTGATCATATCTTGGGTCACAAATCAAGCCTTGGTGAATTTAAGAAAATTGAAATTGTATCAAGTATCTTTTCTGACCACAACGCTATGGGACTAGATATCAATTACAGGAAAAGATATGTAAAAAATACAAACACATGGACGCTAAACAATACACTACTTAAATGAAGTGATAACTGAAGAAATCAAAGAGAAAATCAAAAAATACTTAGAAACAAATGATAATGGAGACACGACGACCCAAAACGTATGCAATGCAGCAAAAGCAGTTCTAAGACGGAGGTTTATAGCAATACAATCCTACCTTAAGAAACAGGAAACATCTCGAATAAACAACCTAACCTTGCACCTAAAGCAATTAGAGAAAGAAGAACAAAAACAACCCAAAGTTAGCAGAAAGAAAGAAACCATAAAAATCAGACCAGAAGTAAATGAAAAAGAAATGAAAGAAACGATAACAAAGATCAATAAAACTAAAAACTGTTTCTTTGAGAAGATAGACAAAATTGATAAACCATTAGCCAGATTCATCAAGAAAAAAATGGAGAAGACTCAAATCAATAGAATTAGAAATGAAAAAGGAGAAGTAACAACTGACACAGCAGAAATACAAAAGATCACGAGAGATTACTATAAGCAACTCTATTCCAATAAAATGGACAACCTGGAAGAAATGGACAAATTCTTACAAATGCACAACCTGCCAAGACTGAATCAGGAAGAAATAGAAAATATGAACAGACCAATCACAAGCACTAAAATGGAAACTGTGATTAAAAATCTTCCAACAAACAGAAGCCCAGGACCAGATAGTTTTACAGGGGAATTCTATCGAACATTTAGAGAAGAACTAACACCTATACTTCTCAAACTCTTCCTAAATATAGCAGAGGGCGGAACACTCCCAAACTCATTCTACGAGGCCACCATCACATTGATACCAAAACCAGACAGCGATGTCACAAAGAAAGAAAACTACAGGCCAATATCACTGATGAACATAGATGCAAAAATCCTCAACAAAATACTAGCAAACAGAATCCAACTGCACATTAAAAGGATCATATACCATGATCAAGTGGGGTTGATTCCAGGAATGCAAGGTTTCTGCAATATACACAAATCAATCAACATGATACACCATTTTAACAAACTGAAGGAGAAAAACCATATGATCATCCTAAATAGATGCAGAGAAAGCTTTTGATAAAATTCAACACCAATTTATGATAAAAAACCCTGCAGAAAGTAGGCATAGAGGGAACTTTCCTCAACATAGCAAAGGCCATATATGACAAACCCACAGCCAACATCGTCCTCAATGGTGAAAAACTGAAAGCATTTCCACTAAGATCAGGAACAAGACAAGGTTGCCCACTCTTTCCACTCTTATTCAACATAGTTGTGGAAGTTTTAGCCACAGCAATCAGAGAAGAAAAGGAAATAAAAGGAATCCAAATTGGAAATGTACAAGTAAAGCCATCACTGTTTGCAGATGACATGATTCTATACGTAGAGAATCCTAAAGATGCTACCAGAAAACTACGAGAGCTAATCAATGAATTTGGTAAAGTAGCAAGATATAAAATTAATGCACAGAAATCTTTGGCATTCCTATACAGTAATGATGAAAAATCTGAAAGTGAAATCAAGAAAACACTCCCATTTACCACTGCAACAAAAAGAATAAAATATCTAGGAATAAACCTACCTCAGGAGACAAAAGACCTGTATGCAGAAAATTATAAGATACTGATGAAAGAAGTTAGAGATGATACAAATAGATGGAGAGATATACCATGTTCTGGTATTGGAAGAATCAATATTGTGAAAATGACTCTACTACCCAAAACAATCTACAGATTCAATGCAATCCCTATCAAACTACCACTGTCATTTTTCACAGAACTAGAACAAAATATTTCACAATTTGTATGGAAACACAAAAGACCCTGAATAGCCAAAGCAATCTTGAGAATGAAAAACGGAGCTGGAGGAATCAGGCTCCCTGACTTCAGACTATTCTACAAAGCTACAGTAATCAAGACAGTATGGTACTGGCACAAAAACAGAAATATAGATCAATGGAACAGGATAGAAAGCCCAGAGATAAACCCACGCACATATGGTCACCTTATCTTTGATAAAGGAGGCAGGAATGTTCAGTGGAGAAAGGACAGCCTCTTCAATAAGTGGTGCTGGGAAAACTGGACAGCTACATGTAAAAGTATGAGATTAGATCTCTCCCTAACACCATACACAAAAGTAAGCTCAAAATGGATTAAAGACCTTAATGTAAGGCCAGAAACTGTCAAACTCTTAGAGGAAAACATAGGCAGAACACTCTATGACATAAATCACAGCAAGATCCTTTTTGACCCACCTCCTAGAGAAATGCAAATAAAAACAAAAATAAACAAATGGGACCTAATGAAACTTCAAAGCGTTTGCACAGCAAAGGAAACCATAAACAAAACCAAAAGACAGCCCTCAGAATGGGAGAAAATATTTGCAAATGAAGCAACTGACAAAGGATTAATCTCCAAAATTTATAAGCAGCTCATGCAGGTCAATAACAAAAAAACAAACAACCCAATACAAAATTGGCAGAAGACTTAAATAGACATTTCTCCAAAGAAGATATACAGACTGCCAACAAAGACATGAAAGAATGCTCAACATCATTAATCATTAGAGACATGCAAATCAAAACTACAATGATTTTTATAAAGCAGAAACCAACGCATGATTGTAAAGCAATTATTCTCCAATATAGATGTATAAAATAGAAACTACAATGAGATATCATGTCACACCAGTCAGAATGGCCAGCGTCAAAAAATCTAGAAACAATAAATGCTGGAGAGGGTGTGGAGAAAAGGGAACACTCTTGCACTGCTGCTGGGAATGTGAATTGGTACAGCCACTATGGAGAACAGTACGGAGGCTCCTTAAAAAACTACAAATAGAATTAACATATGACCCAGCAATCCCACTACTGGGCATATACCCTGAGAAAACCATAATTCAAAAAGAGTCATGCACCAAAATGTTCTTGGCAGCTCTATTTACAATAGCCCAGAGATGGAAACAACCTAAGTGTCCATCATTGGATGTATGGATAAAGAAGATGTGGCACATATATACAATGGAATATTACTCAGCCATATAAAGAAACGAAATTGAGCTATTTGTAATCAGGTGGATAGACCTAGAGTCTGTCATACAGAGTGAAGTAAATCAGAAAGAGAAAGACAAATGCCGTATGGTCACACATATTTATGGAATTTAAGAAAAAAAATGTCATGAAGAACCTAGGGGTAAGACAAGAAAAAAGACACAGACCTACTAGAGAATGGACTTGAGGATATGGGGAGGGGGAAGGGTAAGCTGTAACAAAGAGAGAGAGAGAGGCATGGACATATATACACTACCAAGTGTAAGGTAGATAGCTAGTGGGAAGCAGCCACATAGCACAGGGAGATCAGTTCGGTGTTTTGTGACCGCCTGGAGGGGTGGGATAAGGAGGGTGGGATAGGGAGGGTGGGAGGGAGGGAGACGCAAGAGGGAAGAGATATGGGAACATATGTATATGTATAACTGATTCACTTTGTTATAATTCAGAAACTAACACACCATTGTAAAGTAATTATACTCTAATAAAGGTGTAAAAAAAGGAAATAAATGAAAAAAATGAAGGAAACATTAGCTAAGATCAATAAAACTAAAAGCTAATTCTTTGAGAAGATAAACAAAATTGATAGCCATTAGTCAGACTTATCAAGAAAAAAAAGGGAGAACTCAAATCAATAGATTTAGAAATGAAAAAGGAGAAGTAACAAGTGACACTGCAGAAATACAAAGGATCATGAGAGATTGCTACAAGTAACTATATGCCAATACATTGGAAAACCTGGAAGAAGGGGACAAATTCGTTGAAAAGCCCAACGTTCTGAGACTGAACCAGGAATAAATAGAAAATATAAACAGACCAATCACAAGCACTGAAAATGAGACTGTCAAAAAATCTTCCAACAAACAAAAGACTAGGACCAGATGGCTTCACAGGCAAATTCTGTCAAACATTTAGACAAGAGCTAACACCTATACTTCTCAGGCTCTTCCACAATATAGTAGAGGGAGGAACACTCCCAAACTCATTCTACAAGGCTACCACCACCCTGATACCAAAGCCAAGACGTCAAAAAAAAAAAAACAACTACAGGGCAATATCACTGGTGAACATAGATGCAAAAATTTTCAACAATATGCTAGCAAACAGAATCCAAATCACATTAAAAGGATCATGCACAGCTTCCCTGGTGGCACAGTGGTTGAGAGTCCACCTGCTGATACAGGGGACACAGGTTCGTGCCCCAGTCCCAGAAGATCCCACATGCCGCGGAGCAGCTGGGTCCATGAGCCAAGGCCACTGAGCCTGCCTGTCCGGAGCCTGTGCTCCACCACGGGAGAGGCCACAACAGTGAGAGGCCTGCATACCAAAAAAAAAAAAAAAAAAAAAAAAAAAAGGATCATACACCGTGATCAACGGGGTTTATCCCAGGAGTGCAAGGATTCTTTAATATACACAAATCAATCAGTGTGATAAACCATATTAACAAATTGAAGGCATAGAGAAAACTTACCTCAAATTAGTAAAGCCCATATATGACAAACCCACAGCCAACATCCTTCTCAATGGTGAAAAACTTAAACCATTTTCTCAAAGATCAGCCACAAAACAAGCTTGCCCACTCTCACCACTATTATTCTACATAGTTTTGGAAGTATTAGCCAGAGCAATCGGAGACGAAAAAGAAATAAAAGCAATCCAAATCGGAAAAGAAGACGTAAAGCTGTCACTGTTTGCAGATGACATGATACTATACATAGAGAATCCTAAAGCCTCTACCAAAATACTACTAAAGCTAATCAATGAATTTGGTAAAGTATCAGGATACAAAATTAATGTACAGAAATCTCTTGCATTCTTATATACTAATGACAAAAAATCTGAAAGAGAAATTAAGGAAACACTGCCATTTACCACTGCAACAAAAAGAACAAAATACCTAGGAATAAACCTACCTAAGGAGACAAAAGACCTGTATGCAGAAAACTATAAGACATTGATGAAAAATTAGAGATGATACAAACAAATGGAGAGATATATCATGTTCTTGGATTGGAAGAAGCAACATTGTGAAAATGAATATACTACCTAAAGCAATCTACAGGTTCAATGCAATCCCTATCAAATTACCAATGTCAGTTTTCACAGAACTAGAACAAAAACATTTCACAATTTGTATGGAAACACAAAAGACCCTGAATAGCCAAAGCATTATTGAAAAAGAAAAATGGAGCTGGAGGAATCAGGCTCCCTGACTTCAGAGTATACTACAAAGCTACAGTAATCAAGACAGTATTGTACTGGCATAAAAACAGAAATATAGATCAATGGAACAGGATAGAAAGCCCAGAGATAAACCCATGCACATATGGTCACCTTATTTTTGATAAAGGAGGCAAGAATATACAATGGAGAAAAGACAGCCACTTTAATAAGTGGTGTGGGGAAACTGGACAGCTACATGTAAAAGAATGAAATTAGAACGCTCCTTAACACCATACACAAAAATAAACTCAAAATGGATTAAAGACCTAAATTTAAGGCCAGACACTATAAAATTCTTAGAGGAAAACATAGGCAGAACACTCTTTGACATAAATTACAGCAAAATCCATTTTGACCCACCTCCTAGAGAAATGGAAATAAAATTTGGAAATAAATGGAAATAAAAACAAAAATAAACAAATGGGACCTAATGAAACTTAAAAGCTTTCTGCACAGCAAAGGAAAACATAAACAAGATGAAAAGACAACCCTCAGAATGGGAGAAAATATTTGCAGACAAAGCCACTGACAAAGGATTAATCTCCAAAATTACACGCAGCTCATGCAGCTCAATATAAAAAAAAACAAAAAACAAGCAAATCCAAAAATGTCCAGAAGATCTAAATAGACATTTCTCCAAAGAAGATATACAGATTGCCAACAAACTCATGAAAGGATGCTCAACACCACTAATCATTAGAGAAATACAAATCAAAACTACAATGAGGTATCACTTCACTCTGGTCAGAATGGCCATCATCAAAAAGTCTACAAACAATAAATGCTGGAGAGAGTGTGGAGAAAAGAGAACCCTCTTGCACTGTTGGTGGGAATGTAAATTGATACAACCACTATGGAGAACAGTATGGAGATTCCTTAAAAAGCTAAATATAGAGGTAACATATGACCCAGCAATCCCACTAGTGAGAATATACCCTGAGAAAACCATAATTTAAAAAGAGTCATGTACCACAATGTTCAATGCAGCTCTATTTACAATAGCCAGGACATGGAAGCAACCTAAGTGTCCATAATTGGATGAATGGATAAAGAAGATGTGGCACATATATACAATGGAATATTACTCAGCCATCAAAGGAAACAAAATTGAGTTAGTTGTAGTGAGGTGGATGGACCTAGAGTCTGTCATACAGAATAAAGTAAGTCAGAAAGAGAAAAATAAATATTGTATGCTAACATCCATTTAGATATGGAATCCAAAAAAAATAAAAGGTTCTGAAGAACCTAGGGGCAGAACAGGAATAAAGACACAGATGTAGACAATGGACTTGAGGACATGGGGAGGAGGAAGGGTAAGCTGGAACGAAGTGAGAGAGTGGCACGGACATATATACACTACCAAATGTAAAATACATAGCTAGTGGGGAGCAGCCACATAGCACAGGGAGATAAGCTCGGTGCTTTGTCTCACCTCGAGGGGTAAGATAGGAAGGGTGGGAGGGATACGCAAGAGGGAGAAGATATGGGGATATATGTATATGTATAGCTGATTCACTTTTTTATAAAGCAGAAACTAACACACCATTGTAAAGCAATTATACTCCAATAAAGATGTTAAAAAAATAATAAGAAGAAGATACTTAATCATATTGTGGTGAATGTGAAGTATAATCCCAGGGTCATCTGGCTTCACTGGATAGAGGTATTAGTTACATTTGAGTTCAAACCACCTGCTGAGTAAGGAACATGTGTTTCCAGGAACATGGGGACCTCCCATTATCACCTGTAGGTATTTCTAAGAGTTCCTCTGGGGATGGTCTTATGATCACCACAAACCTGGCCCAGCTACATCACAAAGCAGCATTGGCCTGACTCCCTGCCTGACCACAGCCAGTTGCCCCTGTCAATGCCTGTGCAAACTGCACTGGCCCGCTAATGTCCCAGAGCCACAACATGTGCTGGAGTCTGTCCAGAGGGGGGAAATCTTGTTTCTAGGCCATGCTACTCTCCACGGTCTAAGGATACAAGAATAGCAGCTTTGGGGCCCAGTTCATAAAGATTTTTGTTACATCACTTCTCTGGCTTTTGGTCTCCACCCTTGTAGCCATGGGACTCACACCTGGCCCGGTGGCTGGGCAGGGACATATGAGATGCAGCCCCTCATTTATCCCTGTCAGCCTATTCCAAACATCAACAACAATCTCCTCCCAGCCTTCCAGTTATGAAACAAACCACCCCCCATGCGTTCAACACATGCAGTGGAAACCAGAGGTGGGAAGGAGGGGCATGAGGGCAACCCTAGCAGCTTGAGCCCTGGACCACCTGCCAACATGTTCTGCCAAACAAGCATCTTTAATAGGTTCAATTATACTTGCTAAGCTCTGGGCTATTTGCTTTACATTCATTATCTCATGTTAACTCTTGTCTCAATTCCGTGAAGATACCTACATTGACTTCCATTTCCAGATTAGAAAACCAACCAAGGAGTTAATTTAAGTTGCCTAAGTTCTCAAAACTAGTGTCAGGGCTTGAATCTGAATCCAGGCCTACCTTACTCCAAAGCTGTGCTTTCAATAATATGACATACTATTACATTTCACGTTATCCTTTTTCCTCTAATTAATCTATTTCTCCCAATTTGTTTGGATATTTATAGCTCTCTTGTTCATGAGGCTTGTCTTGCTGAAGTTAAAATTCTGATGTCATCCTAAATTGCTAAGGGAAGTTACCTTCCCAAGAAGCCTATCACTCTCTTGGGAGCTCCCTATCTCCTTCCTTTATGCAGGAAATATACATGAAACAAGACCTTTAATTAGCCTTCACTATTAGCTCCTACATCCTGTAATAATTATCTTTGGTGATGTCATTGTGAATCCCCTGGGTAGCATGGGTATTATGGACTGTTAGAGGGTGTCTGAAAGCTGGCTGTCAGTCTGATTCATATTAGGCCAATTACTTTAACTAAAATTAAAATCTGTCAAGGATAGTTTGATGATGAGTCTTGGCAGCTAAAAGGAGCCCTTAAGGAGCCATGCAGCACTCTTTGGCAGAAGCACAGTGGTTTTATTGCAAGGTGAAGGTCTGGTTGTTATTGAATGTACCAAAGACCAAAGGGACAAACTTCTCTGGATTTGTAGCTCTGGCTCCTAGTAACTACTGGCACTGGAATCCACCCAGCCAACAAGTCTTCAGTTCTCTTCTACAGCATGTGGGGGTCCTCAATATAGACCAAAGTAGAAAACGTGGACACAGTGGCCATGCATTTTACAGTTTAGTGGGCACACCAAATCTATCAGTTACCTACCTAACATCTATTTCCCTCATTATAACAGAAGCTTGATTTTGTTGGAGCAACACTATGATCTGCTAGAAATGATCTTTTGTCCAAACTGTCTTTTGACACAGTTATGGCTAATGTGACCAAAAGGAAGTCTGCTTCAAGGTTTCTGAGGAAACTTTCTTTTCTAATAAAACGAAATGGATATGGTTATTGTTTTCTGCCTCTTCTTCCTTCTTCCTGCTTAGAGTAAGCATGCAATTTCTGGAAGTACAGCTGTTACCTTGCAAATATGAGGTGACAAGCTAAAGGATGAAAGCCAACCTGCTAAGAATGGCAGAACAAACAGCATGAAGAGCCTGGATCCTTGAACGCACATGAGTTGTTGTGCAATCTCTGGGCTGGCAATTTCAATTAAGTTGCTGTAGTTAGGTTTTTCTGTAACTTGCTGTTGAAAGCATAACCAGCAGGTACAAGCAGAGACGGATATATAATTATGCCAGTTGAGCTGGGAAAATCTAATAGTGTGGTCAGTAATCCTATCTAAAGATCAGTGAAGTCTGTGGCTGAGTAAGGAAAGCAGATAAGATCAATGTGGCCTATGATAACCCTCTGCATGTACCTTTTATAGCAATATTTGCTCACTTATTCATTTCATGTATGGAGCACCTGCTATGCTTATGTGTTAGACATTGGCTGTGTGATATTATTTTGTGTGTGTGTGTTTGTGTGTGATACTATTAATGCAGTACAACTGTTCTGTAGATGTTTAGAAACAGGAATATTTATTTCAACATTTCCAATGTATACAAGGTCCCATTCTGGCCACCTGAGCCATGTGAGCACTCACAACCGAAGCACCTGAGAAGGTTCTTCTCTGCTGCATGTGTTGAGTAAAAAAGCAGAACATTCCAGAAAAGAAGACCATCCTGAGACTGCCTATCCAGATCACTGTACCCAAGCAATGGGGGCCACAGTTCTCACCATGCATTGCATAGCTCATCCTCACTTTCTTTGGCTGACCTGACCTTTATGTAATAAATGTATTTCTGAAAATTTATGCTCATCTGATTCACATTTAACATATGTTATGAGAATTTACTGTTTTTACTATTCAAATCAATCTCAAGTCTAAATTTTTCTGAAAAGTGAATAATTTCTCCCTTAGTCTCTGTTTTCTGAAACCAGATAATTGGGTATCAAATTTTAATGCAAAAAATATATGGAAAATGTCAAAAAAGCATTATGTAAAATACACTTGTGATAAAGTCACCTCTTATACCTACAACCTTCTCCATCTCAGTTGATGGAAAGTTATTTTTCTAGGTATTCAGGGAAAAAAAGGTGCCATTCTTTCTTGATATCTTTCTTTCCTTTACACCCTGCATCACTCCTCTAGCAAATACTGTTGGTTCTACTTCTAAAATACAATCAAAATCTGACCCCTTCTCACCACCTCCCCTGCCACCATCCTAGTCATCTCTGGCCTAAATTATCGTAACAGCCTCCCCAAGGATCTCTCTGCTCCATTCCTCAATGCCCTACAGTCTATTCATACGGTGACCTGAGTGATCCTTTTAGGATACAAGTCCAACAAGGTAACCGCTATGCTCAGAACCCCCCAGTGGCTCTCATCTCACTAAGAGTAAAAGCCAAAGTTCTCCCAATAGCCCACAAGGCCCTACATGATCCAGCTATGTCACTTCTCTGACTGCTCTCCCACAACTCTCCCTTCTCCTCAATCCACTCCATCAGCACTGGCTCCCTGGCTGCTTCTCAAACACGCCCAGCCGCCTTAGGGTCTGTAACTGGCTGTTACTTCTGTCTGGAATGCTCTTCTCCCAGACATCTTCGAGGCTGACCTCTTCTCTTCCTTCACCTCTTTGCTCACATGTCATTTTCTGAGCCACAGATGGATAGGGGCCAGGGTGTGGTGGGGAGGTAGGGTGGGAGGGGCTCAAGTAGCCTCCACTCCCCTTTTTAACTGGAGTAGCTTCACCTTGTGTGCTTTATATATTGGAGTTCTACATAAGATTTCACGTGAACAAAGGATTCCACATGCCTTAGATGAACGTAGTTGCTATAACTTGGAGGAGAAATTATAAGGGAGGGACCAGGATGGTAGTTATGTGGGTGGAAAGAAATGGATAGACTTGAGAAATATTTATGGAGGTGAATTCTCCCAAACTTATTCATTGGTTGGCTGTGGGGCAGGAGAAAGAGCCAAGGACACTCCCAGGTTTCTGAACTGAGTGCTGGATATGTGGTGATAATATATACAGAATGATTGAGGTGTCTTAGATGGGAAATGCAGTTTCATTGAGTTTGAGATGTTAGGGACATTCATAAGGAAACTACCAAGTCAGGGGTAAGGTCAGATAGGGCTGGAGATTAAGGAGTCATCATTATAAATAACCATCTCTGTCATTTGTTGAGGGCTGGTTGTATGCCAGGCATTGTGCTGAACACTCACCTCATACGGTTATTATAACAACTCTATAAACAGATCATGTTGGATCTGTTCCTCCCATTAACTTAAATTAGGGAAAAGTAGAATGTCTATAAGGAAAGGAGGTGCCTCATAGAAACCATGGGAAGAACTGGGACCCACACTTGAACACCCTCAGGACTGTTTGCCCACCTCCTGTCTGTCCTCCTCTCTAAAGGTCAGCTTCACTCTACTCCACATCTGCAGAGCAGCTTGCCCAGGGCCTCAGTTCATTTAGGGCAATGTGGTCTAACAACTCCCAAGCTTGATATGTGTCAGCACTCCTTCTCAGCCCCAAGTATGAATTCCCAGGGAAGTGATTCGATGAGCCGTGCTTGGGGTGGTGCCCATCTCTGAGCATTTAGCCAGGGGTCCAGGACACACAGAGAAATCATGTCGTTGGAAGGAAGATAAAGCAACATTTCCCAGAATGAGGGGTGGGGATGGGGTAGTTCCCAGAAAAGACAAAGAACTGGACAGACAAATCAAAAGGTGTCTACTCCAGGAAGCTGTCATCACCCCATTCTACAGATGAGCAACTGTAGGAGATGTACAAGTAAATGATATGTCCCAGGGAGAATCATATGACAAGAAGAGACAGGGCCCATGTTTATGGGATGACTGGAAGAAGAGAAGCTGGAGAAGGAGCCTGCAACAAACCCTGTAGGTGCCACACTTTTGTCCTCTCAGCTCATCCGGAGGACGTTTACAGATAGTTTCTGTTCACACTGGCGGCTTCTGGCCTCTCTCTGCCCGAGGCCATTCTCTGGCCACTGGAGTGTTTGCTGCCCTCACACAGGGAAGGACAGAAATGCCAGTGAGGGATGATAGATAAATACTTTGTCTTCCTAACCCCTCTGGGGAACAATTCTGGAGTGTGTTCTACACAGTCATCAGAGTTCCCAGTGGAATGAGCCCCAGTTGCCCACAATGGCAACCTGATCACAATACACCTGTTTTTTGGTCTTTCTTTCCTTCTTTGTCTCATTATCCCACTCCCTCATCCCTGGACACTACCTGCACCCAAATCATTGTCTCAGGGTCTCCCTATGAGGGAACTAGAACTTCTTAGTTTGAGAATATGAGAGAATCTCAAGGTCTGTGCATACAGAGATCCCAGAGAATAGCTCACAGGAGAAGCCAGAGAATGGAGACCAGAAGCCAAGACCTTCTGCCCCAGGGGATGCCTGTTCCTCAGACTTGCCCCTGAGGCAGATCAGCATCTTGGCAGCCATTAACCACAGCCATCCATCTCTTGCCTCAGCAATGCTGCAACAGACACCCTGAAGGGAGCCTTTTAATTATTCTCCAGATCTGTGGATAGATCAAATGTACAAATGAGCAGCCCACTCCTTCCTTGTTATTACTGCTACTGTTCCACTCCCGTAATCCCTGGCTCACATCCAGGGCTTTGTTTTGTTTTGAAATCAGCAGAAGAAACAACACAATCTTTCTGTTAAAAAAAAAAAGGCACTCCACTAAGCTATTTCTATTTCCTGGCTGACAGTTCTTTCATAATCTCCAGTGGGTTGGAAAGTAATTGGAGACTTGAAAATACAGTTTTCCATAGGTGATTATTATAAACCACTGGGTTGCCTTGCAGAGAGGGGGCTGTTTCCAATCTCAGGCTAGGAAAATTCAATGCATTTTTTGCATTGTCTCTAAGGCATCATTTGCCAATTATCTTTGAAATGCTTCACTGGCAGCTCTCCAAAACAAGCCCTCTCTTTGCTAACACGGTACATGGGGAGTTGTAGCCACATCATTTAGAGAGCTTTATATGCACAATCTCCCCTAACACAAGCACTCCCTAAAGGATTGGAGAGCAGCTACTTGGACTAATAATAATTCCCTGACAACACAGGTGAATAATTGCCAGTTCTCATTCTCTGAAGAAGGAGGGATAGGTGGAGACAGTGACGGGCAGAAGTGCCTGAAAGAAGAAAGAGAGGAAGCAGGACTATTTCCATTCCATTTAAAGAGGGTTAGGTCAGAAACTCTCTCTCTGTGTCTCATTCTATGTCTATGTCTATCTTTATCTCTCTCAGATAATGTTTCCAGTTTCTCGCCAATGACATTTCAATAAATCTACTGGGTTCACAGAGTTTACAAGGAAAAGCTACCTTGTAAGCCCTGCCAAATATTGTTGGGAGTCAAGATTCACATATATTAAGTATCTAGGGAGCCACAAGCAGAATATTGAGCAGGAAGCATTTCAGGAAAGGGAGAGATGGAGGAGGACAACGATGAGCACCTTGGAGATTCCTCCCACCTCATTGTGGTGGGACAACGACACCTGCTCACCACCCGACCTGTTCAGACCCTTGTTGGCTCATGCTCATTTCTAGAAATCTCCTCCTTATGTTTATTTAGCTGACAACTGGCTGCCAGTAGCTCTGCTTCTCTTTCTGAAGCCTCAGGAATATTAAGTTTATTTCTTCTTCCACAAGAGATATGGAGGCAGTTCCCATGAACCCTCAAGTCTTTTTTTCATGAGCTTGAATTCCTTAACTCGAAAGCAAAACTTTTTTAAACTATCAGATTAATCTCACTCTACCCCTAATTTTTTTTAACATCAATATTGGAGTATAATTGCTTTACAATGATGTGTTAGTTTCTGCTTTATAACAAAGTGAATCAGTTATACATATACATATGTTCCCATATCTCTTCCCTCTTGCATCTCCCTCCCTCCCACCCTCCCTATCCCACCCCTCTAGGTGGTCACAAAGCACTGAGCTGATCTCCCTGTGCTATGTGGCTGCTTCCCACTAGCTATCTATTTTACGTTTGGTAGTGTATATATGTCCATGCCTCTCTCTCACTTTGTCCCAGCTTCCCCTTCCCCTTCCCCATACCCTGAAGTCCATTCTCTAGTAGGTCTGTGTCTTTATTCCCATCTTACCCCCAATTTTTTAAAGGTCTTCCAAATGAGAGAAGCCAGATATACTTTAGAACTTAAGCTTGACAAAACCAAGCCCAACTCAAAAGAACTGAAAGCAGAGACTTTAATATATATTTATACACCAATGTTCACAGCAGCTTTGTTCACAATAGCCCAAAGGTGGAAGCAAACCAAATGTCCATCAATGGGATGAATGGATAAACAAAATGTGTATATACACACAACGGAATATCATTCAGCTTTAAAAACGAAGAAAATTTTAACACATGGATGACCCTTGAAAACATTATGCTAAATGAAATATCGTTACACAGAAACAATTCCTGTATGATTTCACTTCTACAGGGCACCTAGAGTAGCCAAGTTCATAGAGACAGAAAGTAGAGAGGTACTTGCCAGAAGCTGGTGAAGGGGGAAATGAGGAATCAGTGTTTAACGAGTACAGACTTTCAGTTTGGGATGATGAAAATGTTCTAGAAATGGATGATGGTGATGATTACACAGCAATATAAGTGTACTTAATGCCACAGAACTGTACACCTAAAATGGAAAAATGCTTAAAATTGTAAATTTTATATTATGAATTTTTTACCACACACAAAAAATAAGCCCACTGTCTGCGCACTGGAATCCTCTTAACCCTCTCAATCTAGCTTTCTGAACTGATTGAACTCAATTCAGATTACACCAAACACAGTATGTTTGAAGATCCCCTCGGCCCTTTGTTGAAACAAATATCCAGAATGCTCATCTCACAGCTTTCCATACTTTCTTCCACATCCCATGCTGCATCTGGAGACATGTGGCCAAATATTGCAATCTCATGAGTCATGTTCACTATGGTGACATTCCTCTTTGTCCCATGTCCCTGACATGGAATCACAGACACTGTGGCCCGGGCCAGAGAAGGTAGCTGGAGAGCTGAGAACAAGTTTTTATACAGAGATGATGGAGTAATGAGATTTCAGAGCAAGACTGAAATTAGACTATTACACATGAAGCCAGAAAGAAGAAAATTACATTATTTTAATTAACACTCAGGAGTATATTGACTCAACATCACCGTTGATGATATGCCTGGCACCGCCCTCTCTACCTGGTGCAACCCAGACTGACTGTAGAAGGTATATTCTTCTGAGTGTTTGTTATCTGAATTTACATGGCTACAAGTTTCCAGACAGAAACAAATGATCTATTCTTTAATAACCTGACCACTTTTAAAACTACCTGACAAGAACCTCCTGATCCACTTGGAAGCTCACACCCCAAACCAGCCACATCAGTCAGGGACTTCCTGCAGAATCTCCCAGATTATCGGATGCAGCAGGTACTGCCAACACATGCAAATGTAATGCAAGTCAATTGCCAAATGAAATTGGGAAATCCTTCATCTTCTGCAAGATTTACAAGTCAATGAAAGTGACAGGGGAGACTGCCTTGAATCCCAATTAAATCATTGACAAATGAGGATAAGGCAGAGTTAGGGCAAATAATGCAGAAGAAAATAATGCGTGTAAGCTTCAGAGAAAAAAAGATGTCATCAGAAGCCCTAGAGAAAACTGAAAACTATTCAAACTTTTGGGTAGAGCTGATCTTCTTAGGATGTATACTGTAGTTAGCTGGTTAGTTTGTTTGTTCATTAGATTTTCAGAAAAAACTGATTTGTTCTTTTATGCATAATTATATAAATATAAGATAAAGTAACCTTGCTTTGAATTTTGTTTCTCAAGATAAAGTTTCAATCAAATATTGTTTGTTACATTTAGTGTGGAATGTTGGTCCCACTTTAAGTGGATTCTCTTGTAGAGGACTTTTTACAGTGCCCCTAGCTTGATAACGTGAGCCTACTGGGTGTGTGCATATGTCCTGGCATCTTCTTGTGGGCAACCCTGGATGCAGGAGAGCCCCTACTCCCAGAAACACACTATCAAGATTACCAGCCACATGTTGAACAAACTGGTAAATGGAGATATTGTCCACACAATGTCATTTATCAGTCACCATACTCAGAATAGTATTTGCATTACATTTCCAGGAATGGGAAATATGTTTGCACAGAGTACTTTCCCTCCCATCTCATACTCCTTATAACAGTTATGCTCTATGTTTATACTTTGTGCATTCATGTTTGGAAAAGGGGTTTCATAAAATCATCTGTTTTTAACTTCAGAACAACCATTTGTAAGAGTTTACAGCAGGAGTTATCAGGCCCATCTAACAGGCTCAAGTCAAGAAACACTCTAGAGTATTGGGGGGACCTTCAAGATAGTGGAGGAGTGAGGAGTGGAAGTCAACTTCCTTCACACAAATACATCAAAAATACAGCTACATGTGGAACAACTCCTACAGAAGACCAACTGCACATTGGCAGAAGACCTCAGACTTCCCAAAAGCCATATGGCTGACAGGGTCTTTGTGCTCTGGCCAGGTGTCAGGCCTGAGCCTCTGAGATGGGAGAGCCGAGTTCAGGACATTGGACCACCAGAGACCTCCCAGACCCACATAATATCAATCAGTGTGAGCTATCCCAGAGGTGTCCATTTCAATGCTAAGACCCAGCTCCAGTCAATGACCAGCAGCTCCAGTCCTAGACAACCCATGCCAAACAACTAGCAAGACAGGAAGACACACCCAACCTTTAGCAAAGAGCCTGCCTAATATCATAATAAGTTCACAAACATCCCAAAGCACACTACTGGACCCAGTCCTGCTCACCAGAAAAACAAGATCCACCCTAACCTACCAGAACACAGGCACCAGTACCCTCCACCAGGAAGCCTACACAACCCACTGAACCAACCTTATACACTGGGGGCAGACACCAAAAACAACAGGAACTACGAACCTGCTGCCTGTGAAAAGGACACCCAAAACACAGTTAGTTAAGTAAAATGAGAAGACAGAGAAATAGACAGCAGATGAAGGGGCATTGTAAAAACCCACCAGACCAAACAAATGAAGAGGAAATAGGCAGTCTACCTGAAAAAGAATTCAGAATAATGATAGTAAAGATGATCCAAAATCTTAGAAATAGAAGGGAGAAAATATAAGAAAAGTTTAACAACAATCTAGAAGAACTAAGTGTAAACAAACAATGATGAATAACACAATAAATGAAATTTAAAATTCTCTAGAGGGAATCAATAGCAGAGAAACTGAGGCAGAAGAATGGATAAGTGACCTGGAAGATAAAATAATGGAAATAACTACTGCAGAGCAGAATAAAGAAAAAAGAATGAAAAGAATTGAGGACAGTCTCAGAGACCTCTGGGACAACATTAAACACACCAACATTTGAATTATAGGGGTCCCAGCAGAAAGAGATATATAGAGGGACTGAGAAAATATTTGAAGAGACTATAGTTGAAAACTTCCCTAATATGGGAAAGGAAATAGTCAATCAAGTCGAGGAAGTGCAGAGAGTCCCACACAGGATAAATCCAAGGAGAAACACACCAAGACACATATTAACCAAACTATCAAAAATTAAATACAAAGAAAAAATATGAAAAGCAGCAAGGGAAAAGCAACAAATAATACAAGGGAATCCACATAAGGTTACCAGCTGATCTTTCAGCAGAAACTCTGCAAGCCAGAAGGGAGTGGCATGACATATTTAAAGTGATGAAAGGGAAAAAACTAAAACCAAGATTACTCTACCCAGCAAGGATCTCATTCAGATTTGATGGAGAAATTAAAACCATTACAGACAAGCAAAAGCTGAGAAAATTCAGCACCACCAAACCAGCTTTACAACAAATGCTAAAGGAACTTCTCTAGGCAGGAAACACAAGAGAAGGAAAAGACCTACAATAGCAAACCCAAAACAATTAAGTAAATGGGAATAGGAACATACATATTGATAACTACTAAATGGATTAAATACTCTAACCAAAAGACATAGACTGGCTGAATGGATACAAAAATAAGACTTTTATATATGTTGTCTACAAGAGACCCACTTCAGACCTTGGGACACATACAGACTGAAAGTGAGGGGATGGAAAATTATATCCCATGCAAATGGAAATCAAAAGAAACCTGGAGTAGCAATTCTCATATCAGAAAAAATAAACTTTAAAACAGAGACTATTACAAGAGACAATGACCAAGGGATCAATCTAAGAAGAAGATATAACAATTCTAAATATTTATGCACCCAACATAGGAGCACTTCAATACATAAGGCAAATGCTAACAGCCATAAAAGGGGAAATCAACAGTAACAAATAATAGTAGGAGACTTTAACACCCCACTTACACCAATGGACAGATCATCCAAAATGAAAATAAATAAGGAAACACAAACCTGAAATGACACATTAAACAAGAACAACTTAATTGATATTTATAGGACATTCCATCCAAAAACAACAGAATACACTTTCTTCTCAAGTGCTCATGGAACATTCTCCAGGATAGATCATATCTTGGGTCACAAATCAAGCCTTGGTATATTTAAGAAAACTGAAATCGTATCAAGGATCTTTTCTGACCATGAAGCTATGAGACAAGATGTCAAGTACAGGAAAAAAAAAAAAACTGTAAAAACTATGAACACATGGAGGCTAAACAATACACTACTAAATAACCAAGAGATCAGTGAAGAAATCAAAGAGGAAATTTAAAAATACCTAGAAGCAAATGACAATGAAAACACAATGACCCGAACTAATAGAATGCAGCAAAAGCAGTTCTAACAGGGAAATTTATAGCAATATAATCCTACCTCAAGAAACAAAAGACATCTCAAATAAACAACCTAACCTTACACCTAAAGGAACTAGAGAAAGAAGAACAAAAAAAACCCAAAGTTAGCAGAAGAAATCATAAAAATCAGATCAGAAATAAATGAAAAAGAAATGAAGGAAACAATAGCCAATAAAACTAAAAGCTGGTTCTTTGAGAAGATAAAAAACATTGATAAACAATTAGCTAGACTTATCAAGAAAAAAAAGAAGACTCAAATCAACAGAATTATAAATGAAAAAGGAGAAGTAACAACTGACACTGCAGAAATACAAAGGATCATGAGAGATTACCACAAGCAACTACACAACAAGGACTGAAATTGAAACTGTGATTAAAAATCTTCCAACAAACAAAAGCCCAGGACCAGATGGCTTCACAGGCGAATACTATCAAACATTTAGAGAAGAGCTAACACCTATCCTTCCCAAACTCTTCCAAAATATAACAGAGGGAGAAACACTCCCAAACTCATTCTACGAGGCCACCATCACCCTGACACCAAAACCAGACAAAGCTGTCACTAAGAAAGAAAACTACAGGTCAATATGACTGATGAACATAGATGCAAAAATCCTCTACAAAATACTAGCAAACAGAATCCAACAGCACATTAAAAGGATCATACACCATGATCAATGGGGTTTCTTCCAGGAATGCAAGGATTCTTCAGTATATGCAAATCAATCAATGTGACACACCATATTAACAAACTGAAGGATAAAAACCATACGATTATCTCAATAGATGCAGAAAAAGCTTTCAACAAAATTCAACACCCATTTACCATAAAAACTCTCCAGAAAGTAGGCACAGAGGGAACTTACCTCAACAAAATAAAGACCATGTATGACAAACGCACAGCCAACATCGTTCTCAATGGTGAAAAACTGAAACCATTTTCACTAAGATCAGGAAAAAGACATGGTTGCCCACTCTCACCACTATTATTCAACATAGATTTGGAAGTTTTAGTCACAGCACTAAGAGAAGAAACAGAAATAAATAAAAGGAATCCAAATTGGAAAAGAAGAAGTAAAGCTGTCACTGTTTGCAGATGACATGATACTATACATAGAGAATCCTAAAGCCCCTACCAAAATACTACTAGAGCTAATCAATGAATTTGGTAAAGTATCAGGATACAAAATTAATGTACAGAAATCTCTTGCATTTTTTTTTTTTGGCGGTACACGGGCCTCCCACCACTGTGGTCCCTCCCGTTGGGGAGCACAGGCTCCGCACGCGCAGGCCCAGCAGCCATGGCCCACGAGCCCAGCTGCTCTGCAGCACGTGGATCCTCCCAGACTGGGGCACGAACCGGCGTCCCCCGCATTGGCAGGCTGACTCTCAACCACTGTGCCACCAGGGAAGCCCATCTCTTGCATTCTTATATACTAATGACAAAAAATCTGAAAGAGAAATTAAGGAAACACTCCCATTTACCACTGCAACAAAAAGAACAAAATGCCTGGGAATAAACCTACCTAAGGAGATAAAAGACTTTTATATAGAAAACTATAAGACACTGATGAAAGAAATTAGAGATGATACAAATAGATGGAGACATATACCATGTTCTTGGATTGGAAGAATCAACATTGTCAAAATGACTATATTACCCAAAGCAATCTTCAGGCTCAATGTAATCCTTACCAAATTACCAATGGCATTTTTCACAGAACTAGAACAAAAATATTCACAATTTGTATGGAAACACAAAAGACCCCGCATAGCCAAAGCAATCTTGAGAAAGAAAAATGGAGCTGGAGGAATCAGGCCCCCTGACTTCAGAGTATACTACAAAGCTACAGTAATCAATACACTACAGTACTGGCACAAAAACAGAAATAGAGGTCAATGGAACAGGATAGAAAGCCCAGAGATAAACCCATGCACATATGGTCACCTTATCTTTGATAAAGGAGACAAGAATATACAATGGAGAAAAGACAGCCTCTTTAATAAGTGGTGCTGGGAAAACTGGACAGCTACATGTAAAAGAATGAAATTAGAACACTCCCTAAATGATAAACAAAAATAAACTCAAAATGGATTAAAGACCTAAATGTAAGGCCAGACACTACAAAATTCTAAGAGGGAAACATAGGCAGAACACTCTATGACATAAATCACAGCAAGATCCATTTAGACCCACCTCCTAGCAAAATGGAAATAAAAACAAAAATAAACAAATGGGACCTAATGAAACGTCAAAGCTTTTGCACAGCAAAGGAAAACATAAACAAGAAGAAAAGACAACCCTCAGAATAGGAGAAAATATTTGCCAACAAAGCCACTGACAAAGTATTATTCTCCAAAATTTATAAGCAGCTCATGCAGGTCAATAACAAAAAACAAACAACCCAATCCAAAAATGGGCAGAAGACCTAAATAGACATTTCTCCAAAGAAGATATACAGATTGCCAACAAACACATGAAAGGATGCTCAACATCACTAATCATTAGAGAAATACAAATGAAAACGACAATGAGTTGTCACCTCACACCAGTCAGAATGGCCATCATCAAAAAATCTACAAACAATAAATGCTGGAAAAGGTGTGAAGAAGAGGGAACCCTCTTGCACTGTTGGTGGGAATGTCAATTGATACAGCCACTTTGGAGAACAGTATGGAGGTTCCTTAAAAAACTAAAAATAGAACTACCATATGACCCAGCAATCCCACTACTGGGCATATACCCTGAGAAAACATAATTCAAAAAGATGCATGTTTCACAATGTTCATTGCAGCACTATGTACGGTTGCCAGGACAAGGAAGCAACCTAGGTGTCCATCGACAGATGAATGGATAAAGAAGATGTGGCACATATATACAATGGAATATTACTCAGCCACAAAAAGAAACAAAATTGAGTTATTTGTAGTGAGGTGGATGGACTTAGAGTCTGTCATACAGAGTGAAGTAAGTCAGAAAGAGAAAAGCAAATACCATATGCTAAAACAAATATATGGAATCAAAAACCGAACAAACAAACCAAAACAATGGTTCTGAGGAACATAGGGTGAGGAGAGGAATAAAGACGCAGATGTATAGAATGGAGTTGAGGACAAGGGGAGAGGGAAGGGTAAGCTGGGATGAAGTGAGAGAGTGGCATGGACATATATACACTACCAAACGTAAAATAGATAGCTAGTGCAAAGCAGCTACATAGCACAGGGAGATCAGCTCGGTGCTGTGTGACCACCTAGAGGGGTGGGATAGGGCGTGTGGGAGGGAGATGCAAGAGGGAGGAGATATGGGGATATATGTATACATATAGCTGATTCACTTTGTTATACAGCAGAAACTAACAGAACTTTATAAAGCAATTATACTCTAATGAAGATGTTTAAAAAAAAGAAAGAAAGTCTCTGCCCAGCAGGCCCTCTCTTCCACTGTGGAGGCTCCTGCTTCCTAGACCAAGCACTTGGTCCCTGACCTGCTGGTCCTGCACTTGAACCTGCTATGATTCTGTCTGAGATCAGCTTGTGTTCGCTGTCTTCTTACCTCCATAGCCCAGTCCCAAAGTGTAATATTCAGCATCCCAACACCCCTGAATTAGGGGCATAGAGAGCCCAAACGCATGAGAAGTCTGCCTAGAGTGATCAAGAGGATATTGGAATTCAGCATTTACCTAGAAGTCAGAATCCTGGGGTTCAAATTCCAGGCTTACTCCACAATAGCTGTGTGACTTTAGAGGATGGGTTATGGAAACATTTTTTATGTCTTTTTTTTTTATGTATAGTTGATTTATGATATTGTGTTAGTTTCAGTTGTACAGCAAAGTGATTCAGTTATATATATACATATATCCACTTTTTTAGATTCTTTTCTATTATAGGTTATTAGAAGATATTGACTATGGAAACATTTTAAACTGTGACCCTACCAAAAAATGGCATCATTGGTGACCCTCGATACCGCATTTATGCCAACATAACCAATTCTTCTTTAAGTAAAAGTATATTTAAGACTCCATCGTTTTAAGAGTAATAATAAAGGGTTCCAGTTTAAGATGGTGATGTAGGAAGATCTTGAGTTCACCTCCTCCCACAGACACAAAGGAGTTTATAGCTATATATGGAAAAATTTCCTCTGGAAAAATTCTAAAACCGGCAGAGCAACCCCTTCACATCAGACAAACAAGAGGGAAATGACATCTAAGCCAGGTAGGAGAGGCTGAGACACAAGCTCACCATAAACCCCAACCCCAGTGCAGTGACGAACAATCAGCAAGAAACTCACAACTTGGAGCTTCTCCTGGATTAATGAAGGGCTCATACCCCACATGGGGCACCCCAACTTTTAAGACTGGCACCTGAGAGACAAGCCCCCCCAACACCTGGCTTTGAAGACAAACACAGCTCATGCCCACAGGACCACGGGGCCATGGTGCTCTCATGAACAACTCTTAAAAGGCCCCTGCATATACCCAGGGAATAGCACAGAAGCAGCCCTTTGAAAAACTCCCAGACTTTATGTGAAATAAACTCATTTCCTAATTTTAAAACATTGGTCTGAGGGACTGGGATGCTCCTGGAGGTGGAGGCTAGTGGGTGTCACTTCCCTGCTCTTCCTAAGCCTTGCCAAAGCTGGGAGCCCCATATTTTCTTTTCTTCCATTTTCTTTTTATTCTTGTTTGTTTTATATTTCCCTTTTGCCTTTCTTTTTTCATTTCTTTTTCTTCTTTTCTTCCTCTTTCTTCAGCAGGTGCCATCTTTGCTCTCTCCCTCTGCCTCCCTCGAGCCAGTGGTCTCTATCTTCCCACCACTCTCTGCCATGCTCTAGTGCTCCAGTATCTCCAAGAGGGGAGCTCCTACACACATCTGGAGCCTCGGTTTTTATGTCTGATGATCTGGTTTTTGTGGCTGCCACCCAGGGGGATGACCTTGATCACCTGGCTCTGGAGGCTGTGGCCCTTGTATTCCCAGTTCCCATGGGGCTGTAATAATCAGAGATTCAGTTCTTGGCAGACTGCCACCCAGGACACTGCACAGACAGAGACTGAAACATACCCCCTTTTTCTGAGAAAGAGGCCTATTTTTTTTGTCTAGGAGCTTTGGCCTAAGAAGCAGACTTCTGGTTTAGCACATACATATGGGCCTACAAAGCTGCTTTCAGGGAACAGGGGCTGATGGATGTAATCTTTGTACTCTCCCTCTGCCTCATTCCAGCTCACCACTATTCTCCAAAAAGGAGCTTATAGCCTTCTCTGGTGCCCTGATCTTGGCAGCTGCTGCCGGGGACACCTCTATATCACCTGGTTCTGGTGGCCAGTGGGGTTTACACTCACAGGTCCCATAGGTCTGGAACAAATGGAGAAAGTGTTCTTAAACAGCTACCACCCCCAAGGCATAGCAAGAAACAACAGACCCAGGAGCTCAGTCTTTCTGTGAAAGAGACATATAGTTTATGTCACAGCTGCAGCCTCAGGGGTTGACTTCAAACTAAACACACATCTAAGGGCTCTCCCTTTCCTGAGACCTCAGAGGTTGGGCATGACCTTCCCGCTCTCCCTCTGCTGCACCCCAGAGCACTAACATCTCTTGCAGGGGAGCTCTTTTACATGTCTGGTGCCCTGGTTTTTATATCTGGTGCCCTGGATTTTATGGTTGCCATCCAGGGGATACTCCTTGGGTGCCCATCTCTGGTGGACAGGGGGATTTGCATTCCTGAATCCCACAGCACTGTAACAATCAGAGAAACAATTCTTGTCAGGCTATCACCTCCCGGGCACTGCACAGACAGCAGATTGGAACACACCACCAACCTTTCTCTGAAAGAGGCCTACTTGCTGATCCTGGAGCTCGGGCCCTAGGGGCAGGCTTCAGGTTTGCACACATCTGGAGGCTACAGAGGTGCCGTCAGGGAACATAGTCCAGGGATGCCATCTTTGCACTTTTCCTCTGGCTTGCTAGAGCTCACTAGTATCTCCCAGAAGGGAGCTTATACACTTGTCTTGAGCCCAATTTTTGTGACTGCTGTCCAGGGTACACCTCAGGATTGCCTGGCTCTGGTGGCCATCAGGGCTTATGGTTGTGATCCCACAAGACTGTATATATTTGTATTCTTTAAGCACTGCTGACTGAGGGTTTGGCTTCCAATAAGGTTGAATCTAGGTGCTAATCCCTTTGGAATACTGACTGGCGCTGGCACACACTCAACTGCTGGGAGCTATTAAAAATAAAATAGTCTCCTTGGATAGTCACAAAGGCTTGAGAGACAACCAAGAACTAGGGCAGGGTTGAATGATAAGCCTAATCTCCTACACAGGCCAACCCTTCAAGACTGGGAGAGGTGGCTGTTTCATCTAATGCATAAAACCAACACACAGAGTCAAGAAAATGGAAAAACAAAGGAATATATTCCAAATGAAAGAATAAGATAAAACTTCAGAAAAAAAAGCTTCATGAAATGCAGTAAGTAATTTACTCTTTAGTAGAGTTTAAAGTAACTGTCATAAAGATGCTAACTGAACTCAGGAGAAGAATGGATGAACATAATGAGAACTTTAGTAAAGAGATAGAAAATATAAGAAAGTTCCAAACAGAAGTTACAGAGCTGAAGAATACAATAACTGAACTGAAAAATACACTAGAGGGGGTCAAGAGCAGACTAGGTAAAACAGAAGAAAAAGGATCAGTGAACGCAAAGACAGAGTAGAGGAATTCACTCAATCAGAGCAGAAAAAAAAAAAAATGAAACAGCTTAAGGGACTAAGAGAACACAACCAGTAGACTAACATTTGCATCATAGAAGAGAGAAAGAAAGGGGCAGAAAACTTATTTGAAGAGACAATAGCTGAAAACTTTCCTAATCTAGTGAAAGAAACAGACATTCAGATCCAGGAAGCACAGAGAGTTCCAAAAAAAAAGATGAACCCAAAGATATTCGCACCAACACACTTTATAATTAAAATGTCAAAAGTTAAAAACAAGGAGAAAATCTTAAAAACAGCAAGAGAAAAACAACTTGTTATGTGCAAGTGAACCCCCATAAGATGATCAGCAGATTTTTCAGCAGACACTTTGAAAGCCAGAAGAGAGTGGGACAATATATTCAAAGTGTTGAAAGAAAAAAATTTCCAACAAGAATATTTTATTCAGGGGCTTCCCTGGTGGCGCAGTGGTTGAGAGTCTGCCTGCTGATGCAGGGGATGTGGGTTCGTGTCCCAGTCCAGGAAGATCCCACATGCCATGGAGCGGCTAGACCCGTGAGCCATGGCCGCTGAGCCTGCATGTCTGGAGCCTGTGCTCCACAACAGGAGAGGCCACAAGAGTGAGAGGCCCACGTACCACAGAAAAGAAAAAAAAAAAAAAAGAATATTTTATCCAGCAAAGTTATCATTCAGAATTGAAGGAGAGATAAAGAGTTTTCCAGACAAGCAAAAGCTAAAGGAGTTCATCACCACTAACTGGCCTCACAAGAAAGGTTAAAGGGACTTGTTTAAACTGAAAAGAAAGAGCAAAGAAATATATAAAAACATAAATCTCACTAGTAAATGTAAATATATAGTAAAGGTAATGGATTAATCACTCATAAAGCTAGTATGATAGTTAAAAGACAAAAATAGTAAAAATAACTGTAACTAGTTAGTTAAGATATGCACAAGATAAAAAGATAAAAGATGTAAAATGTGACATTGAACACATAAAGTGTGGTGGGAGGAATTCAATGTACAGTACTAGAATGCATTCAGACTTGTTATTATCAACATAAAATAGACTATTATGACTATAAGTAAGTTGTTATATGTAATCCTTATAGTAACCACAAAGCAAAAACCTATAGTAGATACTCAAAAGACAATAAGAAAGGAATCTATACATACCAATAAAGAAAGTCATTAAAACACAAAGGAAGGGAGCAAGAAAAGAAGAAAGGAACAGAGAAGAACTACAAAACGGCCAGAAAACAATGAACAAAATGGCAATAAGTATATACCTATCAATAATTACTTTAAATGAAAATGGACTAAATTTTCCAGTCAAAGACATAGAGTAACTGAGTGGATGAAAAACAAGACCCAACTATATGCTGCCTCGAAGAGACTCACTTCAGACATAAGGACACACATAGACTATAAGCGAGGGGATGGAAAAAGATACTACATGGTATCTACTGAGGTAGCTACACTTATATCAGACAAAATACACTTTAAAACAAAGACTGTAATCAGGGACAAAGAAGGGTATTACATAATGATAAAGGGATTGATCCAAAAAGAGGATATAACATTTTTAAATACTTATACACTCAATATAGGAACACCAAAATATATAAAGCAAATATTAACAGAACCAAAGGGAGAAACAGACAGCAATACAACAATAGTAGGGGACTTTAGTATCCCATTTACATCAATAGATAGATCATCCAGACAGAAAATCAATAAGAAAACTCCAGCCTCAGATGCCATGTTAGAAGAGATGGACCTAACTGACATATACATAACATTCCATCCAAAAGTAACAATACACATTCTTCTCAAGTACACATGGAACATTCTCCAGGATGGATCATATGTTAGGTCACAAAATATTAAGTCTCATCAAATTTAAGAAGACTGAAATCATATCAAGCATCTTTTCTAACAACTATAGTATGAAACCAGACATCAATTGCAAAAAGAAAACTGGAGGGCTTCCCTGGTGGTGCAGTGGTTGAGAGTCTGCCTGCCAATGCAGGGGACACGGGTTCGTGCCCTGGTCTGGGAAGATCCCACATGCCACGGAGCGGCTAGGCCTGTGAGCCATGGCTGCTGAGCCTGCGCATCCAGAGCCTGTGCTCTGCAACAGGAGAAGCCACAACAGTGAGAGGCCCGTGTACCGCAAAAAAAAAAAAAAAAAAAGAAAACTGGAAAATTCACAAATATGTGGAGATTAAACAACAAGCTAATGAACAACCAATGGGTCAAAAGTGAAATCAAAACTACCTTGAGACAAATGAAGATAGAAATACAACATGCCAAAACTTGTGGGAGGCAGCTAAAGCAGTTCTAAGAGGGAAGTTCATAGTGACAAATGCCCACCTCGAAAAACAAGAAAAGTCTCAAATAAACAATCTAATTTTACATGTTAAGGAACCATAAAAGAAAGAAATGAAGCTCAAAGTTAGTAGAAGAAAAATTAATAAATGAAACAGAGATTAAAAAGACAATAGAAAAGATCAATGAAACCAAGTGCTAGACCTTTGAAAAGATTTTTTAATGGCTAGATTCACACACAAAAAAGGGAGGACTCAAATAAATGAAATCAGAAATGAAAGAGGAGACATTACAACTGACACCACAGAAATACGAAGGATCATAAGAGACTACTATATACAGACAACAACAAATTGAGCAACCTAGAAGAAATTAATAAATTCCTAGAAACACAACCTTCCAAGACTGAATCATGAAGAAGCAGAAAATCTGAACAGACTGATTACTAGTAAGGAGATTAAAACTGTAATTAAAACCTCTACAGTCCAGGACCAGACAGCTTCACTGGTGAATTGTAACAAACATTCAAAAAAGATTTAACACCAATCCTTCTCAAACTCTTCCAAAAAAGTAAAAGAGAATAGAACACTTCCTAACTCATTTCATGAGGCCAACATTACTCAGATAACAAAAGCAGACAAGGACACCACAAGGTAAAAAATTTACAGGCCAATGTAACTAAGAAACATAGATGCAAAAATCCTCAACAAAATATTAGCAAACCAAATTCAGGAATACATTAAAAGGATCATACTCCATGATCAAGTGGGATTTATTCCAGGGTGCAAGAACGATTCAACATCCACAAATCAATCAGTGTGATACACCACATTAACAAAATGAAGGATAAAAATAATATCATCTCAATTGATTCAGAAAAAGCATTTGACAAAATTCAACAACAATTTATGATAAAAACCCTCAACAAACTAGGTATAGAGGGAACATACCTCAACATAACAAAGGTCATATATGACAAATCCGCAGCTAACATCATACTCAATGGTGAAAAGCTGAAAGCTGAACAAGATGAGGATGCCCTCTCTCACCATTTTTATTCAACACAGTATTGTAAGTCCTAACCAGAGCATTTAGGCAAGAAAAGAAATAAAAGTCATCCAAATTGGAAAGGAAGAAGTAAAAGGGTCACTATTTTCAGGTGACATGATAATTTATATATACAAAATCCTAAAGACTTCCCCCCAAAAAACTGTTAGAACTAACAAATGAATTTATTAAAGTTGCAAGATACAAATCAATATACAAAAACCTGCTGCGTTTCTATGCACTAACAAACTATCAGAAAGAGGAATATTTTTAATAATCCATTTATAATTGCATCAAAAAGAATAAAATACCTAGGAATAAATGTAACCAAGGAGGTGAAAGACCTATACTCTGAAAATGGTAAAACGCTGATGAAAGAAACTAAAGAAGCCACAAATAAATTGAAGGATATTCCATGCACATGGATTGGAAAAATTAATATTGTTAAAATTTCTAGGGACTTCCCTGGTGGTGCAGTGGTTAAGAATCCACTTGCCAATGCAGGGGACATGGGTTCGAGTCCTGCTTTGGGAAGTTCCCACATGCTGCAGAGCAACTAAGCCCATGTGCCACAACTACTGAGCCTGCACTCTAGAGCCCATGAGCCACAACTACTGAGCCCATGCCACAACTACTGAAACCCATGCGCCTAGAGCCTGTGTTCTGTAACAAAGAGAAGCCAATGCAATGAGAAACCTGTGCACTGCAACAAAAGAGTAGCCCCCACTCGCCACAACTAGAGAAAGCCCTCATGCCGCAATGAAGCCCCAATGTGGCCAAAAATAATAAATAAATAAATTTATTTTAAAAATATTTCTATACTACCCAAAGCAATCTACAGATTCAGTGCAATCCCTGACAAAACTCTAAAGGCATTTTTCACAG
Organism: Tursiops truncatus; assembly: GCF_011762595.2. Classification (NCBI taxonomy): domain Eukaryota; kingdom Metazoa; phylum Chordata; class Mammalia; order Artiodactyla; family Delphinidae; genus Tursiops; species Tursiops truncatus. Next base: position 36,907,501 of record NC_047052.1, on the reverse strand, counting down.
AAATATAACAAACAGTCTAAAATGTGTATAAAACTATAAAAGATCTCAAATAGTCAAAACAATCTTGAGAAAGAAGGACAAAGCTAAAGACATCACCTCCCTGATTTCAAACTATACTACAGAACTTTAGAAATCAAACGAATATGATACTGGCATCAGCATTAGTGAGGATTTTTTTGATTTCATACCAAAAGCAAAAACAACAAAAGCAAAAATTCAAGTGGGACGATATTACACTAAAATGCTTCTACACAGCAAAGGAAACCATTAATAAAACAACAAAGATGGGAGCAGTAATCAGAGAAGGGTAAAGGCAAAGCCTCAGGGCAGAGGTGTTCAAAGCAAAGGAGTAGAAGGAGAACAAAAGGAGAGTAGATACTTTTACAGCCGCCATTTTGAAATTTACCTGCTTCTGATTCAGTGCTGCTTTGCTACTGTGTTGGTCCAGTGGAAATCCTCAAAGCAGGAGCAGCCATATTTTAAAATAATAAGGGGGAGATCGGGGAAGGTGGTGGAAGAGTAAAACGCGGAGATAACCTTCCTCCCCACAGATACACCAGAAATACATCTACACGTGGAACAACTCCTACAGAACACCTACTGAACGCTGGCAGAAGACCTCAGACCTCCCAAAAGGCAAGAAACTCCCCACGTACCTGGGTAGGGCAAAAGAAAACAGAATAAACAGAGACAAAAGGATAGGGACAGGACCTGAACCAGTGGGAGGGAGCTGTAAGGAGGAAAGGTTTCCACACACTAGGAAGCCCCTTCGCGGGCGGAGACTGCGGGTGGCAGAGGGGGAAGCTTCGGAGCTGCGGAGGAGAGTGCAGCCACAGGGGTGTGGAGGGCAAAGTGGAGAGATTCCCGCACAGAGGAATGGTGCCACACGGTACTCACCAAGCCGAGAGGCTTGTCTGCTCACCCACCGGGGTGGGCGGGGCTGGCAGCTGAGGCTAGGGCTTCGGTCAGAGAGCAGAGAGAAGACTGGGGTTGGCGGCTTGAACACAGCCTGCAGGGGTTTAGTGCACCACGGTTAGCCGGGAGGGAGACCGGGGAAAAGTCTGGACCTGCCAAAGAGGCAAGAGACTTTTTCTTCCCTCTTTGTTTCCTGGTGCGCGAGGAGAGGGGATTAATAGTGCTGCTTAAAGGAGCTCCAGAGACGGGCGCGAGCCGCGGCTAAAAGCGGGGACCTCAGAGACGGGCATGAGGCGCTAAGGCTGCTGCTGCCACCACCAAGAAGCCTGTGTGCGAGCACAGGTCACTCTCCACACCTCCCTTCTGGGGAGACTGTGCAGCCCACCACTGCCAGGCTCCCGGGATCCAGGGACAGCTTCCCCGGGAGAACGCACGGCACACCTCAGGCTAGTGCAACATCATGGTGGCCTCTGCCGCCGCAGGCTCGCTCCGCACTCCATACCCCTCACTCACCCCCGCCTGAGTGACCCAGAGCGCCCGAATCAGCAGCTCCTTTAACCCCATCCTGTCTGAGTGAAAAACAGACGCCCTCCAGCAACCTACACGCAGAGGTGGGGCCAAATCAAAGCTGAGCCCCGGGAGCTGTGCGAACAAAGAAGAGAAAGGGAAATCTCGCCCAGCAGCCTCAGAAGCAGCAAATTAAAAATCCACAATCAACTTGATGTACCCTGCATTTGTGGAATACAGGAATAGAAAATGAATCATCCCATATTGAGGAGGTGGACTTTGAGAGCAACATTTATTATTTTTTCCCCTTTTACTCTTTTTGTGCTTGTGTATGTGTATGCTTCTGTGTGAGATTTTGTCTGTATAGCTTTGCTTTCACCATTTGTTCTAGGGTTCTATCCATCCTTTTTTTTTTCCTTTAAAAATATTTTTTTCTTAATAATAATTTTTTATTTTAATAACTTTACCTTTATTTTATTTTATCCTCTTTCTTACTTTTCTTCCTTCCTTCCTTCCTTCCTTCCTTCCTTCCTTCCTTCCTCTTCCTCCTTTCTTTCATTCATTCTTTCTTTCTCTCTTTCTCTCTTTCTTCATATTTTTCCTCCCTTTTATTCTGAGTCATGTGGATGAAAGGCTCTTGGTGCTGCAGCCAGGAGTCAGTGCTGTGCCTCTGAGGTGGGAAAGCCAACTTCAGGACACTGGTCCCCAAGAGATCTCCCAGCTCCACATAATATCAAATGGCAAAAATCTCCCAGAGATCTACATCTCAAAACCAGCACCCATCTTCACCCAACGACCAGCAAGATACAGTGCTGGACACCCTATGCCAAACAACTAGCAAGACAGGAACACAACCACACCCATTAACACAGAGGCTGCCTAAAATCTTAATAAGTCAACAGACACCCCAAAAAACACTACCAGACGTGGACCTGCCCACAAGAAAGACAAGATCTAGCCACATTCACCAGAACACAGGCACTAGTCCCCTCCACCAGGAAGCCTACACAACTCACTGAACCAACTTTAGCCACTGGGTACAGACACCAAAAACAACGGGAACTACGAACCTGCAGCCTGCAAAAAGGAGACCCCAAACACAGTAAGATAAGCAAAATGAGAAGAGAGAAAAACACAGAGCAGACGAAGGAGCAAGATAAGCACCAACCAGACCTAACAAATGAAGAGGAAATAGGCAGTCTACCTGAAAAAGAATTCAGAATAATGATAGTAAAGATGATCCAAAATCTTGGAAATAGAATTGACAAAATGCAAGAAACATTTAACAAGGACTTGGAAGAACTAAAGATGAAACAAGCAATGATGAAAAACACAATAAATGAAATTAAAAATACTCTACATGGGATCAATAGCAGAATAACTGAGGCAGAAGAATGGATAAGTGACCTGGAAGATAAAATAGTGAAAATAACTACTGCAGAGCAGAATAAAGGAAAAAGAATGAAAAGAATTGAGGACAGTCTCAGAGACCTCTGGGACAACATTAAATGCACCAACATTTGAAGTATAGGGATTCCAGAAGAAGAAGAGAAAAAGAAAGGGGCTGAGAAAATATTTGAAGAGATTATAGTTGAAAACTTCCCTAATATGGGAAAGGAAAGAGTTAATCAAGTCCAGGAAGCACACAGAGTCCCATACAGGATAAATCCAAGGAGAAACACACCAAGACACATATTAATCAAACCGTCAAAACTTAAATACAAAGAACCCATATTAAAAACAGCAAGGGAAAAACAACAAATAACACACAAGGGAATCCACATAAGGTTAACAGCTGATCTTCCAGCAGAAACTCTGCAAGCCAGAAGGGAAAGGCATGACATATTTAAAGGGATGAAGGAGAAAAACCTACAGCCAAGATTACTCTACCCAGCAAGGATCTCATTCAGATTTGATGGAGAAATTAAAATCTTTACAGAGAAGCAAAAGCTGAGAGAGTTCAGCACCACCAAACCAGCTTTACAACAAATGCTAAAGGAACTTCTCTAGGCAAGAAACACAAGAGAAGGAAAAGACCTACAATAACAAACCCAAAACAATTAAGAAACTGGGAATAGGAACATACATATCGATAATTACCTTAAATGTAAATGGATTAAATGCTCCCACCAAAAGACACAGATTGGCTGAATGGATACAAAAACAAGACCCATATATATGCTGTCTACAAGAGATCCACTTCAGAACTAGAGACACATACAGACGGAAAGCAAGGGGATGGAAAAAGGTATTCCATGCAAATGGAAACCAAAATAAAGCTGGAGTAGCAATTCTCATATCAGACAAAATAGACTTTAAAATAAAGACAATTAGAAGAGACAAAGAAGGACACTACATAATGATCAAGGGATCAATCCAAGAAGAAGATATAACAACTGTAAATATTTATGCACCCAACATAGGAGCACCTCAATACATAAGGCAAATACTAACAGCCATAAAAGGGGAAATTGACAGTAACACATTCATAGTAGCGGACTTTTACACCCCACTTTCACAAATGGACAGATCATCCAAAATGAAAATAAATAAGGAAACACAAGCTTTAAATGATACATTAAACAAGATGGAGTTATTGATATTTATAGGACATTCCAGCCAAAAACAACAGAATACACATTTCTCTCAAGTGCTCATGGAACAATGTCAAGATTAGATCATAACTTGGGTCACAAATCAAGCCTTGGTAAATTTAAGAAAATTGAAATTGTATCAAGTATCTTTTCTGACCACAATGCTATGAGACTAGATATCAATTACAGAAATAGATCTGTAAAAAATACAGACACATGGAGGCTAAACAATACACTACTTAATAACGAAGTGATCACTGAAGAAATCAAAGAGGAAATCAAAAAATACATAGAAACAAATGACAATGGAGACACGACAACCCAAAACCTATGGGATGCAGCAAAAGCGGTTCTAAGAGGGAAGTTTATAGCAATACAATCCTACCTTAAGAAACAGGAAACATCTCGAATAAACAACCTAACCTTGCACCTAAAGCAATTAGAGAAAGAAGAACAGAAAAAACCCAAAGTTAGCAGAAGGAAAGAAATCATAAAGATCAGATCAGAAATAAATGAAAAAGAAATGAAGGAAACAATAGCAAAGATCAATAAAACTAAAAGCTTGTTCTTTGAGAAGATAAACAAAATTGATAAACCATTAGCCAGACTCAACAAGAAAGAAAGGGAGAAGACTCAAATCAATAGAATTAGAAATGAAAAAGGAGAAGTAACAACTGACACTGCAGAAATACAAAAGATCATGACAGATTACTACAAGCAACTCTATGCCAATAAAATGGACAACCTGGAAGAAATGGACAAATTCTTACAAATGCACAACCTGCCAAGACTGAATCAGGAAGAAATAGAAAATATGAACAGACCAATTACAAGCACTGAAATTGAAACTGTGATTAAAAATCTTCCAACAAACAAAAGCCTAGGACCAGATGGATTTACAGGCGAATTCTATCAAACATTTAGAGAAGAGCTAACACCTATCCTTCTCAAACTCTTCCAAAATATAGCAGAGGGAGGAACACTCCCAGACTCATTTGACAAGGCCACCATCACCCTGATACCAAAACGACAAGGATTTCACAAAGAAAGCAAACTACAGGCCAATATCACTGATGAACATAGATGCAAAAATCCTCAACAAAATACTAGAAAACAGAATCCAACAGCATATTAAAAGGATCATACACTATGATCAAGTGGGGTTTATTCCAGGAATGCAAGGATTCTTCAATATATGCAAATCAATCAACATGATAGACCATATTAAAAAATTGAAGGAGAAATACTATATGGTCATCTCAATAGATGCAGAGAAAGCTTTCAACAAAATTCAACACCCATTTATGATAATAACCCTGCAGAACGTAGGCATAGAGGGAACTTTCCTGAACATAATAAAGGCCATAGATGACAAACCCACAGCAAACATTGTCCTCAATGGTGAAAAACTGAAAGCATTTCCACTAAGATCAGGAACAAGACAAGGTTGCCCACTCTTTCCACTCTTATTCAACAGAGTTTTGGAAGTTTTAGCCACAGTGATCAGAGAAGAAAAGGAAATAAAAGGAATCCATATCAGAAAAGAAGAAGTAAAGCTGTCACTGTTTGCAGATGACATGGTACTATACATAGAGAATCCTAAAGATGCTACCAGAAAACTACTAGAGCTAATCAATGAATTTGGTAAAGTAGCAGGATACAAAATTAATGCACAGAAATCTCTGGCATTCCTATATACTAATGATGAAAAATCTGAAAGTGAAATCAAGAAAACACTCCCATTTACCACTGCAACATAAAGAATAAAATATCTAGGAATAAACCTACCTAAGGAGACAAAAGACCTGTATGCAGAAAATTATAAGACACTGATGAAAGAAATTAAAGATGATACAAATAGATGGACAGATATACCATGTTCTGGGATTGGAAGAATCAACATTGTGAAAATGACTCTACTACCCAAAGCAATCTACAGATTCAATGCAATCCCTATCAAATTACCACTGGCATTTTTCACAGAACTAGAATTAAAAATTTCACAATTTGTATGGAAACACAAAAGACCCCGAATAGCCAAAGCAATCTTGAGAACGAAAAACAGAGCTGGAGGAATCAGGCTCCCTGACTTCAGACTATACTACAAAGCTACAGTAGTCAAGACAGTATGGTACTGGCACAAAAACAGAAAGATAGATCAATGGAACAGGATAGGAAGCCCAGAGATAAACCCACGCACTTTATCTTTTTCCTTTATCTATGGTCACCTTATCTTTAATGAAGGTGGTAGGAATATACAGTGGAGAAAGGACAGCCTCTTCAATAAATGGTGCTGGGAAAACTGGACAGGTACATGTAAAAGTATGAGATTAGATCACTCCCTAACACCATAAACAAATATAAGCTCAAAATGGATTAAAGACCTAAATGTAAGGCCAGAAACTATCAAACTCTTAGAGGAAAACATAGGCAGAACACTCTATGACATAAATCACAGCAAGACTCTTTTTGACCCACCTCCTAGAGAAATGGAAATAAAAATTAAAATAAACAAATGGGACCTAATGAAACTTCAAAGCTTTTGCACAGCAAAGGAAACCATAAACAAAACCAAAAGACAGCCCTCAGAATGGGAGAAAATATTTGCAAATGAATCAACTGACAAAGGATTAATCTCCAAAATTTACAAGCAGCTCATTCAGCTCAATAATAAAAAAAAACCAACTCAATCCAAAAATGGGCAGAAGAACTAAATAGACATTTCTCCAAAGAAGATATACAGACTGCCAACAAACACATGAAAGAATGCTCAACATCATTAATCATTAGAGAATGCAAATCAAAACTACAATGAGATACCATCTCACACCAGTCAGAATGGCCATCATCACAAAATCTAGAAAAAATAAATGCTGGAGAGGGTGTGGAGAAAAGGGAACACTCCTGCACTGCTGGTGGGAATGTGAATTGGTTCAGCCAATATGGAGAACAGTATGAAGGTTCCTTAAAAAACTACAAATAGAACTACCATATGACCCAGCAATCCCACTACTGGGCATATACCCTGAGAAAACTATAATTCAAAAAGAGTCATGTACCAAAATGTTCATTGCAACTCTATTTACAATAGCCCAGAGATGGAAACAACCTAAGTGCCCATTGTCGGATGAATGGATAAAGAAGTTGTGGCACATGTATACAATGGAATATTACTCAGCCATAAAAACAAACGAAATTGAGCTATTTGTAATGAGGTGGATAGACCTAGAGTCTGTCATACAGAGTGAAGTAAGTCAGAAAGAGAAAGACAAATACCATATGCTAACACATATATATGGAATTAAAGGGGAAAAATGGTCATGAAGAACCTAGGGGTAAGACAGGAATAAAGACACAGATCTACTGGAGAATGGACTTGAGGATATGGGGAGGGGGAAGGGTGAGCTGTGACAGGGCGAGAGAGGCATGGACATATATACACTAACAAACGTAAGGTAGATAGCTAGTGGGAAGCAGCCACATGGCACAGGGATATCGGCTCGGTGCTTTGTGACTGCCTGGAGGGGTGGGATAGGGAGGGTGGGAGGGAGGGAGACGCAAGAGGGAAGAAATATGGGAACATATGTATATGTATAACTGATTCACTTTGTTATAAAGCAGAAACTAACACACCATTTTAAAGAAATTAGACCCCAATAAAGATGTTTAAAAAAAAAAAAAGAAAACACTCTCATTTACCACTGCAACAAAAAGAATAAAATATCTAGGAATAAACCTACCTAAGGAGACAAAAGACCTGTATGCAGAAAATTAGAAGACACTGATGAAGGAAATTAGAGATGATACAAATAGATGGAGAGATATACCATGTTCTGGGATTGGAAGAATCAACATTGTGAAAATGACTCTACTACCCAAAGCAATCTACAGATTCAATGCAATCCCTATCAAACTACCACTGGCATTTTTCACAGAACAAGAACAAAAATTTCACAGTTTGTATGGAAACACAAAAGACCCCGAATAGCCAAAGCAATCTTGAGAACGAAAAACAGAGCTGGAGGAATCAGGCTCCCTGACTTCAGACTATACTACAAAGCTACAGTAGTCAAGACAGTATGATACTGGCACAAAAACAGAAAGATAGATCAATGGAACAGGATAGAAAGCCCAGAGATAAACCCACGCACATATGGACACCTTATCTTTGATAAAGGAGGCAGGAATGTACAATGGAGAAAGGACAGCCTTTTCAATAAGTGGTGCTAGGACAACTGGACAGGTACATGTAGAAGTATGAGATTAGGTCACTCCCTAACACTATACACAAAAATAAGCTCAAAATGGATTAAAGACCTTAATGTAAGGCCAGAAACTATCAAACTCTTAGAGGAAAACATAGGCAGAACACTCTCGGACCTAAATCACAGCAAGATTCTTTTTGACACACCTCCTAGAGAAATGGAAATAACAACAAAAATAAACAAATGGGACCTAATGAAACTTCAAAGCTTTTGCACAGCAAAGGAAACCATAAACAAGACCAAAATACAGCCATCAGAATGGGAGAAAATATTTTTAAATGAAGCAGCTGACAAAGGATTAATCTCCAAAATTTACAAGCAGCTCATGCAGCTCAATAACAAAAAAAACCAACAACCCAATCCAAAAATGGGCAGAAGACCTAAATAGACATTTCTCCAAAGAAGATATACAGACTGCCAACAAACACATGAAAGAATGCTCAACATCATTAATCATTAGAGAATGCAAATCAAAACTACAATGAGATATCATCTCACACCAGTCAGAATGGCCATCATCAAAAAATCTAGAAACAATAAATGCTGGAGAGAGTGTGGAGAAAAGGGAACACTCTTGCACTGCTGGTGGGAATGTGAATTGGTACAGCCACTATGGAGAACACTACGGAGGTTCCTTAAAAACTACAAATACAACTACCATATGACCCAGCAATCCCACTACTGGGCATATACCCTGAGAAAACTATAATTCAAAACGAGTCATGTACCAAAGTGTTCATTGCAGCTCTATTTACAATAGCCAGGACATGGAAAGAACTTAAGTGTCCATCATTGGATGAATGGGTAAAGAAGTTGTGGCACATATAAACAATGGAATAGTACTCAGCCATAAAAAGAAACGAAATTGAGCTATTTGTAATGAGGTGGATGGACCTCGAGTCTGTCATACAGAGTGAAGTAAGTCAGAAAGAGAAAGAAAAATACCATATGCTAACACATATATATGGAAGTTAAGAAAAAAGAATGTCATGAAGAAGCTAGGGATAAGACAGGAATAAAGACACAGACCTACTAGAGAATGGACTTGAGGATATGGGGAAGGGGAAGGATAAGCTGTGACAAAGTGAGAGAGTGGCATGGACAGATATACACTACCAAACGTAAAATAGAGAGCTAGTGGGAAGCAGCCACATAGCACAGGGAGATCAGCTCAGTGCTTTGTGACCACCTAGAGGGGTGGGATAGGGAGGATGGGAGTGAGGGAGATGCAAGAGGGAAGAGATATGGGAACATATGTATACGTATAACTGATTCACTTTGTTATAAAGCAGAAACTAACACACCATTGTAAAGCAATTATACTCCAATAAAGATGTTTAAAAAAAAAAGATAGATGTAAAAAAGACAACCAAATGAATGGAAGAAAATATATACAAATCATATATCTGGTATGTTAATATACAAAATACATAAAGAACTCACACAACTCAAAAGCAAACAAAAAAATAATTAAAACATGAGCAGAGAATAGACATTTTCTAATACATACAGAAGACCAAAAGTTACATGAAAAAATACTCAGCATCACTAATCATCATGGAAATGCAAATCAAAACCTCACAATTTAGAATGACTATTATCATAAAGACAAGAAATAACAAGTGTTGGTGAGGATGTAGAGAAATGGGAAACTTTGTGCACTGTTGGTGAGAATGTGAATTGATGCAGTCAGTATGGAAAGAAGTATGACATTTCCTCAAAAATATAAAATAGAACTACCATATGATTCAGAAATTCCATTTCTGTGTACAGTATTTATCTGAAGAAAATGACAACATTAACTCAAAGAGATATATGCACTCCCATTTTCGCTGCAGCACTATTTACAACAGCCAAGATTTGGAAAAAAACTAAGTGTTCACTGATGGATGAATGAATAAAGAAAATGTCACATACACACACACACACACACAATGCAATATTACTCAGCCATAAAAAGAAATGAAATTGAGTTATTTGTAGTGAGATGGATGGACGTAGAGACTGTTTGTGTCATCTTTGATTTCTTTCATTAGCATCTTATAGTTTCTGAAGTACAGATCTTTTGCCTCCTTAGGTAGGTTTATACCCAGGTACTTTATTCTTTTTGATGTTATGGTAAAAGAGATTGTTTCCTTAATTTCTCTGTCTGATCTTTCATTGTTTGTGTATAGAAATGCAACAGATCCAAAAATATGAACAGATTAATCACAAGTACTGAAATTGAAACTGTGATTTTAAAACTCCCAACAAACAAAAGTCCAGGACAAGATGGCATCACAGGTGAATTCTATCAAACATTTACAGAAGAGTTAACACATATGCAAGGATTTTTCAATACCCAGAAATCAATCAGTGTGATATATCATATTAAAAAACTGAAGAATAAAACCATGTGACCATCTAGCAGAAAAAGATTTTGACAAAATTCAACACCCAGTTATGATAAAAACTCCAGAAAGCGGGCAAAGAGGGAACATACCTCAACATAATAAAGGCCATATATGACAAACCCATAGCTAACGTCATTCTCAATGGTGAAAAGCTGAAAGCATTTCCTCTAAGATCAGGAACAAGACAAGGATGTCCACTCCCACAACTTTTATTCAACATAGTTTGGGAAGTCCTAGCTATGGCAATTGGAGAAGAAAAAGAAATAAAAGGAATCCAAATTGGAAAAGAAGAAATAAAACAGTTACTCTTTTCAGATGACATGATACTATATATAGAAAATCCTAAAGATGCTAACAGAAAACTACTAGAGCTCAACAATGAATTCAGTAAAGTTGCAGGATACAAAATTAATTCCCAGAAATCTGTTGCATTTCTATACACTAGTCTGTCTTGATATAATTGTAATCACAATACATATGACATTGTGATTTCCTCATTTAGCCATGTTGTTATATCATCCACCACCAAAAAACTAAGAAAAGGCAAAGTATGTAACTCGTCATTTCTCCTCTTTAACATCCTATGCTCAACTTTTCTCCATAGGCAAACAGAGAGTAAAATGGCCTTGGAGTTGATGTCATATAAGATGAAGATATGAAGGAAGGCCTGGGTGACCCACCAAACATCTAATGCTATCTAATAAAACATTCTGAAATTACAGAAATGTTCTATGTCTGTAATGATCAATGTGGTAGCCATTAGCCATGTTGGCTCTAACACTTGAAATGTGGCTAAGGCAAATGGGGAAATGAACTTTTAATTTTATTTACTTTTAATTAATTTAAATTTAAATAACTACACATGGCTAAGTGGCTACTGTATTGTACAGCACAGAAATGCTTAGGCTGAGCAGAGAGCTGGCTGGATTTCAGTAATAAATCCTAACATGGACAGGTTCCCATTCAGCCAAGGCCCTTGAGGCCCAGGATTCATTCCTAACCAATCATACTGGTCCTTCGTCAATTTTTTGGATGCCCAGAATTTATTCTCCTTCCCCACAGCATCCCAATTTCCTTTGGTGAACTACTCCTTCGAACTACTCCTGTCTCTATCAGGCAGTAAACCCAGGATCTTGTCTCCCACTAGAGAGAGTAAAAGGGCACACCTAGGGAATGGGCATGTGGTCTAATCCCACCTAATCAGATGGTTCCTCCTAGGACTTGGAATGTTTAAAATCCAGAATAATGTAGGTTGTCCATTGCAGTGGCAGCAGCTCATCAGATGTTGCTGGCCACATGGCAAGGACCATGATTTCCACCTCTTGGACATCTCAAACACCCCCAGTCCTACTCATTACCAAACCTGGTTCTTCAACCCCCATCATACTTCCCATAAATTCCTTTTTGCATAAATTAGTCAGACACTGTTGTTTGCAAAGCAGGAGTCCTACCAGGTCATAAAGACAACCTAGCAGTGGGTCTGAGAGTCTTCCCTGTGTATCCTGAACCCAGGATGTGTTCCAACTACTTCCTCATTTCCATTCTTCCCTTGGTATTGCCCATTCACCCAGAAAATAATATCACGGCTATTTATCTTTGCAGCCTGAGTATATCAAAGGCAAACAGTGCCACAGAATTTGCTCCATTTCTGTGAAGCAGGGCTGTCAACTTCTAAACTTAGCATGCCTAATGTCTGTCTAGGGGCCTGCGGTTCATGGATGAATGTCTTGATACAGAACCACAAAGAAACCCACCTTGACCTCCAAAAGCTTCTCATCTGGACCCCACCCCCAGAACTGGCCCATAAACCTCTTATCTAAGTAAAGAAACTCTATATTGGGGGCTGGGGTGTTTTTATGTACACTCAAACGCTGAAAGAATCAGCCAGGACCAAACTTCTAGCCTCAGAGCATCCCTTCAAAGACTTGAGTGATAACAGAGGCAGAGCATTCCCACTGCTCCACTTAATTCATTTCATTTGTGTGACATACACAGCAATGCGACCAGCTTTGCTTTTGATATTCTGACACTTTGAAAACAAGTGCTGATTACCAACAGTGCAACCATGAAATGGCACTATGGGGAACACTTTTTAACATATTTACCTAATTAGCCCATTATAAAGTGTAATGTAACTTCTTGCCTTATCCTGTCATTAGTTTTATGAGAATCTTTAAGAAATGACAGAGTCAGAAGGGAAAAGGAAGAGGCATATCGTGCCCAACTCCATATGCTTCCCAAATAGCCCACAGCGTCCTTGAATTTAACAAGGTGCATGAGAGGTGTCCCAGAGCTCAGCACAAGGGCTTGGCTGCTTTAACAGAACTGTGGGGAGAGGCTCCCCAAGCAATTTACATGCTCACAAAGATGATGTATAAACTCTAATCACTGCATATTCCCTTCCAAAATAGCTTTGGAGAAATAAACACTGATGTAACAGTAGGGAAAATTACGTTTCAATCTCAGATGTGTGTTTGAATAGCAAAATGACCCACTTCACTTAACCATATAACCACTTGAGCTTCAGATGAAGCTTCAGTTGTACAATGGGAATAACAGCACTCATCAAGTCTACTCATGGGCCTACAGCATCCTGACAAGTCCATGAGATAATGGATGTTAAAGTGTTTATTATAGTCATCACTAATATGTATTGAGTGTTTACTACATGCAAGACATGCTGGGGATGATTTCTCAATTGCATAATTAAAATGATCAAAACCTTTCATTCATTCTGTTTCAAATTTTAGAGACAACTTCCTAATCTTCAGAGAGGTCTTCCCTGATTCTCCCAAAATGGACATCTGCTACTTTCTCATAACATCTGTTCTTTCTCTTCCCAGCCCTTAAAACACAAAAAGTCATAACTTTTTAAAAAATTTTGACTTGTTTAATTCCTGTCTCCCCCATAAGACTATAAATCCCTTGAAGGCAGAGATCATGCCTGTTTTGCTTACCCAAGTCCTTAACATAAAGACTGCCACATAAATAGTACTCAGTAAATAATGGAATGCCAACTGCCTGTCTTTTGGGTGAGACTACTTTCAGGGGGCCCGTCCCACAGCAGATGGACCATCTATGTTTCAGAAGAGAACTGCAAAGCTGGAGAATGTCTAAACTACTGCCTTTCATTCCAGATGACAGAGCCATGAAAAGAATTCACTCGATTAACTGAAGACTACACTAGTGGGAGAATAAAATTCTTGCTTTTGGATTATGTTAATTACTACTAACACATCTCATTATTATATATCACAATATATCATGTCAGTCACCCTAGAATTAACATGAGGTATGGACAGCCTAGGATTGTCCTTTCTTCATTCACTCCACATAGATTAATCAGGTTCCTAGTATGTGGCAGGCACTGTGTTGGTCCTTGAATAATATTTATAGGAAGAATGACTAAAACTTATTCTTAGAGTTTTGGACAATAATCAGAGCACCAACATTACATATCTCATACAATTCACTCCCCACCCCATTCTCACTTTCATGTACCTGAGATGAGACGTAATAAGTTTAACATCATTCTGCAGCAGGCTTACAGCCAAGACGAAGGAAAGTCTGCTCTGGCACAGGAGCTAGCAGGCTTGGGTTTGGTCCTGCCCCCAACACCGGCTCTCTGAGCGAGTTACCTGCTCAAGTCAGTTCTCCTCTCTTGGCCTCAAATTCCTCAGCCAACAATGTAGAACTGGGACTAGATTTCTCTAAGGCTCTTCCAGCTTTAGCATCTATAGCCCTCCTTCTGTCCCCTACACTCAGCATTGCCAGTTTTCTTCAAGGCACCGGCCATACAGGAAAGCCTGATTTCCCACAAACAGTCAAGATGAGGTACAGCATCAGCACCCCCCACCAGGCTGTTAACAACTGGTTACCCAAGGGGAGAAGGATGATTAGTATAATAATTATTATTATAATAGAAAGATAAAAGATTTTGCCAAGCTGAAAAATTCACATGGTATAATGTTAAATAAGAGTATAGAATATAAAATTATATCAATTCCATTACTACAAAACAGTAAAAATTATGAATAGGTGTATCAGCAAGGTGCGCCATAGTTAAAAGCAGTCAGGCTGATTTAAACAGAAAAACAATTTAATAAGAATATTGGGAAATTCACAGAAATGCTTGGGGGTTTGGAGAACTAAAACTGGAGGCAGCCTAAATGCTGCCCAAATCACACCACAGCATGGCTCTCCCTGCCCACTGACTCTGACTCCAGACACTGGACATCGTCACCATCACTGCTGCTATCACTGCCCCTGAGAACCCATCTTGCTAAAACTGCCAAAGCTTCCACAGAGAGGCTGCCCCCAGATCCACCTGGTGTGTGGGTGGGAGCATCTGACCAACAGAGCCCAAGACCCCCGGCTGTGCCCCTTCTGTAAGGCAGAAGCTGGTGTGTTCAGTTTCCACAGTGGCGTGCAGGCCCTGTTTCATAAGGTGGAGGGAGCCCAGACAGTAGGAGGGAGCTCCGATGGCAGATGAGAATAACCAGTATGAACTGCACAGACATATGGAGAAGGACTAGTGGGCACGGGCTCAAATGGCTGCTTTCCTTGATTAGTTGATGGAAGTAGGGGGAAATTTTGTTTTATATTCCTGTTGTCATTTTAATATTGTTTTTGCAAAACCACTTTAAAATGGCTTTGAATTAGAGAAAAATTCAGAAGAAAATAACTAAAAAAATGAACTATGCCCCTGAAGCTCAGCGCCTGGCCCATGGTGGGTGCCCTCAGAAATGCAGGCTGATTGTCTAGTGCAGGCATCATACTCAGAGGGCCAGAGAAGCTCAGAAACTTCGCCTGTTCAAAATCTTGTTAGAGCCTGGTAACAGAGTTGTGGAAACTGCAACAGAGAGTCAGAAAGGACAGGGGAGTGGGAAAACATGGCAAATACTCGTTCCCATGGTCTCAAATACCAGAAAGCTCACTGAAATGGGTCACTTTCTCTATCTCATCATGAAAGCAGTAGCAAACTAGCCTGAGAGGTATGTGGCAGCTCTCTCTGCATGTTCTGAGTGGCCTCTCCTAGAGTGGGCAGCCATCTCCTGGAACACAGACACCAGCTCCATTGTGCTGGGCCAGCATTCTTGGGACTCAGGACATAAACTCCATTAACTCTCTCTCCCGGCTTCGCATTGCCAGAGTTTCTGGTCAACCTCGCTTGAGTCCCAGCAAGGTAATGATGATTTTACCTTTGGAGTGGCCTCCAAAGACAGCATTGTTACTTCTCCCCATTTAGAACTGGTCATTAAAATCATTTGAAAAGTGCTGTGTTAAGCATGCACATGGTGGGAAAACCTGAGACTTACCCCTAAATTCAGCTAGAATATATATTTGAGGAAATGTTTATTCTTTGAAACATAGGATTAATATGAGCATCTACCCTGTGTCAGGCACTTTTATAGACATGTAAGAGTCAGCTGTGATCAAGACACACAAGAAACTCCAGGAGGGAGTGGCTTTGTCTAACTGACTCTGAGATCAATGCAGAGAGGATGCCAACAGGCAGAGCTGAAGAAGTAAGCGGAGGTGGGCACTTTTACCCACCCTTTCCCTTGCCAGCAGCATAGAAAGGAGAGGCTGGGTAGAATTGTGAGGACAGGATGAATTTGCCTCAGGTCCCCTGACCACCTGAGCTGCTTTTCTAAAGAAACTGAGGGCTCTTTCTGTATTCGAGGCCACTATACCCTCCTATCCCTGTTCTACTGCAACCAGTATCAGCCCAGACTAGGGCAGCACACAGATTCCAGAGAAATAGCTGCCAAAAGTCCCCCACTCAGTTTTGGAGAACAGCTCAGAAGAGCACAGGTGATATTCCACAGGGCCTTGCGGGCTTCCAGGCCAGTCATCCATCTCCCTACCACCTCCAGGGACCTCCAGGGCTGAATAAAACCCATGTTTCATTAACATAAAGATTATTCATAGCTCCCTAATACATTCTATAAGCCAGGAGAGACTCAGACTAAAACACAGAAAATGTGAGGACAGAGCCTACAGCTCAGCTGGCCAGTCTTGAGTAAGCAGCCCATGTGGGGAGGGATTGAAGGCACCTGGTGCCAGCCAAGGTTTCACCACTCTTAACCAGGACTACTGAAATTCTACTGTTGCATTTCCTTTGTGTCTGATGTCCTAAGCCTTCCCTACTGAGCTACAGTATCACTGGAGGGGCTGCAACACAGAAACATTGTGAGTATAACCTTACAGCCTGTAGATAAGGGAAGACGATGGGCTTGGAAGCCTGAGATCGGGGTTCCATTCCTGATGCTCTCACCAGCTAACTCTGTGGCCTGGCCCTCTTTGGACCTTCATTTCCTCATCTATAAATGAAGGAAGGGGTCACTGTAATGGGCTGAAAAATTAAAAACCTTCAGGGCCAAGCAAGTGATGTAAATGGCAAAGCTGACCTTTGAAGCTGGCTAGAGAGTGCGACCCCACCTAAAGGCACCTGAATTCTGCTTTCAGTTTGTACAGGCAAATAAAATGCTTCCATGGCTGACATTCAGCTGGCGCCCACCAGTTCATAACCCCTGGACTAGAAATTTTCCACTTGTAACAATGCTTTTGATGGGAACCTTCCTCAAAACCCAGTACTTTCTACACTGATTTGATCTTGGCTGCCATAGACAGGGGTCTCCCACCACATTACAGAGAGCCCCACATGGGAGGAGGGGGCATTTACATGGCCCCTAAGTGTCCTAGAGTTTATAAAACCTGGCTTTTAGGCAACTAAACTCTAAACAAGTCCCAAGATTGCCAAAGCAATGTTCCCATCTTATATCACTCAAAGAGAAGCTGGGGTCCCAGTCAGGGAACTCAAAGAAGGAGCTTGGGGCAAAGAGTAAGAATGAACATAATGGGGATGCATCCCCTCCTCTCCAAGCGCTTATTCTGAAAGGCCTCTCCCCTCAGTAATACTAGAAAATGTCTTAGGTCGAATTATGACTCCAGTTCCTCCAGCCATGAGTTTATTCTAAGATCAGCCTGACCCTTTTTTTTTTTCCGGTACGCGGGCCTCTCACTGTTGTGGCCTCTCCCATTGAGGAGCACAGGCTCCGGACGCGCAGGCTCAGCGGGCATGGCTCACGGGCCCAGCCGCTCTGCAGCATGTGGGATCCTCCTGGACTGGGGCACGAACCCATGTTCCCTGCATCGGAAGGTGGACTCTCAACCACTGCGCCACCAGGGAAGCCCGAGCCTGACCCTTTTCATAAGTTCTTCTGTCACCAGAATAAAAGACTCTGTGTTTGGTCTGGGGCAGACTACCTAGGCAGAAGGACTGAGAAAGACTTAAGAGCTCTCCACTCACCTTGTGGGGGCTCCTGCAGAGACAGGAATGGTGAGCAACTCTCTCCTCCCAACCTCCCACTGTGGATTACTAAGTGGAATCACCCCTGGTTATCAGGAAGGCCTGGTGAAACATAGGTGTGCACTCACCTGCATGCACACACACGCATGCACACCCGCAAACACACAGACACAGGCACAACCAAGGAGAAAGATAAGAGGCAGGGAATTTTCTGGTCACCCCATGGGTTAGCAGGAGACACTCTGAAACAGGAAAGGAGGAGCTGTGTCCTGTAATACAGTAAGAAAGGAGAAAGGTGCTGGGTCTCCTAAAAGAAAGACATCGTGTTGCAAGAGCTACAGAGGGGGAATTAAAGTATCCTTCTAGGAGTGTAGGAGACTGAGACCTCACAAGTGTATCACAAAAGACCTGAGAACTTTTCAGGGCTTTGGCCTGAGTTTGCTGGACACGCTGGTCCAGTCTCTGGCCTCTCCCTTCTTAAGTCTCACTGAGCGAGGAATGGAAGCCTGCTAATAGGATCCCTTCACCTATTTCCCTTGTTCCTGTGCTCTCAGGCCAGGGGTGATCAGCACCTCTGGGGCCAGCCCCACAGGTACATCCAACCTGTGACTTAACACCCAGGCAGGTCTGCAGCTTTCCATGTAGACAATGTCACCTCCTCTCTACTCAAAACACAGGGCACCAGGCTGCTAAGCTGGAGGTGCAGGGTGGGGAGCGCACATGCTTGGTCCAAGTGGGCTCAGTCTCTCAGCAACTGCATCAGAGCATAGAGGAACTCCACCATTTCCCCAGGGCACATTTGATGATTTTTCACCACCCAGCATGCATTTGTCTTTCTTCCTGGAGGAATAAATTTCCTAGGACCGGCTGTCTCTCCATCACACTCCACTCATGCAATCCAGAAGGGCTCCACCCCAAGCTCTAACGAGGCACCTGGCCATCTGCATGCTGCATCCTGCACAGCTCGAGGGCCTGGCTCAGGGAGAAGAGTGTGAGTGGACACCATCAGGGAATGTCGGGAATGTTGCGGTAGCAATCGGGGCGAGAGACGTTCTTCCTTTTCTCTTCTGGGGCTCAGAGAAAAATGGCAGTACTGAGACTAGAACCTATGGCTTCTGGCCACCAGGAATCTGTCCACCTCATCCTGGAAACCAGGAGTATGCCTGGAATCCCAGAACCAGACATCCAGGAGACAAAGACCAAGCCTTGGGAAGCCCAGGTTCTAGAGTGACTTTGGTAACTTATCTCTCAGCTTTCAGATCCGAGAGGAGACTGAGAATGCTGAGAGTAATACTCATTCACACCACACACACACACACACACACACACACACACACACACACCACACATATACACACACGCATATACACACACATGTACACACACATACATCACACATATATACATACACACAGGTACAAGAACACTACACACACATATATATGTATACACGTACACACACATACAAATACCCCTACCATGGCTCCAATACTGGGAAACTGAAATTTCATATTTTATTTACAAATATAAGCTTCCTCAAAAAAAAGAAAGGAAGAAACACAAATACTTTATCGGTAAGAATTTAAAGTAGCACATTGCGGCTTCTAGCATCAGAAGCAGGAACAATTAATCTGGTGGGGAGAGACAGGAAATTAATCTGGTGCGGAGAGACAGGAAATGCAATGTAAAAGAACAGATTAATAGCACCTTTAAAAATTAGACACTTCACTTCCTGGAAGGAAAAAGGACATTTGAAATCTGACCTCATCCTGGCGTAAAGGGGCAGGAAAGCATTTTTGTCTCAAGTGACCTTAGTTGCTTGTGGTGATTGTTGTCCCCCTCACCACCATTACGATCGGCTCTCATGGTGCTTCTTGGCGACACAGATCACTAGGGTAGGTGTGGAGTGCTGCCATTAGTATACACAATCTCAGTCCTCTGCTGTTCCATAACACCTCCTTTTCTATCATGTGGAGAGATAGCGAAGCTGGGGTTGTGTTGCTGGTTCCTGTGATAATAAATATATTGGAGAGAAAGGAGAACTGGGGGAGGGGGCAATCAGGGCTCCACTGCTCTGAAATGTGTTTGTAGATTTATCTGAAAGCCTGGGTTCTGGAAGAATAGTGAGATGATTAGTGTCATGGCTTGAATTTGATCCCCTCAAAAAGGTATGTTGAAATCTCAAATCTCAATACCTCAGAACATGATCTCATGTGGAAATAAGGGCATTGCAGATACAATTAGTGAAGGTGAGGTCATACTGGAATAGGGTGGACCCCCAGTCCAATATGATTGGTGTCCTTACAAGAAGATGGCCATGTGAAAGCACAGACACAGGGAGAACGCCAGGTGAGGATGAAGGCAGAGATCAGAGCTATGCAGCTGTGAACCAAGGAACACCAGTGATGCCAGTAAACCTCCAGAAGCTAGGAAGAGACCATGAAGGATTCTCCTACAGATCTCAAAGGGAGAATGGCCCTGCTAACACCTCGATTTTGTACTAATAACCTTCAGATAGTGAGACAATACATTTCTGAAGTTTGAAGCCATTCAGTCTGTGGTACATTGTTATGAAGCCTTTTGTAAAAAAGGCTATCTTTTCACCTCTGACAAACTCCTCAATCCACCACCCAGGCCCTACCTCCATACTCACACCCTGCCCATGATGGCACAGAATGGCCACAGGGACATGAGTAATGGTGCAAGTGAGTGAGATAAGCTCAAGCTGACCCTCCTGCCTCTCAGAGGTGGTCTCCCAGGAAGACACTGTGGTGAGCCTGACAAGGGCCCCACCTCCAGTCCAGCTGGGTGGTCTCCACAGCGGGGTGGGGTGGGGCAGGCTCTAAATCACTCAAAGCTGCTATAGCCAGTGAGCTCTGAAAGGCTGGCAGAGCCTACAGGGAACAGGAACTGGAGGGCTGCATATGGCTTTGAGCCAGAATTGGACACCCCAGTGCTTCACCATGTGCCCAACTTGCAAATGAAGAGATCAAGGATACCACCTAATCACCAGAAGGATTGGGGGTCCTGGGGCAGCAAAGCCCCAGCAGGAGATTCCCACAATTGTTGTGAGGGGAAGACTGGACCAGAGGCTCTAGGGGCTCATCCTTCTCTAAGACTCCCCAGTTCTCCTGCCAAGTGACAGCATTCTGTGCCTTAAAGTTCCTACAAAAGCACAGAAATACTGGTATCTTCTGAGGTGAAAGCAATTTTAAGTCACATCTTCAAACCCCTGGGAGATCAGAATTCAATTCCATGTGGTTTATCAATCTATCACCTGTTATCATTGTCTGTCCCACAGTCTGGGCTGCTCCAAGAGGTAACCTGGCAGTAGGAGCCTTGATTCCAGCACTGCTTTATACACTCACACTCAGAGAACAAACACAAATCCCAATACTCATGCTCTCTACCATATGTGGACACTTGTCCACATACTCACACCTAGACACAAACAACACCACAAACAGTCATACACAGGCTGACACACTCTTCAACATGCAGAGCCACATACCTTCACACAGACACACACGCAGGCACAACCTCACACGCCTGGCACAAAGGGAACACATACTCACCCAGAGACATGAACACATGCACATCTACGGCTCTGCTCTCCAAGACACAGAGATAGACGCTCTGTCTCTCTCTCAAACACACACACACACACACACACACACACACACACACACACACACACTTACTCAGTAAATCTTTACAACAGAGCTGGGACCTTTTCTCATTCAAGATTCTCAGCCTCCAAACAAAACCAATTAATACCACTTAATAAATAGTTACAAATAAATCTTAGTGTAGACTTTTACTTGGTGTTGATTTTTTGAGAGAAGGAAAAATAGAATTCATTCTCCTCTGCCACGCCATCCTCCCCAGGGCCAGGCAGGAGCCTTCCCGTCCTCTGAATCCTGTGGCACTTAATGCGGAGCTTACAAACTGGAAGCAGAAATCCAGGCCTGATCACAACAAATACCAAAGACAGAGATGGAGAGGGAAGCTGAAAGGTAAAGAGGAGAGGGGAGTGAGACCAAGACAGAGAATAAATGCGGATAAAAAAGCAGAGGAAGGGCGGGAGAGGGTAGGTCAAGGCACCCAAGAAATGGCAGGAAGACTGCGAGGCAGGGACAGGAAGCCTGGGAGAGTCCCAAAACACTGTCACCCACAGGGGGAAACTGGCCCATGTGCACACACTCACAGGCCACACATCAAGTCCAAACTGCAGAGAAAGAGAGACCTAGAGAGGCTGCCACAACAGCAGGTGGAGAGAAAGGAAAAGACAAATAACTTCCCTCCCAGACCCCAGATTGTTTTCCTGTGGTCATATTGCTCCCTTGTGGACTTTTCTGATAAAGTCATAAAGCCAGTTGCCTTTTCACTGCCAGAGGCATTAGTGCAAAAATTTACCCTGTGATACACGTGAAAATCACCAATAACTTTTTTATTTAGTAAAAGCATGTTTAAAGGAATTAAAACAGGTTAAAGTTTCAAAACATGGATGGTATAATGAGGTGAGGAATATTGGGATAGACCACTGGTAGAATCAATATCTTATTTTTGGGGGGAGAAGTGGAAAGAGAACATAAAGCAAATACTCCACAAAAGACTCAGAATTGCCAAAGCAATCCTGAGGAAGAAGAATAAAGCTGGAGGCACAACACTCCCAGACTTCAGAGTATACAGCAAAGCTACAGTAATCAAAACAGTGTGGTCCTGGTACAAAAGCAGACATACAGATCAAGGAACAGAATAGAGAGCCCAGAAATAAACCCACCCACCCAGGTCAATTAATCTTCAACCAAGGGGGCAAGAACACAGTGGAGAACAGTCTCTTTAGCAAGTTGTGTTGGGAAAGCTGGACAACCGTATGTAAATCAATGAAGTTAGAACACTCCCTCACCCCATGCACAAAAATAAATTCAAAATGTCTTAAAGACTTAAATATAAGACAAGACACCATAAAACTCCTAGGAGAGAACATAGGTGAAAGATTCTTTGACATAAATTGTAGCAATATTTTCTCATATCAGTCTCCCAAGGCAAAAGATATAAAAGCAAAAATAAACAAATGGGACTTAACCAAACTTTCAAGCTTTTGCACATCAAGGGAACTCATAAACAAAATAAAAAGACAACCTACAGAATGGGAGAAATAATTTGCAAATGATGAGACTGACAAGGGCTTAATTTCTAAAATACACAAACAGCTCATATAACTCAATATTAAAAAAACAAACAACTCAATCAAAAAATGGGCAGAAGACCTAAATAGACATTTCTCCAAAGAAGACATACAGATGGCCAAGAGGCACGTGAAAGGATGCTCTACATTGCTACTTATTAGAGAAATGCAAATTAAAACTACAATGAGGTATCCCCTCACACTGGTTAAAATGGCCATCATTAAAAAGTAGTAAGTGCCAGAGTGTGGAGAAAAGGGAACCCTCCTACATTGATGGTGGGAATGTAAATTGCTGCAGCCACTATGGAGAACAGTATGGAGGTTCCTTTAAAAACTAAAGATAGAGTTACCATATGATCCAGCAATCCCACTCCTGGGGATATATACAGAAAAAATAAAAGCTCTAATTCTAAAATATGTTCCTTAAGATGTTATGGAAAAACCCAAATAAATTTTGGTCAACCCAATACACAAATCCCAATGTTCAGAGCAGCACTTTTTTTTTCTTTTTTCATGCTTTTTTTTAAACTTTTTATTTTATATTGAAGTAGAGTTGATTAACGATGTTGTGTTAGTTTCAGGTGTACAACAAAGTGATTCAGTTATACATTTACATGTATCTATTCTTTTTCAAATTCATTTCCCAATTAGGTTATTACAGAATATTGAGTAGAGTTCCCTGTGCTATACAGCAGGTCCTTGTTGGTTATCCATTTTAAATATAGCAGTGTGTACATGTCAATCCCAAACTCCTAACTATCCCTCCCTCCCACCCTTCCCCCTGGTAACCATAAGTTCATTCTCTAAGTCTGTGAGTCTGATTCTGTTTTGTAAAAAAGCTCATTTGTATCATTTTTTTAGATTCCGCATATAAGCGATATCATATGATATTTGTCTTCCTCTGTCTGATTTACTTCACCCAGTAACAATTTCTAGGTCCATCCTTGTTGCTGAAAATGGCATTATTTCATTCTCTTTATTGGCTGAGCAATATTCCATTGTATATATGTACCACATCTTCTTTATCCATTCTTCTGTTGATGGACATTTAGGTTGATTCCATATACTGACTACTGTAAACAGTGCTGCAATGAACACTGGGGTGCATGTATCCTTTGGAACCATGTTTTTCTCCAGGTATATGCCCAGGAGTGAGATTGCAGGATCATATGGTAGCTCTATTTTTAGTTTCATAAGGAACCTCCATATTGTTCTCCATAGTGGCTGCACCAATTTACATTTCCACCAATAGTTTAGGAGGGTTCCCTTCTCTATACCCTCTCCCGAATTTATTGTTTGTGGATTTTTTGATGATAGCCATTCTGACTGTGTGAGGTGATATTTCATTGTAGTTTTGATTTGCATTTCTCTAATAATTAGTGATGTTGAGCATCTTTTCAGGTGCCTCTTGGCCATCTGTATGTCTTCTTCAGAGAAATGTCTATTTAGGTCTTCTGCCAATTTTTTGATTGGGTTGTTTGTTTTGATGATGTTAAGCTTCATGAGCTGTTTGGACACTAATCCCTTGTCGGTCACATCATTTGCAAATATTTTCTCCCATTCTGAGGGTTGTCTTTCCATTTCTTTATGTGTTCCTTTGCTGTGCAAAAGCTTTTGAGTTTAATTAGGTCCCGTTTATTTTTGTTTTTATTTCCATTACTCTAGGAGATGGATCAAAAAAGATATTACTGCGATTTATGTCAGAGAGGTTTCTGCCTGTGTTTTCCTCTAAGATGTTTATAGTGTCACTTCTCACATTTAGGTCTTTAATCCATTTTGAGTTTATTTTTGTGTATGGTGTTAAAGAATGTTCCGATTTCATTTTTTATATGTGGCTGTCCAGTTTTCCCAGCACCACTTATTTAAAAAACTGTCTTTTCACCAATGTATAGTCTTGCCTCCTTTGTTGTAGATTAATTGACCATAGGTGCGTGGGTTTATTTCTGGGCTTTCTGTCCTGCCCACTGATCTATATTTCTATTTTTGTGCCAGCACCATACTCTTTTGATGACTATAGCTTTGTATTATAGTCTGAAGTCAAGGAGCCTGATTCCTCCAGCCCCATTCTTCTTTCTCAAGATTACCTTGGCTAATTGGGGGTCTTTTGTGTCTCCATACAAATTTTAAGACTTTTTGTTTTAGTTCTGTGAAAAATGCCATTGGTAATTTGATAGGTATTGCATTGACTCAAGATTGCCTTGACTAGTATAGTCATTTTGACAATATTGATTCTTCCAATCCAAGAACATGGTGTATCTTTCCATCTGTTTGTGTCACCTTTGATTTCTTTCATCAACATCTTAGAGTTTTCAGAGTACAGGTCTTTCGTCTTCTTAGGTAGGTTTATTCCCAGGTATTGTGTTCTTTATGATGCAGTGGTAAATGGGATTGTTTCCTTCATTTCTCTTTCTGACCTTTCATTTTTAGTGTATAGAAATGCAACAGATTTCTGTGCTTTAATTTTGTAACCTGCAACTTTACCACACTCATTGGTGAGCTCTAGTAGTTTTCTGATAGCATCTTTAGGATTTTCTTTGCATAGTATCATGTCATCTGCAAGAAGTGACAGTTTAACTTCTCTTCCCATTTGGATTCCTTTTATTTATTTTTCTTCTCTGATTGCTGTAACTAGGACTTCCAAAACTATGTTGAATAAAAGTGGCAAGAGTGGACATCCTTGTCTTGTCCCTGATCTTAGAGGAAATGCTTTTAGCTTCTCACCATTGAGTATACTGTTAGCTGTAGGTTTGTCGTATATGACCTTTATTATGTTGAGGTATGTTCCCTCTATGGCCACTTTCTGGAGAGTTTTTATCATAAATGGGTATTGAATTTTGTGAAAAGCTTTTTCTGCATGTATTGAGATGATCGGGTAATTTTTATTCTTCAGTTTGTTAATGTAGTGTATCACACTGATTGATTTGCAGATATTGAAAAATCCTTGTATCCCTGGGATTAATCTTACTTGCTTATGGTGTATGATCCTTTTAATATATTGTTGGATTCAGATTGCTAGTATTTTGTTGAAGATTTTTGCATCTATGTTCAACAGTGATACTGGCCTGTAAATTTCTTTGTTTTGTGGTGGTGTCTTTGTCTGGTTTTTGTATCAGGGTGATGGTGGCCTCATAGAATGAGTTTGGGAGTGTTCCTTCCTCTGCAATTTTTTGGAACAGTTTCAGAAGAATAGGTGTTAGCTCTTCTCTAAATATTTGATAGAATTCACCTGTGAAGCTATCTGGTCCTGGACTTTTGTTTGTTGGGAGTTTTTAAATTACAGGTTCAATTTCAGTACTTGTGATTGGTCTGTTCATATTTTCTATTTCTTCTTGGTTCTGTCTCAGAAGATTATACCTTTCTAAGAATTTGTCCATTTCTTCCAGGTAGTCCGTTTTATTGGCATACGGTTGCTTGTAGTAATCTCTTATGTTCCTTTGTATTTCTGTGGTGTCCATTGTAACTTCTCCTTTTTCATTTCTAATTTTATTGATTTAAGTCCTCTCCCTTTTTTTTCTTGATGAGTCTGGCTAAAGGTTTATCAGTTTTGTTTATCTTCTCAAAGAACCAGCTTTT
Source organism: Tursiops truncatus (assembly GCF_011762595.2). Lineage (NCBI taxonomy): Eukaryota > Metazoa > Chordata > Mammalia > Artiodactyla > Delphinidae > Tursiops > Tursiops truncatus. The sequence goes on along the minus strand of NC_047052.1, from coordinate 36,880,748 downwards.
AGTTTCATTGATCTTTGCTATTGTTTTCTTTGTCTCTGTTTCATTTATTTCTGCCCTGATCTTCATGATCTCTTTCCTTCTACTAACTTTAGGTTTTGTTTGTTCTTCTTTCTCTAGTTACTTTAGGTGTAAGGTTAGGTTTTTTATTTGAGATTTTTCTTGTTCCCTGAGGTAAAATTGTATTGCTATAAACTTCCCACTTAGAACTGCTTTTGCTGTGTCTCATAGGTTTTGAGTTGTCATGTTTTTGTTGTCATTTTTCTCCAGGTATTTTTTTATTTCCTCTTTGATTTCTTCAATGATCCACTGGTTGCTTAATAGCATATTGTTTAGACTCCACGTGTTTGTGTTTTTTACAGTTTTTTTCTTGTAGTTGATTTCTAATCTCATGGTGCTGTGGTTGGAAAAAATGCTTGATATGCTTGATATAGTTTAATTAAAAACTGAAATTATATCAAGCATGTGGTCAGTCTTGGAGAATGTCCTATGTGCACATAAGAATGTGTATTCTGCTGCTTTTTGATGGAATGCTCTATAAATATGAATTAAGTCCATTTGGTCTAACGTGTCATTGATGGCCTGTGTTTCCTTATTGATTTTCTGTCTGAATGATCTGTTCCTTGATGAAAGTGGGTGTTAAAGTCCCCTACTATTAGTGTGTTACTGTCAGTTTCTCCCTTTATGGCTGCCAGTATTTGCCTTATATATTGAGGTGCTCTTATGTTGGGTACATATATATTTACAATTTTTATATCTTCTTGGATTGATCCCTTGATCATTACGTACTGTCCTTCTTTGCCTCTTGTCACAGTCTTTATTTTAAAGTCTATGTTATCTGATGTGAGTATTGCTACTCCAGGTTTCTACTGATCTCCATTTGCATAGAATACCTTCTTCCATCCCCTCACTTTCAGTCTGTATGTGTCCTTAGGTATGAATTGGTTCTCTTGTAGCATATATATTGGTCTTGCTTTTGTATCCATTCAGCCAGTCTATGTCTTTTTGTTGGAGCATTTAATCCATTTACATTTAAGGTAATTATCAACATGTAAGTTCTTACTGCCATTTTCTTAATTGTTTTGGGTTTGTTTTTGTAGGTCTTTTTTCTTCCCTTCCTCACTTGTTCTCTTCTCCTGTGGTTTGATGACCATCTTTAGTTTTGTGTTTGGTTTATTTTTTCTTTTCTTCTTCTTCTTCTTCTTCTTTGTGTGTGTGTGTGTGTGTGTGTGTGTGTGTGTGTGTGTGTGTATCTATTGTAGTTTTGGGGGTTGCTGCTCCTATGAGGTTTTGATAGAGCAGTCTATATATATACAAGGCTGTTTTAAGTTGCTGGTCTCTTTCCTACCTAGAGAAGTTCCTTCAGCATTTGTTGCAAAGCTGGTCTGGTGGTGCTGAACTCTCTTAGCTTTTGCTTGTCTGTGAAGCTTTTGATTTCTCCATCAAATCTGAATGAGAGAGACTTCCCTGGTGGTCCAGTGGTTAAGACTTTGCCTTCTAGTGCAGGAGGTGTGGGTGTGATCCCTGGTCATGGAGCTAAGATCCCACATGCCTTGCAGCTAAAAAACCAAAACATAAAAACAGGAGCAATACTGTGACAAATTCAATAAAAACTTTAAAAATGGTCCTCAACCAAAAAAAATCTACAATCTGAATGAGAGCCTTCCTGGTAGAGTATTCTTGGCTGTAGGTTCTTCCCTTTCATAACTGGAAATATAGCATGTCACTCTCTTCTGGCCTGCAGAGTTTCTGCTGAAAAATCAGCTGATAACCTTATGGGACTTCCCTTGTATGTTATTTGTCATTTTTCCCTTGCTGCTTTTAATATTCTTTGTCTTTAATTTTTGTCAGTTTGATTATTATGTGTCTCAGCATGTTCCTCCTTGGGTTTATCCTGCCTGGGGCTCTCTGTGCTTCCTGGAATTGGATGACTGTTTCTTTTCCCATGCTAGTGAAGTTTTCAGCAATTATCTCTTCAGATATTTTCTCAGGTCCTTTCTCTCTCTCTTCTCCTTCTGGGACCCCTATAATGCAAATGTTGGTGCTTTAATGTTGTACCAGAGGTCTCTTAGACTGTCTTCATTTCTTTTCATTCTTTTTTCTGTATTCTGTTCCATGGGAGTGATTTTCACCATTCTGTCTTCCAGGTCACTTATCCATTCTTCTGCCTCAGTTACTCTGCTACTGATTCCTTCTAGTGTATTTTTCATTTCAGTTATTGTATTGTTCATCTCTGTTTGTTTGTTCTTTAGTTCTTCTAGGTCTTTGTTAAACATTTCTAGTATCTTCTCAATCCTTGTCTCTATTCTTTTTACAAGATCTTGGATCATCTTCGCTACCATTATTCTGAATTCTTTTTCCAGAAGCTTGCCTATCTCCACCTTACTAAATTGTTTTTCTGGGGTTTTAACTTGTTCCTTCTTCTGGGACATGTATCTTTGCTATTTCATTTTGTCTAATTTTCTGTGATTGTGTGTTCTATTCCACAGGCTGCAGGACTGTAGTTCTTGCTTCTGCTGTCTGCCATCTGGTGGATGAGGCTATCTAAGAGGCTTATGCAAACTTCCTAATGGGAAAGACTGGTGGTAGGTGGAGGTGGGTCTTGTCCCTCTGGTGGGCAGGGCCACACTCAGTAAAACTTTAATCCATTTGTCTGTTGATGGTTGGTTTTTTGGCCTGAGGTGACCCAGCGCTGGAGCCTACAGGCAGTTTGGGGGGGCTAATGGTGGCCTCCAGGAGGGCTCACTCCAATGGGTACTTCCCAGAACTGCTGTTGTCAGTGTCCTTGTCACTGCCGTGAGCCCCAGCTGCCCCCCACCTCCATAGGAGACCCTTCAATACTAGCAGGTAGATCTGGCCCAGTCTCTTATGGGGTCACTTCTTTATTCCTCTGGGTCCTGGTGCACACAAGACTTTGTGTGCGGCCTCCAAGAGTAGAGTCTCTGTTTCCCCCAGGCCTGTGGAAGTCCTGCAATCAAGCTCCACTAGCCTTCAAAGCTAGATTCTCTGGGGACTCCTCCTCCCATTGCTGGACCACCAGGTTGGGAAGCCTGACATGGGGCTCAGAACTTTTACTTCTATGGGATAACTTCTGTGGTATAATTGTTTTCCAGTTTGTGGGTCACCCACCCAGCAGGTATGGGATTTGAGTTCATTATGACTGAGCCCCTCCTACCACCTCACTGGGGCCTCCTCTTTGTCTTTGGATGTAGGGTATCCTTTTTTGGTAGGTTCCAGCATTTTTTTTGTCGATGGTTGTTCAGCAGTTAGTTGTGATTTTCATGATTTTGTAAGAAGGGTGTGAGCTCACATCCTTCTTCTCCACCATCTTGAGCTAATCTAGACCATAGCAGCACTCTTTATAATAGCCAAGACACAGAAACAACCTAAATGTCCATCGACAGATTAATGGATAAAGAAGATGCGATATATACATATATATATATATATATATACATATATATATATATATATATATATATATATATATATATATACACATACACACACACACAATGGAATATTACTCAGCCACAAAAAAGAATGAAATATTGACATTTGCAGCAATATGGATGTACCTAGAGATTATCATATTAAGTAAGTCAGAGAAAGATAAATATATGATATTACTTATATGTGGAATCTAAAAAATAATGCAAATGAACTTATTTACAAAACAGAAACAGACTCATGGGCATAGAAAACTTATGGTTACCAAAGGGGAAAGCAGGGGGAGGGATAAATTAGGAGTATGGGATTAACAGATACACACTATTATATATAAAATAGATAAACAACAAGGACCTACTGTATAGCACAGGGAACTATATTCAATATCTTGTAATAACCTATAATGGAAAAGAATCTGGAAAAGAATATACATACATACACATATAGATATATATATAACTGGATCACTTTGCTGTACACCTGAAACTAACCCAATATTGTAAATCATCTATACTTCAATTAAAAAAAAAGAAAGAAAAAAAATTTTAAAGAAATAAATCTAAACTTGGTAGGTAATCAAACATTTTTTTAAATAAACAAAAATAAAATAAAGCAAAATCTAACATCTGTAAAATCGGAATGTTTGGTACACAGTGATCTGCTATATTTAGAGTATATTATATCATACTGTATTATATTATGTATATTTCTTATAATATTTTGTAATTAAAAATAAAATTAAAGATAAAATTACAATGTTAAAAGGAAAGAAGAACTCTGATTAATCCCACTAAAGAGAAAAAAATTTTGAAAAATAAATAGCCCATAATTTTTCACCCCTTTAGTGACAGACTATATTGTTCCCAATTCTTTATCTTTCCCTGTATTCAAGGAATATGGTGACTTTTCAGTTCTTCCCACTAGAAGCAGAGTGCCCTTTTTTTCCCCTTGACTTTGGGCTTGGCCATTGACTTGCCAATGGGACATTAGCAGATGTGACACAAGCAAGGGCTTGTGACTTGAAACATGTTGCATGGTTGGGCTCTTATGTTTCTGATATCACCATGAGAACATTCCGCAGCTAGCCTGCTGGTTCAAGAAAGATGAGAACAAGGAACAGGCCTGGACCTAACCTGGCCCCAACTTGATTGGCCAATTCTCAGCCAACCTGCAGATAAGCGAGAATAAATGGTTGCTATTTTAAGTCACTGAGGGTTGGGGTGGTTGTCACACAGCATTACTGTGACAATCGATGTTACTTCTTCCTTTCTTTCTTCCCTATTATCCCCACCTGTTCCACCCCTAGTCTAGAAAGCAGAGCCAAGATGGGAAAAGGCAGATTCTTGATGAGATTTTGGAGCCGCCGTGTCTTCCCTGCCTGAAGCAAACTCTCTCTCTAGACTTTCTAGTTTATGAAACAATGACCTGCCTTTTACCCCTGGATCTCTGTCCCATTCAGCCAGCACAGGCTTGTCCCACATACCCCGGCAGCCCTGCACATAGGCAACTCTCCTCTCTTGGAACTCTCAGCCTTGAGCACCTCTGGATCAAAATTATCATGAGTCTGAACAGCCTCGAGAGGAAAACTGCTTCAGAGAGGACTGTTAACCATCTCCCAGAGATTGTATATGTCGTCACCCTAGCCAGGGAGCTGCAGGGAGTTTGTCTCTTCCTTTATCTCTTTCTACCATCCGTGCCTCACCAGTGCCTAGTAGAGAGTCTCACACATGACATATAATCAAAAAACAATTTGCTGATTGGCTGGGTTTCCTAGGCCTTTTGTTTTGTTTTGTTTTGTTTTTGTAAATGAGGCAGACTCATGCTTGGAGGTGACCCATGATACCATAAAAATCCACTAGCTGATATGCACTGCTAGTTAAGTCTCCTTTGCTGCCCCAGACCATGCCCCCTATACACACACACACACACACACACACACACACACACAGAGACTGGCCTTTTTCTGAGGATCTCCTTTTCCTCTGTGTCAACAGTAACTGAGAGGTAGTACAGGAATTGCCACCCAAGAAGAATGAAGCAAACCAGCTAGCTCATAATTATAATTCTCCCTGTCCCTTTCCAAGACATTACTTAAATATTTTAGTTGTTTTCTTCCAATACAGTTATTGTTGTTGTCGTCACCACAGTTCCACTTTGGAGTAGAGAATTATTTCAGGTGTAGCTCTCTTTAACTGCATCCCAGCAGGGACTACCTCATTGCCCCTTCCCCTGACATGATGGGACAGAGCAGGCCTGCCTTTGCTGGGCTGATGACTAAAATTTGGGCTTGTCTTTGGCCCCTGCGAGATGAATAAGAACCAGACACCTCTGCACCAGTCCTTCCTGTCCACTGCCCCCGACCCCAGGTGGCTCAGGTACTACACCCAGTCTGTCTTCCTCCAGCCCAAGGACCCTGAGAAACTAATGCCCCGGCATGCCTTCCTTCCAGGAACAGTGAAGGAACCCAAAGCTCACTGCCCCTAGGACTACTGGTTCTGCTTTTGAATTGAGCAAGATGCAAATGACTGGTTCTTCTTCCACAATATCAGGATGTCATGAGCACCTCATCCTTCACTGACTTCTGTTCCAAGGGCTGCAGCAGTTCTGCCCAAGCTCTTCAGCCCAGTGACTGTGCGATAAAACTGAGCCATGTGAGGACCAGTCCAGGGCTGGCTCTGAGGCAGGGACTGTGCCCTGAACGCCCCCAAGCTACATGGCAGGCCAAGCTCAGGGAAGAATCCTCCCAGGGGAAGCCGTGTGGCCATGGTGACCTGCAAGAATGTTCTTAAAAATAAGAAGGAGGGAGAAAAACAAAAGGGGGAAGGGAAATGCAGAGAAAAAACAGGGGAAAAAAAGAAACTTGAAATGCCAGTAAATAGTCCTTGAATAATTCAAGTTTCCAAACAAGTCATATATTCTTGACACGGTCTCTGAAAAACACTTTTTACATAAAGAGTAAAGGGTCCTTGAGCACGTATTTCAACCATAGGTTTCAGCCACAGTGCAAGATCTATTTAAGAGATAGGCAGCCATGGGAAGAATTTGAGTGCTCTCAATTTTGCAACAGGAATGATGAATGGAATCGGAAGTCATCTATCTAGCTTCTCCTTATTTACAACCCATGTATTCAACCCAAAGGAACAAAAAACAATTTACTTTACAAATCATTTAACTATCTTTAAGCAAAGAGGGGACTTTTCCTGCCCAAATCCTCTGGGCCTCCCTGATGAGAAGTTTGAGTCCCAGAGTTTCCTGCTCCCAAGGTCTCTACTAAACTCAAGCATCAAACATTTACAGGACTGAGGACGAGGGCAAGTGAGTCATTTGACAGAGAACAAAAACCCACAGAGTTCTGAATGGAAATAAACAACACACCCATGGGACTATCAATGGAGGAGGAAGTGGTTTGGGTAAGAGGTGCTGTGGACAAGGGCTTGGCCATCGGGATTGCCTGGCTACATGATCCCTCAGAGCCTCAGCTTCCACACAAAATGAGGGAAATGGGCTCTATTGCCAAGGACCACTATCATTTAAAACTTCATAATTTATAAGGGAAACAACCTACATAGCCAATGACAGAAAAATGGTTAACTAAACACAGACGCTTAGACTCAAAGGTACAGTGGATAGCAACTTAAGTGCAGCCACTGTGGAAAACAGTATGGAGGTTTCTCAAAAACTAAAAACAAAACCATATGGCCCAGCAATTCCACTCCTGGGTATTTATCTGAAGAAAATGAAAACACTAATTCAAAAAGATACATAAACCCCAATGTTCATAGCAGCTCTATTTATAAGATATGGAAGCAACCTAAGGGTCTATCAACAGATGAATGGATAAAGAAGATATGGTATATATACACAATGGAATAGTACTCAGCCATATAAAAGAATGAAGTTTTGCCATTTGCAACAACATGGATGGATTTGGAGGGTATTATGCTTAGTGAAATAAGTCAGACAGAGATAGACAAATACCATATGATATCACTTATATGTGGAATCTAAAAAATAAAACTAATGAATATAACAAAAAAGAAGCAGACTCACAGATATAGAGAACAAACTAGTGGTTACCAGTGGGGAGAGAAAAGGGGAGAGGGGCAAGACTGGGGTAGGGGATTAAGAGGTACAAACTACCATGTATAAAATAAGCTACAAGGATATATTGGGCAACACAGGGAACATAGCAATATTTTATAATAACCATAAGTGGATTATAACGTTTAAAAATTGTGAATCACTATGTTGTACACCTGAAACATATAATACTGTACATCAACTATACCTCAATTTTATAAAAAAGAACAGAAAAGGTGCGATGAAATTATGCTGTGATAAAAATAAAATCCAATGCTCCTGACTCCTCGTCCAGTGTTCTATGTGGATTTCTGCCTTAACAGAAACTGTAGGTCACTGGTTGATGCGGGCAGATGTCCTTGGTATCACAGTCTCCTACAGTTGGGTCCCTTCCACCTGCCCTTTGGTCATCATTATAGAACCCATAAGGTTTCCAGGCATCCTGTCTATACAGGACATGTTCCATATCTAATGATTTTCATCCTGCATACTGTATTGACTTTGTCAAGATGCCCTGAATGTCTGCATTCAGCTTTATTATTTCAACAAATTACAAAAATTCATCAGAGAGAGCAATTTTTCAAATTTAACTGGGCATCCTATATTTTTATTTGCTACATCTGGCAGTTATTGCATTCTAAGCACTCTGTTCATCTCCACAACAGGCCTGCAAGAGACTTGCAACTATTCTCATTTACCAGTGAAAAACCTGGGGATAGACAGAGTGAAGAACTTGCCCAAGACTGTGCAACAGAGAGTCCTGAAGTCAGCTTCAGAGCCATACAGCCGAGGGGTGGAGCCCTAACCAGGAGGCCACACTGACTCCTACATGGTGGTACTTAATCCAGGGGCAATGAATAAATGAGTGGAAATTTTGATACTGGAGAAAAAGGAAGAACCACTTCTCTTAGCTTTGACTTAGTGCCTGCAGGGCCCTGCAGGCCCTGGAGCACACAGAGCAGTTCCTAGTGCTGGAAGAGCTGAGCTGGCTGAGGGAAGTGATGGGAATGGGGCCAGGTGTGAAGCCCACTAGAGATAGGGGCAGATGCAGGAAAACAGGTAAGAAGAAGTAAACCCACAAGTCTCTGAGCCATAGGTGGACACTGCGGGTGGGAGGAAAAGAGAAACCTTAGACTGCAGGGCTGGAAGGGACGCTGGTGGTAGAAGCCCTCCCGGGCAGGGCCTACCTCTCCACAGCACGCACAGGGCCTAAGGCCAGTGGACTTTTTTGCGCTTATAAGAATATTTTAATTTTCTTTTAAAATCAGAGGGAAAAAGTGAATGCAATAATAATAAATATATAATAATGACCCAGCCTAGATTATATTCATCTTTATCTGAATTCAGTCATAAATTATAATTTGGAATATTTTTTATGGAGAAAGGGACCCATGAAGGCCAAGTGTCTCAGCCCACAAAAATCATTATGTGGCTCTGCCCCAGGGTGGGGAGCATGTACACTCTCTCACACACAGCTGGTGCCTGGGGGAGACCTCCTCACCTGGCATCTGGAGGGTGGGGTAATCACTGTTCTTCTGCCTGTAGTAAGGAGCACTCTGTGCTCATTTGTGCTTCCCCAGGGCTCCCCAGTTCGGCATCCAGTTCCCCTCCAAGCAGGAAGCAGCTTGCTCACCCTCCTTGGTGTGGTGCTGCCTTGGGAAGTAGCCAAAGGGTCAGGGGTAGGGGGAGAAAGAGGAGCAGAAGGAGGAGGGAAGACAGTGCATAGGCTGGCAGAGGGGCACAGGTCATGCTGGGGTGCAGGAATGTCGCAGGTTGGATGTGTCATCCCAGTCGGCAGGGACCAGCTGAGGGGAACAACCTACCCCCTGCCATGGCCCCCACCCCTTCCCCAGCTGCCTGGGGTGACTGATGGGCTGGAATGAAAGGAAAGTCAGCTCAGGAAGAATAAACACACACTCACATACACACACACACACACACCACACATACATATGGACTCACACAAACAACATACACATGCATGCATAGACACATGTACACAAAGGCACACATTTACATATACTACACATACACACAGACTGACATATAGGCACACTCACACATATAAGTACACGCAGGGGAAAGGATTGAAAACAATTATACATAGAAGTAGGTGAAAACTTGAACTGTCCTCCTTAGGGAGTGGCAATTTTTATAGGATTCTTTAGACTAAAAGTCAAAGAAATTAATACTGAAATATCAGAGTACAAAAACATCACAGAGCTCATCTGGTCTGGCTTCATCATTTTACAGACAAGTAAATGACACTGGGAAACGAAAAGGCCTTAGTCCAAGGTCTCCCACTGTTAGCTGAAGGTACAATTTTTAATGGTGAAACTGCTGGCACTGATAATCAGGTAAGAGAAGTTTTTTCAAAGACAATGAACACAGTATATATATATATACCTCACTCAAAGCATGTGAGGGTCCCTTCCCTGCCCCTCACAGACCCCAGTTCACTGTTACTTATAAAGTATACACCCAAACTACAAGGACGGAATCTTCCCAAGAATGCAAGGGAACATCAAAAAGGAGGCAAGTAGCTTTCCCCCAAGGCTCTGAATAAAAGATAACAATTCTATTTCAAATTCATAGACTCCTAGAGGGGAGGCAATTGCAGCATTCAGACAAGACATACAACATGTCTGTGATCTCTCAACCTGCTTACGTTTGGGTGGACAGGATGCCCCCTTCCTGATATAATTTGAGGGACACCAAGAGTATCCCCATGTTCCCAAGGGTGCCTGAGCTCCCACCATCAGAGTTATTTATTTGGATTACTTTTCCTTCCTGGCAACTACCCTTTGCAGAGATCTTCCTTTCAAATGTAAAAATTTCTAAGGACAACCCCCTGCAGTGCTGGGCAACCCCTTTCAGAGGGAGTACAAATACATGCTGCGGACCAGGATGGGGAAAGGGCCAAACCCCTAACCCTGCATCCTAGGAATGACTGAAGAAGTTCAGCAGGTTTACCCTGTAGAAGACAAGCCTCAGAGTAGAAGAGAATCTAAGGCAGCATTTCTTAAACAAAAATATGCCCCACCACCACCACCCAGGCAAGGAGGGGTCATGTACCCAGAGAAGAGGTCCAGGTCTAGAAGAACAGCCTGTGATAAATGGATCAGATTTCTGACTGTTACAAGAGGCAGATTTCAGGTCAGAGTAAGAACTTAACAGCTGATGGGTAGAACTGGCCAGAAAAGAAGCACTGTATTGGAGAAGGCCAAAGGAATTTGCCTACATGCTGGAATTAGAATAAAAAATATTCATTACAGGATCGGTCAAGATTTCATAAGGTGGTGATATGGGCTTGGGAATGGTCCCTATGTAGATACTAGAAATGGAGTCTTCCAAGTTTCCAAGAATGTTTGGGAGTCCATTCAAGGTGAATGTACTCGATTAAGGTGAGGTGTGAGAGAGGTGGAGGCAGGAAGTCTACATTCTTTACACCTCAAGAACACAGCTGAAGTTCAACCCAGGGGAGCAAAGGATCAATAACCAAGTATAACTGGCCTCTCCCATGGCAGCCCCGTGCTAAGCTAATGACATGGTAGTGAAGAATGCCAGACACAGATGAAGTCAGCAGTAATTAGGGTAATACAGTCCTGAGAGCCCCATCTGTTAGCAGGGTTTAGGGTGGGGTCTGGGAGATCAGAAAGAACAAAGATCACCTGGGAAGGGTTTGGGAGTGAGTGAGAGGGATACAGGAGTCCCTTTGTCAAGTGCAAGTGTTCGTGAATCCACATTTCCTCATCTGTCAATGAAACCTGGAATCAGGATAGGGGAATTGACAACATCAAGTTCTGTGCAGAGTAGATTGTCATAGAAAGTTAAGCCAGATCATCATTTGATGAACTTACTGACCAGAGAATATAACCATCATAACTAACAATTACTGAGCACTTATTTTGTGGCAAGCATTATTCTAAAGACTTTTCATCAACCCTATAATGTTGAAACTTTCATGATCTCCATCCTAGACATGAGGTTGTCCTAGGGCTCCCAGTTAGTAAGTGTGGAGTCAGGATGCAAACCCAGAGTGTCTGACCCAGAGCCCAAACCAGAGAGGTCTACCACTTACCAGAGCATCTGTGGGGCCTGCATGGTGCTCAACATTTCACAAGGCTAAGCATTTTTGGGGGGGCTGTGTTGGGTCTTTGTTGCTTTGTGCGGGCTTTCTCTAGTTGCGGCGAGTGGGGGCTACTCTTCGTTGGGGCTACTCTTTGTTGCAGTGTGTGGGCTTCTCTTGTTGTGGAGCACAGGCTCTAGGCACACAGGCTTTAGTAGTTGTGGCTCGCGGGCCCTAGAGCACAGCTCAGTAGTTGTGGTGCGTGGGCTTAGTTGCTCTGCGGCATGTGGGATCTTCCCAGGCCAGAGATCGAACCCGTGCTCCCTGCATTGGCAGGTGGATTCTTAACCACTGCGCCACCAGGGAAGTCCCAAGGCTAAGCATTTTGACAGTGTTTGTCTGAGCCAGAGTTGAGATTCTGACAAGCCAGGAAGAATAGACAGGCCCTGTGAAGGCCTGCTATGAACTCTGGGCTAAACAACTGGCCACCTTCCCAGGATGCTCCCAGGCACGTTTTCTGATACACTAGGAACCAGGAGGCCTGTGGGAGTGACCTGAACCAAGTCATCACTGGAGTTCATAAACATGTAGACATAACAGAGAGACCAGGGCTCCCTAAATAGGTTGGCTCAATTGTAGACAGTGGAGCCCTTCAGGGAAGAAGGCAGCTATTCCCAAGGCTTGACAGAGCAGTGGGGCTGGTAATGATAAAGGCTATGCCTGGCCACTCTCTAACTCCATCCTCATTGCCTGCCTCAGATGCTTTGGGATAAAGAGGGCTGTCATACAAAGATCTGTCAATCACTGTCCACTGCAGAATTAAGAGGACCATCTCCCCAAAAGGCAGACATGAGAATCAAGATGGCTGGAGGAGGCCATCAGAGGAGCAGGCAGTAGCCCATAGGTATGGGTCAGGGTGCTTTGGGAGCAGGTTGGCAGTTGCAGACAGCCACTTACCCTGGGCAGCAGAGTCATGGGGACAAGGGTGAGGCTGTGAGAGGGGAATTTCACGACAGCCATGATTAGATGTGTGGACACTGCCCCCTCTCAGGATTCCTGTTGTGTATCCTGTTGGGCTGCCAGCTGGTGAAGAAATGGGTGGTGGAGAGAGTCAGGCTCTTGTAGTAAATTGTTTACATTTGCATTCATCATCAGTGAGGCCTGAGACCACCAGTTCCACTCTCCTGGTCTACTTTAATCTTCCCAAACTCTATGAGCAGGTAGAATTTATAGTTTCAAGTTATAAATGAGGAAACTGAGGCACAAAATGGTAGGTTATGTCTCAAGATCACACAGCCACTAAATGGCAGGACCAGAAATCAAACTCAGGCTGGTTTCACTCTAAACACCATGTTCTTCCTGACAAATTGAGCTAGATGACCACTTAGGAAACTACCGCCTGGAGTGTATACATCCTAGAAAGTCATTAAGACCATAGTATAATGGTAACAAGAACAACAATAGAAAATACATACGTTTCACAAGTACATGAAGTACATATATATATTCCTGTTATACAGATGAAAATGAGTACAGTAAACATTATTAATATTCGCTAATATCTGATTCTCCTCTACTTCTTAGTCCCTGAAGAATTGCAATCCCCAACTCCTTGAATTTAGGCACTGCCACATGGCTGGTTGTGATGAGTGAAAGAAGAGCAGAAGTGATTTATGTCACAACCAGATCAAAGCATTTAACTACACGTGCTTGGCTTGCCAACCCCCCTCTTTCCCTACTACACTGTGGTAAATCCTGGAGCTTTGTGCTGAGATGGCAGTAGTTTCGGTCCCTGGGTCCCTGTTTGACAGCTTTATGGAACATTACCACATCCCCACCCCAGACCTACACTGGACTTACCCACACTTGAAAAATAAACCTACGTCATTTTAAATGGAGATTGGGGCATTATTTATTATCTAGTCTATCCCCAACTGATACACTGAGACCCAGAAGGTTAAGTAACTTGCTGAAACACACCCACCTATTAAGAAGCTGGAATTGGAACTCTCAGAATAAACAGTCTCATCAGGTCTTGCCTCCTGACCCAGCAGTATGAGTTTGATCGGGGCAGCAGATGTGAAAGTAAAGGGAAAGACTTCCCAAGGGAGAGGATCAGGTGAGTACACCAAAACTCCAGACCAGCTGGGGACAAAGAGTGACACTGAGAAATGAAGCAGTGTGGGCTGTGCACCAGGAGAAAGGGTTGATGCAGTGGCAATGTCCCTACCCAAGCTAGTTCAGTGGGAGAGTGACGCAAACCCTGGCTCACCTAGACCATGAGTTAGGTAATCAGAGGTAGGGAGGAAACTTTAGCAATGCAGTGGGAACCACTTGCCAAAGCTGGAGCACTGACTCCCAGACATCTTTGTGGCAGCATGGCCCAACAATGAGCCTGGGACACAGTATCCTCCCAAGACAGGGCACACAGGGCTGCTTCTAAAGATAACACATCACATGGTTTGCTTGGAGGGTGGGGCAGAGACTGGAGACAAAGGAAAAGCAGCTTTTCCCAGGAGACTAGGATGGCACATGCCTTGCTTCTTGTTGCCCCTTGTCCCATTAGCCACGTGCTTTCTAAAGGTCCTTGCTCTCAGGCCACACTGTGGGCTAGAGCCAGGCTTCTGGGCAGAGGGAGGCTTTGGGAGGACACGAGGGAGAATGGCAAGGCAGACATTGGAAGGAGAAGAGTCCTACACTGGGTTCCTCATTTTCATAGGAAGCCATTTCTGATGCACCCTTCTAGTGGGAGAACATAAATCCTGACATCACTGTTCCTGTACTCATCATAACCATCTCATGTCTATAAGTCCTTTGCCATTTACGAAGCTGTCTGAAGATTCTGTTGTTGACATCTCCAATAACTCAGTGATATCAGCCAGCTGGACAATGGCAGGGCTCCACTTTATAGATGAGGAAACAAATTCAGATGCAGGGCTGGTCCACAGCTGGTTAATAACAGTCACATCCACACCCTGTGTTTGGGTCCTGCCCCTGCCCTTCAGCCAAGCAGTCAGTATTTTCTTGATCCTCAGAGCTGCTGGGCAGGGGGGACATGCAAGGAAAATTTCAGGCTGTGCCTAGGCCTGTAACAACTGCTGCTGGCTCCCATCAGTCAACCCTTTCTTTCCTGAGTCAGACGTGAGGCTTAGAGCGCAAGTCCCATGCGCAAGTGGGCAGGAGCACTTCCAGGTCACTCCGTGGAGGAGGCCACCCAGTCACTCAGCAGAGACAGGGAAGGCAGCCCCACAGTGCCGTCCCCACGAGCCTCAGGGGTCATAAGTCCACGTGATGGGGGGGTCAAAAATACAATGGAGAATTGGCAGGAAGCTTCTGCAAGCACACAACTGGCTAGGCCGGAGGCCTCCATAAACAAAGCCTGAGACAGGAAACAATCCTGTCCTACGATCCTTTATGAGGCATGGCCAAGGTCTGTAGAGTGCCCTGTGGAAGCAGGAAGGTGGCAGTGCCTGAGCTCCTCACACCCACCTACTGCCCATCACACCACCTTGTGAGTTTCCTGTCATACTCTCCACAGCCAGCAAGATCCCAATGCCCAGGGCTTTTAAAAGGTACCTCTGGGACACTGGAATGAGCAGCTCATTTGTAAACATGGGAGCAGTTGGCCCAGAGGTAACACCCACCATCCAGATACATAAACTGAGGCAAAGGGCCCTTCAGAGCAGGAAAGACAGCTTCTCATCCTGTCACCTCCAAATAGTCTTCTTGGATTTTCCAGGCAAAGGGAGACCCTCTTGAGCTTTCCCCCAGAAACACTTATTTTCTGGCCCAGACATTTGTCATGCTGGATGCCCCTTACCTCCCTGCTTGGCTTTATAAAGTAATGGCTGTTTCCAGTTTTACATAGTGGGTGGGGTCGGGAACTATGGCCTGCTCACCTACAGGCACAAAATAAATACCCAATAAACAAATAAACAGACAACCATTGACAGGAAGACACTGGAACTCACCAAAAAAGATACCCCACATCCAAAGACAAAGGAGAAGCCACAATGAGACAGTAGGAGGGGTGCAATCACAATAAAATCAAATCCCATAACTGCTGGCTGGGTGACTCACAAACTGGAGAACACTTATACCACAGAAGTCCACCCACTGGAGTGAAGGTTCTGAGTCCCACATCAGGCTTCCCACACTTGGGGTCCAGCAACGGGAGGAGGAATTCCTACAGAATCAGACTTTGAAGGCTAGTGGGATTTGATTGCAGGATGTCGACAGGACTCAGGGAAACATAGACTCCACTCTTGGAGGGCAACACAAAGTAGTGTGCGCATCAGGACCCAGGGGAAGGAGCAGTGACCCAGTAGGAGACTGAATCAGACCTACCTGCTAGTGTTGGAGGGTCTCCTGCAGAGATGGGGAGTGGCTGTGTCTCACCATGAGGATGAGGAGACTGGCAGTGGAAGTTCTGGGAAGTACTCCTTGCGAGCACCCTCCCAGAGTCCACCATTAGCCCACCAAACAGCCTTGTAGGCTCCAGTGTTGGGTTGCCTCAGGCCAAACAAACAACAGGGAGGGAACCCAGCACCCATCAGCAGACAAGCAGATTAAAGTTTTACGGAGCTCTGCCCACCAGAGCAACAGACACCTCTACCCACCACCAGTGCCTCCCATCAGGAAACTTGCACAAGCCTCTTACATAGCCTCATCCACCAGAGGGCAGACAGCAGAAGCAAGAAGAACTACAATCCTGCAGCCTGTGGAAAAAAAACACATTCCCAGAAAGATAGACAAGACGAAAAGGCAGAGGAATATGTACCAGATGAAGGAAGAAGATGAAAACCCAGAAAAACAACTAAATGAAGTGGAGGTAGGCAATCTTCCAGAAAAAGAATTCAGAATAATGATAGTGAAGATGATCCAGGACCTCAGAAAAAGAATGGAGGCAAAGATCGAGATGATGCAAGAAATGTTTAACAAAGACCTAGAAGAATCAAAGAACAAACAGAGTTGAACAATACAATAACTGAAATGAAAAATACACTAGAAGGAACAAATAACAGAATAACTGAGGCAGAAGAATGGGTAAGTGACCTGGAAGACAGAATGGTGGAATTCACTGCTGCGAAATAGAATAAAGAAAAAAGAATGAAAAGAAATGAAGACAGCATAAGAGACCTCTGGGACAACATTAAATGCAACAACATTTGCATTATAGGGGTCCCAAAAGGAGAAGAGACAGAGAAAGGACCCAAGAAAATATTTGAAGAGATCATAGTTGAAAACTTCCCTAACATGGGAAAGGAAATAACAACCCAAGTCCAGGAAGCTCAGAGAGTCCCATACAGGATAAACCCAAGGAGAAACACACCAAGATACATAGCAATCAAATTGGCAAAAATTAAAAACAAAGAAAAATTATTGAAAGCAGCAAGGGAAAAAGGACAAAAAACATACAAGGGAACTCCCATAAGGTTAACAGCTGATTTCTCAGCAGAAACCCTACAAGCCAGTAGGGAGTGGCATGATATACTTAAAGTGATGAAAGGGAAGAACCTGCAACCAAGATTACTCTACCCAGCAAGGATTTCATTCAGATTCGATGGAGAACTCAAAAGCTTTACAGACAAGCAAAAGCTAAGAGAATTCAGCACCATCGAACCAGCTCTACAACAAATGCTAAAGGAACTTATCTAAGTGGGAAACATAAGAGAAGAAAAGGACCTACAAAAACAAACCCAAAACGATTAAGAAAATGGTAATAGGAACATACATATCGATAATTACCTTAAACGTGAATGGATTAAATGCTCCAACCAAAAGACACAGGCTTGCTGAATGGATACAAAAACAAGACCCATATATATGCTGTCTACAAGAGACCCACTTCAGACCTAGGGACACATACAGACTGAAAGTAAGGGGATGGAATAAGATATTCCATGCAAATGGAAATCAAAAGAAAGCTGGAGAAGCAATACTCATATCAGATAAAATAGACTTTAAAATAAAGAATGTTACAAGACACAAGGAAGGACACTATGTAATGATCAAGGGATCAATCCAAGAAGAAGATATAACAAATATAAATATATATGCACCCAACATAGGAGCACCTCAATACATAAGGCAACTGCTAACAGCTATAAAAGAGGACATCAACAGTAACACAATGATAGTGGGGGACTTTAACTCCTCACTTACACCAATGGACAGATCATCCAAACAGAAAATTAATAAGGAAACACAAGCTTTAAATGACACAATAGACCAGATAAATTTAATTGATATTTATAGGACATTCCATCCAAAATCAGCAGATTACACTTTCTTCTCAAGTGTGCACAGAATATTCTTCAGGATAGTTCAAATCTTGGGTCACAAATCAAGCCTCAGGAAATTTAAGAAAATTGAAATTATATCAAGCATCTTTTCTGACCACAACGCTATGAGTTTAGAAATCAATTACAGGGAAAAAAACGTAAAAAACACGAACACATGCAGGCTAAACAATATGTTACTAAATAACCAAGAGATCACTGAAGAAATCAAAGAGGAAATTAAAAAATACCTAGAGACAAATGACAATAAAAACATGACAATCCAAAACCTATGGGATGCAGCAAAAGCAGTTCTCAGAGGGAAGTATATAGCAATACAATCCTAACTCAAGAAGCAACAAACATCTCAAATAAACAACCTAACTTTACACCTAAAGGAACTAGAGAAAGAAGAACAAACAAAACCCAAAGTTAGTAGAAGAAAAGAAATCATAAAGATCAGAGCAGAAATAAATGAAATAGAAACAAAAGAAGACAAGAGCAAAAATCAATAAAACTAAAAGCTGATTCTTTGAGAAGATAAACAAAATTGATAAACCATTAGCCAGACTCATCAAGAAAAAGAGGGAGAGGACTCAAATCAATAAAATTAGAAATGAAAAAGGAGAAGTTACAACAGACACCACAGAAATACAGAGCATCCTAAGAGACTACTACAGGTAACTCTATACCAATAAAATGGACAACCTGGAAGAAATGGAAAAATTCTTAGAAAGGTATAACATTCCAAGACTGAACCAGGAAGAAACAGAAAATATGAATAGACCAATCACAAGTAATGAAATTGAAACTATGATTAAAAATCTTCCAACAGATCAACTAGGTGGTTTGTGACCACCTAGAGGGGTGGGATAGGGAGTGTGGGAGGGAGGGAGACGCAAGAGGAAAGACATATGGGAACATATTTGTATGTATAACTGATTCACTTTGTTATAAAGCAGAAACTAACACACCATTGTAAAGCAATTGTAAAGCAATTATACTCCAGTAAAGATGTTAAAAAAAAAATCTTCCAACAAACAAAAGTCCAGGACCAGATGGCTTCACAGGTGAATTCTATCAAACATTTAGAGAAGAGCTAACACCCATCCTTCTCAAACTCTTCCAAAAAATTTCAGAGGAAGGAACACTCCCAAACTCATTCTATGAAGCCACCATCACCCTGATACCAAAACCAGACAAACATACTTAAAAAAAAGAAAATTACAGACCAATATCACTGATGAATATAGATGCAAAAATCCTCAACAAAATACTAGCAAACAGAATCCAACAACACATTAAAAGGATCATATACCATGATCAAGTGGGATTTTTCCCAGGGATGCAAGGATTCTTCAATACATGCAAATCAATCAATGTGATACACCATATTAACAAATTGAAGGAGAAAAACCATATGATCACCTCAATAGACACAGAAAAGGCTTTCTACAGAATTCCACACTCATTTATGATAAAAACTCTCCAGAAAGTGGGCATAGAGGGAACCTACCTCAACATAATAAAGGCCATATATGACAAACCCACAGCAAACATCATTCTCAAGGGTGAAAAACTGAAAGCATTTCCTCTAAAATCAGGAACAAGATAAGGATGTCCTCTCTCACCACTATTATTCAACATAGTTTTGGAAGTCCTAACCATGGCAATCAGAGAAGAAAAAGAAATAAAAGGAATACAAATTGGAAAAGAAGAAGTAAAACTGTCACTGTTTGCAGATGACATGATACTATACATAGAGAATCCTAAAGATGCCACCAGAAAACTACTAGAGCGAAACAATGAATTTGGTAAAGTTGCAGGATACAAAATTAATGCACAGAAATCTCTTGCATTCATATACACTAATGATGAAAAATCTGAAAGAGAAATTAAGGAAACACCCCCATTTACCACTGCAACATAAAGAATAAAATACCTAGGAATAAACCTACCTAGGGAGACAGAAGACCTGCATGCAGAAAACTATAAGACACTGATGAAAGAAATTAAAGATGGTACCAACAGATGGAGAGATATACCATGTTCTTGGATTGGAAGAATCAATATTGTGAAAATGACTATTCTACCCAAAGCAATCTACAGATTCAGTGCAATCCCTATCAAATTACCAATGGCATTTTTTGCAGAACTAGAACAAAAAAATCTTAAAATCTGTATGGAGACACAAAGACCCCGAATAGCCAAAGCAGTCTTGAGGGAAAAAACGGATCTGGAGGAATCAGATTCCATGACTTCAGACTATACTACAAAGCAACAGTAATCAAGATAATATGGTACTGGCACAAAAACAGAAATATAGATCAATGGAACAGGACAGAAAGCCTAGAGATAAACCCATGAACCTATGGTCAAATAATCTGTGACAAAGGAGGCAAGGATATACAATCCAGAAAAGACAGTCTCTTCAATAAGTGGTGCTGGGAAAACTGGACAGCTATATTTAAAAGAAAGAAATTAGAACACTCCCTATACCACACACAAAAATAAACTCAAAATGGATTAGAGACCTAAATGTAAGTCCGGACACTATAAAACTCTTACAGGAAAACATAGGAAGAACACTCTTTGACATAAATCACAGCAAGATCTTTTTTGATCCACCTGCTACAGTAATGGAAATAAAAACAAAAATAAACAAATGGGACCTAATGAAACTTAAAATCTTTTGCAAAGCAAAGGAAACTACAAACAAGACGAAAAGACAACCCTCAGAATGGGAGAAAATATTTGCAAACAAATCAACGAACAAAGAATTAATCTCCAAAATATATAAACAGCTCATGCAGCTCAATATTAAAAAAAAAAAACAACGCAATCCAAAAATGGGCAGAAGACCTAATAGACATTTCTCCAAAGAAGACATACAGATGACCAAGAGACACATGAAAAGCTTCTCAACATCACTAATTATTAGAGAAAAGCAAATCAAAACTGCAATGAGGTATCACCTCACACCAGTTAGAATGGGCATCATCAGAAAATCTACAAAGTACAAATGCTGGAGAGGGTGTGGAGAAAAGGGAACCCTCTTGCACTGTTGGTAAGAATGTAAATTGATACAGCCATTATGGAGAACAGTATGGAGGTTCCTTAAAAAAGTAAAAATAGAACTACCATATGACCCAGCAATCCCACTACTGGGCATATACCCAGAGAAAACCATAATTCAAAAAGACACATGTACCCCAATGTTCATTGCATCTCTATTTACAATAGGCAGGACATGGAAGCAACCTAAATGCCTATCAACAGATGAATGGATAAAGATGATGTGGTACATATATACAATGGACTATTACTCAGCCATAAAAAGGAACGAAATTGAGTCATATGTAGAGACGTGGATGGATCTAGAGACTGTCATACAGAGTGAAGTAAGTCAGAAAGAGAAAAACAAATATCGTATATTAATGGATATATGTGGAACCTAGAAAAAATGGTACAGATGAACCAGTTTGCAGGGCAGAAATTGAGACACAGATGTACAGAACCGATGTATGGACACCAAGGTGGGAAAGCAGCAGGGGTGGTGGTGGTGTGATGAATTGTGAGATTGGGATTGATGTGTATACACTAATATGTATAAAATGGATAACTAATAAGAAACTGCTGTTTAAAAAGATAAAATAAAATTCAAAAACAAAACAAATAAACAGCCTTTGATAAATTGACCCAGTGTATTATGTACCATTCCAACCTGTTTTCTGGAATTCTCTTCCTACATTTCCAGACTCCTTTAGGCATAGCCACATGTGACGAGAAAGCAAAGATTCCCTCTAACAGGGGTCATCAGTGACTGCTCTTAGCTTTGTACAAACAGCAGACCAGCTTCAGCCTTCAGTTCCTTACAGATACATGCTCTCTCTCAATTCTCCTGAAAAACCCTGATGCAGCATGACCTACATTTTGTTCTTTTGCTTTGTATAGAGATAGACACCAGAAAGCTTTTCATTTGTTCCCTAATACAACCATAAAAACACACAGTATAATGACAAATAGCAATTGACACTCAGTTTCTGTGAGCAAGGGGCAAAAGGGAGTGGTGAGGAGTGTGGTAAACCACTGAGCACATGGCCCTTTAAAGCAGCAGCCCCTCCATGGCCCACACTGCCACCCAGGAATACAGGCCCAAGGATGTCAGACCTTCAGACTTCTTTCAAAAACTAGAAATCCAGATTTTCATGTTATATTTCTCTATCTTTAAATGTTAGCCCATAATTATTTTATTTAAAAAACTAGTGTGGGAGCTGTGTGCCTTCAAAACAAAATCCCATCTGAACACCACATCTGGTCTCCTATACATGCCAGTGTGTAGCTGCTTCAACAGAATAGTAGGTCCACCATGCCTTCCATTAGCCTCTGCGATGTGGACTATTAGTACAAGAAATCCTAGCTTGGCCCCTTAGTGCCAGCTGTGAAATTAAAGGGTGAAGGATTGTATCCAACACGCACTGCGTTAACAGCTGCAAACACCAACACTTTGTCAAAAATCCGTTTGATATTTCTCCATCCCTCCATCAGTCTCCCTAATGACAAAAGTAATTAACACATTTATATAAAAGCATGGAACGAAAGACAGCTTTAATTTATCCATCTATTTCAGGATCATCCTTGTTATCAATATATGACAAGTTAATGGGCCTTAATTAAAAAAACAGCAGTAAAGCAATTTAGGAAACTAAGGGATTATTATCAGTCCTAGCTGTGACAGAATGTTTTGTGCACCATGGAAGATAACAAATTTGCTTTCCATGGTATCTCAGATCCAACATCCTAAAACTTCCTGCTCTTTGTGGTAGAGGGATATGTTACTATCTTTGCAAAAAGTGCTTGGGTTTGGTGGCTGCTCCCAGAATGGCAGCAACAATGAATTAAGGGAACTAGGCCAGGGTATGAGAACTAGGCAGCATAAAAGGGTGTTAGCAGGACTGATTGTGGACCAAAGGTCAAGGCACTGAAAACATTCATAAGCCAAAGTCAAGACAGAACTGTACATCAGGGCCAATCTCAATCTATCCCTCTTTGCCCTTCCCCAAACCCAATAATTTTCTGAGCAGTGTGGATTCTGTTTCAGAACTATTTCTCAAATCCAGGTCCTCTTTGTCATTATTTTCTAGAATGGTTAGAGACCATTTCATAACCAGTCACCCCCTCTTCATCTCATCCATGGCCATTTGGATTATGTCCCTCCTCCCTCAAACACCCTCCAATTGTTCCAATTTCCAGAGTAGAAATTAAAAACTCACCATCTGACAAACGTGCTTACTTTGGCTCATTGAGTGTTTATCACGATGTTGAATTCATTTTATGTGTAATTAGGAGGTTTTGCATAAAAATATGGACTCCTTGCAAGACCAGCCCATTATTCTCAGGTGGCAACAATGAGATGGAGTTATCCCATTTAGGCAGCACGTGGTAGCCACAGTCCCCACCACTCCATATTACCACTTACAGCTACCGTACTCATTGATGTTACCTGCCTGGGCCTATTGATATTGGAGTTTGCAAACCATGGCAAGTAGGAAGGTTGAGGTTGGAAAAAAAGAAGCAAATAGGAACCCAGAACACAGAAAGGTTCTAACAAAATATTCATATGTTTCTTGCTACGGAGGAAAATAATCTCAGGACATAAGTAGTTCAGCGCTTACAGGTGAGTGGTGAATCCAGAGGGAAGGGCACAAAAGGTCATGGGAAAATGATGCAGGTTCATGGACCTCAACATTTTGCATTTTGTCACCAGATAAGAAATCCAGCCTTCCTACAAAAGAAAGAAGCACAGCAAGTCCCTCAGAACTAGGGACTTGACTTAAATGGCATCAGCTCAGGGGGGCCCCTTGGAAATCCATGAAAGCCAGATAAGAGGAACAAGGAGGAAGACAGCATCTTTAGCTTTCCCTGCTGTGCTTTGAGTTTTGAAATGTGCAAGCATGAAGCCCTTTGAAATGTCTGAAGCAGAGAGTGAATTCACAAACCAAGTTTCTTCCTTGTTCTTAAGCACTTTCAGCCCAACTCTTATTTTGAGATTCAGGGACACGTGTAACTTAAATTCTGGGCCCAGAAGCCATTTGTTCTCTGGCCAAAGGGAAACCACGGTGGTGGCCCCCAGTCCTGACCCTAACTACCCCACCACTCAGCAGAGCTGCTTCCAAAACACATGTATTTAATCTCCCAGCCAGGAGCCTCTGTACTGCTACCCTCCCCTCCCCTCCTCTCTCCCCTGCCTTGCCTAGCCCCGAGCTGTCCACGTAGGTGCCCGTGGCCCATCTGGCCTTCTGTATAGCTCTTTTTGGCTCCACGTAAAACAGAAGGAGTGTAAACTCAGGCCAAATAACACGAAGCCATGCAGGGCGGCAGCCAAGTGCCCTGAGCTCCTTGACATGTTTCTTACCTTCATTTTCTTTCAGGACTCAGGATTGCCAAGGCTCAGAAGCAAAAACCCAGTTGTTATTACACAGAACAGCTGTGAACCTGGTCTGTCCCCAGGTGAGAAAAAGCCCTTTACACATGATTTCCTGAGGTCAGCCCAGCTCCCAGGTTCCCCCACCATCCCAGAATCCCTCAGCTCTCTGGCAAAGCATTAGAGCAAGTGGAAGTAGAGATTTGCCCAGAATCAAAAATCATTTTGCACAATAGCAGACCCATCATGGGTGGAAATCACTGCTACAGAGACTGTGTCCTTTCTCCAGCCTCAGTCTTGGCACATTCATGGCCAAATATTGTCTGTCTAAATTCAGATTCTGTTCACTTTTAGATAGATAGTTTTCTCTACTCAAATACTTTCCAGTTATGAGCCATGGTTGGTGGAAGTGGTTTAAACTTTTCCTTTAATGTCAACAATAACTATCTTCTACATTTTCCATTCCAGTCACTAATTTGATATCTTCACTAAAAGAAATGCCAATAATTTGAAGGTTTTCAGAGGAAAGTGCCATGAGTTCTTTCAGATAGCGAGGAAGCGAGGTGCCACTGCTATCATTCTGAGCTGATAGGAAACACACTCAAGTCCGGGAGGCCTGGAATCAGTCACTGGCTGCCCAGAGCACAGATAGAGCAGGTGTCAGTTATAATTGCTTCTAGACTTCCTGCCATGGTCAGTTGAATGTCAAACCCATAAATGCTGCCTGACTACAATAAAACTGGAGTACACAGACATTTTTCCATCACTGCCTGTTGAAAATATACTGACTAGGGTGGGATGAGATGGATGGGAATGCATAAGGAGGGGATGCCGCCAGAATAGCAACGAACAAACTGTCAGTCTTCACTGCTGTTTCTTATCTTCCTTTTTCCTTCCAGGACCAGAAGAGATGACAGCTTTGTAAGGAAATGGATTTGTTCATTTCCAGAAGCAGCATTTTATTTGATCCTTCTGAGAGCAAGTCAGTAGAAACTTTCTTTTTAACCTGATTCTTCACTATGGTTATTTCCTGAGCTTCTACATGTCAGTCCCATGCTTTCAAGTCCCCTTTGGCATCCAGACACAAATCCATATTATACCATTACCCCTCAGTTCCCCAAAAGGGATTTAAACTCAGAGAGGTTCTCTTTTTTCCCCAGGGGCTCAGGATGTAGCTCAAACAAGCTCAGTCATTACTTCCAGATCCTACAAAAGTCCCAAGGAGACCACGATAGAGTGGTTTCCTGTAGCAGCCACAGTCTTCAGATGGGTGGAGGACTGATAAGGGGGAGAGGTAGTATTACTGAGTATGGACAGTGTGCCAGGATCAGTTCTAAGCTGTTTGTAAATAATAACTCATGTATTCCCTCAACAACCTATGGTGGGCTCTACTCTTAGCCTCATTTTTCACATAAGAAACCTACAGCACAGAAAGATAAAGTAACTAGCCCAAGGCCACATGGCAGGGACGTGGAAAGGCAGGGTCTTGAATAGGCAACCTGGCTACCAAGCCCATGCTCTTGGTCCTGATGCTGTACTGCCCACAATCTCCAGACTGGACAGAAAGGGTGACAAAGGTCAGGTGTAAGGTCACAGGGAGTGGTGGGGACTGGAGTAAACTGGCATGGGTGTGCTCTGACTTAGAGGAAGCAACTTCTACTCAGACCAAGAGTGGAATACAGGCCTAGTATTACCAACTTTTTTTCCAAGACACACTGGGAACCTGGATGCAATGTGAAAGCCCCAAATTATAAAAGTTGGCAGCTAGTTCAAAATGTTCCAAACAATGTGTGACCCAGACCAAGCCAAGCTCAAGTGGGGTTGCTCCATAAGCCACTATTGTATCACCATCACCACTGGTTGAAAGCCTGGCTCCACAGCATTTTCCAGAGGCCTCCTATGACTCCCACCTCCCTGTGTATCCAAGACCACATTCACAGGGAAGTCCTGAGCACTTATGTAGCCCCTAGGGGTGTTGCCCTTATGCAACTCTTGTAAGCTTACACATCCATGTAACCCAGGACCTGGCACAGAGTAGATATTTGAAGAGGGAAAGAAAAGAGAAAAATGAGCTTAGCATCCTTGGTGCCATAGCTTAAGGAAGTCTAACGTTAGGAATTTAAGCAAATAAATAAATATAGCTGTAACGATAACAGCCGTGGTTTGAGAGTCAGGAGACCTGGTCTCTCAGTCCCAGCGTGAACTCTGGGGCAGCCTCCACACACACTCAAGATGCTCCCCCAGCCCAGCTGTGGGTTTGAGTCTAACACAGAGCAGATGCACTGGGGGTAACTGTCAACGTGAGGAAAGGATTTTTATATTTCCAAAGGACTCACCACAGCAAATAGCAAGCTTGCACGGAACTGAAGCCCCAAATCTCCACAGCCTCACCACATTACTCACTCCCACCCCTCAGGAGGCACCATGGCAGAAAGGGCTGTGCTGAGGGCGGAGGATGGTACCAGGGTCCCGAGTGGAACGCGAGGGCCTGGCCCCCATGGGCACTCCTTTCTGAGAGAGCACTGTGAGGTGTTACTTCAGGCTCAATTTGTTTTAAGCAAATGCCAAGAGAGGACTAAAATCAGGTGCACACATTTCGGATTTCTACATCACCAGATCACACATCCCCAGAGGCTCCTTAGCTCAACAGGAAGGAGATCATTTCAGTGGCTTCCACCTGGTGCCACCCTCCCTGCCAGCCCCAGCCCCTCTGATCTCCTGTTCTTCTTCCCCGACCAACCTGGTCCAGAATGGCCTCCCTCTAGATGTCCATGCACTCAGGATCCACACTTCACAGTTCGAACTCTCTTGTCTTCAGGTTGGAGCCTGTTTATCAAACATTTGCCTAGAGGGCAGCCATAACAAATAAATGATGTGTGTGAACCAAAGAGAGTTGAGAAGTAGTCCCTCTGCTCATGGGCCACCCTAACCCTGGGGCCTGTCTAAGGGTGGACTCCCATAAAGCAAGACATCTGTGCCATGAATTTGTGGGAAGTGCTCCCAGGAGAACCAGGAAGAGAGTGGGGGAAGAAGGACACAGATCAGGGAGAAACCAAGAAAGAGCATGATTTCAGGACAAGACCCACTCAGCCTGATCCTGTGGTCTGATTCTGGAGTATGACTTACATCTTAGCATTTATCCTGACTTGCATGAAAGCATCTGAACTTTCATGTCCCAAGGTAAGTGGCATTGCTCTAGGCCTGGGTGGGGGGATGTGAACTCCCAGCAATGTCACTCCCAGCACTCTGTACCTGTGAGCAAAGCCCAAAAGTGGGTCACTGCAGAAAGGCATAGGTGTGGCCATTAGAAGTAGAAGAAATCAGATGCTAAAGAGTGGTCAAAGGCACAAGGCGGGATCTGGCGGGAGCACCCATCTTCTGCAGGACCATGTTCACAGGGCCCGCCTCCTGCCAGCCACTCTACACGCTCCAAGTAGCCAGAAACCAGGCCTTTTATTTTCTCTGTGACTCTACCAGAGTTCTACTAACAGAACCAGGCATAGAGAGATTCTTCGTTGTATTTTTTTTTTAATTTGTGCAGTTTATTTTTTTCAACCAATATTGTGTTTTTGTTTTTGTTTTACATCTTTATTGGAGTATAAATGCTTTACAGTGTTGTGTTAGTTTCTGCTGTACAACAAAGTGAATCAGCTATATGTATACATATATCCCCATATCCCCTCCCTCTTGCATCTCCCTCCCACCCTCCATATCCCACCCCTCTAGGTGATCACAAAGCACCGAGCTGATCTCTCTGTGCGATGCGGCTGCTTCTCACTAGCTATCTATTTTACATTTGGTAGTGTATGTATGTCCATGCCACTCTCTCACTTCATCCCAGCTTACCCTTCCCCCTTCCCGTGTCCTCAAGTCCATTCTCTACATCTGCGTCTTTACTCCTGTCCTGCTCCTAGGTTCTTCAGAATCATTATTTTTTTTTAGATTCCATGTACATGTGTTAGCACACAGTGTTTGCTTTTCTCCTTCTGACTTACTTCACTCTGTATGACAGACTCTAGGTCCATCCACCTCTTTGTTTTATTTTTGTTTTATTTTTTTAACATCTTTATTGGAGTATAATTGCTTTACAATGGTGTGTTAGTTTCTGCTTTATAACAAAGTGAATCAGTTATACATATGTTCCCATATCTCGTCTCTCTTGCGTCTCCCTCCCTCCCACCCTCCCATTCCCACCCCTCTAGGTGGAAGCAGCTGCATAGCACAGGGAGATCAGCTCAGTGGTTTGTTTTATTTTTTAATAGACACTTATATAGCACTCAGTCACTATAGCACTCACTCTAAGCACTTTACAAACATTAAGTCACTTAATCTCTTGATGCCTCAATTTCCTCATAAGTAAAATCAAGCTAATAGTAATAGTGACTTCACAGGCTTGGCCAGAAACTAAATAGCCCACCTAAGGTTACAGAGCTCATCTGCCAGGATTTGAACCCAGGCAGTTTGGCTCCTACCCCACCCTTAACCATGCCAAAATTAAAGAGTGAGGGTTTATAGAATCAGAAATCCATATTCAAATCCCAGTTTACATCAATAAAACTGCATATCATCTCTGAGCCTCTGCTTCCCTATCTTTAAAATGAAGATCAAGAAAGAAAAAAAAACCTAATACCCACATCTGTATAAGACATGCCCAGCAGGTGCCAAGGACGTGATAGGTACTCAACAAATGTCAGCTATCATTATAAAAATGCTCAGTAAAATTGACTGCTTGGTAATCTTTGACAGAGCAAATTGTCTGTCCCCTGTAACTCCCAGTGGCAGATATGTAGAAAAATTAAAATCCAGATCAGCTAGTGAATTAATATGGTATTATCTAGACCAGAGGTTACTCCCCAGGGGGCAGCCTGGCAATGCCTGGAGACATTTTTGGTTGTCACTACTGGGGAAGGGGTTGCTACTAAGCATCTAGTGGGTAGAGGCCAGAGATGCTGCTAAACATCTTACAGTGCACAGGACGGTACCTCAACAAAGAATTATCCTGCCCGTTACAGACATGGAAACCGAGGCACATAGCAATAAGTGACTCACAGTGGTTGCACAGTTTAATCCAGTACTCCACACAAAACTCTTCACATCCACAGAATTGGGCAGTAATACCTGCTTGGAGGCCTCATAAGTTTGTGTGAGAATCATGTAAGACAATAAAAGTCCTTTCAAAAATGTAGCATCCTTCACAAATGTGAGAGTTTATTATCTAGGCTCTTTTAAAATAGATAAATAGATCTTGTATTGGGTCAGTAGTTTTCTAACAGCTACGTCTGAAGCTTCTGGCAGCAGCACCTCTGCACAACTGAAAAAGTTCTCCCCCACTGTCCGAGCAGCACTGGAAAATGCCATGCCTGGTTTATCCCTCCACTCAGCTAATCCCCATGTGACTAATAACGTGCCTGACAGTGTTTCCCTCCCAGATGACAGATGCTAGGCTGAAGATCCGTCCACACCACACCATTTATGCCTGTGGAGTAACAAAGTTTAGCACACAAGAAAAGGCATGCCTGTCCTGCTCCCGCCGCAATACAGCAAGCAAGATTCCCCAATCTGATTTTCACCATTTCCTGCCGCTCCAAGGGTACCCGAGGTTACACTGGACTTTGCCTCCAAGCTCTGCAAATTGCATTCCAACGCTGCAATACAGGGTGAGGTTGCCGGCTCTGGAGAAACACCCCTGCCTTGCCATGCTCCCAGAGCAGGTCCAGGCAGAGCCCCCCAACCCTGACAATGAACACACGATCTTACAGCCCAAAAGGACTAGAAATAAGATTTGAGAAGCTTCTTTACAAGTGTAGATCTGAGCTTACCTGCCTCCCCAGAGTGAAAAGTCTCACGCAGCTGACAAAGAAGGATCCCCATTCTTGTTCCCTGATCCCCACACTTTCTGACACTAGCAGGAGGCCTTTCCCCCGTTACAATTACTGACGTGCCTACTGTTCCACCATCTACCCCAACCACCTTGTCTAAATACGGGGGAGATAACCATATCTTATTTGCCGTCCCCGCTTCAGCCCAGGGGCTACCGAGCAGACAGTCGATCACTGCTCTTTACACCCGCAGCAGCCTTCAGACCTACTGAAGATACGCGCATCTCCCCTGCCACTTCCAGGCTCTGCAGAGCACCCATTTGTGTGTGTGTGCATTCACACATGGGCAAACACATACACAACACAGACACCCACAGAGCAGGGGAACTTCTGCATGTTTTTGCCTTTAATATTGCAATTAGAGTGTGAAGTAGTAATGAAAGTTGAATGGGGGTGGGGACATTCTAACTTCCTCATTTCTCCCATAACAACCAACCATAAACCATTCTATACTTTTTTTTTCTATATTTCCAACATAACAATAACAATAAAAGCAGCTGCCGATGCTTCCATGTTCAAGGCACAGTTCTGAGAACATTAATAAAGATGAAGTCTACACGACATCTCTCTGAGGAAGACTGTCTTATTAGTTCCCTTTTACAGTTTGAGAGTGGAGATGCAGAGAGGTTAAGTAATGTGGCCAAGATCACACAGTAAATAGAGGAGACTCGATTTGAACCCAGGTCATTCAGACTCAGGGTTCATATGCTTCACCATCATACTCTGTTTACTGAATGGCTATAACTTTGGCTATTAATAACAAGGAAGAAAAAAATTAAACAAATGTAACTTGCAGTTTTAGCTCCAGTTTACTTCCAAAGGGAATCATTGGGTTCTAGAAAGCTCTATATCTGTATTAATAATAGCAGTATATTAAATTATGAGCTAAGGCTGGTATAAATTTTTTAAATAACTTATGAAATCTAAACTTTAATTTTTCTCATAGTTACTAATGGCTGAAGTCAGACTCCCTTAGAAGCCTCTCAATTACAAAGAAGGCTGACAAGGACATATATTCACATAGGACTTGGGTCAAATCTATTTAAATTCAAAGAGAAGGCAGATATATTATCTTCTGCTCTGTGGGAGTGAAATCAACCAGCTTCTCTGTTCCTCACTGGTGAGGGTATTAAACAAAATTGTTTAAACATGAAAAAAAAAGGTTGATGCTGGGGATGAATGTGGTAGAAAAGGCCTTTGGTAAGAACATGTGCACAAGTGGCCTCTCCAAGGTGGGCAGTCATCCCAGTGCCCTGGAGTCTCATCATGGTTCTCTAGCCTCTGAAACTGTGATAGTCTTGCAGGCAGTTGGTGGGAGTGAGGGTGGGGGGGGGGGCAGGAGGGCAGTGACCAAGAGACCAGGGCCTCTTGCTTCAAATCTTAAAAGGTGGTCTCCAGTGCCAAAAGTGATCCTCACCACAGGGCTGCAGAGGAACCCTCAGCAAAAAGAATAGGCTACACGGGCTTCCCTGGTGGTGCAGTGGTTGAGAGTCCGCCTGCCGATGCAGGGGACACGGGTTCGTGCCCCGGTCTGGGAAGATCCTACATGCCACGGAGCGGCTGGGCCCGTGAGCCATGGCCGCTGAGCCTGCGCATCCAGAGCCTGTGCTCCACAACGGGAGAGGCCACAACAGTGAGAGGCCCGTGTACTGCAAAAAAAAAAAAAAAAGAATAGGCTACCTTCTTGAGGCAGGTGGCAGCATGAAACTCTGACACTAAAAGAAACACAGGATGGGCTTCTTCTCCTTGAATTAGCCATCTGGACTCTCCACAGGGGTCATTTAGTGGATATTTTGCCTGACAGTGCAGGTTTGGCAATCCTTCAGTGAGAGCAATTCTTTCTTTATGGTAGAAAACTACAAAGCACTGTGCAAAGAAGACTTTGGGCTCCATCAGCTCCTCTCAACAACCCTGTGATGACATTATCAGTCAGAGTATTCCACAGTAACAAATTAACCCTGAAATTTCGGTGGCCTAAAAATCCAAAAGTTGATTTCTGACTAATGCTAATTATGATACTCATCAGACCTGCAGCATAGCTGTCCTACATGTGTTACAGAACCAAACTTGGGTCCATTTGCCCACATGCAATAAAGCCAATCTATTGACACTGGGTTCTGGTGAAGGAAAGTACAGCCTTTATTGCAGGGCACCAAGCAAGGAGAATGGGCAGCTCATGCTCAAAAGACCAGAACTCCCTGATGAATTTCAGGGAGGGGGTTTTAAAGGCAGTGTGAGGGAGGGGGATGCAGGGTGAATGATCAGCTTGTGAAAAATTCTTGGATTGGTTGACATCAAGGTGAAATTTCAAGCATCATCAGCCTTCTGGTTTCAACCAGTCTAGGGTCTGTGTTCTTGCTGTCAACAGTTTTCATCTGGTGGGGGTTTGCTTCCTATAAAAACAACTCAGGAATGTATGTCAGGCCTTTAGCTGTATCTTTCAGAGAGCTGGGAGTACGTGGTGGATTTATAGTCTAAACTGTTACCAGTTTCCCGGCTCAACAGCTATTCTTTGTTTCTACATCTTCACATTCCTAATTGTTAAGTCTTGGGTCAGCCTTTTGAGATTCAAGGGAAGCCTGAGAGACTAAAGCAAAAGCCTTTTATTTCAAAGGACAAGATCACAGGGGTCTGAATAAGGTTTTATGTGCAGTGACTCAGCGAGCCAGCACCTTCACACCTGTGACACCACCATTTCAAAGTTGGCTTCCAGGTCACCTCTCAGGGAAGTAGAGAACTGGGGGCTGTGGATCAGTTCTTAAATACTTTGGTATTTCTGCTTATAGCCCATTGGTCAGAACTAATCATACAGTGGGACCCCTAAATGCAAGGAATCTGGGAAATATACAGAGAACATAGGAAATACCTCCACCTTGTGTGGCCTACTCCAAATATCCCTTCCCACTGTCCAACACTTAAATTCAGAAACTAGCACTGGTTTTTTTTGTTTGTTTGTTTGTTTTTTAACATCTTTATTGGGGTATAATTGCTTTACAATGGTGTGTTAGTTTCTGCTTTATACCAAAGTGAATCAGTCATACATAAACATAGGTTCCCATATGTCTTCCCTCTTGCATCTCCCTCCCTCCCACCCTCCCTATCCCACCCCTCCAGGCTGTCACAAAGCACCAAGCCAATATCCCTGTGCCATGCGGCTGCTTCCCACTAGCTATCTACCTTACTACGTTTGTTAGTGTGTATAT
Source organism: Tursiops truncatus (assembly GCF_011762595.2). Lineage (NCBI taxonomy): Eukaryota > Metazoa > Chordata > Mammalia > Artiodactyla > Delphinidae > Tursiops > Tursiops truncatus. Next base: position 36,847,365 of record NC_047052.1, on the reverse strand, counting down.
GTCCATGACTCTCTCTCGCCCTGTCACAGCTCACCATTCCGCCTCCTCATAACCTCAAGTCCGTTCTCTAGGAGGTCTGCGTCTTTATTCCTGCCTTACCACTAGGTTCTTCATGACATTTTTTTTTCTTAAATTCCATATATATGTGTTAGCATACGGTATTTGTCTTTTTCTTTCTGACTTACTTCACTCTGTATGACAGACTCTAGGTCTATCCACCTCATTACAAATGGCTCAATTTCATTTCTTTTTATGGCTGAGTAATATTCCATTGTATATATGTGCCACATCTTCTTTATCCATTCATCCGATGATGGGCACTTAGGTTGTTTCCATCTCTGGGCTATTGTAAATAGAGCTGCAATGAACATTTTGGTACATGACTCTTTTTGAATTTTGGTTTTCTCAGGGTATATGCCCAGTAGTGGGATTGCTGGGTCATATGGTAGTTCTATTTTTAGTTTTTTAAGGAACCTCCAAACTGTTCTCCATAGTGGCTGAACCAATTCACATTCCCACCAGCAGTGCAAGAGTGTTCCGTTTTCTCCACACCCTCTCCAGCATTTATTGTTTCTAGATTTTTTGATGATGGCCATTCTGACTGGTGTGAGATGATATCTCATTGTAGTTTTGATTTGCATTTCTCTAATGATTAATGATGTTGAGCATTCTTTCATGTGTTTGTTGGCAGTCTGTATATCTTCTTTGGAGAAATGTCTATTTAGGTCTTCTGCCCATTTTTGGATTGGGTTGTTTGTTTTTTTGTTATTGAGCTGCATGAGCTGCTTGTAAATTTTGGAGATTAATCCTTTGTCGGTTGCTTCATTTGCAAATATTTTCTCCCATTCTGAGGGCTGTCTTTTGGTCTTGTTTATGGTTTCCTTTGCTGTGCAAAAGCTTTGAAGTTTCATTAGGTCCCATTTGTTTATTTTTGTTTTTATTTTCATTACTCTAGGAGGTGGGTCAGAAAGGATCTTGCTGTGATTTATGTCATAGAGTGTTCTGCCTATGTTTTCCTCTAAGAGTTTGATAGTTTCTGGCCTTACATTTAGGTCTTTAATCCATTTTGAGCTTATTTTTGTGTATGGTGTTAGGGAGTGATCTAATCTCATACTTTTACATGTACCTGTCCAGTTTTCCCAGCACCACTTATTGAAGAGGCTGTCCTTTCTACACTGTACATTCCTGCCTCCTTTATCAAAGATAAGGTGTCCATATGTGCGTGGGTTTATCTCTGGGCTTTCTATCCTGTTCCATTGATCTATCTTTCTGTTTTTGTGCCAGTACCATACCGTCTTGATAACTGTAGCTTTGTAGTATAGTCTGAAGTCAGGGAGCCAGATTCCTCCAGTTCCTTTTTTCATTCTCAAGATTGCTTTGGTTATTCGGGGTCTTTTGTGTTTCCATACAAATTGTGAAATTTTTTGTTCTAGTTCTGTGAAAAATGCCAGTGGTAGTTTGATAGGGATTGCATTGAATCTATAGATTGCTTTGGGTAGTAGGGTCATTTTCACAATGTTGATTCTTCCAATCCAAGAACATGGTATATCTCTCCATCTATTTGTATCATCTTTAATTTCTTTCATCAGTGTCTTATAATTTTCTGCATACAGATCTTTTGTCTCCTTAGGTAGGTTTATTCCTAGATATTTTATTCTTTTTGTTGCAATGGTAAATGGGAGTGTTTTCTTGATTTCACTTTCAGATTTTTCATCATTAGTGTAGAGGAATGCCAGAGACTTCGGTGCATTAATTTTGTATCCTGCCACTTAACCAAATTCATTGATTAGCTCTAGTAGTTTTCTGGTAGCATCTTTAGGATTCTCTATGTATAGGATCATGTCATCTGCAAACAGTGACAGCTTTACTTCTTCTTTTCCGATTTGGATTCCTTTTATTTCCTTTTCTTCTCTGATTGCTGTGGCTAAAACTTCCAAAACTATGTTGAATAAGAGTGGTGAGAGTGGGCAACCTTGTCTTGTTCCTGATCTTAGTGGAAATGCTTTCAGTTTTTCACCATTGAGGATGATGTTTGCTGTGGGCTTGTCATATACGGCTTTTATTATGTTGAGGAAAGTTCCCTCTATGCCTACTTTCTGTAGGGTTTTTATCATAAATGGGTGTTGAATTTTGTCAAAAGCTTTCTCTGCATCTATTGAGATGATCATATGGTTTTTCTCCTTCAATTTGTTAATATGGTTTGTCACATTGATAGATTTGCGTATATTGAAGAATCCTTGCATTCCTGGAATAAACGCCACTTGATCATGGTGTAGGATCCTTTTAATGTGCTGTTGGATTCTGTTTGCTAGTATTTTGTTGAGGATTTTTGCATCTATGTTCATCGGTGATATTGGCCTGTAGTTTTCTTTCTTTGTGACATCCTTGTCTGGTTTTGGTATCAAGGTGATGGTGGCCTCGTAGAAGGAGTTTGGGAGTGTTCCTCCCTCTGCTATATTTTGGAAGAGTTTGAGAAGGATAGGTGTTAGCTCTTCTCTAAATGTTTGATAGAATTCGCCTGTGAAGCCATCTGGTCCTGGGCTTTTGTTTGTTGGAAGATTTTTAATCACAGTTTCAATTTCAGTGCTTGTGATTGGTCTGTTCATATTTTCTATTTCTTCCTGATTCAGTCTTGGCAGGTTGTGCATTTCTAAAAATTTGTCCATTTCTTCCAGATTGTCCATTTTATTGGCATAGAGCTGCTTGTAGTAATCTCTCATGATCTCTTTTATGTCTGCAGTGTCAGTTGTTACTTCTCCTTTTTCATTTCTAATTCTATTGATTTGAGTCTTCTCCCTTTTTTTCTTGATGAGGCTGGCTAGTGGTTTATCTATTTTGTTTATCTTCTCAAAGAACCAGCTTTTAGTTTTATTGATCTTTGCTATTGTTTCCTTCATTTCTTTTTCATTTATTTCTGATCTGACTTTTATGATTTCTTTCCTTCTGCTAGCTTTGGGGATTTTTGTTCTTCTTTCTCTAATTGCTTTAGGTGCAAGGTTAGTTTGTTTATTCGAGATGTTTCCTGCTTCTTAAGGTGGGCTTGTATTGCCATAAACTTCCCCCTTAGAACTGCTTTTGCTGCATCCCATAGGTTTTGGGTCGTTGTGTCTCCATTGTCATTTGTTTCTAGGTATTTTTTGATTTCCTCTTTGATTTCTTCAGTGATCACTTCATTATTAAGTAGTGTATTGTTTAGCCTCCATGTGTTTGTATTTTTTAAAGATCTTTTCCTGTAATTCATATCTAGTCTCATGGCGTTGTGGTCAGAAAAGATACTTGATACAATTTCAATTTTCTTAAATTTACCAAGGCTTGATTTGTGACCCAAGATATGATCTATCCTGGAGAATGTTCCATGAGCACTTGAGTAAAATGTGTATTCTGTTGTTTTTGGATGGAGTGTCCTATAAATATCAATTAAGTCAATCTTGTTTAATGTATCATTTAAAGCTTGTGTTTCCTTATTTATTTTCATTTTGGATGATCTGTCCATGGGTGAAAGTGGGGTGTTTACGTCCCCTTCTATGAATGTGTTACTGTCGATTTCCCCTTTTATGGCTGTTAGTATTTGCCTTATGTATTGAGGTGCTCCTATGTTGGGTGCATAAATATTTACAATTGTTATATCTTCTTCTTGGATCGATCCCTTGATCATTATGTAGTGTCCTTCTTTGTCTCTTTTAATAGTCCTTATTTTAAAGTCTATTTTGTCTGATATGAGAATTGTTACTCCAGCTTTCTTTTGGTTTCCATTTGCATGGAATATCTGTTCCATCCCCTTACTTTCAGTCTGTATGTGTCTCTAGGTCTGAAGTGGGTCTCTTGTAGACAGCATATATAAGGGTCTTGTTTTTGTATCCATTCAGCCAATCTGTGTCTTTTGGTGGGAGCATTTAGTCCATTTACATTTAAGGTAATTATCGATATATATGTTCCTATTCCCATTTTCTAAATTGTTTTGGGTTCGTTATTATAGGTCTTTTCCTTCTCTTGTGTTTCTTGCCTAGAGAAGATATTTTAGCATTTGTTGTAAAGCTGGTTTGGTGGTGCTGAACTCTCTCAGCTTTTGCTTGTCTGTAAAGGTTTTAATTTCTCCATCAAATCTGAATGAGATCCTTGCTGGGTAGAGTAGTCTTGGCTGCAGGTTTTTCTCCTTCATCACTTTCAGTATATCCTGCCACTCTCTTCTGGCTTGTAGGGTTTCTGCTGAGAGATCAGCTGTTAACCTTATGGGGATTCCCTTATGTGTTATTTGTTGTTTTTCCCTTGCTACTTTTAATATGCTTTCTTTGTATTTAATTTTTGACAGTTTGATTAATATGTGTCTTGGCGTATTTCTCCTTCTATTTATCCTGTATGGGACTCTCTGTACTTCCTGGACTTGATTTACTATTTCCTCTCCCATATTAGGGAAGTTTTCAACTATAATCTCTTCAAATATTTTCTCAGTCCCTTTCTTTTTCTCTTCTTCTTCTGGAACCCCTATAATTCGAATGTTGGTGCATTTAATGTTGTCCCAGAGGTCTCTGAGACTGTCCTCAGTTCTTTTCATTCTTTTTTCTTTATTCTGCTCTGCAGTAGTTATTTCCACTATTTTATCTTCCAGGTCACTTATCCATTCTTCTGCCTCAGTTATTCTGCTATTGATCCCATCTAGAGTACTTTTAATTTCATTTATTGTGTTGTTCATCATTGCTTGTTTCATCTTTATTTCTTCTAGGTCCTTATTAACTGTTTCTTGCATTTTGTCCATTCTATTTCCAAGATTTCGGATCATCCTTACTATCATTATTCTGAATTCTTTTTCAGGTAAACTACCTATTTACTCTTAATTTGTTAGGTCTGGTGCATTTTTATCTTGTCCTTTATCTGCTGTGTGTTTTTCTGTCTTCTCATTTTGCTTATCTTACTGTGTTTGGGGCCTCCTTTTTGCAGACTGCAGGTTCGTAGTTCCCGCTGTTTTTGATGTCTGTCTCCAGTGGCTAAGGTTGTTTCAGTGGGTTGTGTAGGCTTCCTGGTGGAGGGGACTAGTGCCTGTGTTGTGGTGGATGAGGCTGGATCTTGTCTCTCTAGTGGGCAGGTTCACGTCTGGTGGTGTGTTTTGGGGTGTCTGTGGCCTTATTATGATTTTAAGCAGCCTCTCTGCTAATTGGTGGGGTTGTGTTCCTGTTTGCTAGTTGTTTGGCATAGGTTGTCCAGCACTGTGGCTTGCTGGTCGTTGAGTGAAGCTGGGTGCTGGTGTTGAGATGGAGGTCTCTGGGAGATTTTCGCCATTTGATATTATGTGGAGCTGGGAGGTCTCTTGTTGACCAGTGTCCTGAAGTTGGCTTTCCCACCTCAGAGGCAGAGCCCTGACTCCTGGCTGCAGCACCAAGAACCTTTCATCCACACGGCTCAGAATAAAAGGGAGAAAAAGTAGAGGGAATTAGTAGAAGTATGAGGAAAGAAAGAAGGAAAGGAGGGAAGGAAGGAAGGAAGGAAGAAAGAAAGAAGCAAAGAAGGAAAGAAGGCAAGAAGGAAAGAAAGGAGGGAGGGAGAGAGGGAGGAAGGAAGGAAGGAGGGAAAGAAGGAAAAAAGAAAGAAAGAAGATACAGTAAAAATAAAATAAAGTATAATAAAGTTATTGAATTAAAAAATTCTTATTTAAAAAAAAAGGGACGGATAGAACCTTAGGACAAATGTCGGAAGCAAAGCTATACAGACAAAATCTTACACAGAAGCATACACATACACCCTCACTAAAAGAGGTAAAGGGGGAAAAATCATAAATCTTGCTGTCAGAGACCACCTCCTCAATTTCGGATGATTCGTTGTCTAAAGGAGGGAAGGAAGGAAGGAAAGAAAGAACGAAGGTAAAGTATAATAACGTTATTAAAATTAAAATTGATTATTAAGAAAAAATTTTTAAAAAAAACCATGGACGGAAGAACCCTAGGACAAATGGTGGAAGCAAGACTGTACAGACAAGATCTCACACAGAAGCATACACATACACATTCACAAAAAGAGGAATAGGGAAAAAAATCATAGATCTTGCTCCTAAAGTCCACTTCCTTAATTTGGGATGATTGGTTGTCTATTCAGGTATTCCACAGATGCAGGGTATATCAAGTTGATTGTGGAGCTTTAATCCGCTGCTTCTGAGGCTGCTGGGAGAGATTTCCCTTTCTCTTCTTTGTTCTCACAGCTCACAGGGGCTCAGCTTTGGATTTGGCCCTGCCTCTGCGTGTAGGTCGCTGGAGGGTGTCTATTTTTTGCTCAGACAGGACGGGGTTAAAGGAGCCGCTGATTCGGGGGCTCTGGAGCACTCCGGCCGGCGGGGAGGGAGGGGCACGGAGCACTGGGCGGGCCTGCGGCGGCAAAGTCCGGCGTGTCTTTGCACCAGCCTGAGGCCCGCCGTGCGTTCTCCCGGGGAAGTTGTCCCTGGATCCCGGGAACCTGAGGCAGTGGCGGGCTGCACAGGCTCCGCGGAAGAGGGGTGTGGAGAGTGACCTGTGCTCGCACACAGGCCCCTTGGTGGCGGCAGCAGCAGCCTTATCGTCCCCCGCCCGCCTCTGGGGTCCGCGCTTTCAGCCGCGGCTCGCACCCGTCTGTGGGGTCCGCGCTTTTAGCCGCGGCTCGCGCCCGTCTCTGGAGTTCCTTTAAGCAGCGTTCTTAAACCCCTCTCCTCACGCACCAGGAAACAAAGAGGGAAGAAAAAGTCTCTTGCCTCTTTGGCAGGTCCAGACTTTTCCCCGGACTCCCTCCCGGCTAGCCGTGGTGCACTAACCCCTTCAGGCTATGTTCAAGCCGCCAACCCCAGTCCTCTCCCTGCGCTCCATACCGAAATCCGAGCCTCAGAGCGAGGCTCGCAGCCCCGCCCGCCCCGGCGGGTGAGCAGACAAGCCTCTCGGGCTGGTGAGTGCCGGTCGGCACTGATCCTCTGTGCGGGAATCTCGCCGCTTTGCCCTCCGCACCCGTTGCTGTGCACTCCTCCGCGGCTTCGAAGCTCCCCCCTCCGCCTTCCGCAGTCTCCACCCGCGAAGGGGCTTCCTAGTGTGTGGAAACTTTTCCTCCTTCACAGCTCCCTCCCACTGGTGCAGGTGCCGTCCCTATTCTTTTGTCTCTGTTTTTTCTTTTTTTTTTCTTTCTTTTGCCCTACCCAGGTACGTGGGGGAGTTTCTTGCCTTTGGGGAGGTCTGAGGTCTTCTGCCAGCCTTCAGTAGGTGTTCTGTAGGAGCTGTTCCACGTGTAGATGTATTTCTGGTGTATCTGTGGGGAGTAAGGTGATCTCCGCGTCTTACTCTTCCACCATCTTCAAGGTCCCCCCCAGCACTGGTTTTTAGAGAATTTTAGATGATACTTAATTTGGTATGTTATATGTTAATGAAACTATATTTCTCCCAATCACATTATATCATTTTCTATGATCTTGTTACTCTAACATCAAATTTAAGATAAGAAACATATTTAAGCCCCATGGGCACTATTACTTAAAAAAAGGAAAAAATATCTGTCCAATTATTTTCAGCAGGGAAAATTTACCAGAGTGTACAGCCTCACATTTAATTGCTTTTTTTTCCTTTTTGCATTGGTGAATCATTTTGAGCTTATGATAATTTAAAAATAAATATTTTTCAAAGCCTCAGGGCATTCATTGTATAATGATCATTTGAAAGATTTCTTGGTTATAAGGTTCTTAAAAGAACAAAAATGCTGTCTGCAGCACCAGTTATTTCTATATTAAAAAGATGAAATTGCTCATTAAGTGGTACCAGTCCATTTCTTTCATCAGTCTTACTGCCCATTTTAGCAAAGATTCAGTCTCTGAATTAAGCAAATGGCTATACATTTGTAAGTCAATAACTAGACTCTATTTCCTTTAACACAATCATCTCACACATCTAAAAGTGTTGTCAGCCTTACTACAAGGCCTTTTCCAGAGGAGACTGAAGATAGAGTTTTGTTGCTGTTGTATATTTTGCATTTTTGGTTATTTAAAGCAATATTTGTTTTTTTTTAGTTAAGGTCCTGCTAGTCATGACATGCACACTTTAAAAAGAACCAGAGGAGAGAGGGGGAAGATGGCAGAAGAGTAAGACTCAGAGATCACCTTCCTCCCCACAGATACATCAGAAATACATCTACACGTGGAACAACTCTACAGAACACCTACTGAACGCTGGCAGAAGACCTCAGACCTCCCAAAAGGCAAGAAACTCCCCACGTACCTGGGTAGGGCAAAAGAAAAAAGAATAAACAGAGACAAAAGGATAGGGACGGGACCTGCACCAGTGGGAGGGAGCTGTGAAGGAGGAAAGGTTTCCACACACTAGGAAGCCCCTTCGCGGGCAGAGACTGCGGGTGGTGGAGGGGAAAAGCTTCGGGGCCGCGGAAGAGAGCATAGCAACAGGGAGCGGAGGGCAAAGCGGAGAGATTCCCGCACAGAGGATCAGGGACGACCGACACTCACCAGCCCAAGAGGCTTGTCTGCTCACCGGCCAGGGCAGGCGGGGCTGGTAGCTGAGACTTAGGCTACGGTCGGAGTGCAGAGAGAGGACTGGCGGCATGAACACAGCCTGCAGGGGGTTAGTGCACCACCGCTAGCCGGGAGGGAGTCCAGGGAAAAGTCTGGACCTGCCAAAGAGGCAAGAGACCTTTTCTTCCCTCTGTGTTTCCTGGTGCGCGAGGAGAGGGGATTAAGAGCTCTGCTTAAAGGAGCTCCAGAGACAGGCGTGGGCCACGACTAACAGCGCGGACCCCAGAGACGGGCATGAGATGCTAAGGCTGCTGCTGCCACCACCAAGAAGCCTGTGTGCGAGCACAGGTCACTATCCACACCCCCCTTCCGGGGAGCCTGTGCACCCCGCAACTGCCAGGCTCCCGGGATCCAGGAACAACTTACCCGGGAGAACGCACTGCGCGCCTCAGGCTGGTGCAATGTCATGCTGGCCTCTGTCGCCGCAGGCTCGCCCCTCACTCCGTACCCCTCCCTCCCCCCCAGCCTGAGTGAGCCAGAGCCCCCGAATCAACAGTTCCTTTAACCCCGTCCTGTCTGAGCGAAGAAGAGACGCCCTCCGGCGACCTACACGCAGAGGCGGGGCCAAATCCAAAGCTGAGCCCCGGGAGCTGTGCGAACAAAGAAGAGAAAGGGAAATCTCTCCCAGAAGCCTCAGGAGCAGCGGAATAAATCTCCACGATCAACTTGATGTACCCAGCATCTGTGGAATACATGAATAGACAACGAATCATCCCAAATTAAGAGGTGGACTTTGAGAGCAAGATTTATTATTTTTTCCCCTTTTCCTCTTTTGGTGAGTGTGTATGTGTATGCTTCTGTGTGAGATTTTGTCTGTAAAGCTTTGCTTTCACCATTTGTCCTAGGGTTCTATCTGTCTGTTTTTTGATTTTTTTTTTTTTTTTGGTTTTTTTTTACTTTTTAAAAAATTTTTTTTCCTAATAATTATTTTTTAATTTTATTTTACATTACATTATTTTATTTTCTTTTCTTGTATCCTTCCTTCCTTTCTTTCTACTTTTTCTCCCTTTTATTCTAAGCCATGTGGATGAAAGGCTCTTGGTGCTGCAGCCAGGAGTCAGTGCTGTGCCTCTGAGGTGGGAGAGCCAAATTCAGGACACTGGTCCACAAGAGACCTCCCAGCTCCACGTAATATCAAACAGAGAAAATCTCCCAGAGATCTCCATCTCAACACCAGCACCCAGCTTCACTCAACACCAGCAAGCTACAGTGCTGGACACCCTACGCCAAGCAACTACGAAGACAGGAACACAACCCCACCCATTAGCAGAGAGGCTGCCTAAAATCATAATAAGTCCACAGACACCCCAAAACACACCACCAGACGTGGACCTGCCCAAAGAAAGACAAGATCCAGCCTCATCCACCACAACACAGGCACTAGTCCCCTCCACCAGGAAGCCTACACAACCCACTGAACCAACTTCAGACACTGGGGACAGACACCAAAAACACCGGGAATGACGAACCTGCAGCCTGTAAAAAGGAGACACCAAACACAGTAAGATAAGCAAAATGAGAAGACAGAAAAACACAGAGCAGATGAAGGAGCAAGATAAAATCTCACCAAACCTAAAAAATGAAGAGGAAATAGGCAGCCTACCTGAGAAAGAATTCAGAATATATAATGATAGTAAAGATGATCCAAAATCTTGGAAATAGAATAGACAAAATGCAAGAAACATTTAACAAGGACCTAGAAGAAATAAAGATGAAACAAGCAATGATGAACAACACAATAAATGAAATTAAAAATACTCTAGGGGGCTTCCCTGGTGGTGCAGTGGTTGACAGTCTGCCTGCCGATGCAGGGGACACATGTTCATGCCCCGGTCCAGGAGGATCCCACGTGCCGCAAAGCAGCTGGGCCCGTGAGCCATGGCCACTGAGCCTGCATATCCGGAGCCTGTGGTCTGCAATGGGAGAGACCGCAGCAGTGAGAGGCCTGCATACTGCAAAAAAAAAAAAAAAAAACAAAACAAAAAAAACCTCCAGAAGGGATCAATATCAGAATACCTGAGGCAGAAGAACGGATAAGTGACCCTGAAGATAAAATACTGGAAATAACTACTGCAGAGCAGAATAAAGAAAAAAGAATGAAAAGAACTGAGGACAGTCTCAGGGACCTCTGGGACAACATTAAATGCACCAACATTCGAATTATAGGGGTTCCAGAAGAAAAAGAGAAAAAGAAAGGGACTGAGAAAATATTTGAAGAGATTATGGTTGAAAACTTCCCTAATATGGGAAAGGAAATAGTAAATCAAGTCCAGGAAGCACAGACAGTCCCATACAGGATAAATCCAAGGAGAAATACGCCAAGACACAATTAATCAAACTGTCAAAAATTAAATACAAAGAACCCATATTAAAAGCAGCAATGGAAAAACAACAAATAACACACAAGGGAATCCCCATAAGGTTAACAGCTGATCTTTCAGCAGAAACTCTGCAAGCCAGAAGGGACTGGCAGAACATATCTAAAGTGATGAAGTAGAAAAACTTACAACCAAGATTACTCTACCCTACAAGGATCTCATTCAGATTTGATGGAGAAATTAAAATCTTTACAGACAAGCAAAAGCTGAGAGAGTTCAGCACCACCAAACCAGCTTTACAACAAATGCTACAGGATCTTCTCTAGGCAAGAAACACAAAAGAAGGAAAAGACCTATAATAACAAACCCAAAACAATTAAGAAAATGGGAATAGGAACATACATATCGATAATTACCTTAAATGTAAATGGATTAAATGCTCCCACCAAAAGACACAGACTGGCTGAATGGACACAAAAACAAGACCCATATATATGCTGTCTACAAGAGACCCACTTCAGACCTAGAGACACATACAGACTGAAAGTGAGGGGATGGAAAAAGATATTTCATGCAAATGGAAACCAAAATAAAGCTGGAGTAGCAATTCTCATATCAGACAAAATAGACTTTAAAATAAAGATTGTTAGAAGAGACAAAGATGGACTCTACATAATGATCAAGGGATCAACCCAAGAAGACGATAAAACAATTGTAAATATATATGCACCCAATATAGGAGCACCTCAATACATAAGGCAAATACTAACAGCCATAAAAGGAGAAATCGACAGTAACACATTCATAGTAGGGGACTTTAACACCCCATTTTCACCATTGGATAGATCATCCAAAATGAAAATAAATAAGGAAACACAAGCTTTAAATGATACCTTAAACAAGATGGGCTTCATTGATATTTATAGGACATTCCATCCAAAAACAACAGAATACACATTTTTCTCAAGTGCTCATGGAAAATTCTCCAGGTTAGATCATATCTTGGGTCACAAATCAAGCCTTGGTAAATTTAAGAAAATTGAAATTGTATCAAATATCTTTTCCGACCACAACGCTATGAGGCTAGATATCAATTACAGAAAAAGATCTGTAAAATATACAAACACATGGAAGCTAAACAATACAGTACTTAATAACGAAGTGATCACTGAAGAAATCAAAAAGGAAATCAAAAAATACCTAGAAACAAATAACAATGGAGACACAACGACCCAAAACCTATGAGATGCAGCAAAACCAGTTCTAAGAGCAAAGTTTATAGCAATACAATCCTACCTTAAGAAATAGGAAATATCTCGAGTAAACAAGCTAATATTGCACCTAAAGCAATTAGAGAAAGAAGAACAAAAAAAAAAACACAAAGTTAGCAGAAGGAAAGAAATAATAAAGATCAGATCAGAAATAAATGAAAAAGAAATGAAGGAAACAATAGCAAAGATCAATAAAACTAAAAGCTGGTTCTTTGAGAAGATAAACAAAATTGATAAACCATTAGCCAAACTCATCAAGAAAGAAAGGGAGAAGATTCAAATCAATAGAATTAGAAATGAAAAAGGAGAAGTAACAACTGACACTGCAGAAATAAAAACGATCATGAGAGATTACTACAAGCAACTCTATGCCAATAAAATGGACAACCTGGAAGAAATGGACAAATTCTTAGAAATGCACAAACTACGAAGACTGAATCAGGAAGAAATAGAAAATATGAACAGACCAATCACAAGCACTGAAATTGAAACTGTGATTAAAAAACTTCCAACAAACAAAAGCCCAGGACCAGATGGCTTCACAGGTGAATTCTATCAAACATTTTGAGAGGAGCTAACACCCATCCTTCTCAAACTCTTCCAAAATATAGCAGAGGGAGGAACACTCCCAGACTCATTTGACAAGGCCACCATCACCCTGATACCAAAACCAGACAAGGATGTAACAAAGAAAGAAAACTAAAGGCCAATATCACTGATGAACATAGATGCAAAAATCCTCAACAAAATAGTAGCAAACAGAATCCAACAGCACATTAAAAGGATCATACACCATGATCAAGTGGCGTTTATTCCAGGAATGCAAGGATTCTTCAATACACGCAAATCAATCAATGTGATACACCATATTAAGAAACTGAAGGAGAAAAACCATATGGTCATCTCAATAGATGCAGAGAAAGCTTTTGACAAAATTCAACACCCATTTATGATAAAAACCCTGCAGAAAGTAGGCATAGAGGGAAATTTCCTCAACATAATAAAGGCCATATATGACAAACCCACAGCCAACATCATTCTCAATGGTTGAAAAACTGAAAGCATTTCCACTAAGATCAGGAACAAGACAAGGTTGCCCACTCTCACCACTCTTATTCAACATAGTTTCGGAAGTTTTAGCCACAGCAATCAGAGAAGAAAAGGAAATAAAAGGAATCTACATCAGAAAAGAAGTAAAACTGTCACTGTTTGCAGATGACATGATATTATACATAGAGAATCCTAAAGATGCTACCAGAAAACTCCTAGAGCTAATCAATGAATTTGGTAAAGTAGCAGGATACAGAATTGGTGCACAGAAATCTCTGGCATTCCTCTACACTAATGATGAAAAATCTGAAAGTGAAATCAAGAAAACACTCCCATTTACCATTGCAACAAAAAAAATAAAATATCTAGGAATAAACCTACCTAAGAAGACAAAAGACCTGTAAGCAGAAAATTATAAGACACTGATGAAAGAAATTAAGGATGATACAAATAGATGGAGAGATATATCATGTTCTTGGATTGGAAGAATCAACACTGTGAAAATTACTCTACTACCCAAAGCAATCTACAGATTCAATGCAATCCCTATCAACTACCACTGGCATTTTTCACAGAACTAGAACAAAAAATGTCACAATTTGTGGGGCTTCTCTGGCGGTGCAGTGGTTGAGAGTCCGCCTGCTGATGCGGGGGACATGGGTTCGTGCCCCGGTCCAGGAAGATCCTACATGCCGTGGAGCAGCTGGGCCTGTGAGCCATGGCTGCTGAGCCTGCGCGTCTGGAGCCTGTGCTCCGCAACAGGAGAGGCCACAGCGGTGAGAGGCCTGCATACCGCAAAAAAAAAAAAAAAATTCACAATTTGTATGAAAACACAAAAGACCCCAAATAGCCAAAGCAATCTTGAGAACGAAAAACGGAGCTGGAGGAATTAGGCTCACTGACTTCAGACTATACTACAAAGCTACAGTAATCAAGACAGTACGGTACTGGCACAAAAACAGAAATATAGATCAATGGAACAGGATAGAAAGCCCAGAGATAAACCCACGCACATATGGTCACCTTATCTTTGATAAAGGAGGCAGGAATGTACAGTGGAGAAAGGACAGCCTCTTCAATAAGTGGTGCTGGGAAAACTGGACAGGTACATGTAAAAGTATGAGATTAGAACAATCCCTAACACCATACACAAAAGTAAGCTCAAAGTGGATTAAAGACCTAAATGTAAGGCCAGAAACTATCAAACTCTTAGAGGAAAACATAGCCAGAACACTCTATGACATAAATCACAGCAAGATCCTTTTTGACCCACCTCCTAGAGAAATGGAGATAAAAACAAAAATAAACAAATGGGACCTAATGAAACTGCAAAGCTTTTGCACAGCAAAGGAAACCATAAACAAGACCAAAAGACAGCCCTTAGAATGGGAGAAAATATTTGCAAATGAAACAACTAACAAAGGATTAATCTCCAAAATTTACAAGCAGCTCATGCAGCTCAATAACAAAAAAGCAAAGAACCCTATCCAAAAATGGGCAGAAGACCTAAATAGACATTTCTCCAAAGAAGATATACAGACTGCCAACAAACACATGAAAGAATGCTCAATATCATTAATCATTAGAGAAATGCAAATCAAAACTACAATGAGATATCATCTCACACCAGTCAGAATGGCCATCATCAAAAAATCTAGAAACAATAAATGCTGGAGAGGGTGTGGAGAAAACGGAACACTCTTGCACTGCTGGTGGGAATGTGAATTGGTACAGCCACTATGGAGAGCAGTATGGAGTTCCTTAAAAAACTACAAATAGAACTACCATATGACCCAGCAATCCCACTACTGGGCATACACCCTGAGAAAACCATAATTCAAAAAAAGTCATGTACCAAAATGTTTATTGCAGCTCTATTTCCAATAGCCAGGAGATGGAAACAACCTATGTGTCCATCATCGGATGAATGGATAAGGAAGATGTGGCACATATATACAATGGAATATTACTCAGCCATAAAAAGAAATGAAATTGAGCCATTTGTAATGAGGTGGATGGACCTAGAGTCTGTCATACAGAGTAAAGTAAGTCAGAAAGAGAAAGACAAATACCGTATGCTAACATATATATGTGGAATTTAAGAAAGAAAAATGTCATGAAGAACCTAGGGGTAAGACAGGAATAAAGACACAGAGCTACTAGAGAATGGACTTGAGGATATGGGGAGGGGGAAGGGTAAGCTGTGACAAAGTGAGAGAGTGGCATGGACCTATATACACTACCAAATGTAAAATAGATAGCTAGTGGGAAGCAGCCGCATAGCACAGGGAGATAAGCTCTGTGCTTTGTGACCACCTAGAGGGGTGGGATAGGGAGGGTGGGAGAGAGGGAGATGCAAGAGGGAAGAGATATGGCAACATATGTATATGTATAACTGATTCACTTTGTTATAAATCAGAAACTAACACACCATTGTAAAGCAATTATACTCCAATACAGATGTTAAAAAAAAAAAAAAGGAAAAAGAAATAAAAATAAAAACAACCTGGTAGTTTTGAAAAGTGTATCTTTAAAAGTATGGTGCAATTTCATTCATTTAACAATAAAATATAAAGTGCTCATATTTCTGTTTGTAATATCCCTAAAGAGAATTGTTTCTTTCTGTAATAAAACCAAAAAATTTAATGAACAATGTCTCGCCTTTGGGGTTTGTGGCCAATCTCGGAATAGAAAAGCCCAAGGACTTTCCTCCTATTTCCTTTTTCCAACCAAACTCTTTGAGCTGGAAGCCGAAGGAAGGAGTAGAATTGAGGGGGTGGGGAGCAGGAAGAAAGAGGTGACCTTGCAGATCATTTCAAATCCTGTAATGAATACAAAACGTAATCAGAAGGAAATAGCTGGAGACTCAATTCTCTAGAGAGATTAAAATTCATTTGTCCCTTACAGGAGCCAAAGGAAAAAAAAAGCCATTATTAATTTAGGCAATTAGAGAACTTTGAAAGCAATATCCAGTATGTTTAAAAAAAAAAACTGTCCCAAGAGTGCAGCCCACAGCCTAGGAAAACTTAATTTTTATAGCAGTTAGAATGAAGAAAGGTCATTTCTTAGATGTGCTCGACAGAAGATTGTAATTTTAAACTGGTAATTTTAATGAGAAGTGGGGTTTTCATAAAAAGGGAGTAAACGTTTGAGTGAGTTTGAAATGAAATTAGAGGTGCATGTTCTGCCCGTGATGGCATTTCCACATGAATCCCTCTTCCCAATACTGCTTCCTGCTCTGCTACACACCCACCAGAAAATTCCAAAGCCTTAGTGCCTGTCTCTGCTTCTCCTGCTTTCTCGATGACATTAAACAAGACACTTTACCTCATTCCTATGTGGGAGGCCTCAGCTGCCTGAGATGTCTGATCCATGGGCTGTTTCTCTTCTCTGACTGATAAACAGAGAGACCATCACGTAGGGACCTTCCCAGAATCAGGGCAGAGACGGTGGCAAGCTGAGGAAGGGGTCTTCATGCAGCAGTCTCACAGGGTGGAGTCACAGTGACTTCTCATGAACTTTGCCCCCTCTGCATTCCACGTGGATGGATCCAATATGTCACTTGAGGAGTTTTGGACCATCTATACCATGATGTCCAGAGAGTTGTTCTCAGCCTTATCTGAATATTGGAATCACCAGAGAGCTTTTAAAAAGGTGTCTGGGTCCTTCCCATCCCCTCAGAGTTTGATTTCATTGGCCTGGGATATAACTTAGGTGTTTGGAGTTTGTTTGGTTTTTTATTTATTTATTTATTTTTTGCTGCTTTGGGTCTTCGTTGCTGTGTGCGGGCTTTGTCTAGGTGTGGTGAGCGGGGGCTACTCTTCATTGCGGTGCTCGGGCTTCTCATTGCAGTGGCTTCTCTTGTTGTGGAGCATGGACTCTAGGCATGCGGGCTTCCGTAGTTGTGGCACGTGAGCTCTAGAGCGCAGGGTCAGTAGTTGTGGTGCACCGGCTTAGTTGCTCCACGGCATGTGGGATCTTCCCGGAGCAGGGATCATCTCCCCTGCATTGGCAGGTGGATTCTTAACCACCACGCCACTAGGGAAGTCCCTGTTTGGAGTTTTTTAAGCTCCCCCGGTGATTCTAATGCTCAGGTAGGGCTAAGAACAACAGTGTTACTTTCTGACCAGGAATATCTGCAGAGCCACAGGAAAGGCCCTCGGCAGAAGCTCGGTAAGAGGGTGCACTAGCCTGAGCTGAGCCTGGAGGATGGGCAGATGGAGGTACACAGGGCTTGTCAACTGGATTATCACAAACACCAAATCCTTGCGAGCCTTGGGAAACGAAAGGCTGAGCAATGTGGCCAGCTCCTTTTTGCCATTTTGTCTTGGTAAAACAGAAGTTTACTGAACACCTGCATTTAGGTGAGAACATCAGAGGCTCAGGAGAAAAGCTAATGTCACCTAGAAACCAAGAACTTCTGTGACCAAACTCACTGAGTCTCCCTTCAGATAACCGAGGGGTCAGATGCCACTCGTGTCTGTTTGGGAAATAGTCATTCACTTTCATTCAAAGCTACTGCTACAACCATGCCGCATTCAGCTCCGTGTCTGCCTTCCCCACTACAGTGAGGCATTCCAGAATGCCATGCTTCACTTAAAAATAAACAAACACCTTCTGTCTCCATCCTGGCACAGTTTCAGTTTATTTAGCATTATAACCTATGTCATCTGTTTCCTTAAACAATCTAACGTGGGCATGGCACAATGGGATTGGTAATTTTGACAAATGAGAAACAGCCTGCCATCAGCACAACCATAATGACATTTGGTTTGCTGTCAGTAGATACTACTGTGTGTTCTTTCTCTTCTTGTTCTTGGAAAATAAACACAGAAAAAGACTTCAAGAATTCCAGCTCTAGCCCTTCTAAAAAGTTAAAACGTTTGAAACTGCTCACCTTTAAATGTGCTATTCATCTGGCAAACACTAAGAAGATGCCACCAGCCCTGTGAGGAGCACATTGGCTCTGGCAGGGGATGTAGAAACAGCCCCTGCCAGCAAGGGGCTCACAGCCCATGGGAGAGACCAGATTACAAAGCACAGTTAGAAAGCAGCTCACAGAGGAGCAAGAAGAAAACTCACAAGGTAGGGTGTGGCTGACCACCACTTCACCTCCCCCACCCACAAACAAAGGAGGAGTTTCACCAGGGTTGACTGGAAGCAGTTACCACTGCCCTCCATCAAGTCCTCAATTCTTGTTTCATCCCACACACACCAAGGATTTTCATAGGGAGCTTTCCAAGTCCTCGGGCCATTTCATGACAGGGGTGACAATCTCTTCGGTTGAAAGGGAGACATAAAGGGAGCTCCCGTGGCCTTCTGTACAACCTGCTGCCCAGGAACTTCAACCACTTTTTCCAAGAGGGGCTGAGCTAAAGCTGTTGGCCCAGCCTTTCAGGGAACAACACGATACAGCATGGCTGCTGCATGGACCACAGAATCCAGAAAGACTCAGACTCCCAGCACCACCTGGAGCTCGGAGACCTGTTTCCTTCCACTCACTCATTTGTTCACAGAGTCAGTCCTTCAGAAAAGATTTACTCAGCCATCGCTGTTCACTGGGAAACAGAAACGATCAATGCATAGAACCAGAGTTTGGGCCTTAAGAACAGCCAATCTAACAGCAGAGGTTTGCACGAGGGATACAGGAGAATGGAGGTGCCAAAAGGAGCTGGAACTTTGAAGCTGGACACACCTGTGTCTTTTCTAGAGAGGCCCTGAGGCCCCCTGGCCCCTGACCCAGGGTCACATCTGCAGACCTTCCCTGGAGTAAGCAAGTAAAGCTGTCCTACCCTGGGCTCCGTGCCTGACTCTGGCCCCATTGTGGGAGGGTCCAAGCTCGGTCTTGACCCCGAGTCCTGAGAATCACTGGGGGAAAGCCCAGAATCACTAGGGCACGCTGCCTGCTTGTCCTGCCTAATGACTCTTCCCTACTCTGTGTCCATTCATTCATTCCCATGAACACTATTCACTACAGTGCCTCAAATTCCCCTACAGGCCTGAAGCCCCTTTAATGCTCACTGAACACATGATGATTTTTTCCCACTCTCTCAGGAAAAAAGGTGGGCATAAAGATTGTTACTCTTAACATTGTCCTCAAGTAAATCCCACATTCTCAGAAAGATAAATTTCTCAGGACTACCATAAACAGAACATGTAAGCTTGCAAAGTTCTGATGAGAAGTCTGTTCTAAAATAGTGCCAGCTCTCTGCTGCACGTTACCACTAAGTAATGGAGATGAAGCTGGAAAACACGCAGGAAAAGACCCAGCAAATACCAACAGCCAAGGCTGGTATCTGAGGGGGAGGCAGTGTAGGAAAAAGAAACTCTCTCTTCTCCCCAGGAGAACTCCCTTTCCTAATAGTTAGTCTCCTTAACTAGCAGTAAGAGGCTTGGATAAATAAAACCAGGAACAATGAATGTGGACCACAAGGAGAGAGTTTTATCCCCCAAACTAGAAAGAATTGATAACATAAAGTAGTGATCTTCTTGTTCACAGAAGCATGCAAGCAGATAATAGACAATAAAAAGGTGGTAAAACTATAGAAGAGATTGAAGCAAGAGAAAGACTTTAAGGGAGAGAAAGAAATAATATTATCAAGGCATCAATTATAAGTCAGGCACTCTGCCTGGCCTTTATACAAAGTTCCACAACAGTGCTGAGGAAAATATTATTGCCTGCATTTTGCCTATGAAGCAACTATAGCTCATAGAGGTTAAATAAATATTCCAAAGCAGCAAACTGATAAGTGGATATGACTCTACAGCCCACACTCTTTCCATCACAACATACCACCTCCGTAGAGGGTCGCAACAATGTTCTAGATTCATTTGTTCACTCAACAGATATTTATTTATTGAGTGTCAAACCACTGTGCTGGTCCTGGGGACACAGAATAAAGAAAAGCTTAGATCAGTGTGTGGGATTCCAAGATTCTGTAAGGCAGCCCCAGTGCCTCCTGAAGTAACTGCATAAATAGGGGCCCACGGGCCAACACTCCCCCTCCTGCTCCCACCCTCTTCCCCAGCCTCCCTGGGTTGCCTCCATCAGCACAGGGTCACCTGAAGGGCAAGCCCTGGCTTTCCCCTCCAATCCACCAGAAGCAATACTTCCCAAAGTGCAGCCCTCAGAACAGCAGGCCCGTGGTATGCATTTTGCACTAAGAGGGTTCTCTGTCCCAGGCATTCCGGGGACCTGCAGGATGCACTAACAATCAGAGGGTCGCAGTGAACGTAGAGTTACAAGAGCGGGTCTGTGCCTGCTGAGGCTGGACCTGCATCACCAATTTAGGTCTTGAGAGGGCTTTGCTCTCTTTAGGACAAGGGTTTTCTAACTGTTGGGCTGTGGCTCACAGTAAGAAATACCTTTTACATTACAACTCTGTACCTATGCCACACACACTCACACATTCACTCACTCACTCACACACAGCTGGAGCCAAAGTTTAATAAAACAATACTTACCTTTACTATATGGGATGCACTCTAGTAGTTTCTATCCTGTTTTCTTTTAATGCCGGGTCATGACCCTCTAAATCAATTTCATAACTCCACAGTCTGAAAAACACCAATCTAGACTACAAGAAGCCACTAGAGTTGATTGCTAGGTAAATTAGCCCCACTCTGAATCAGAGGGTCAAGGAAAGGTTTATGAAACTAGGAATCAGGAGGCTGAGGCTCTAGTCCCAGCTTCACAGCTTCCTGGCTGTGTTACCTAGGCCTGCGGCTTCTCCTCACTCCCACACCCCCCACCCCGCTGGAGCTAATACGGAGACCTAATTGTATCCATCTGTACTGATACTGCCAGAAACAGCACTCAAATGGAGTTCCGGAGGAGAATTTAACAAAGCGGTTATTTGCAGGCTGTGTGTGGGGTTAAGACAAGGGCAAGGAGAGGGCTGTTCCCTAGAATGTGGAGAGAGTGTGGGAGCGGCCCCACAGACACAACACTGCCAGCTGTGGCCAGGCTGGGCGGAAACCTCAGCAGTCAATTCCCCAACCCCTTTGTCCTCCCTCCAATCTCCTACTGCTGCTTCCCATTGGCCAAAACCACCAAAAGCCAGAGGGCAGGAGAGCCCTTTGATGAAATCCTTACAGGTCAGCTTCCTGGAATCCCAGAAGACTGAAGGGCAGAAAGGGGATCAGGTGGGATAAACAGAGAATATCTATCCACCCCATTCATGTCAAGATGGAGGGGAGCAATCCTGGTTGACTGTGCCACTCCAACAGCCCTTAAGGTTTCCCACCCATGTTCTGACATGGGTGATGGCCCTCCACTTCTGGAGGGTGACATTTCCATGCCTGTTTCTACACAGGAAGCAGAAGCTTGGTCAGAGCACCATAAAGAAGAGGATAAGGATCTTGGAGTGTAGGACTTTACTCCTGGAAGGGACATGACAAAAGCTGCACTTTAAAAAAATATATATATATATCCATCTAGTAAGTCTGTGTTGGATGAACTGAGAGGAGAAGAATACTGGAGAGAGAAAGCCCAATAAGGAGGCTATGCGCAGGTAGAAGGCTGGAGTGTCTGTTTAGTGCTTGGAGTCCTCCTCTCCCCCATTCTCTGCAGACTCAGCATGTTCCTTTGCAGCAAAAATGAGAGAATCTCAGCAGCTCCACCTCTCGGATTTGTTTGCTGGTCTCAGAATGAAAGCTGCGAATCTCTTTGCCCTCCACCAGGAAAGCGCTTGAGAGCAGATGAGATTGCTACTTTAAGAAATATTACACACAGATGTCTGAAGAGGAAATTAATGTAGAGTTTGCGGATTAAATTCTCTTTCAGTCATACAAGATGTATGTTTAATTAATGGAAAAGACTTTGGTAGAATGCACTTGGTTTCACAAGGGGAAAATATTTGGAGCAGGGGCTTTGTTCAAATATATTTTCTTGGTGCTTCCTCCCAAGGACCTTGAATATGACAGAAAAACTAAATGCAAGCTAAGTATAAGTGATAATGGATTTCTGGCTCATGATGTTTTATTTAAAAATACCTAGTTCATTTGTTGTTTGGGAGAAAAACTTTTAATTCCAGTAGGTACCTAATCAGCCCTCAGCAGGAACCTAGTGTACCCTAATTAGTACCTATGAAAAGTGGCTCAAACTTGAACTACAAAAAGCTAAGTAATAATCTGGGAATTTGCTATGCTTCAAAGTAAAGCCCTTCCCTGTCCCCAGCTGGCAGGATGGGTGCTAGGTTTCATGAATGTTGCCTACCCACGTGTAATTATGTTAGATAATCACAACTCACCCAAACCCCATGCCTGATGATGAATGGGCTGTAGCAGGCTCTATTTCACATCTTCATGTGGAGTTATTCAGCAACTAGACTTTATTTCAGTTCTGTTTGGGCCCATAAACATACATATTTATCAAAACCCTTTGCAATTCTGACACCATTATACTTTAAGACACTATCCTATTTCTGGGTAATCAGTACTTCATGAATATTAGATTTCTGCCTTAATTTCACTGGTATGGTTTTTTTCATTGCAGGGAAAGGTCAAGACTCAATCATGTGAATGCTGCTTAAAAGAAGGACAAACTCCCACCCTGGTCAGGAAGACAAAGTGATGGAGGTAGAGGACTGGGCCCCCATACCAACTTCTCTCCTTTGGCTCTCTTCTGGGTTCTCACTGCCCCCCTGACACCAGCTCCACCCAACCTCCCTGTCTCATTGTCCAGAGACAGCTATATGGCTCACTCACTGAGCAGCAGCAAAGAAGTGTCGAAGGTACAGTTACTTATAAGTCAAAAGAACTCAGAAATAAACTATGAGCAAGTTGCCAAGAGGAGGCTGAGTCTTGCACTGAGATCCCCAGAGTGGAGACAGATCTTGCTTCTCCAGTAGACCCAGACTCTAATCACATTCTAGCCCTAGTTCCTGAAGACACCAGACCCATGGAAAAGTGGCTCCGATGGTGAGAGAGCCCAGAAGATGGTTTCTACAGTGAGGAGCATAACGCTCAAAACTCTTCCCCCAAATCAGCCACTTTCAAACCAGAAAGAGGGAGACAAAATCAAAAATAAAGGAATGTCAAGTGAATTAAACAGCTGGAGGCTGAGAGGCAGTGTCTTCATGTTTGGGGGCCAGGCTTGGCCCTGACGCATCTGTGAGGCCTCACCCCCAAACCCCCAAACTTCTATTCAGCCAGCCAGCCTCTAAGCCATTCAGTTTTCATTAAGTGAACACCTACCATGTGCTAGGCATGGGGCTAAACCCTGAAGGTACAAAGACAAATTAGACAGCATCCCAACTCTTCATTCACTCACTTAGTCATTCACCTATTCTACAATCATGTACTGGTCTCTTACTACGTACCAGATACTGCCAGCTCTGGGTTTATAGCAAAGAGCAAAATTAGACGTAGTCACGATTCCCATGGAGCTTAGAGTCTGCTCCACACAAATATATTTATTTGAATGTTTCCTTTTTTTTTTTTTTTGGCCGCAGCAGGCGGGATCTTAGTTCCCCAACCAGGGATCGAACTCGTGCCCCCTGCACGGGGAGGGCCAAGTCTTTTTTGTTTTAATTTATTTTCTTTTAATTTTTATTAGAGTATAGTTGCTTTACAATGTTGTGTTAGTTTCTACTGTACAGCAAAGTGAATCAGCTACACATACGCATAATATCCCCTCTTTTTTGGATTTCCTTCCCATTTAGGTCGTTGAGTAGAGTTCCCTGTGCTATACAGAAGGTTCTCATTAGCTATCGATTTTATACATAGTATCAGTAGTGTATATATGTCAATCCCAATCTCCAAATTAACCACTGGACTGCCAGGGAAGTCCCTTGAATGTTTACTCTTTTGATGATCAATGGCAAATTGTGATAAATAATACAAAAACAAGGCACTAAATTCTACATCAAGAAAAACAGGAAAGATAAAATCTAGGACATTAGGGATGGCTGCTCTGAGGAACTGAGAGATGTGAGGAGTGAGGGACCAGGTGAAGGCCAAAAGGACATTCTAGGCAGCAGAAACAACAGGTGTGAAGTCCCTGACTTGGGAATAATTTAACACATTCAAAGAGGAACTGCCAGAAGGCCAGAGGGCAGGGGCGGAGTAAGCAAGGGAGAGAGTGGCAAGTGATCAGGTGGAAAAGCAGGAAGGTCCAACAGGGGAGCTTAATTTGTGGACCAAAGACCCCCACCAAGGGTTCCATGGATAGAATTCAGTAAGTTTGTGAACATAGATGGAAAAATTACTCTTTTGTGTTCACTAATCTCTAACAAAAATTTAGCATTTCTATAATAGTCATACCTGTGACTTTGTCATCAATATGCACAATTGTTTCCATATCACATCCCAGTTGTTGTAGATATCAAACTGTATCATTTACACTCATCACTGTTTCAAAATTATGATACCTATCACACCCACTACTAGGGTCTGATATATCTTATTCTGTAACATATTAATAGAGAAGTATATCTGCTATTATATTTTAATATATGGATAATAGTATTTTAAAATAATTGATTTCCTTTGTAAACACTTTGTATATTACCTCATGCATTTAAAAACATCATTCAGAAAATGGGTCCATTGGCTTCACTCAAAGGGGTCCATGGCACAGCAAAGTTAGGGATACCTCAAGGATTTTGCAATCCAGAGGGGAAGGCAGTTTGGGACCAGAATGAGAGACGCAGCCTCAGGAGCTCTGGGAAGACAGAAGAGGCAACCCTTGACCAACCTAGGAGGGTCATCAGTTATGTCTCCCAGCGTGGCCAGAGGCAGTTTCCTCAAAGCTGGTCCCACTCGTGCAACCAACCAAAGGGGGTCCAGTTGAGAGAAGGCCACCAAGCCAAGCCCTGTCCCAACTGCTGCAGCCTGAGCTGCTTCTCTCCAAGAAGAACAAGGGCAGCCATCCCCCTCCCTCCTCTCACTACATCCCATCACCATGGAGACCAGCATTGAGCACAGGATCCAAATAAATGGAAGACAGTTCTGTCTCCCTGTCATTCATTAATATTCTCCCTCTCTCTATTGTTCATTTCTTCTTTCTCTCTCTCTCTTTCCCTCTCTGCATCTCTCTGATTCCCACTGTCTCTCCCCTTTCATTTTTCTTCTCTACCTTCACTTTTGTCCCTGTCTTCTTCCCCCCTCCATCTGCCTCCCATCTCAGTTCACTTCTGCATTATGCCTCTGCATTTATTCCATCACCTTTTACTTCAAACCTGTCCCAGAGCCCAAAATGTTAGGAACTAGATGGGAGCACACAAACTTGCTAGTTAAGCCTTCTCTCTGCTCTGTCTTAAGGAGGCTCAGGGAGTGGAGAAGTCACATCCAGAGTCTCAAGATGCGCTAGCACACCTCTACACCCAGCCTTGTGCTTTTAGCCCAATGGCCACAACGGGCTGAAGGCAGAAGCCAATGAGAGGGTCCCACAGCATGGCCAAGGCCTCAGAGGCAGAGCTCAAAGTGCCTTCCCTGTGCCTCCCACCAGCAGCCTTCCTCATTCAGACCCCCTTCCTTGCCCCCAGTGGAGCTGTTTCCCAAGCAGCAAAACAACCAAATGGATCCAAAAACAGTTGACCTCCCAGGGATGGGACACATCTCTCCCCAAACAATAAAAATGAGCATTTCTCTGCTCCACTCACCTTCACCACCAGCCCTGGGGAATGGAACCCCAACGTTAGGGGAAAGAGGGAGCAGGAATAATGGAGCCCAACACCAGCCTGCTGAGCATGGCAAAGACCTCACAGCCTCTCTTCTTCCAGAAAAGACAGTGATGGGGGGTGGGGGGTGCAGAGGTGAAGAGATATTAATTCCTGTTGATTCTGCTGGGGATGGGGAGAGCCAAGGCAGGGAAGGAACTTGCCAGGATGAAGCTGTTACCTCCTCAGCCCCACCCCTCCTCCGTCCTCTGAGCTTCCTAAGCACGTGTCACACACCCATGTCGTTAATTTTTGTTTTTGTTTTTTTTGCGGTATGCGGGCCTCTCACTGCTGTGGCCCCTCCCGCTGCGGAGCACAGGCTCTGGGCGCGCAGGCCCAGCGGCCATGGCTCACGGGCCCAGCCGCTCCGCGGCATGTGGGATCTTCCCGGACCGGGGCACGAACCCGTGTCCCCTGCATCAGCAGGTGGACTCTCAACCACTGCGGCACCAGGGAAGCCCCCGTGTCGTTAGTGATACAGCACTCTTTGGTAGTTTCCAGTTTACTTTACTGCGACTTGCTTGAGCATAAAACCTGGTAAGGAGTAGGCACTTGGTGAATTTTAGTTGAACTTAAGTGAAATTGAGTGACTTTTAACACAAATACAACCTGTTGTTTAAAAATATCTAAGGTTTGAGAGTGAGGGGGAAAGTGGCATAATTCATATCACATATAAGAGCAAATCTCTAACAGCTTTCTTCCTCTCCCCAAGTCAGGAGAGGAGGAACAAAATGAAGAAATTGAAATATCAAATTATCTCTTCATTCTTGGCTACAAAAATGTGGGCTGAGAAGGAAAGACCCATCTTCAGGAGATCTTATATGTGATATAAATAGTATAATGATTTATAATGAAATGATCATATAAATGGGTCTTTGGCCAGAAAGAGGAGTGGAGGGCAAAGATCTCTGCTGAGTAAAATGAGGTAGAGATTTGGAGGGGAGCCAAAAAGAAGGGGCCCTGAAAACAGGAACTGAGGAGTAGCGGGGGGGTGAGGGGTGCTGAGGGGGAACCACTGGGCAGCTGCAAAACTCTCCCGGCACCCCTTACAATAGAACCCTCATCTCTCAAAGCCTTGAAGAAGAGCACACGTTTGAAGTGAGGTACTGCCCATGTGAAGGAGGTGGACGCCCGTAGAATGTCTGCCTGAGCCATGGCTGGAGCAAGGTGAGGCTGAGAGGAGGTGAGGCAGGCACAAGAGGTGACCAAGAACCGTAGAACATGTAAATGATGTCAAATGACTGGAACATTCCCCTGCTCTCTGCACCACCTCCTTCCACTGCCCACGAACTAATGACACAGAGTCCCCCAAGAGAGGCCAGAGCCTGCAGGACCCAGGAAGGCAGAAGGGAAAGGCATCCAGCGGGCTGCTCTGACCAGCTGTCCATCTGGCACAGGGACCTGTGGGCAGGGTTGCCTTCTGCCTTGGTCAAGCCTGGGTGAGGATTTGAGGGTCAGGACTACAGTCGCTTCTTTCCACCAGGGGCTGTCTGACATGTACAAACAACACTCAGAGCCTCCTCCCCCAGGCACATTCCAGAAAAAGGTCCCAAGTATGGTCCTCTAGCTGCAGACTTGAGTCTCACTACCCCTCAGAGGGCTGCACTCAGCCATTACTCACAGTCTCTTAGAGGTGTCAGTGTCAGAGGGCAAGATTTCCTGACCATGTCCCCGGTTCTTTGGGCCCCACACCACAGGGAAGTCCTTTAAGGCTGTCTGAAACTGCCCCTCCTCTCAACCATGAGAGACCAGGGAGAAGGCAGTGTTTCAGGAAGCCGCTGTTCTGTGAGAGGCAGGTATCCTGGCTTGGGCCCTGCAAATTCCCTGGGTCTCAGTTTTCCCAGCTGAAGAAATGGGCATGAACATACCAATAGTCTCACAGGCCTGTTTAGTGGGTATTCTGAGAAAATATATGTCAAAGAGCTTGGGAAAGACCAAAAGGCTAAACACAGGTTAGGAAGTGACAGTAGGATGGGGATAACGAGGACAACAATGATGACAGCTTGTTACTCACAACTCCCTGCTTCTTAGCAGAACAAGCCACGAGGAGGAGTCTTCATTTTGCTGAGCGCAGTGATGAGAGGGTGTAATAATTTGCTAGAGCTGCCATAACATAGAACCACAGACTGGGTGGCTTAAAAAACAGAAATTTATTCTCTCCAAGTTCTGGAGACTAGAAGTGTGAGATCATGGAGTCAGCAGTGTTAGTTTCTTCCAAGGCCTCTCTCCTGGGCTTGCAGTGGCTGTCTTCTCCCTCTGTCTTCACATGGTCTTCCCTCTGTGTCCTGGTCTCTTCTTATAAGGACACCAGTCATTTTGGATTAGGGTCCATCCATATGACCTCATTTTACCTTAATTATCTCTTTAAAGGCTTTATCTCCCAATACAGTCACATTCTCAGGTACTAGACATTAGAACTTCAACCTGTGAATTTTGGAGGTGATACAATGCATCCCATAACAGTGGGGATGTAAAGGGTAAAAGCTGATGGGAGATGGAGTAGTAGTCCCAAGTTCAAATGCCTACAGAGGCCAGGAAGATGGAAAAAAATGAGTAGCAGGTGGGACATGGAGCAGGTTCACTGCAGAATTCATCACCATCTAGAAGAGAGACAGTCACCGTCAGCCTCAGCAGGCTCTGTCGTAGAAGAATCAGACCTAGTATGTCCAGTTTTTCTGATTTTTAAAGAGAAACCAGAAGTCTGTTTTCTCATGTGAAATCTCCTGAGTTTTAAATACTGGCCATGAATTCAGATTTTTTAAAAAGCGGTGTGCAAAGTGTGTATTTGCACTTGAGGACTGGCTCTGGTTCAGGGGCCACCGCTGTGAGCCTCTGAGACAGCAAGAGGGCCCCACCCCAGGCCCAGCGGTCAGCACCCAGGGCTCAGACTCACAGATGCAGTCCCTTCTAGGCAAAGTGCTGCCCAGGTTCAGACGTGTTTTTAAAAGCTGATTGTTAATGAGCTGGAAAGGAAAGGAATAAAAACCATCATGATCCCTCTAAGAGAGCATTTCTAACTCATGGATCATTTACTATTGATTATCGAAACAGACGCTATTAAGCATGCCCTATGGCTGGTTTTTAAGCCCTATGGCTGGTTTATTAAGCATGCCTCTATATCTTTGGAGTTTTTAATTTATTTGGAGGCACTATAATAAGCAGCACATGACAATTACTTCCTTCAGTACACTCTGTAATCAAGACAAATTATCTTGTTATTGATGTAAATGGGATATGAAAATCTATAGAGTTCTCCTGAGGAGAATAAATTCTACATTATTGCTCACCACACTTGAATTTTGCAGAGAAATCATTTTGGGGTCATTCAAAAATACCTTCCCCAAAACTTTTATTGCCATCCATCCTGAGTCCCTTCCAGAAATAACTAGCAGGCAATACCAATGAGGAACTATTAGCCTAGTTGAGTTGTGTAACTACTATTACTTACACCTTATAGAGCACTTTACGCTCTCAGACCTATGGCATCATTTGACACTCACAGGTGTCTTATTATAAATGTATTTACATATCATACATATTTATTTTCAATTCCTTTTCTCCGCTGCCAAACAACCTCTTATGAAAATTCAAAGTACAATTAGTCATATATGAGTTTTTTGGTAAACACAATAAACTCAATTTACATTATTTCCCCTTCTCTGATTTCTCTTTCTATTTTTCCATCAAGTGCTTGTCTTCTTAGCCAGTTTTTCTCTAGCTAGTTTCTCTTCTGCCAGAAAAGTGCTGCCTTGAGCAACTTCATGCCAGGGTCTTTGTCTTCTGTCCCCGCAGCCCACACTTTCTTCCGTCAGTGAAGATTGCACAGGCTTCCTTCCTGGGAGTTCACTCCAGTGCAGAACTCTTCTGGCCATCTTGGAGTTGTTTTATGCCTCTAATCTCTCTGATTTTTCTATTTAACTTATTGTCCTTTTATTCCTTTTATTCATTATAAAAGCTCCTTCCTTACAATAAGTACCTTAATATCTTAATCCTCTCTCAGCCACACGTTTTCAAGTCATTTATTCCTGCCTCAGTTCTCTTTTCTCACCTGCTTAAATGACAGAGACAGTGAGAGAAGAGAGGGGAGGAAAGGAGCAGGGAGGAGGAAAAGAAGCTGCCTCAAAAACATATTCACCATGGTTATCATTGGGCAGAAGAATTAGGGGTGGGTTATTTTAGTATTTATGTTTTTCAGAATTTTACATGTTGCCTAAGATGAGCATACACTATTCCAGTTTCCCTAGAAAGCAGAAAAGCTTACATTCTATAAAGCTTTACTGGAGGTGGAGTCCCAAAAAGCAAGAATGCGGAAGTCAGGGCGAGGCAGGGAAAAAGGAAAAACACTAGGTGGTGTGATTCCAAGCTGTCACAACCCCACAGCAAAATGCCACTGATTGCTCAGTCACTCAGGGTCTCCAGAGGCCATGTGAAGCTGCATCTCAGCACAGCACCTCGCTGTCTGCTGATTCTCTCTGCCTCTACTGGTCAGTCAGCTCCGACTCCCCACAGTGGCAGGTCTCATTACCCAGCTTCTCCTGCAGCCACCGGAAAGGCGGGCCTCCATGGGCTTGGCACAGCTGGTGCGCAGGTGCAGCCATTTCTCCTACCACATGGCACCATGCACGGAGGCCCCTGGCCCGCAGAGCTGGTGGTGGCAGCAGAGGCAGCAGCCAGGGCTTTGTGACACACGGCAGCTGAGCTATAACTGGGGCTGCTCTGCCCAGGAAGAAAGACAAGAGGCCAAGGCCTGGTTACTGAATTTTCTTATATCTAAGAAAACAACAAAGTTTCTTTCAAAATATTCAATTAAATTTAAAAGTCTCTATCCTTCCAGCCATTGCTTCCTCAAGACTCCTTCCAACGCCTTCATATCCTAGACCCAAACTGGAGACAGCACTTTAAAACAGAACTCCTAAACCGCAAAGCCCACAGAGCCAGGTCAGTGACATTAATGGCAGAACAAGCCCAGCAGAGGCCGTGAAAAGTGCTCAGGCCATGGCAAGAGGAGAGGACACATCCGGAGGTCACAGGTGCTCAGCTCCAGCCAAGTGTTGTCGGATCTGCTGATTTTTTTCGAAAAGCTTTAAAAGTTTTTTGAAAGTCAGGACTTATCTGCAAAATCTCCTCATTTTTCTTTCTTGACAACAAATGTACTTTTTTTTTTTAATCTTTTGGGCCAAACAAAACACATCAGCTGGCCACGGACATTCATCTAGTCGTCCACCAACTCATGACATCTGATCTTCAAGAGTATGCCAAACACGGAAAAGCTTCACTTTCCCGACCTTGGCACTGCCTCCTGATGATGATAGCTCACGTTTATTAAGTACATTCCATGCACAAGATGCTGTTAAGTGTTGTACATGGATTTCCTCATTTAATTCCCAGAGCTTCAGAGAGGTCCTAGATGCAAGAGGACCGGCTGGAGATGAACCCCACTGCTCACCTGGAAGAAAGTCCCCTGGACATGACTCAGCCCTCTGTTTCAATTTCTCAGGGCCTTTGCTGAAAACAGGACTGGTCTTCTGACAGATTCCAAAGGTGGCCCCCTCTGGCCAGACTGACTTCCCCAGTGGCCTTCACTTCCCAGTTCCCAGCCCACCACCCACAGTCTTCTCCTCGGAAAACTGCACTCACTGAAGGAGGGACTGTGTTTTAAGTAGCAGTGTATCCCTAGGGCTAATTTCACGAAAAGGAAGAGATCAGGGCTTCCCTGGTGGCACAGTGGTTGAGAGTTTGCCTGCCAGTGCAGGGGACACAGGGTCGTGCCCCGCTTGGGGAAGATGCCACATGCCGCGGAGCAGCTAGGCCCGTGAGCCATGGCCGCTGAGCCTGAGAGTCCGGAGCCTGTGCTCCACAACGGGAGAGGCCACAACACTGAGAGGCCTGCGTACCGCAAAAAAAAAAAAGAAAGAAAAGGAAGAGATCATCGAACCCACCAATTAGTAACTGTTCTTTGCTCTTGAAACCCTTTGACAGGCTGATGAAAGCTATCGGTCCCCTCCCACAATATATGTCCTAATAAACCAAATGCTCCATCTGATTTCAAAGACTTCCTGTGCCACCTGACGCCCATGAGTGCTAAAATTCCTGATCCAATCATACGTTTCTTAGTTCCACAGATTAGTAATTTCTATCCCACAGAATTGTCTCGGAGCACATTATGAGTTGGTGACAGACCAAGGACTATACCTAAGTGTTTTATTTATGGTCTGTGGTTTACATGGAATAAAAACCAACTCAAGCTAACCTCAGAAAAGGGGAAGAGGTACAAAATTTCATTTTGGGATGATGAAAAAGTTCTGGAGATGGTGGTGGTGATGGTTATCCAGCAGAGTGAATGTAATGTCACTGCATTATACACTTAAATTTTTTTTTTTTTTTGGCTGTGTTGGGTCTTCGTTGCTGTGTGCAGGCTTTCTCTAGTTGCGGCGAGCGGGGGCTACTCTTTGTTGCGGTGCATGGGCTTCTCATTGCAGTGGCTTCTCTTTTTTTTTTTTGCGGTACGCAGGCCTCTCACTGTTGTGGCCTCTCCCGTTGTGGAGCACAGGCTCCAGACGCGCAGGCTCAGTGGCCATGGCTCACAGGCCCAGCTGCTCCGCGGCATGTGGGATCCTCCTGGACCGGGGCACGAACCCGTGTCCCCTGCATTGGCAGACAGACTCTCAACCACTGCGCCACCAGGGAAGCCCTGCAGTGGCTTCTCTTATTGCGGAGCACAGGCTCTAGGTGCATGGGCTTCAGCAGTTGCTGTGCGTGGGCTCAATAGCTGTGGCTCGTGGGCTTAGTTACTCCGCGGCATGTGGGAACTTCCTGGAGCAGGGCTTGAACCTGTGTCCCCTGCATTGGCACGTGGATTCTCTTTTTTTTTTTTTTTTTTAATTATTTTTGGCTATGTTGGGTCTTCGTTTCTGTGTGAGGGCTTTCCCTAGTTGCGGCGAGCAGGGGCCACTCTTCATTGCGGTGCGCAGGCCTCTCACTGTCATGGCCTCTCTTGTTGCGGAGCACAAGCTCCAGACACGCAGGCTCAGTAGTTGTGGCTCACGGGCCTAGTTGCTCCACGGCATGTGGGATCCTCCCAGACCAGGGCTCGAACCCGTGTCCCCTGCATTGGCAGGCATATTTTCAACCACTGAGCCACCAGGGGAATCTGCATTATACACTTAAAATGGTTAAAGTTGTAAGTTTTATGCTATGTATATTTATCACAATTTAAAAAGGCAACATTTTCAAATAAACAAAAAGGAAGAGTGCATTTTAAGGGAATGAAAGTACATCTAGGACCCCCCTGGCAGCCAGGGCTCAGGAAGGAACCGGAAACTTCTTTCTCTCACCTCTGCGCCTCTCTTTTCACTCCTCCCTTGCTCTGTCCTTCCAGTTTATGCCCCTTCCACAGCTCCCAACTTTCTATTTCCTCTGGTGAGAGGCAATTCCAGCCTGCAAGGCCCTATCTCTAGGGTCACTTAATATAACCATGGCAACCAAAGAAGATGTCCATCACTGGGGGAATGGAGAAGAAAATAATGTGAATGAATATCACAAAAATGAAGCGATTAGAAGCAACAAACTGGATGGACATAGAGCAACACAGATAGAGCTTATATTATTGAGTAGAAAAAGGAAAAATCAGAATCAGAGCTAGATCAGAGCTTCTCCAACTTGAATGTACAGGCGAATCACTAGTATCTCGTTAAAACACAGAGTCTGATTCAGCAAGTGTGGGGCAGGGCCTGAGATTCTGTGTTCCTATTAATCTCCAGGTGATACTGTTGGGCCGAGGACCACACTTTGAGTAGAGAGGCTCTAGAACACAAGCCCAGTCATGAAATTAAAACACACCCCAGAACTCTACCTATTTCACAAGGAAATATACATTCTCCAGAACATATACCAAGCACAAGATGAGTACCTAGGGCAGTAGGAGAGACAAGGGTATAGAAATGGGATGAGAATCAGGGAAAACAAATGTACAAGATGAGAGAGGGGCCTTGCTCAAACCAACAGTGAGAGTGTGCTAAGGACTGAGGAGTATGATTAACTCAACTCTGTACCTGTCTAAAGAAAGCGCAGGAGGGGATGGGGAAGAAAAGGGGCAGGAAGAGGAGAAGAAGTTGTGAAGTGGCAACAGCAGCAACAAGGCCATTGAGCCCCTCCCCTTTGGTGGGGTCTCCGTGAAGGGAGCTGCCAAGGGCTGAACGGACCCCGCCAACAGGGTTTCCCACCACTCCGTCTGCCCCACCATTCACTGTGCAGTTTGGCAGGTTTGCCTGGGCAGCCGGTGCAGGCTTTCTGCTCTATACCCCTTCAGGGCAACTTGAAATGATGGCCTAGTTTTCACCTATAAGAAGATAGCTTGGTGAGGGTGGTGAGATTTAAAATCCACTGCCCTTTCACTTCCTACATGATGACATTCAATGTCTTTCCAGCATATATGAAAACCATCTGCTTAGATTTATTCTAATAATTTGATTCATGTATACAATGCAACAAACAAACAAAAATCATCAACATCAGTAGCAAGGAGGACCCTCTTCCCCAGGATTTTCTAATAAAGAAAAGGCTGAGGGCCAAAAGCCAGTGACATTGACAGAACTACAACCAGGCCAGAACAAGGGGAGTGAATCCCTCAGCACAGCTCAGGAGGCCACTAGCATGTTCCTGAACCGTAACACTGTGATCAATTCCTCCTCCCCCAAGTCTCATTCTCTCCAATATATTAGAGAGACTGAAACACAAATGTGTCCCCAGGACAGGAAGAATTGAAAATATGAAATACCCTACACATAGCACGATGCCAAATGGGGGTCCCACACTCTGCTCTCCTGAAAAACTTCATTACATCCTTGTGTTTTCTTCACTTTCACCTTATTACCTGGCAAGTAGCAAAAATGGTATTTCAAACAAATCATTCAATCCAATGAGCAGTTTTTCAGTTCATGGAGTTTCTCTGAAGTTAAAACATGAGCCTGCATTTCAAATTGCTCAGACTCACTGATTAATTCAGGAGTGAAATAATCCATCCTATTGTTACCAAACTCAGGGACCTGGGCACTGTGTTAATCAGCACTTACTGAGCACCTGCTGTATACTTAGCAGTGTCCTGGGCACTGTGATTAACAAAAAAAAAGTGTTGGGCTTGGAATTTGCCTAGTAGGTGTCATCTATCTAGAGAGAAAAGACCAACATATACAAAATAAATTAGAGCAAGGAATTGTATTCCTACACATACAGTGGTTCCATTTCATGCTTCAGGCATGACTGGATCCAGAGATGCAAGCGATGTCACCAAGACACCGCTGCCCCACAGACAGAACCTTCCCAAACATGAAGCTCTCACAGAAGGAAGCAGAGAAGAAACAGCAGAAACAAAGAGAAAAACTGGCAGATCCTGGCTGGGATCAGCTCTTCTGTGATATTGTAATGATAGAGAAGAGAAAGACCCTTTCCTCCCTCACAGCTATGTCAATTCCCCATACAAGTTCTGAACTGCTCTCTCTGGGCCACCTGCCCTTTCTCCCAAATACGAACACTGAACTGGACTCTTGGTCGGTCTTGAACGCTGTAACCACCCCCAAAAGGGAAAAGCGAGCTATATGATTGACAGGCCCACCAAAATCACATGGAGTGGTAAGGTGTGAGGATTTCCAAAGAAAAATCTGCTGGGCAGACAAAAAAATAACATGATATGATTGAGACTACGATGATGCTGAAAACTGGTGATGTCACTGTGGGTGGAAATAAATTAGGTGAGAGTGGAATGTTTCTAAAAGTAGTAAAATTATATGCAACAATAAATCTCATTTTGGGTCTACTATATGGCAGGCCTGTACTAGGCCTTTTATTATACATTATGGAAACTCAAAATTCAAGACTTCCAAGGGCTGCATGACCCATCCCTGCCCATGTCTCCACCTTCACCTCCTGCTACCTATCACCCTCCTCCCATCCCTGGGTACTTATATTTCTATGATTTCTTCTACTTTCCTGAAGGCCCTTACTTTTGCTTTTCCTCCTGCTGGCATTCCTTTCCCAGCATGTCTTATGGCAAACTCTACTCATCCTTCCTCTCTTTGAAGAAGCAGGTTGTGCACCAGCATTGCTCTTACATAATACTGAGCCCCCAGGGCAGGGAGTGATTACCACTGTGTCCCCATTGCACAGCCCAAATGCACAGTGGGAATCTGATAAATATTTCATTCATTCATGAAGTAAATGTTTGCTGACATTTACTATTCAGTGTGCTAGGTACTATGACAAGTGTTGAAAACACTTCAGTTACCCAACAGACAAGATTCTCTGCTCTCAAGAAGCTTAAATACTTTTCAAATCAATGAGTAAATACACTAAGCAGAGACTTGGAAGTTGTGTAGCTCAGCAGAAAGAAGCTGGGAGAGTGTTTTAGGTGGAGGGGAGAACAGAGGTGGTAGCCTGGATGACATGATGAGAATTAAAAAGATGCTCTCCCGGTGGCCCTGTCATAAGCCCAACCTTGGTTTTCACCAGACTGCAAAAAGAACCTCAACTCCTTCATTGCACAACTTGGCCTACAGGTACGTAACGTGTTGTGGCTCCCCACCCATCCTTCTGAGAGCACGGGGAGCAAACCAAGAACCCCTGTGAATAGCACTCTGGAAAAGTCAAGTGCCACCTGCCTCCTGAATCACACTTGACTTTTTGGTAAAATCAAGACAATTACAAGATTGTTCCTGATCCCCTTAAGTATGACTTGATAGCCCTTGAACCAAATTAAACACAGAATGGGTCTGGGAAGGGGAAAGATGAGACAGGCTCCACCAAGTCACCAAAGGATTTCACTTCTCAAGAGGCAATGTCATAGCCCTTACAGGCTGCACTGAATAAAAGACCAGGCTGGCTTAATGGGTATTCACTTGTTTTTCAAGGAAGCTGTAATTCATGGTCATTTAGATATGTAAAACATTCATTTTTAAGGTCATAGTAAACATTGAGTTAAGTACCCTTTCACTACCCACCCCCAAGATGAGTCCCCTTTCTTTATTTCAGAAACAGCTACTGTTACCTATTTAACATATATCTCCCTTCCAGAAGTTCTCTAATGCATTTACATATATATGTTATTTTATTTCACCTTTGTTTTTTATTGTTTTTTTTTTTTTTTTTTTTTTGCGGTACACGGGCCTCTCACTGCTGTGGCCTCTCCTGTTGCGGAGCACAGGCTCCGGACGCACAGGCTCAGCATCCATGGCTCACGGGCCCAGCGGTATGCGGGATCGTCCCGGACTGCGCACGAACCCATGTCCCCTGCATCGGCAGGCGGACTCTGTGCCACCAGGGAAGCCCTGTTTTGTTTTATGTAAATGATTTTATGTTGTACTTTCATTTCTACAACTTTCATTTTTTTCTCTACACCGTTATCTTAGACGTCTTTCTATATGAGGGCACATAAATCTACTTATTATTGTTAACTTGTGCATAGTATTTCACAGCAATTTTATGCCATTATTTATTTAACATTAAGTTCTTAGTAATTCTACAATAATAAACATTTAACTTGTTTCAAATTTTTCATTACAAACAAGCCTTGCTTATATTTCCTACCCCAGGCACCGGTGAGTGTTTTTCTAGAGTGGATATCTACAAATGAAATTGCTGCGTCATGAAGCTTACACATCTATTTTAACAGATACCATCGAATTCCCTTCCAAAGTGGCTGAATTTACTCTCCCACAGCAGTGCGTGAGCATGCTTCTCCCTCCTGTCAATGTTGATACGGACATCTTCTTTCTCTAAATTTATTTGACATTTTTCCCTAAATCCCACCAGGCCTGGTATGACTAGCAGTAGAGGTATTTCACTGAGATAGCCCTGAGTTAGGAGAACTCATGGCCACATGAATGAAATTCCTGCACTGAGCACTATGATTACCCTGTAATATTCCATGTTCCCTCCCAGAACCCACAGCATGCTCATAACCTGTCCAGAAGAGATACTCCACACGAGGAGGAGAGCACTGGGGTAAGAGGGAAAAACCCTGGGAACTAGCATTGGATTGGGGCCTACTAACAAGGCACATGACCTTGAGCACAGCTCTCTAATGCCATGCATCCTTGTTTCCCATCTATGAAATGATACACACCTCACGCAGTTACTCTAAGACTCAAAGCAAAATGAAGGAATGACCAAAAGTCAGTAGCACCAAGCTGCTGGAGAGGCTGTTGACTGCATTAATCAAAAACGCTCTAGATTTCTCCCTAACATAATCCAAATCTAATTTGGGAGTAACAGTTCCCACCACAAAGGGCTGAACAACCCCTTCTCCCGCCCGTCACGTCAATAGAGGATAGCACCCAGTGACACCTAAGCAGAAGGTACTCAGTCACAGAGCGGAGCTGAGTTAAGCCTTCCACAAGCACAGCCAGACTCTGCCACCCCTCATGATAAGGGCCAGCTGACAGCTCTCACCATTCCCTAATGGAAGACAGCAAGACCTCCCTGGGGGTGCAGCTGATGGAGACCCATCATAAGATGATAGAGTAGCGGCTCCCCACATTGGCTGCACACTGGAATCCCCTGGGGAGATTTATAAACTAAGAATTCCAGGGTCCCACCACCAGAGGTCCAGATTTAGTTGGTCTTTAATGTGGCCTAGGAATAGAGGTTTTTTTTAAAGCTTCCCCAGTGATTCTAATATGCAGCGAAGGTTAACAACTATTGCCTCAGAGGAACTGTAGATGTAAAATCTGACAGTACTCTGTAATTAGGAGTAAGAGCCTTCAACTATTGATAAATGTTGAAGATGGGTGATGAAATTGTGGGAGTAGTTATGCTATGCTCTCTACATTTCTATATAAAACATATATATACATTATATATATATATATGTTTTCTTTCAGCTTTTTATTATAAAAAATTTTAAAGAAAAGAAGGAAAGAGAAGCCCTAACATAAGGAGACATTCAGAATTAAGAGTATAAGAGATGAGCTTCCCTGGTGGCACAGTGGTTAAGAGTCTGCCTGCCGATGCAGGGGACACGGGTTCGTGCCCCGGTCTGGGAAGATCCCACATGCCGCAGAGCAGCTGGGCCTGTGAGCCATGGACGCTGAGCCTGCGCGTCCGGAGCCTGTGCTCCACAACGGGAGAGGTCACAACGGTGAGAGGCCTGTGTACCGCAAAAAAAAAAAAAAAAACGGTATAAGAGATAAGAAGAATGAGAGACACAGAGGAAGAGCTGCAGAACTTAAACAAAACAGCATACTAAGACAAACGTGAACAATACCAGGCCAAGTGTCTTCACTATTCTCTTAGTAAAGAGGAACTTTATGCTGATAGCAGAACTCCACTGAATAATTTCTGTAATTTAATGTACATAATTATATACAACAGTTTTGAAATAGGATATAATAATTCTCAGTTAATTCCTTCTGCTTTCTTCAGACATTAAATTTGAGAAGGCTGAGCCTTCTGGAATTTGCAGGGCAGAGAACTAGAAAGACAAAGCTACACAAAGAATTCCAAAACTGCATAGAGGTGCCCTCTAGTCTGTTGCCAAACACTAAATTTCACTTGTGCAGGAAGAAACCTCACAAGGCTGGGCATAGAGTGTCAAGGGAACTCAGCCTGGGCTGGGGGATGTTCTGGCTTCACCAGGAAGAGGGGAGAGTTTTGCTGAACATGCAGGGTGTTCAGTTAGGAGCCAAGAGGGGCATGCACTAGTACTAGAGATAAACTAGTCCAGGGAAAGGCTATTCTAAGCCCAACCTAACAAAGCTTCACCAGTCTCTAAAGGGTCAAGGTAGTCCTTAAGTAACTTAACTGCCAAGACTACATCAAACATCCTCTGAAGAAAGACAACAAAATCCAGCAATCAGGAACGTAAAATTCACAATGTCCAGCATTATTTTAAAAATTATTTCACATAGATATGTGATAAAGCAAATATAATATAATGTGAACTGTAGAATCCAGGTGGTGAGTATATGTTAAATTTTTTCATAATAAAAAGTTGGAGGAAAAACTACTAGACAGGCAAAGAAAAAAGAAAATATGACTAGAATAATTAGAATAAAAATCATTTAATAAAAACAGATTCAGAGGGACTTCCTTGGTGATTCAGTGGTTAAGAATCTGCCTGCCAATGCAGGGGACACAGGTTTAATCCCTGCTCCGGAAAGATCCCACATGCCGCAGGGCAAGTAAGCCCGTGAGCCACACTACTGAACCCGTGTGCCACAACTACTGAAGCCCGTGCACCTAGAGCCCGTGCTCCCAACAAAGGCAAGCCACCGCAATGAGAAGCCCATGCACTGCAACAAAGAGTAGCCCCTGCTTGCCACAACTAGAGAAAGCCTGTGCACAGCAACAGAGACCCAACGCAGCCAAAAACAAATAAATAAATAAATAAAATTTAAAAAGATCTCTTAAAAAAAAAAAACAGATTCAGAAATGACAGAGCCAGTGAACACAAGGACTTTAAAACTGCTTCTCTGGGGCTTCCCTGGTGGCGCAGTGGTTGAGAGTCCGCCTACCGATGCAGGGGACACGGGTTCATGCCCCCATCCGGGAGGATCCCACATGCCGCAGAGCGGCTGGGCCCGTGGCCCACGGCCGCTGAGCCTGCACTTCCGGAGCCTGTGCTCCGCAACGGGAGAGGCCACAACAGTGAGAGGCCCGCGTACCGGAAAACAAAACAAAACAAAACAAAAAAAACAGCTTCTCTGGCTCTCTCTCTCTCTCTCGTTCTCTCTCTGTAAATGTTTCTAAGCAATGTTAAGCAGAACTTTTTTAAGTAAAGATTACTTTTTAAAGAGTTGCTACAAAACAAAAAGAAATACACTATTTTAAAAAAAATAAAAGAAATACACTAGTAATCCTAATGGGGGGAGGGAAGGGCCAAAGGACAAAAATAATTCACAGAAGAAAATGAAAGTGACAAACACATGTGGGGAAAAGAAACAACTGCTCTAGTATAAATAAACAAAAAGTAAAATAATATCAAATTGGCAAATTTTTAAAATTCTACATTCAGTGTTGAAGATCACACAGGAACACAAGCACACTCATCCACTGCGAGTGGGAAGGGACAATTTGGGTTTTTATCTTCTGGAAAGTGAACCTTAGAGGGGTAGGTCACTCGCCCAGGTGACACTGCCGGTCAGTGCCGTTGACTCCGTGGCCCAGAGTCACGGCGGTTGAGATAGGACACAACCACAGCCTCCTAAGGCCACTCTTACCTTGTTATTCATGGAGGTGTCACGGGTCATCTCACAGACAAGAGTAGGAGGCACGGTCACACACCAGGGTGGAGCTCCAAGAAGGGAAGCCGCATCCCCAGAATAACGGCCTATAAATGGATGTGCGGCACTGAAGCGCTAACTCCTAGATGTGTTCAGAAGCCGCGTCTGAAGGGGCTGGGGTTTGTATGGCTGGGGAAGACCAGTGGCACGGCTACATCAGGGCCTCCTGTTCCTGCCCCCCATCAACTCTGAAAGGGCAACCCCATGGTAGGTATCTCTGAGACACTCCCTGGGGACCCCAAACAGAACAGGGCCTGTCTCTTGGCAGGAAATCAATATCTGATAGTCTCTAGTGTTTCCCAACGTGGCAGCTGACAGAGGAGCTAAATCATTTGCCCAAGGTCACACAGCTAATGAGAAACACACATCAGGACTCTCAGGCTTTTCCAATCACTCTAGTGTTTCCCAAACTTCAGCCACTTGCAAATCGCCTTCTCAATTTTGTCCAGATCTTTCTATCCCCTCTATTATTATTTACCTAAAACATTTTTAAACTGATTTTAAATCAGACCACTTTTTAAGATTTGGCTAAATTCAAAAGTGTTAAGTTTTATAAAAGAAAGAGAAAAAAGTCATAGGTTTCATGACTCTATTAAAAAGTCATAGGGGGCTTCCCTGGTCGCGCAGTGGTTGAGAGTCCGCCTGCCGATGCAGGGGACACTGGTTCGTGCCCCGGTCCGGGAGGATCCCACATGCCCCGGAGCAGCTGGGCCCGTGAGCCATGGCCGCTGAGCCTGCGCGTCCGGAGCCTGTGCTCCGCAACGGGAGAGGCCACAATAGTGAGAGGCCCGCGTACTGCAAAAAAAAAAAAAAAAAAAAGTCATAGGCTTTATATATTTTTAATTCACATTAAAATAAATCACAGCTATTAAAATTTGTACAATTGTCTACCTGTCTTAAAAATCACCTCAAAAATGACCAGCAGTCATTTGCAACACACTTGGTAGGCTCGGGCCCCCTCTACGCCCAAACAGTCCTATGGATAAAATTTCACTCTTTATTTGTTCAAATGTGTGACATATGGTTTGTGCTTGTTGTTCATAAGAAACCGGCGTGAGGGCCAGACGATTAACTCACAGTCAGCTTCGAAAGGAAGAGGGTTTACCAATGGATACTCTTTGTGCGGAAACCCCTCTGACCTGACAGAGGGGCAGGCAGGCAGCAGGGCCAGCCTGACAGACCTGCAGCTCACAGGCACTCACAGGCCCTCCTATTAAAGAGTGCTCTGTTTGGACCAGGGTCTCTAATTTCCCTCCCTGCAGTGTGCTGGGTTTTGACAACTATCCTCCAGCCCCTTGACTTCCAAGACTGGCCCAAGGACCCGGGCCCCCACTTCTCTGTTTTCTGCTTTTCAGAGTAAGAATTGTTCTGCCTCTGGCTGTGAAGTCTGAGTACCTATCCTGAGGTGGCTTCTTTCATCCCTGACGGGCTTCCAGATGCCCCTTAGAACAGAAAGTTGTGATCTTTCTCTTCCAAGTTGGAAAATAAAAAGCTCCAGGAAGAATGTCTCTCTCCCCATCCCTCTCCCTCTCCCTCCCCTCCTCCCTCCTTCCCCACTGTGTCTCAGACCCCTTCTCAGATGGAGGCACCTGAGAGATGGCTCCTCTCAGGACTTTCTACGTGATTCGTTATTCCACTCACCCCTGCCTTCTGTTTATGCTGACTGTGGAAAGGTTGGAAGCTATCTTATTAGCAGTTTTTTCTATCTGTCCAGTCTTCTATTTTAAGCATCAAAAAAAAACTAGGCCTTTAGAGGAGTGTGGCCCCCTTTCCTTTCTGAATATCTGTATCCCTCAGTCTGCAACCTCTGACAATCAGAACTTAGGAGCCAAGAGTACCAGGTAGATCCTTCCCTGTGTGAACTCCCACTTCTCACTCTAAAAAACTTAGGAATCAACAGACTCAGATAAGGTGCTAGCTTTTCCTATCTGAATGCCCTATCCAAATTCTATCTGAACTTGGGAACTAAAGAGAGTTGGATCTCAAAGGACACTGTCTCAAACTCAACCTCCTGGGGGCAAAATGTCTGTAGACACAGTTTCCCAGTGACTCCCTCACAGCAGTTCACGAGGGTCAAATCCTTACAGAATGTTTCCCAGAGAGAATTCTGGGCGGTGCCAGGGCCCCTAAGGAACTGGTTATGGTCGGGTAACTTTGGAAATGCTACCTTTCTGATGGCTTCACACTGGCCAACCTGGGTTTAACAAACTGGGTCTGTCTCTGCTGTAAGACTCCTCAGACATAAGCATATTTGACCCACAGAGCCTTTGTTTATACACCTATTAAAATCCTGTGGAACTTGTGTTCTTCAAGACACACTCTTGGAAATATAGGTTTGGGGCTTTTCACCAGCACTTTGTCCTAAGACACAGGCCTGCAGTAACCACTAGCCCAGAAGGTACCCTTGTGCAAATCAGAAAACAGCCCCCCGCCCTTCCTCAAGGCACATTTTGCCTCTGTCGGTTGGAAAATTGGGGTAATAATGCAGCGTTTGTTAGAACGCCTTTCAAAAAAAAAAAAAAAAAAATCCTTTCAGAAGTTAGATGGAACTTTACTACCATCTAGTGGAAAATTGCTCAAACAGATATACCAATCTGCAGCCTTTGTGGATGGAGCCCTTTGGATGCCCCGCCTAGCTCTGCATGGAAACCCTACACAAGGCAGCCTCCCTTTCCCCGCAAGGACCCCAACCTGCCAGGTCTGGGGAGAGGCCCAGGGGTCTGAATTTTCAAGAAGCTCTCTGACTGATTCTGAAGTATAGCTCAGTGACATTTTGCACACAAATCAGGATGTGCAGGAAACAAGGTGGTATGTAGGCCATTCTTACGCTTGCAGGCACATAACACATGGCAGCAATAGAATCAGAATCTGTTGCCTTGGAGAGAAAAAAAGTATTTTTAAAAAATAGTTTTTTTCAAGGTTTGGACATGCAGGGTTTTTTAGCGGGAAAAGTGTTAGGGTTTTGGGGTCTTATTGCTAAGCTCTGAGATACATTAAAAGAAAAGTAGTCAGGCTCACATTTTTACTGATTCCACTGCAAGGAATCACAGGAGGAAACCATGATTCTGGACTGAAGCGGCACTTTCCTACTGAGTAATGTGACCCAAGGCACTTGATAGAGTGGTCTGGCGGGGGAAAGGTCTTAGTTCCTCACCTACTGGTTGAGGTAAATGACACAGTCTCTTTTAGTCCCCATCTCCTCTCCTGTGAAACGGAGGCAGAGTTCTGCCCTGACCACCTCAAAGAAGTTCTTGGAGAATAAATATGTTATGAACTAAAATACTGCATAGGTAAGAGTGGATTTTTATTGCTCAAAGATGCAAATAAGTCAGGGCTGATTGAAGATGACAAGGTCACCTTGGTATACAACCCTGTTAAAATCCTTTCCTGTTGGCAAGTTGAATTAGTGAGCTTTGTTTCCTGAGGTTGTAGAGA
Source organism: Tursiops truncatus (assembly GCF_011762595.2). Lineage (NCBI taxonomy): Eukaryota > Metazoa > Chordata > Mammalia > Artiodactyla > Delphinidae > Tursiops > Tursiops truncatus. The sequence goes on along the minus strand of NC_047052.1, from coordinate 36,802,839 downwards.
GAAAAATCCTTTTTTTCCTCCTGCCAGGGTCATCTGTCTAAAGCGTAAATCTGACCGCATTACTCCAGCTCCTTCTCACCTGTCAGATCTCAGATTAAATGTCAGCTCCTCAGAGAGCCAGTCCTGACCGGCCTTCCTCCACAGCTGCAGGTCTCCCCCTCCACAGCCCCTCCCCAATCACTCTCTACAGCACAGCCGCTGCATGTCCCTCATGATACTTGCCACTGTGTCAAGCTGCTTTATTCTTTCTTTTCTTGTCTCTCTACTCTCAAGAGAATGTAAGCTCCCTGAAGAAAGGGAAGGATGTGTTTATGTGACTCTCTCTCCAGCAAAGGCTAGATTAACACCAGGTAGCTGGTTGGCCCTCAAAATGCTTTGTTGAATGAATGAAGTGTTTGTTCTCCTGTAGGAGGCCCCTTTAGATGACAGTGTCCCCTTTCTATGAAAAGTTGCCCCCATCAACCCAAAGGGATATATCCCTAGAAGCCATGTTTGAATGTGACTGGACCAGGAAGTGGCACCACCCAATGCTGTCTCCTGGGCATTTGGATCCGGAGACAACCTGGTCTGTGGCTTGATCAGAAAAGAGGGATGTAAGGAGTTATGGAGAGACCATGTCTGTCCACGTGCCTGCCTGACAGAGAAAGCCGGTGTGTCGGGGAGAGAGAGAGAAAGGAACTAGGAGACTATGAGGGTTCAAGAGAGAGTGCCTTGATTTTCCAGACCCTGATTCCAGGTTCTCATGAGGCCTGGCTGCCCATGGGCTCCATGAGAGCCACAGGTTCACAGGTTCCTTCCAGTAACTTCCCTTTTTTTGCTTGAACCAAATTAAAAATCTCTTCCACTAGATGAGAGACCTCAGCACACCAGGACTGTTTCTCATTCGCTCCTGAATCCCAGGGCTTGGCACAGTGATGGGCGTGGAGTAAACAGCTCAGCAAACACTTCTTCACTGCACAGAGGTCAATTTTTCACTTTCCACTTACACTGTTCCACAATGTTCCCACGTATCTGGATAGGTCAGAGGTCACAAACTGGTTACTCAAGTGTTGAGTCAACCAACAGACTTGTTTTGTTTTGTTGTAATTCTGTCTTGGCCTGTACAGTTTAGGAAGAACAGAAGGGAGGGAGGAAGGAGAAAGGAGCTAACATTTTAAAATGAAGGGATTTCACATAAAAATCCAATTTTCCATCTTCTCTTTAAAAATCAGACTATTTGACTGCACTAAACTCTAAAAGCCCTTTCTACTACATCTTCTTTCTGGTGGTCCAGGGAGAAGCAACATAATCCAAGACCCAACAATCCCAAAGGGAAATGAATAAAATCAAAAAGCTTTTTTTCTCTCTCATTATTTGTGTCTCAATAAGAAAAATCTGCTTCCTCCCAGAAAGAGCCAGCAAGGATTATAAAGCAGAGGCTCAGCTATGGACGCTGGCAACATCTGCATAGACAGGCACAGCTGCAGTGTCTGCTGGCTGGTGTCACCCTTGAAGCTAAGCTGCATACAGCATTTGGCCCTGCTCACTCAAGAAACCTGCTGAGACAAATGATGGTGTCAAAAGCAAGCTCATTTAATTTTTACATGGCTCGACTTCACGGTCCTTGTCTCCTTGGGCACTCATACAGCTCAGAGACTTTGGGTTTCTGCCTGGGAAGCTCAGTCCTCATGCCCCAGGAGATGGCGAACAAACCCATCAGACACAAGGGAAAAGGGCCAAAGTGCATTTTCCACTATACTGTTGTCTTAGGCGGGAAGCAAATCCTGACACAGGCAACTGAGGGCATGGATTGCCTGGGAAGTAGTCCCAGGAGTATGGAAGTGAGACAGGGAAGGGAAGGCAGCCAATAAAGAGCATATCATCAAACTGTGGGCCACTGGAGTTCACTGTCACTGGAAAATGCTGTGAGACCATGTAGAACGTGCCTCAGCATCATCTCTTCCAGTCCCCAGAGGGAGCCGGGGTATTTATCCTCCAAACCCCATCCATCATGGACTGAGGGCTGCATTCACTCCCAGCACCTCTGGCCTGTCCCAAGGATGGAAGCCATCCGGCACAGAGCCCTGGGTGTCTGCAGAAACACACGCTTATTACCACAGCTGCTCCATCCCATGCCCCTACCTCAGCTTCACAGAGTCATCCAGTCAATCCTACGATCACAGACGTGGTTGTAGAGAGAAAAACGTGACAATTAAATATCACATTGTGGAAATTACGCATACGCAGAATAGTTTGTTTACCTGGTTCAATCGTTTTCTTTATTCTGATCAAAATAAACTCCTTCTCTGTGTTTTAAAAACCACCAGAGAGGGCTTCCCTGGTGGCGCAGTGGTTGAGAGTCCGCCTGCCGATGCAGGGGCTACGGGTTCGTGCTCTGGTCTGGGAAGATCCCATATGCCACGGAGCAGCTGGCCCCGTGAGCCATGGCCGCTGAGCCTGCGCGTCCTGAGCCTGTGCTCCGCAGCGGGTGAGGCCGCAGCAGTGAGAGGCCCGCGTACCGCAAAAAAATAAAAAAACCACCAGAGAAAAACCTGACTCAGTGAGTTTGCCTCTTGCTGCTTCCTCAGGCCCAAAAGAGGTTCAGGTTGGATTGAGTCTCCTCAAGGCAACACATTAAAAATGGGAGCAACAGGGGCTTCCCTGGTGTCGCAGTGGTTGAGAGTCCGCCTGCCAATGCAGGGGACACGGGTTCGTGCCCCGGTCTGGAAAGTTCCCACATGCCGCGGAGCGGCTGGGCCCATGAGCCATGGCAGCTGAGCCTGAGAGTCCGGAGCCTGTGCTCCACAACGGGAGAGGCCACAACAGTGACAGGCCTGCGTACCGCAAAAAAAAAAAAAAAAAAAGAAAGAAAAGAAAATGGGAGCAGCAGACCTCTGATTCTGAGCCAGCTGTTTTCATCTTTGCCAGGGTCCACTTGGAACCTGACAGGCTGAAATACTGCAGTTTCCAAGGCACATGACTCCCCTCCCCCTACACCCGCCCTCCCCGGCCTTTCCAGTTTACCCGTCCACCCTGTTCTTCCATTGTCGCAGGAAGACTGAGCCTTCTGGTGAGGTTAATCTTGATCATTTATCACTGGAACATTCTTCATTCATGTGCTAATTTTTACATCTTGCTGTCACTTCAAAGAAGTTCACCAGATGTTTTGGAAGAGTATTTGATATTTTCTTTACAGAGATGCACAGTTCTCTCAGTCGCTGGAGGGTTTCCCTCCACATCAAAATTCCAGCCCTAATACAGTTCTCCACCTCTTCACAGTCACTGACATCTCATCAGAGAATCAGTCACTCAACTCTCATCAGAGCAAAAGAACAGTCCTGGGGCTGCAGTTAAAAGGGCTCGTGATTACAGGGTCTAATTCACAGATCCAGAGTCCACATCCCTAGCATGTGATTCAATTCAGCAGCCATGTTAAGATCCTGCTTATGCTCAGTGCTGGGTGAAATGCTCAGGATAGAAAGCCAGGAGCACTCCATCTCTCTCAGCCCGCAAGAAACTCACAGCAAGGTGAGAAGATGGAAAAGTAAAGGAGTGATTGCAATGCAGTGCAATATGTGGAGAATTACAACTCTCTCTGTAAGGAAGCAGTAGGATTTGGTGGAGGGTGAGGAAAACTCCCAGACACTGGTTTGGGTGAAGAAGAGGGTGGTAGAACAACAACAGAAATTGGGAATAAAGGACAAGGAGCCAGCTGGGGTGGGATGGTACTAGAGGATGGCTAGGGGAAGATCAGCTCTTAGGCACATTCATTTTTTTTCTTTCTACTGATGGCCTCCATGTGCTAGATCCTGTGCTGGGAATACAACAGGAAACCACACAAAGTATTTGTTTTTATGGAGCTGACATTCTAATGGAAGGAGACAGAAAATAAACAAGAATACTACTAAACAAACAAGATGTTTTCACAGACAATATTCAGTACCGGGGTTTGATTGTTTTTATGGCAATGTGAGAGAGAGTAATGAGAGTTGGGAAAGCTATAAACAGTCTATGGCAAGACTTCTTAACCCTGGCTTTATATTAGAATCACAGGGGAAAGTTTTGTAAAATATGCCAATGTTTAATGATTTATTAGAAACAAGACCAAAAACAAAAGCAATAAAAGAAACACTTGATAAATTGTACTTCTTCAAAATGAAAATTATTTTGTCTACAGAAGATTCCATCAAGAAAGTGAAAAGACAGCTCTCAGAATGGAAGAAAATATTTGCAAGTCATATATCTGATAAGGGACTTTGTATCCAGAATATATAAAGAACTCTTACAACTCAATAATCAGAAGACAAATTTTAAAAAGGGAAAATATCTGAATAGGAATTTCTCCAAAGAAGATATACAAGTGGCCAATAAGAGATGCTCAACATTATTAGTCATTAAAGAAACGCATACCACAATAAGATACTACTTCACATCCACTAGACAGGCTATAATGAAAAAGTCAGACAAAAACGAGTGTTGGAAAGGATGTGCAGAAAATGGAATCCTCATACATTACTGGTAAGAATGTAAAATGGTGCAGATGCTTCGGAAAACAATTTGGCAATTCCTCAAAATGTTAAACATAGAGTTACCAGATGATCCAGAAATTTCATTCCTGGGTATCTTCCCAAGAGAAATGAAATCATATATCCACACAAAGACTTGTACATGAATGTTCATAGCATCATTGTTCATAGCCACAAAGTGAAAAAAACTCAAATACCCATCAATAGATGAACAGAAAAATAAAATGTGGTATATCTATATGCTGAATATTATTCAGCAATATAAAGGAATGAAGTACTGATAACATGCTACAACATGGATGAACCTAAAAAACATGCAAAGTGAAAGAAGTCAGTCACATAAGACTGCGTATTGTATAATTCTATTTATATGAAATGTCAAGAATAGGCAAATCTATTAAGACAGAAAGTAGATCAATTGTTTGTCTAGGGCTAGAATAGGGGCAGAGGAGTATGGGGAGTAATAGTTAAGAGATTTATTATTTAGATAATAAAAATGTTCTAATATTAGATTATGGTGATGCTTATGCAACACTGCAAACATTACTAAAACTCTTGGAATTGAACACTTTAAATCAGTGAATTTTCCGGCATGTAAATTATATCTCAGTGAAGCTGTTAAAGAATTGAAAAGTAAAATGTACCAAATGTAAAACCGATAGTTAGTGGGAAGCAACCGCATAGCCCAGGGAGATCAGCTCGGTGCTTTGTGACCACCTAGAGGGGTGGGATAGGGAGGCTGGGATGGAGGGAGATGCAAGAGGGAAGAAATATGGGGATATATGTATATGTGTAGCTGATTCACTTTGTTATAAAGCAGAAACTAACACACCACTGTAAAGCAATTATACTCCAATAAAGACGTTAAGAAATATATGTATGCATGTATGTGTGTATCAGTGCCTAGGCCAATGGTTCCCAAACTTGGCTGAATCACCTGGGAATGGCCATATCACATCCCATGCAGATTAAATCACAATGTTTGTTGGGAGTAGGAGTCCCCAGGTACTTCTATGTGCAGCCAAGTTTGGGAACCACTGGCCCAGGCCCTCACTCACAGAGACTCTGACTTAACTGGTTAGAGAGAAGCTGGGGGTGATCATTTAAGGCTCCCAGGTGATTCTGGTGGGCAGTGAGATGAAGCTGACACTGTGGATGCAGAGAAGCTAGAGAAAATCTGGGGCCTTGATGCCATGATCAAACTGCTGGGTCAACCAGCCCTGAAACCCTCACTGCCTCTGGGCTGCCTGGTATGTGAGCCAATAGATTTCCCTTCTTATTTAAGCCAGTTTGAGTTAAGTTTTCTATTACTGCCCTGAACTGACACAGGCAGTCATAGACAGTATCTCTCAGACAGTGAGTATTAGAGCCAACTGAGACCAAAGGATGCAAAGGATTCAGCTTTTGAGAATCTGAGAGAAGGGATCTGAGCCCAGGGAACAGCATGTGCCAATGCCCTGAAACAAGAATAGGCTTGGTGCGTTCAAAGAACAGGTTAAAAAGGCCAGAGGGAGCATTTCCACCAAGAGCTGGTCTGTCAAGTAATAGAAGATAATTCTGAGGAGGGAAATATTTGATACATTGAAGGGTAAAGGTGGCTCAACCAACTTTAATGTAGAACGTTCTACTCGGCAGAAAAGAAAAGAAAACAAGAAAAGTCCCGAGAGTTGACCTTTCCTTGGGATGCAAGTGATCCCACTGGAAGGAAGAACAATGTCTCGCACATCACAAGGCAGCATCTCAGCCAGGATGCCATGTGACCGTCAATATACTCTAGGGAAATTATGCTCTGATTTTAAAATCAAGAACAGGCAGGTAGGGACTTCCCTGGTGGTCCAGTGGTTAAGAGTCTGCACTTCCACTGCAGGGGGCACAGGTTCAATCCCTGATCGGGGAAATAAGATCCCATCTGATGCGCCCTGCCCCTCAAAAAAGAACAGGTAGGTAGAGGGGTGTGTGTGTGTAGAAATAGTTGGTGACTTTGCTAAACCAAAGATGGCAAGGAAGAATTCAGAATTCTCCTAGGCCATAAGGAACATTAAAATTGGAAGTCTTTATTCTCTGAGAGCATTTCTAAACTGCAAAGTTCAAGCTCATGCCTGCATTCCTAAGTGTTTTTCCTTCATCTAAAAAGCAACAAGAAGAGGCTTCCCTGGTGGCGCAGTGGTTGGGAACTCGCCTGCCAATGCAGGGGACACAGGTTTGAACCCTGGTCCAGGAGGATCCAACATGCTGCAGAGCAACTAAGCCTGCAAGCCACAACTACTGAGGCCTGCGTGCCTAGAGCCCGTGCTCCACAACAGGCGAGGCCACCGCAATGAGAAGCCCACGCACTGCAACAAAGACCCAATGCAGCCAAAAATAATAAATAAATAAATAAATAAATTTTTAAAAAGCAACAAGAAGAGAGAGTCTGGTCTTAAAATTTTTTTTTCATTTTAAAAAGGTCATTTCTCAAAATAGCATTGAATATTTCATAGCTTTAAAGTTAGGGAACAGCCTCAGAGGAAAGCTTAGCACCACCTGCTCTCGTCTTAGCTCTCAGCTTCGCCTTCTCAGAAGGCAGACTTTACTAAATAAACAGCAAAGAGGCCAGGTTATTCAGCAGTTTAGAGACTCTTAATCTTTGAGGAGGTTGCTTGTGCTCACGCCACTCCCAAATAAAAGTTGTAAAGGAGCTTCCTAGACAGTCCCCAGAGTGCTGGGGCAAGAAGGGCAGTAACTGCACAGCAAGTCAGGGCTCCTGGGCCCATTATGGCCCCAAGAGACCAGATGGGATCTGAAGTGAGCCACTGAATCTCTCTGAGATCACTTTCCTTGTCAGTAGAGTTGGGGTGAAGCTGTCTCCCTCTCCTCCCAGGGGGCTCTCAGGGCTTCTTGGCACTGCACTGAGGGACAGTGCAGGGAGACTGGAAAGAAGAGGAACCTGTGCCTGGAGGGAGTGATTCCTTCCAAATGCTAATAAGAGACTCAGCAAGCCTCAGTCCATCCATCTCCTTTACAGAAAACCTCCAACAGGAACGAGTGATGTTTAGGAAGGTTACTGAGAGACTCAGTATTAGTCAAAGCTTATCAGCAGTTTCAATAGTTTTAATCCAAGTCAATAGCCATCTTTTCATTTTACAAGATAATGCCTTTGTCCTGGTCACTGGTGTGTCTGGGTCTCACTAAATGCCATAGCAAAGCAAGCTGGGCCCCGTGTCATTACCACCACCAGCATATGCAAGTTCCCTCGAATGCTTCCTTGTAACCCCTGCTGAAAACAAAATAAGATATTAATAACCTCTCTCAATAGCCCACTGTTGTCTCAATAGCCCACTGTTGTCTCCTGTCTTTGGAATGTTCACTGAAGGTCCCAGCAAGAACTGGAAATTGCCTCTAATGCTCCTTGTTTGGTCTGGCAGGGCTGGGGCCACGTGCTCTGCGGTGGAAGCAAGGTGTTGATCAGAAAGTCAGCTTCTTGACTGACTTTATCTCCTCCTGGGCAGAAACCAATTTCAGCGAGAACTTTGTAATTTGGAACTCAAGGATATAAGATACATTCAGGGAATCATTTTCCCTCTGCAAATTACAGGTTTGTCATTTAAGAGGTATAATATCACTGACAGGGCCTGCTGCTTCTTCTTTTTTTCATTCTGAAAACTGCCATATTGATGCTCTCAGAACAGAGACTTAGAAATGAGAATAATGGCCTGTACTTCAGACAAACAAATCCATGTTCTCTACAAAGAGGCAGAAGAAATATGCCAGACAACAAATCTTTATTTATTCAGCAAGCTCTTGAGTGTTTAGGCAGAGTGGCAGACCTAAATGCCTAGCTCATAGAGGGTGTTTAATAAGTATGTGAAAGAAGGAAGGAAGGAAGGAAGGAAGGAAGGGAGGGAGGGAGGGAGGGAGGAAAGAAGGAAGTTTGGAAGATTCATCTTGAAATCAAGCATGGTCTGAGCTGCACTGAGCTGCGTATTTGTTTCAGTCACCTTTAAATGCAAAGGCCAAAAGGAATTGTGTGGTGAGATTTGCAGAGGTTGTCAGAAAGAGCTGTAAGAAAATGATTATTGACAAAATGCAAGATAATGAGAGTGAAGAGAATTTGAGGACCAAGTTTGCAAAGAGGGGAAATAAAACAATTTGTCCAGCACTCCACCACAGCGTAACAACGTGTTTGAAAAAAATCTGGTTGGATTTATTTATTAGATTTTTGTTTTTAATTTCAAATTCAGTCACTCTCTCTAGGTCCTGTGGGCATGTGCTCATGATTAAAAATACATTACAGTATTCTTAGCTACCATAAAACAGCATAAGAGCAATGGTGTAATTACACATGACTTCCTCTGAAATATAGCTGCTTCCTTGGCTCTGTGCTTAGCGAGCACCCCCAGGATCAATGAAACCATAAGTATGGACCATTTCTCCTCAGCATCCCTACCAGGAAGGAGGTTACTCCCCACACCTGGCTGCTGTCCTCTCTCCAAGCTGGTATTTCTTCACCCAGAACCTTCACAGACAGATCTTCAACCTGACTCGTATCTTGGGCTGAACTGTCAGGTAAGATTTAAAGCCTGAGGAATGAGAGTGAGCACTTCACAGTTTACAAAGTGTTTTTGACTGATATTGTCTCACCTGATTAATAAAGGGCAATGCAAATGTGAAGTTTTTTCTTAAAAAAAGTTAGTGTTGAGTGTTAATTCTGGTCCCCAAAGATTAGCAAATGCTTAAATATTAAGCAAAAGTATAACATTCTCCTGGAGTAACTTTTACAACTGAACATTTGTATAATATTCCCCCAAAACTCATCATTAAGAAGGGATAATATGCAAGGAAAGCACAAAAACTCTTTTGTTAGCATTCCTGATAAATCCTCATTGCTATTCTAATAAATAAAGTCCATGTTTGGGACAAATGCTTTAAACTGAGAGCAGACTGGCCAGCCTTCTGACACCTCTGGTTCCTGCAACACCTTCGCTTTGAAGTTGCATCACTGCACTGCACAATCCAGTTGCATTTCATTGTGGAGCTTTCATAATAACCAATTTATTAAATTATTCTTCAGAAGATTGGAGTGGTAGAGATCAAACCAACTGAGGAGCTCTGAGACATATTTCTTTTTTTTTTTTTTTTTTTTTGCCGTACGCGGGCCTCTCACTGTTGTGGCCTCTCCCGTTGCAGAGTACAGGCTCCGGACGCGCAGGCTCAGCGGCCATGGCTCACGGGCCCAGCCGCTCCGTGGCATGTGGGATCTTCCTGGACCGGGGCATGAACCCGCATCTCCTGCATTGGCAGGCGGACTCTCAACCACTGCGCCACCAGGGAAGCCTTCTGAGACATTTTTAAACCCTAATGTCAGTACTGACCAAATACAAGCTAGATTATCAAAAACTTTTCAAGAACATTTTAATGCCTTGCTCTCGTAAATTCTGACAGTCTGCCATTTAAGATTAAAAGGAGCCGTTTGTTTGTAACAATTGCATAAGGGCCTGGAAGTGACCTTGCCAGCAAGCAAACCTGTCAACCCTCCAACTGGGAGCCAGGGTTGGCACAGGACATTGTGCCAGCTAGGCTCCAGGAGCTGTTGCACCCTGCCTGCAGCAAACATCTGAGGCCCCATGGCACAGAGCACTTCCATGCCCACCAGCCCAACCTCCACTGGCCAGACTGAATTCCTTTGCCTGAGGGTTTCCTCTTGACACTGGAGCCCGTTCTGCCCACATATGTGGCAGACCAGAAATGCCGGGGAATTAAGCTCCCCAGGAGCAATCGCCAGCCAATGACCGGACCCCAGCTCCTTCGTCCATCTGACAGGGTCACTCTGAGGTGCAAGTTCCACCCTGTCTCCCGGAGTCCCCAACAAGATTAAACTCCTGCTGCCCACCATGGAAACTCATTAACTCTCCCTTGTTGGCTGTCTTCCCTTCCCTGACTCACTGCCACCTCCTTTATCAGTGCTTCCTGGGTTCACTTCCCAAATAAACTGCTTGCACTCAAATCCTTGCCTTGGGGTGTACTTCTGGGGAAACTCAGACTAAGACTCCCCCATCCTTACCAAGGCTTTGGATGCAGTGCACACCTCCCAGGCTGGAGAGGGAACACCCCAATGCCATCTGCTTCCCAGAGGCTCTGAGCCAGCTGCGGTCATTATGAACCTGAGTAATCTGATCTTAGATGTGAAATCAAAGGTTAGATGATGCCTTCACACCACATAGCAGTAGTCACCCCATCTAGCTTCCAGGTGGAGCGATATGAGGGGGAAGGATAGTGTGTTTTCCAGCTGTCTGTCTCTCTCTACAAGCAGCTCCCCTCCTGTCATCCTCTGTAGGCTTAGAGGGAAATCAGGAGGCGAGAGAGGATCTTGCAATCACAGAGCTGTGAGCCGTGACGGAATCGTAAAGCCCCTATGAGCCCATGTGTGAGAATAAAGGAAAGTTGCATCTTTGATGGTGACGGGAACACCAGCGCCTTTAGCAGAGGCTCTGCTAAAGTAAATTCAGTTTCATAATTCTCTTATTGTGAGAAGAAAAATGGCATTCTTACTTTGTGGATTTGAATCATCATTTTGTATTTGAGAATGCTACATCAGTATCAATCTAATGAACATTCACTGACTCTCCATTATATGGCCAGTCCTGTGCAAGATTGGAGACACTGGGATAAATATGACATAGTCCCTGACCTTGCAGTAGCATGAAGGAGACAGGCCATAAATAGATAATATGGCATGAAGTGACATGCCTTAGAGTGATAAAAACAATGCATCCAGGAAGTATGGGAGGACTGATGCTGCCAGAGAGATCAGTAGGGGGCTTCCAGAAGTAAGTGACAACAAAACTGAGTCTCGGAAAGTAGACAGAGTTAGCAGGTAAAGGGGCACGATACGAAGAAAAAGGCACAGAATCAAGAAAAAGAAGTGTAGGGTTAAAGAGCAACGTCTTATACCAAATAGTATAGAAGGAATACTGCTGTTTTAATACAAGTATAAATGATCTGTTTTAATATAAGTACATTAGAATTTAACTACAATGCTTTTTCTAAATTAACAAATGGAGTACAGTACCCAATAGACAACCTTGACCCTATCTTGAGCTTCAGGTGAGCCTCCCCAAGGCTGAGAGATGCAAAATGCAGTGTGGGGAAGTGAGAGCTGGGATAAAGTGAAGAATGGAGAAAGGCAAGAGGGTGAGGGATTTGAGGAGGGGGGAGGATGGCCACAGAACACACCACTCCCTTTTTCTTAATGCAGTGCTTTAGTTTCAGGACCTTCACAATACAACCCTGAGTGATAAGAACCCTACTGAAAAGAATTGTTAAACTGTCCAGTGCCCCAGTGATCCGTGCTGTGAGGGCTGTAAAAGGTCTCTCTCCCTCTTTCTCCTTCTCTCTGTCTCTCTCTCTCTCTATGTGTGTGTGTGTGTGTGTGTGTGTGTGTGTGTGTGTGTGTGTGTGTGTCGGGCTGTGTCCCTGGATTAGCAACAGATTGGACTCTCTAGGTCTTGTCATTAAATTCCCAATTACCACAGGATTCTAAACCAATGAGGTAACCTCCATGATCTGCTTATCTTGGATTTTGTCATGGGGATGATGATTTAGTGTTGATGGCAAATGAAGTAAAAGAGAGCTTTGAGATATTTCTGAAGAAAGCAGTAAGAAAATGAAAACTGAATAAAATTAATTAGCTCCAAATCAGTATAATTTCCTACCAAAAATGCTAAGGAGGCTTGCTAAAGAAAACAGTCACTACGTCTTCTCCTTGCACCAAACAGTTCTCAGTTCTCTAGGAACTGCTTGCCGCTCTCATTCTCACCAAAACTTCAGATCATCCAGGAAGGCCTCTCCCAAGATGGTAACCTTATTCCCATTTTGGAGAGACTCAGCCTCTGGAATCACTGCAAGGTGAGGGTGACTGCCCCGAAGGTCCGAAGCATTCAGAAGCCTATGAAGAACATCTGTTTGCTTCTCATGGATGCTTTTACAGAAGATAGAGAAGTCAGTAAATATCCCTTTTTTTTTTGAAATTTTGGTGTCCCTTAGCAACACGTGAAAATAAATGGATGATATAAATGTTGAAAACATAAATGTCGATATTTAAATAAGGAGAGTTGGGACTTCCCTGGTGGTCCAGTGGTAAAGAATCCACCTTACAGGGGACGTGGGTTCGATCCCTGGTCAGGGAACTAAGGTCCCACATGCCGCGGGGCAACTAAGCCCGCATGCCACAACTACTGAGGTCCCTCGCCTCAACTAGAGAGCCTGCGTGCTGCAAACTACAGAGCCCATGAACTCTGGACCCCGCGCACCACAACTAGAGAAGAGAAAAACCTGCACACCACAACTAGAGAGAAGCCCGTGCGCGGCAACAAGGAGCCCGCATGCCGCAACAAAAGATCCCACGTGCCTCAACGAAGATACCACGTGCCAAAACTAAAGATCTGATGCAGACAAAAATAAATAAAATAAATAAATAATATAATAAATTGAAAATAAATAAATAAGGAGAGTTAATCAACAAGTTAGGTAGTGAACAAGAAGGGGTTTTGTTTTGTCTTTTTAAGTAAAAGAGATTGTCCCTAGCCTCAAGATTCTTCCAATATTTGTGAAGACAGACTATCACAGGAAACAACACAAAATCCCACACTGTATTGTGTATAGTGTGGACTGAAAGTCCAATGGGGGTGGGGGGTGGGGAGAAGAATAATGAGGGCTGCTGTGTCCACCAGGATGAGCTAAGCATTTTTTAATAGAGCACTTTACAGATTACAAACAGCTTCTATTTTCCATGATCACACTTAACCTCCCATGGGGAGCAAGCAAGGAGCATTCTGCTCTTATCCGTACTTTACAGATAGAACACGAAGCTGAGACAGGCCCAGGGCTGGACAGCATAAGTAACAATTCTGGAACTTGAAACTGCAGTGTAGTCAGTCCAGCATCTGAGCTCTTTCCCCAGAAACTGAACTGATGCCTCAAGAGTAACACAGTGAGCCACCCATGTGTGGTACATGCCTGCTACTCCTTAAGGAGTAGAGAAAGGCACACACAAAGAAAATGAATGGGTGAATCCAACCCCAACCTGTACACCTGGTTGCTCTGGGTCTCTACCCCTGGCCCATTCCCTCAACCCTTCAAACTCTAGTTTCTCACTATCCAATGGCCCAGACGACAGAGCAAGCTTCAGTTAGAACTGCTGAGCACTGCAGAGAAAATCTTTCTTTCCCAGCCGGAAAAAGGGCTTTCAGGGCTTGAGTCTGAAATCCACTTTGTGAAAATTCAGAATTGAAGTGCTTGTTTCATTTGCATCTTTTGAAAAGATCTGTGAACAGGCATTTGGCCCAGGTTTATCTTGAAAATGCCTTTAGACTTGAATATTTAACACATTAAATGACTCAGTTTTTCTTTGATGGAGCTTGAATCATTTTAGCTATCTGAGCCCAATTCAACCCTTCCATTTTGTTCCCTTCCTCTACACACAAACTTACACTTGCGTACACATGAATGCACGTGCAAACGTGCATAGACATACGCGTGCTTGCTCTTGCACCTTCATGCACACAGACGTACACAGAGTCATTCATATGCATTCACACATACAAACATGCACACAAATGTACACAAACACATGCACTCACACTTCAGACTTTTCATGCACAGACTGATCCAGTCAATGCAGAGAGAATGGAAGGAATAAGCATTGGGCTGTGCCACCTGCTGTGTTTGAATCTTCACTATTTAATTCTAACTCTTCATCTACCTCCCCCTTACTATTCTTATGACATTTTACTTTTGGAGACTCCACTCTGATGTGTCATTGTACCACAAAATTCTGGGATAGGGGGCAGCTTAAGGTCACCCAGAGCATGAATCCTCTCCCACAGTAGCCAGGCCAAAAAGTTTAGACTCTCTTGAAGGACTCCAGTAACAGGGAACCTTCTCCCTCATGACGTAGTCTGATTCTTTTTCTCACATCTCCTGACTTCAGGCTAGTCAGGTAGCTAAAGTTCTAATCCTGGCCCTGCTCCAACCCCCTGGGTGACATGGGACACATCGGTTCCTGTCCTAGGCTTCATGTTTCTCATGAGACAATTGGGGCAAATGATCTTTTCAATCAAGACATTTTGATAACTTGGAAACTGTTACAATATTCTTCCTTATTTTGAGTCAAAAATCCCCTCCCCTAGAGTACCTACCCCTGGTCCACGGTCTGCCCTGTGGGGTTACACCTTCAACCTCATGCCAGAGAGTGGGTGGGTAGCTTCACCTTCTCCTCCAGGTAGGACTCTCTTCCTCTCTCTGTGGGCTCTGTCCTGGGTACTTCTTTTGCCTACCTCACATCCACATGGCCCACTTTTTACTCCAGCTACTGCTGCTGCAACCAACTTTGGGAAGGTGTAGCCTGATGACTTCTTATCTCCACTGCACTGTGTTCCTCTTGCTTTCTGCCCTGGAAGTAGTTCACTGTCTGACACCCACTGAGTTCTGCAGGAACCCACACAGGCCATTTTGGACCAGGGTGACCTACCATCGAGCTTTTTCTAGGATTGAGGGGGTTCGTAGGACGCAGGATATTCAGTTTGGAAATTGGGACAGCCCCAGGCAAATTGGAACAAGTTGGTCACCTTAGCCTGAATTTAGGAAGGTCTTAACACCCAAGGGCAACCATAAACAGTGGGGGACTCAAGTTGCTGGTGGGTGACACTCCCCTCCTATGGCCCTGGATAGATCTTTTGAGGCACATTCTATGTGCATGGTTCCTCAGAAGGTCCCGGAAGGATTAAGTCCCAGTTGCCCACAGTAATAATCAATTTGAGAATCCCTCTATTTGAGAAAGATTTCTCTCTTCCCTGTCTTGCTCTCCTTAGTCCCCACACTCATATTCCTCGGATAACTTCCCACAGAAAACGACTAGCACACAAAAGCCCTCCCTCATCTCAGGCTCTGCTTTGGGAGAAAATTCCAGGCTCAGGCAGTACCTGGGAATTTTGGTTAATGAAAATGTTACAGGGTTGCCCTCTTTAGATACTGGACTTTTGGTTCTACTGCCCAAATAGCATTCTGTGAGGACAAACACCACCAAAAAGTTCTCAATTTCTCTACAACTTCTTAGTATTTTTGTTTGCACCCAAACCCAGCCAGGTGACTGAAGCAAATCACTTCTGTAGCTGTTGGTTCATTTCCTCAAAATATGGGATTTGGAGGTTACTCCTGAGAAGCACACAAGGTATCTTGTCTCTGATCAAAATCAAATCAAAACACCTCCTGTGGAGGCATAGCAGGCATTTTATTTCCTGACAATATTTCTCCAGTCCAAATTCAATTTCAGTAAATGAAATTCAAGTAGATATAAGTGCAAGAATGCGGAACTAAGAATAACCTGATTCGTGGTTCCTCAATAAAAAAAAAAATGAAAGGACTTCCCTGGTGGCACAAGTGGTTAAGAATTCGCCTGCCAATGCAGGGGACGTGGGTTCGAGCCCTGGTCCAGGAAGATCCCACATGCCGCGGAGCAACTAAGCCCATGCGCCACAACTACTGAGCCTGCGCTCTAGAGCCCACGAGCTACAACTACTGAGCCCATGTGCCACGACTACTGAAGCCCGTGTGCCTAGGGCCCATGCTCCGCAGCAAGAGAAGCCACCGCAATGAGAAGTCCACGCACTGCAACAAAGAGTAGCCTCCACTCGCCACAACTAGAGAATGTCCATGCACAGCAACAAAGACCCAACGCAGCCAAAAATTAATTAATTAATTTTTAAAAACTAGGAAAAAGACATATTATCAATAGAAAAGTGAGAAGAAACCCATTAAACTCTAACACATATTCTGAGTCAAATCAAGCTTTTCTGCAGGCAGGATAAAACAAGGTAAATGAGTATTTCTCAATGATCAATCACTATCACTTCTGCAGCACTTTGCATGTATCATCTTAATTCCTTAGAACATCCCCAGGGAGTTACATTTACCCTTGTCACCCCCATTTTATGGTTGGAGAAACTGAGGTTCAGAAAGATTAAGTCGCTCGACCAAGGTCACACAACTAGCAATTTGCAGAGCTGAGGTTCAGACAGTCTCACAACTCCCCTTTATGGTGTCCACTTTCAACCTCTGTTTCATTTCTCCGGCTCCCCCTCTACCAGGAATTCCCTTACTCACCACCCCCTCCACCTCCACCTTTGGACATTCTTCCCATTCTTCCAGACCTAGATCCTACCTCACCCCCTAGAGCCTTCCCAAGCCACATGCTGGATGGCACTGCTCCCTCCACTGAATTTCCACTGTTACTTCCTATATATACCATATAAATCAAACATGTATATCAAACATGTAATGAGAACTTACTATGTACCAGGCCCTGCACTAAGCATTTTGCATCATTATCTCTACACCAAATCTTATCTCAAGTTACTATCATTTCCCTATTTCATAGCACAGGAAAACAAGGTACAGTGAAGTTAAGTACGTTGGGGTCACTCTCTCACTCCCTCCTGATTCCAGGCTAGAGAAAGGAGTTTCCAAAATGACTGAGGAAGGCTATGTGGCTTGCCAGGGGTGCTGGAGCCCAGTTAGCTTTCAGATCAGGCCTGTTATACAAAGCTCCTCCCTGGCCACTTGGCACTGCAGCCTTTCCCCCCTGGGTCTTCCTCCCATGGCACCAAGCCTCAGTCGTCACCCAACAGATGTATATTCAGTGCTGCTCTATCCCAGGCACTGTTTCAGATGCCCAGAAGCTTATTTCTTTTTCTGCCTCTTGTTGGGAGGCAGACATGGTAGATAGGTATAAAAGTGTGTCAAGAGAAACAAGACATATTACTAGCTGATATGTTCTTTTTACGTAAGAAAAATTATTCAGAACTTAATACGGGACATCTATTTCAACAACTGATTAGGACCCAGGCATTTTACAATTTCATAAAACTGTTAAGGTACAATAAATCATTTTCCATCCAGTAGAGGCAGTAACCCTAAAGTTTCATATTTTATTCCCCTGTAGTACAAAACCAATTTTAATCTAATTTTGAAATTTTATCTTAGCAATTCTTTTTTCCCTGATGAACTGACTGTAAAATCCCACTTTCTCATATTCCTCTTTTCAACTAGCCTAGTCATGAATGAGTTAAATATAATGATGGCACATGCATAATATTTATATGAGAATTATGTTTTTAACATTTTTAGAGTTACTTTGATAATTATATTCAGAGGATTGAAACAGTATATATGATCATGAGTGAATGAGTGGCTTCTCTAGAATTGGGTAATCAAGGAAGGCCTCTCAGAGGAGGTATGTACATGAGCTGAAGGACTAAAAGGAGTTGGACACAAAAATGAGGGGAGGTCATTCCAGGTGGAGGAAACATCTGAGAAAAGACCAGAGGAGGAAAAGGAGTTGGCTCATTGTGCAAGGGTGGAGCTGCGGGCTCCTGATTTCTAGCATTTGCCAATTTCCCTGGTGTAAATATTCCTACCTCTTTGAGCAGCAGGAGTACACGAGAACACATAGTTGGGAAACAACACACACGAGCCAGTTCCAGCATACCCCTCAGCTGTTCCAGAAAAAGGAATAAGGCCAGAGGAGCAGGGGAGACCAAGGAGGTTTAGGAGATGAGGTCAAAGAGACAGGCAGGGAGCAGATCTAGGAAGGAGATCTTGGAAGGAGTTTAGATCGCATTGCAATTATGATGGAAAGCCACTTGGGGGATTTTTAAATACAGGAGTGACACTGCCTCTTCCTTTTTGATGTTTTTCTTGAGAGGAGGGGGAGGGAAATAAGGAAGAACATAAATTCCTCTCCTAGCTTTATGCACTAGCAGTGAACTTGCCCGAGTGTCTCACCTCCTACCTCCCAGGCTTAGCAACAAATGTCAAGCTGCATCATTTTCTCCATTTTCTCTCAGTAGCAAGCACTCAATTTTTTTTTTGAAAAAAGAAAGTGTTCATTCTTTTAAGACTATACAGAAAAGGAACTGTTAAGTAAAATTGTTTAAAAATGTGTTGTGCTGTTTCGAATTGTGTTAAAAATGGTCACAAAGGTAGCTTAAGGCCTTTTAAAGAGCAATTGCTATCTGCCACAGCTGGTTGACTGCCCAGCTATTGGAGCTGCTGGACGAGAAGGACAGCTACCCTCGTGCACTAACTGACCTGCTGCCCAGAGAGGTGTCCAGGGGATCCTAGTCCCAGAGCTGGGGACACATGTTGGGAAAGTGGGACCTGTTGCAAAAGCTACTGGGGACCCCTTTCGCCCCAGTTGTTCATCACATTTGATCTGATGGATATTGGCTCAGAGACTGAGGCTCAGGAGCAGTCATGTCTTCTCTATTGAGTTTTACTCTAAACTGGGATCTACAGCTGCAGCCATAGAAGATTCCCTTTTCCGGGCTGCTTCCTTCCCTGGACTATGAGCTCCTCACGTATTATTCATTTCTGTATCTTCCACAGTGACCACTGGGCATATGGTAAATAATAGGTGTTCATTAAACACCCATTCACTAGCAAGCAAATTTCACTAGAGAGTCCCTATATGGCCAGTACTAGATTAATTTTCAAGGACTCAGAGAGAAGCAAGATACCACACCATTATCAAATGAACAGAAACAGAGCAAAAGAAACAGAGAGAGAGAGATAAAGGGAAGAGTTATACTCTGTGAGTTCTCCAAAAGACTGACATGATTAGCAGTTTCACAAAAAGAAAAACAGAAAAAGGGAGCTGAAGATAGATATATAGAAAGAGAAAGTACTAAAATATGAGTTAATTAAAAGGTTATGGACATGGTAAAGGAATATAATGGCTGTTATGAAATTTTTCCAGGATAACATCATCTTAGCTGTGCTTAATGGTGTAGAAACTCAACCGCCTAAATCATGGGCAGGAGCAATCCCAGAATGACTTTCTGGTGAGCTTCTTGGCCTTGCTTGCACAGCTTGGGCAGCATCAGAGTGGCCATTAACCTGTACAGAATCTGAGAACCCCAAATGCCATCATGTTCCATGTGATACAGAGTAGAGGTATAGGGGATGAGGCACTAAATGGAGTCCTGGTCCAACTCTATCTCACAGTGGGTCCACATGGTGGTCATTGCCCTCATTCCTGAATTTACCATTAGCCTGACTAGGGAACCACTGGCTGCACACAGCACAAACAGTAGCTTAGACCATGCATTGGCTCTTGACTTATGGAATAAAAGCTATTCTAGTAGGAAAGACCAAGAAGATCCTGAAATTGCCCCTCATCCCCAAACTCTTGACTGAAGAATAAATAAAAAACAACATATCACATCCTGAAGAGCAGGGTGGAAAGTAGTGTCACTCTCAAAGATTTAAAGGACACGGAAGTCATGGTCTCCATTTAACTCAGAAGTCTGGCTCGTACAAAAACAAAATGGGTCACAGCAGATGACAGTAAACAACTACAAATTTAACCAAGCAGCAGCCCTAGTTATAACTATGCTGGATATGGTATCTTTACTAGAACATGTTAACACATAACATACGTAGAACATAGCTATTGATTTGGCAAATGCACTATTTCAACACCCATCATAAAGGAGGCTTAGAAGCAGTTAGCATTCTTGTGGATGGACACCAGTACACTCACAGTCTTACCCCAGACAGGGCTATGCTAATCCTGCTTTCTGTTGCAACGTAGTCTGAAGGAACATTCCACAAATTATCATATTGGCCCACTATACTGTTGGAGGAGAGGGGAATTTCCCCCTCTACTTCTCTTGAGTTTTTGTGGCTGGAATAATAATAATTGATGCAGACAGATTAACAGGAGAAAAAGAAACACATTTTAATTCATGTACATGGAAGTCTCTAGAAATGAGACCTAATAAGTGGCCAAAGTAAGCAGCTTTTATATTTTTTAGACAAAGAAACAATATATTTGAGAGGAAATGACAGGACAAAGAAACTTAGGTTTGGGTGCTTAATTAGTAAAGAATTTAGCAAAATTTGGGCTTGGGTAGTAAATTAGTAAGGAAGTAACAAGGTTTATTTATATAGTCTTCTCAGCCCTGAATTCCCTGTCTCTAGTGATAAGGATGTCTTTCTACCTCCCAGTACAGGGAAGCCACCTTTCATATATGAGATTTATTTCCTGCTTCCAGGGAGACAGAAAGGAAGGTCAAAGTGTTCCTCTTTTATTGGCCATTTCTTAAGTAAATTTAATTCAAAATAATCAATATGCCATTGAGGCATATTTTGAGGTTGCCTGCCCTGGGCCCCAACTATGACATAATATTAATTGGACCTTGCTTATTGGAGCAATGAGGGCAAATATTCTAGATACTTCATTAAAATACATGATCTAGAAGGTAGGAGATAAAATCCAAGGGCCTGTTGGTGAGGTTGTCTGTGGTCCAGCGGTCTGGGACATTCTGGAATATCACCTCAAAAGCAAAGGACAAGCTATTGAAAGTTGAACCTTCAACCACTAGGAACAAAGCACAATAACTAGAGAATAAGGTTTTAGAATGACATAAACCATACTTGGGAATACTACTTTGACCCATTTATTGGGTAACATGGAAATCTACTAGTTTTGAGTGACCCAGAGCAAGAAAGATCTGCAGAAGTTTAAGACTGTGCTATAAGCATCCCTGCTTGGGCCACATCACCTGGCAGAATCCAGGGTACTAAATGTATCTGTGGTAGGAAAAGATGTTGTGTGTCCTAGAAGAGCTTCAGTGCAGACCCTTGTAGTTCCAGAGCAAAGAAATGCCATCCACAGAAGAGAACCATAGAGCACTTAAAAAGACCTCCTGGCCTGCTACTGATTCCTCATAGAGTATCTGACCATGGGACATTAAGTGACCTTACAACCAAAGCTTCCCATCATCTGCTATACTGTCAGGCTCACCCAGTCACAAGGAGCTGCTTGGTGATAGAGCAATGGAATGGCTTCTTAAAGGTACAGCTGAGGAATCAGCTTAGTGATGACACTCTGCAAAGAGAATGTCATCCTTTAAAGTGTGGTGTACACTTTAAACCCATGGCCATTCTATGATGGTATGTTCCCAGATGTAGGATACATGGGTCAGGAAAATGGAAGTAAGAGTGTCCCTGTTCAACATCACTTGGGTGTTTGTGCTTTCTTCCATGCAGCTTTAGGCTCATGGGTGTAGAAGTACTGTTTCCTATAATAGGGAAAATGCTTCCACCAAGGAGACACAGTCGGAGTCCCACTAAACTTAAAGCTACTGCTACCACCTGGTTACTTTGGGCTCCTCTTGCCAGAAACCATCAACCACAGAAGCAGTTACTATGATGGCAAGGGTGATGACCCTGCCCACCATGAGACAGGACTCCTGCTACATAACCCTGGCAGGGAGGAATATCTTTGGCATCCAGATGATAGACTTGGCTATCTTTTGTTATTCTCGTATCCAGTTTTAACAGTAAATGTGCAAGTACAGCAACCATGGTCTGTTAAAGACACGGAAACCACGTCTCAGACTTCGAAGGGATGAGGTTCTTGGTTACCTCCCTCCCAGTCCTCATCAGGCAAGCCATTTCAACCAGTAGAAATGCTAGTGTCACCAAGAGATAGGGGAATTCCGAAAGTGTGGTGGAAGAGGTAGATGATGAGTGTTACTAATGGTCTCAGCAATCCAACAGGGGACACTATAGTTTGTCTCACTCATCTCCTCTTGTGAATCTCCCCAGAAATGATGGCCAACCAGAATCCTGGAGAAGCTATGCCCCAAAGGAAGAAAACTTTAAAAGATACATATTCTGGTGATTCCAGTATCCAAGGACTGAGACCAAAATCTCAAAAACTTTTATAAAAATAAAAATTCATATTACCTTAAAAGGAATAAAAATCTGACTACCATCAAACTGCTCATTAGCAATATGGGATGCTGGAAATCCTGACACGACTCCCTTAAAGTTTTTAGCAGAAATTTTTTAAGCCTAGAATTCTATATCTAATATCAAGTTTAAGGTTAAAAATTATACATATTAAAATTCATATAATTCATCACCAATGTATCATCTCTGAAAAAAACATTACTTGAGGGTGTATTATAATAAAGTTAATCAAGAAATATAGACACTGGGGATACAAGAAACAGTGTTATTCTGTCAAGTTACTATTGCTTCATGACAAGGGATGCAAATTTAGAGGTGGAAAGCAACCATTTTACTGTGCTCAGAGATTCTGTGGGTCAGGAATTTGGATAGGGCACAGTAAACATTGCTAACCTCTGTTCCTCAATGTCTGGGGCCTCAGATGAAGACTCAAAGGCTGAAGGTGATTCAGCGGGTAAGGGCTGGAAGCATCTGGAGCCATCTTCCCTCAGATGTCTGCAGGTTGATACTAACTATGGGCTGGGACATCAGTAGGGCCATCAGCCAAAACTTATGGACTCTCCATGTGGTCTCTCCACATGGGCTAGTTTGGTTCCGAGTGTGAGCCTCTCCAGACAACATGGCAGAAGGGCAACGCCTTTTTATGCTCTGAGCTGAGAAGTCACATCGTATCACTTCCACTGTGCTCCATTGATCAAGGTATTCACAAAGGGACACCCAGGTTCAGGGAGAGGATGTGGGTCTAACTGTAAGAAGAGTATGGTGGATGGGAGACTCTGTGGTGGCATCTTTGAAAATACAATCTGCCACAGCAGTGAGCAAGGAAATTAGTAACATTCCCTGTTAAGTCTAAGTAGCTGTCCATGATGAAACTGTGAGGCATAATGCAATTAAGAAGAATGGAAATTTTTAAAGCATGGGCATAATGTAGAAAAAAGTGAATAAAATACAGACTAAAATTCCAGATGATTTCAAAATACTGTGGGTATTAGGGTTGAAGGAGGGAGGAGGAGTATACAGTGTGCTAAAGGTCTTGTTCATTCAAGGTGGCTAAAGGTAGAGATTAATTCTGGACATTAAAATAAATCTATGTTCACATGTATTAGGTAAATGTATAAAACTCTTGTATAATACTATGTCATTTTAAAAATACTTTAATGCCAACCATTAAAAGATTAGAAATAAGATGTAATTTCCAACTACTAAAATAATTAAAGTAACAAAAAACAGTAAAACAAATAACAGGAGGTATTTTAAGTAAAATAAGATAGTAATCATTAATCACAATAAGTGTGGATTTAATTTCCATTTTAAGGAGAGATTTCTGAATTGGAATATTTTAAATCCATTTCTATGTTACTTACCAAAAAATAAAGCAGGCCTAAATTTTAAAAATAGAGGGAAAAAGAGAGAGAAAAAAGTTGAAAATTAAAGAATATATAGAGGTATACCTGGAAAACTCTAACAAAAAGAAAGCACGAATGGCAATACTAAAAACAGTCAAAATAGAATTCAAGGTGCAAAGTGTCAAATGGGAAGGAGATATTTTATATTAAAAAAATTACAATCCCCACAGAAAATATAATAGTCATAAACCTTATGACCAGAGAAGCATAAACTTTGATATTTATAAAGCTAAAACTCTTGGAAATATGAGATAAATTGGCAAGCACTGTCTTGGTGAGAGTTTTAAAAACTTCTCTAAGAGATTAGGATACCAAGTAGACCCCAAAAAAAAGATTAGGTCATGGAGGACTTAAATAAGAAAATTACTTAAATATCTCTCTTATGCTTTTCATATGAACTGCCTGTGTCTAATTCAATTAACTGTATGGTTGTATTGCTAACATGAATTGCACCCAGTAAACAGACTGCATATTTTTTTCACATACTTGTGGAACATTTTTTTCAACTGGACTTTTATTAGACCAAAGAAATAAACCACCAGTTTCCAAAAGGCAAAAATGATACAGGCCACATTCACTGAAAGGATTCAATAAAACTAGATATCATAAACACTTCATTTGGAAATAAATCTTGGTTTAAAGTGAGTATGAAAACTGACATTACAAATAATTAGAAATAAATGACAGTGAGAGTACTAAAGATAAAAGTCTGTAGGATATGGCCAAAGGCATATTCAATGACAGGTTTGGTTATAATTGTATTTATTAGCGTACAAGAAAGACCAAAAATAGAGTATGGATTCAACTCAAGATGGAATAAGCAAAAAAAAAAGCTAAAGAAAAACAAAGTATCAGCATGTATGACATTGAAAGCTGTAGAATTACATGAGATGACATAAAGCAATTGTGTAGACAGAGCCCAGGACAAAGCTGCAATAGTTTGAGTTCTGGAAAAAGTAGAAGATCCAGTGAAAGAGACTGAAAGAGATGGCCAGGGGGTATGAGGAGAATCAGATGAGAATGGTGTCAAGGGAACATCACTTTTCACGAATAAATGAGTGGCCTATTGTTGACAGCTGCTGAGAGATCAAATAAGACTACGTCTGAAGTGTGTGCATTGCCAGCAGCAGCATGGAAGTAATTGGGGGCCCTCAACATGCACAGTGTTGCAGAGAGAAGCCAGATTGAAGAGTAGGGGTGGGGATGGGAGAGTGTGCTCATCAAGGAGGGGTATCACATTTTTAAAGAAGGAAAATCTCTCCCATAGAAGAAGATGATGCATTTGGAGTGTCTAACAGTGGCTGGCTCATCACAGACCTTGCTAACGCTTTCTTGTTGCTCACGCCTCACCTTTCATTCATTGACTAGAAATGCTGTGGCTGTTTCTCTTTTTTAAAGCAGGTCTGGGCTACCAGCACAGCTTCTTTAACATTATTTCTGTTAAAAAAGCAGATATGACTTATTCTCTTTGAATGAAAGTCCTTTTCTAGAAAGGGAGGCAGCCAACATTGTGGTTAAGTCCCAGTTTCCCATGTCAGGTGGTCATAGTTAAATCTAGTTCCACCCCCTCTGAGCTGTGTGGCCAACAGGGATTTTCATAAATTCTCGAGCCTCTGTTTCTTTATCATTAATCATTAATTAGACTAGTACCTGCCTCATCAATGCACGTAATAAGAGCATGGAACCTATATTAACACTACTTAAGTTCAAGAATTTCCCTGTCTTTTTATTTCAGAGGTGGTTCCTTCAACTATAAAATAAGAGCTGGCACCACTTGGTGGAATGTGGATCTCTCAGTGTGGAGGAAGGGGCTGACATAGCCAGGTCAGTCATGGGTCTTGATGATGCCAGGACTGCTTTGCCTGCAAAGTACAGAGACACTTCCATTGGCAGCTCCCAGCTGCCTGTAGCACAAGTAGCTCCCCCTTCCCTGGCTTTTACTCTTCCCCAAGAATCCCAGGAGATCCAAGCTTAGGCTCCCTTAGCCTAATGAGAAGGAGACATTCTGACTTTTTAGGTTATTTTCTCTCCCCAGCACCCAGCACATGGTAAAAAAACATGATTGTTGCTTAAATGAATGACCTCACCAGAGGAAGAGGGCCCAGCATGTACATCCTTGCACTTCCTACTAGGCCCGGCGTCATCATGATTAACAGAGCAATACCCAGCCGGGAGCCAAGCCTCTAGCCTACCACACACCCTGACTGGGTGACTTATGACTTTGTATTTTTAAATTGGCCTCTCCAGCACTGTCTGATAAATCAACACACAAGTCATTAAATGGTTCATTATCCCAGTAATCTAATTCATTCTTCATGCCAAGAAATTCAAGAGGTGTCAGGAAACTTCGAAATATCCCATTTGAAGCCATGAGTGCCCATCCACATAACTGATTAACTGGATGAGAGAGACCAGTTGGACACAGAGGTCAAAGAGAAGGCTCACCAGGTGGTGGTCTTCCCTCCAGCAGTCCTTGACCTCCTGTTGGAAAATGTAAGTCAGATTCTTACTAGGCAGACTCTGTGTCTCACATACTTTTCTCTCTCATATGCTCAGAAAGCAATCAGGCTGATCGCAGGAGTCTGGTATAGAATTAGCAGCAAAACACACTCAGCTAGATCACTTCTGTAGAAAGAGTATCAAGTCCAGGTGCTATAGTAGAAGGGGCAGTCCCAGTTTTGCCATTGGGTATGAAACTCAGGGTATACCACCTGAAATCACAACACTTTGGTTTCATCATTTGTCATACAAGAAAGTGATTCTCCATACATCCCAACTTCTTCTTAGTTCTAAAATTCTATGATCCTAGCATGTTGGGGGAGAAGAGAGGAAGAAAGAGTTCAGAGCTAGGTTAGAGTTAAGGTTTAAATACATCTGGTGTGTAGAATTAGACAAGAGACTCCTCCCCGCAAAATCTACATCCACCATTTTGCATGAAGGCCGGGGTCTCCTCTGCCTAGTTTTTGCTGATTGCATCAGTGATTACTCTTTTCATGGAAAGAAACCAAAAATCCAAATAAAACTGGCTTAAGCAACAAGGACATTTATTTGTTCCGGATGTCTGTTTTGGCTGTATTGTAACACAAGGTACTAGAACGAAAACTCTACACTTGTGGAACTTAATTCTATTTAGGGAAATAGATAATAAAAAATTATGTAAACATATAATACAATGTCAGATATTGATAAGTGCCATGAAGACAAACAAAACAGGGTAAGTGGACAGAGAGATGCTCTTTCAGGCAAGATGGTGACAAAGTCTCATTAAGGAAACTAATAGCTCAGATAATTTTGGTAAAAAAAAAAAGCGTAACAGGAAGACTATGAGAGCATCAAAGATCACCTCTCAGGAAGCATCACTACGAACTGGATGGCAGTGTGGTTAAGCAGACTGGGGAGAACTTGAGTAAGGCTTCTGTGAAGGGTAGAAGGAAGGTCCCAGCATGGCCTGCCCCATGGAGGACCAGAAAATTTAGCTGATGGTTGGTTGGGAAACTTCAGAGGACAGCAAAGATAGGACTAAATGTCCCTGTTGCCAAGAGCCCAGCATCTGCCAAGGAGTCACAAATTCCTAAACTTCCGTGGCCCCAATCTGCTCAGCTCCCTCTTCTCTTGTACCTTCCCTTATAAATTTCAGGCACTTCAATAGTCCAGAACTCTGATCTCTGTATCCTCAGCTAAGATCACTGCTTTTCCTTGGGCTCCACTTTGCTGTATTGCAGCAAGAAAGGCCCTGAGGAAGAAAGCTGGGTCACTCTTTGTGCACAACTTGTGTGTTTCCCTTCTCTCAAAGATCACATTTCTGTGTTGCCAAATGCAAGTCTGTGTGCTCAATGCACAGTGAGTCCAAACAAACTGAAACGTCTGTGTTTGAAGCAGAGAAAGGTTTTTTGCTGGGCCAAGAAAGGAGCACAGGCGGCTCGTGCTCAAAAAGGCCCCGACCATCATGAAGGGTTTTGGCAAAGCATTTTTAAAGGCAAGATCGGGGAGGGGCATCCCAGGGTAAGTGATCAGCTCGTGCACAATTCTCTGATTTGTTGAAGGTGATCAATCCTTAGGCATCAGAAGGTCTGGGGTCTATGTGCTCAGATTATCAAGTAGTTAATTTCTTCCATTTGGTGCTGGTTCTAGCATTGGAAAAACTCAGGAAATATCATCAGATACTATTATCTGGGTACTTCAGAGAGGAGCTAAAGCAGAGGATATGAGGGAGGGGTCTGTCCCAGGAATGCCCCATAGGGTCCTGCTTGGTTACATATGTACTCTGTGTTGTTCGGTGCCTGAAAGCATTTGCTCCATATGTTTTGTCCAATTTTATAGTAGTTTTTGGTGGGAGGGCAACTTTAGTACTAGTTATTCTGTCATAGCCAAAAACAGAGGTCTCTTGGGTGCCTTTTTAAGACCTTGTCCCTTATTGGCAGCTGCCTATCTTGGTTAGATGTCCAGCAACATGAAGAGCAGCCCAGTTTCATGTCTTCTAACCAATCTTAGGGAAAAGATAGGGTTTGATTTGAGTTTCATATTAAAAGCAACATTTTGTATTTAAAGCTCCAGTAAAAACACAACTAATGAAAGCTGTGAAAAATATAATTGTAAAACCCTCTGAACTAAAAAATTTAATACACCAAGACCACCAATGTGATACTGGCTGTATTAGTCAATATCCTCTAGAGAAACAGAACAAATTGTGTGTGTGTGTGTCACCTAGTCGAAGCTCATACTGCTCACCACATGACAGGCTAATAAGTCAAGAGACAAGGTGCTGGGGCAAGGAATAGAGACTTTATTCAGAAATCCAGCAAACCAAGAAGATGGTGGACTAGTGTCCCAAAGAACCATCTTACAGTTAGAATCCAGGCTTCTTTTGCACTAAGAGGGGAGGAAGCGTGGCTGGTTGTTGCAAACTTCTTGGTTTTTTCACTCCTTTGTTCTTGCACCTGTCCACATAGGTCAGGTCACAATGTTCCTGTAAACCTCCAACATGACAAATGATATTCTCTGTTCCACAACTTTTTAGTCTGTATATGAATGAAGAGTGTTATAACTTTAAGGTTAAGTCTGGGAGGCAGAGCCTTGAGAATAGGCTGTCATGTGTATTTCAGGTTTGTTCTTCTTTGTTACATATATAGAAAGAGAAAGAGAGAGGCATAAGGAATTGGTTCACACAATTACGGAGACTGAGAAGTCCCACGATTTGCAATCTGCAAGGAGGAGACCCAAACCCAGGAAAGCTAGCAGTGTAATTCAGTCTGAGTACAAAGACATAAGAACCAGGGGAACCAATGATGTAGATTCCAGTTCAGGTCTGAAGTCCTGAGAACTAGGAGTGCTGAGGGCAGGAAGCCATCAATGTCCCAGCTCAGCACTCAGGCAGGAAGAACTGAATTCTTCCTTCCTCTGCCATTTTGTTCTGTTTAGGCTTTCAGTGGTTGGGTGATGCCCACCCACAGTGGGAAGGACAAACTACTTTACTAAGTCTGCCAATTCAAATGATAATTTCATTTGGAAACACTCTCACAGACACACTCAGAATATGTAATGTTTAGCCAAATATGTGGGCACTCTGTGATCCAGTCAAGTTGACACTTAAAATTAACCATCATGTTTAGTTCATTCATTTTTATGTAAAATTTGGAATAAATTTTATCATCCCATCTATGTCTAATTTAAGAGTATCTTTATCCCAGGAATACAAAAGGGCTCAACTCAAAAAATCTATTAAAATAACTCACCACATTAACAAATAAGAAAATTATATCATTATCTCAATAGGTTAAAAGAAAAGCATTCAATAGAATTCAGCCTATACACATGATAAAACATCTCTTAACTATGAGCAAACTAGGAATAATGCCTTGATTAAAGTATTTACTTTAAAAGCTACGGTACCATCATACTTAATGATGAAAGTTTTAAAGCATTTTTACTAAAGTCATGTTTAACATAAGGTGTTAAGTGTCTCAGTTTTTATTCAATATTTCATTCATAAATATTTTTCTCTCTGGTATCTCCTGGCCTAAACTCAAGGCAATGTGAAATCTAGAAGTAGAAGTAGGATGGACAGAAAGAGCAGAAAGAAAAGCCCCTGGTTCAGGCTCAAAGGAAGGAAACGTGTCTCCTAGTATGAAGGCAGTTGCAGCCAGGACTCTCAGGAACTTGAAACTCTGAGAAAGAAGAGC
The DNA here is from genome assembly GCF_011762595.2 of Tursiops truncatus. Lineage (NCBI taxonomy): Eukaryota > Metazoa > Chordata > Mammalia > Artiodactyla > Delphinidae > Tursiops > Tursiops truncatus. The sequence goes on along the minus strand of NC_047052.1, from coordinate 36,772,953 downwards.
CTTCCTACACAAGCAGAAGAGTTGTATTCCCAAGAAGGTGGTGCATATCCCTCTTATTTTTTTTCCCTCTCTCTCCCCAACTGGTTGACCTTAGTCATGGACATAGTTTCAGAAAGTGAGTGTGAAAGCAAGGTAAATAAAAATCTAGATTTCTGGCTGGAGGAGTAAACAGGAGTGTCCCAGAGAACTAAAAGGTACCAGAGAGATTGTGGAGTGGGAGGAGCTTGGGAAACTGTCATTAAGTTGTTTATGAACTCCTGGGATCATAAGCTACGCATGCATGATTCTGATTCTAAACAGCCCACCAAGACTAACAGAGAACACTCCCCATATCCCAGACTGCCACTGGGTGGCACACATGTGGGACAAATCCTAATAAGACTACAAAAGCTTTGGAACTAATACTGAAACCACATCCCATAGAAGGCTATTCAGAATTTATACCCAAAACCCAATCAGGTTGATTGCCTGCTAAAACAAAAAGATCAATGTCCTCCATAACGTATAAACAAGGCCATTGTTGTATAACACGGTATTGAAAATGTCCAGGATACAATATAAAATTATAGGACATATGAAGAACCAGGGAAATCTCAAATCACATAGGAAAAGGCAATAAACAGATGCCAACAGTGAGATGTTGGAACTCACTCAACAATGAAATGTTCCAACACAGAAGTTAAATTTATCTGACAAAGACTTTGATAATGATCACACTAGTAAGGGCAAATACTCTTAAAAAGATACAAAAGTCTCAATCAAAAATAAAAGAAAACATATATAGTAATATATAAGAAACAAAAAAGAACCAAATAGAAATTTTAGAACTAATATATACATGAAAATTTAAAACTCATTGGATATGTTCAAAAGCATAATGGAGATGACAGAGAAAAGAATCTGTGAATTTGAAGCTAGATCAATAGAATCTAGTTTGAACAACAGAGAAAAAATATTGATTTTAAAAACTCACAGAGTCTAAGGAACATGAGGGACAAAAATAAAAGGTCTAGGATTTGTTATCTAAGTCTTAGAAGAAGAGGATGTAGCACTCAGTGCAGAAAAAAATATTTAAAGAAATAATGAATAGAAATTCCCCCAATTGGCAAAAAACAAAACCCATAAACCTGCAGATCCAGGAATCTAAGAGAACCCCAAACAGTGAAAACTCAAACTGATGCACACACACACACACACACACACACATCACAATTAAACTTTGAAAACTAGAGACAAAGAAAAAATACTTAAAGCAGTCAGAGAAAAATGATGCATCACTTAAAAAGGGAAAACAATACAAACAACAGTGAATTTCTCATCTCATCTCATGAAGGCTGAAATAAGAGAACTGTTAACCATCAATTCTATATCCAGGAAAAATATCCTTCAGAAATGAAGATGAATGTGAAAAGATGCTCAGCAGTGTTAGTCATTAAGGAAATGCAAATGAAAACCACAGTGAGATACCAACTCACACCCGCTAGGCTGGCTGTAATAAAAAAGACAGACAATAACAAATGTTGGTGAATGTGGGGAATTTGATCATTCATACATTGCTTGAAGGAATGTAAAATTTTGCAGCTACTTTGGAAAACAGTTTGTCAGTTCTCAAAATGTTAAACATAGAGTTGCCATATGACCCAGTAATTCCACTCCTACATATATACCCAAGAGAGAACTGAAAACATATGTCCACATAAAACATATATCCACATAAAACATATGTCCACATAAAACTGAAAGAGAACTGAAAACATATGGCCACATAAAAACCTGTACATGAATATTCACAGCAGCATTATTCATAATAGCCAAAAAGTAGAAACAACCCAACTGTCCATCAGTTGATAAACGGATCAAAACAAAATGTGTTACATCTGTACAATAAAATATTATTCAGCCATAAAAAGTAATTAAATACTGATACATGCTACAATATAGATGAACGTAAAAGACATTTTGTGAAGTGAAAGAAGCCAGGTAGAAAAGATTACATGGTCTATGATTTCATTTATATGAGCTATTCAGAATAGGCAAGTTGATACAGACAGAAAGTAGATTACTAGTTGCCAAGGGCTGGGGGCAGAGGGGAGTGGGGAGTGACTGCTAATGTGTACAGGGCTTATTTTGGGCAATAAAACTGTTCTAGAATCAGACAGTGGTGGTGGTTGCACAACTTTGTAAGCACACTAAAAACCACCAAATTTTTTAAAAGGTTTTAAAAGGTGAATTTTGTGATATGTGAATTATATCTCAAAAAAGGGTGAAATAAAGACATTCTCAGTTGAAGGAAAACAGAGAATTCATTGCCAGCAGATCTACTCTAAGAGAATTGGTAAAGTAAGTTCATCAGACATAAAGAAAATGTTACCAGAAAGAAATTTCAAAGAGCATAAAGAAGAGCAACAGAAATTGAAAATATCTGAAGAAGTAGGGTAACATATTCTCTTGAGTTCTCTAAAATAAGTTTTATGGTTGAAGATAAAACAACATTTTATAATGGAGTTTTCAAAGAGTGTAGAAACATAAGAAAACTACAACATAAAGGAGGTGAAGAGACCTATATAGTAGTAAGATTTATACATTCCAAATGAAGTGTTAAAATATTGAGTCTACATAGATTGTGAAAAATTAAACGTATATTGTAATCCCTAGAGCTACCACATTAAAAAAAAATACAACATATAGTCAAAAATACAATACAAAAAATAGAATAAAAATTGTTTAAATAACCAAAAAGAAGACAGGAAAGGGGAAACACAGGGAAGATAAACAGAGGGAACAAACAAAAAACAAAGAATAAAATGATAGACCTAAATTCAAACATATCAATAGTTACATTAAAGGTAAATGATCTAAGCATACCAAATAAAAGACAGATTGTCAGAATGCATTTTTTAAAAATATATAATCCAATTATATGTTATCTATAAGGATCTTCCTTCAAACATAATGATATCATCAGTACGTTAAAAGTTAAATAATGGAGAACTTCCCTGGTGGTGCAGTGGTTAAGAATCCACCTGCCAATGCAGGGGACACGGGTGTGAGCCCTGGTCTGGGAAGATCCCACATGCCATGGAGCAATTAATCCCATTCACAACAACAACTGAGCCTGCATGCCACAACTACTGAAGCCATGCACCTAGAGCCCACATTCCACAACAAAGAGAAGCCCCCACTCGCCACAACTAGAGAAAGCCCACATGCAGCAATGAAGACACAACACAGCCAAAAATAAATAAATTTTAAAAGTTAAATAATGGAAAAAGATATACAGAGCAAACACTAATCAAAAGAAAGTGGGCTTCCCTGGTGGCGCAGTGGTTGGGAGTCTGCCTGCCGATGCAGGGTACACGGGTTCGTGCCCCGGTCCGGGAAGATCCCACATGCCGCGGAGCGGCTGGGCCCGTGAGCCATGGCCGCTGAGCCTGCGCGTCCGGAGCCTCCGCAACGGGAGAGGCCACAACAGTGAGGCCCGCATACTGCAAAAAAAAAAAAAAGAAAGAAAGAAAGCTGGAGTGAGTATATTAATATCAAACAAGGTAGAATTCAGATCAAAGTAAATCACCAAGTCTTTATATAACGATAGAGGGACATTATAAAATCATAAAAGGGTCAATTTACCAAGAAGCCATAAATATCCAAATGTGCATGAACCTAACAACAGAGCTACAAAATACCTGCACTGAAAAATCATTTTTTTGACAGATTGAACGTCTTCAAAATTCAAAAAAATATTTTAACTCTGAAAAGGATACTATTAAGAGAATGGGAAAAAAAGGCTAAGTAGTGGGGGAAATATTTGCAAGTTACATGTTCAACCAAGAACATATATCCAGAATATATAAAGAAATCTCAAAGTTCATCAATAAGAAAACAACTCTATTTAAAAATTGGTGAAAACTTGAACAAACACCATACCAAAGAGGATTTAAGGAAAGCAAACAAGTATGTGAAAAGATGTTCAATGTCATTAGCCATTAGGAATTGCAAGTCAAAACCATGATGAGGTACCACTGCAAACCTATTAAAATAGTTAAATAAAAAATAATGACAACACCAAGTAATGCAAAGATACAGAGCAATCAGTATATTTAAATATTGCTTGCGGAAATGCAAAATGGTACAGCTAATCTGGAAAACAGTCTGTCAGTTTCTTGTTGAGCTAAACATACATTTATCATATGACTCTTCAATTCTATGGCTAGGTATTTACTCTAGAAAAATGGAAATTTATGTTCATACAAAAATCTGTATACAAATGTTTATAGAAGCTCTAGTCATAATTACTAACTGGAAATATCCTTCAATGGATGAATTGTTATATAAATGAGCCAAAGATGGCCTCTGCATTTTGTCCCCTAGGTCAGGGGTCCCCAACCCCCGGGCCACGGACCGCTACTAGTCCATGGCTTGTTAGGAACCATGCCACACAACAGGAGGTGAACAGTGGGCGGGTGAGCGAGCAAAGCTTCATCTGTATTTACAGCTGCTCCCCATCACTCGCATTACCGCCTGAGCTCCACCTCCTGTCAGATCAGCGGCACATTAGATTCTCATAGGAGCGCAAACCCCTACTGTGAACTCTGCATGCATGCAAGGGATCTAGGTTGCGCACTGCTTGTGAGAATCTAATGCCTGATGATCTGAGGTGGAGCTGAGGCAGTGATGCTAGCACTGGGGAGTGGCTGCAAATACAGAAAATCATTAGCAGAGAGGTTTGACTGAATAGAGACCATAATAAATCAATTGCTTGCAGACTCATACCAAAACCCTATCAGTGAGTGACAAATGAAAACAAGCTCAGGGCTCCCACTGATTCTGTATTATGGTGAGTTGTACAATTATTTCATTATATATTACAATGTAACAATAATAGAAATAATGTGCACAATAAATGTAATGCACGTGAATCATCCTGAAACCATGCCCCTGCCCCAGTCAGTGGAAAACCTGTCTTCCACGAAACCGGTCCCTGGTGCCAAAAAGGTTGGGGCCCTAGGTTGTTTATTTCCTTATTGAAGGTTGAGACCAGTTAGTTCAAAAGCCTACCTGCACCAAACTCAAATGTATACACATCCAATTATTTTAAAAATACCTCAAACAGGGCTTCCCTGGTTGCGCAGTGGTTGAGAGTCCGCCTGCCGATGCAGGGGACACGGGTTCGTGCCCTGGTCCGGGAAGATTCCACATGCCGCGGAGCGGCTGGTCCCGTGAGCCATGGCCGCTGAGCCGGCGCGTCCGCAGCCTGTGCTCCACAAAGGGAGAGGCCACAACAGTGAGAGGCCCGCGTACCGCAAAAAAAAAAAAAAAAAAAAAAAAAAAAAACACCTCAAACAAGCAAATTCTTAGCCACTTAGAGTCTGCTTTGAATACCCTACAAAACCTCACCCAACGGATGTTAACGATTAATATGACAGTGCCCTTCATGAGGCCCAGGCTGCTCCAGCCCTTCTGGGTTCTCTGACTCAGAGACTCCCTGCCATGCTGCTGAGCAACTTTATCTAGACACGTTAAGTCCTCTCTCTGGCCCCTTCTCCCCTGGGAGTTCTCTTGCCCTCCTCACTTTCTAGATGGTGGCCCCTCACTGTAAGCTTCTGGACAATCTCATGTTGTGAGACTATCTCATGCAACCTTGTTAAAGCACCACCTAATGAAGCTTGTGTATTACTGCCCCTCATGCTCAGATCTTTCTCCTAGCTTGGCCCCCATATACCCAGAACCCTCTATGTGAATATGAATGGATATGAAAACTGTGGCACATTCATATAATTGAATACTACTTAGCAATAAAAGTAACAAACTATTGATGCATGCAACAATTTGAATGCTGAGTGCAAGAAGTCAGTATCAAAAGGTCACATACTACAGAGTTCATGTATAGGATAGCCACCAAAAGGCAAAACTATAGTGATAGAGACAAATCAGTAGTTGCCAAGGGTTAGGGATGGGGAGGGTATGACTGTAAAGGAACAACACAAGGAAAGTTTTTGGAACTATCTTGAATCTTGACCATGGTGATGGATACACAAATCTGCAGTGGTGTTAACACTGGTAGATCTGTACACCAAAGGAATGTGTCAATTCCAAAGGAGGCAAGAATATACAAAGGAGAAAATACAGTCTCTTCAATAAGTAGTGCTGGGAAAACTGGACAGTTACATGTAAGAGAATGAAATTACAACATTCTCTAACACCACACACAAAAATAACGCAGAATCGATTGAAGACCTAAACATAAGACTGGAAACCATAAAAATCCTAGAAGAAAACATAGACAGAACACTCTTTGAAATAAATCATAGCAATATTTTTTTGGATTTGCCTCCTAAAGCAAGGAAATAAAAGCAAAAAGAAAGCAAATAAAACCTAAAACTAAACTTAAAATCTTTTGCACAGCAAAGGAAACCATCAACAAAACAAAGAGACAACCTACGGAATGGGAGAACATATTTGCAAATGGTATGACAGATAAGGGGTTAATAATCCAAAATACTTTAACAGCTCACACAACTCAACATCAAAAAAATAAACAACCTGGTTAAAAACATGGGGAGAAGACACTTTTCCAAAGACATACAGGTAGCCAACAGGCATATGAAAAGATGCTCAACATCTTTAATCATCAGATAAATGCAAATTAAAACCACAATGACATATCACCTCACACATATCAGAATGGCTATCATCAAAAAGAACACAGATAACAGATGTTAGTAAAGGGAAACCCTCCTACACTGTTGGTGGGAAAGTAAATTGGTGCAGCACTGTGGAAAACATGATGGAGGTTTCTCAAAAAAACAAAAATAGAGCTACCATATGACCCAGCAATTCCACTCCTGGATATATATTTGAAAAAAAACTAAAACACTCATTCAAAAGATACATGCACCCCAATTTTCATAGCAGGATTATTTACAGTTGCCAAGATATGGAAGCAACTTAAGTCCATCAACAGATGAATGGATAAAGAAAATGTGGTATACATATGCAATAGAATACTACTCAGCCATAAAAAAGAATGAAATTTTACCATTTGCAACAACATGGATGGACTTGGAGGATATTATGCTAATTGAAATGTCAGACAGAGAAAGACAAATACTATATGATATCACTTATATGTAGAATCTAAAAAAGAAAACAAAATAGTGAATATAACAAAAAAGAAACAGACTCACAGATATAGAAAACAAATCAGTGGTTACCAGTTGGGGGAGGGAAGGGGAGAGGGAAAATATAGGTGCAGGGGATTAAAAGGTACAAACTATTGTGTATAAAATAAGCCACAAGAATATAATGTACAACACAGGGAATATAGCCAATATTTTATAATAACTATAAATGGAGCATAACCTTTAAAAATTATGAATCACCATATTGTACCCCTGTAACTAATATAATATACATCAACTATACCTCAGTACAAAAATTTAAAATTAAAAACATAATAAAATGTATGAAAAAGTATCAATTCTACTGTGTGTTAGTTTTAAAACTAATTTTTTAAATAATTGACTGTTTAAACCAAAAAGAATAACATTGTATTATATCATTTATTATGTGCACAGATGCATAATATATGCCACAATAGCATAAAGGACCATAAAAAAGGAATAGAGTTTTACTGTTGGAAAGTTCTTGTGTTTTATAGGTAGGGGTACAATATTTACTCTAAGTAGACTGCAATAAGTATGTATATACTAACACTTAGAACATACAGTGAGGTTTTAGCTAAAATATCAACAGATAAAATGAAACACTAGAAAATATTTGATTAATCCATATGAAGGAAAGAAGGAAGAACAACAAATATACAAAACCAGTTGCAATAACTAGAAAAGCAAACAGCAAGCTGATACACTTAAACCCAACCATATCAGTAATTACATTTAATGTAAATGTACTGAACCTTCCAAGTAAAATGCAGTAATAGACAAGATATAAAATGCAACATCCAACCCTATTCTATCTAGAAGTGACATACTTTATACACAAAACCACAGATTATTTGTAAGTGGTAAGATGTAAACAGATATTCAATGCAAATAATAAACCTGAGAAAATTGTTGTGACTATATGCCTATCAAAGTAACCTCAAAACAAAGAAAATTACCAAAGAGAATGAAGGACATTTCACAATGATTAAATGGTCAATTCATCAGGAAGACATAATATCCTAAATATATATGCACTTAATAGACCTTCAAAGTATATGAAAAAACTACTGACAGAACTAAAGGGAAAAATAGACAAATCCATGATCGTGGTTGGAGAATTTAACACTTTTTCTATAATTGATATGACAATTATATAACTTGATAAAACACCAGAAGATTTAAACAAATTAACAATTGACTGATTAACAATAAATATGACAACCATAAACTGCAAAATATATCTTGTTTATGTGCATATGAAACACTCACTTGGATACAATATGCTAGGACATAAAATGTCTCAATGGGTTAAAAGGGTTGAAATCATATCAGTATGTTCTCTAACCACAAAAGAATTAAATTAGAAATCAATAGGATTAAGAGATCAAAAAAATGTACCAAATATTTGGAAATTAAACAAATACTTCTAACTAATGCATGAGTCAAAGAAAGAATCTCAAGGGAAATTGTCAAAACCTGTGAAGGGTCTGAGCTTTTTATCCTACTTGCAAGCTAACAAGTTAGCCTGCCACAGTTTCATGCATGCTGGCAGAAGACACAATACTCCTCAGTTAGAGACAAAGGAATAACAAGCAGCATGAACTTCCCATTCACCTATGCACCCCTTGTCCCTCCAGTCCCATGGGGGAAATGTGGAACAGCCCAAATGGATGCTATACACACAGTGATTTTCTGTGATACTTGAGGAACCCTGAGCTTAGAAAACCCTGCAAGCAAACCTGTCCAACTTTTCCTCAGAGGGAGTTATTTTTACTATATTAGACAACAAACATTTCCTCTGCTGCAGAGAGATGCTATCTCTATTTTCTAAGGCTAATTGCTGTTCAGACATCCTGCCAATGCTTCTATATCCAAGATGTACAGATATGCAAGACAACCATAGAGAAGTGTATGAGAAATAGAAATTCTAAAATATTTAAAACTGAATACTTATGAAAATAAGGCATATGAAATTTTGCAAGATGCAGCTGAAGCAGTTCTTTGAGGGGAATGTATAGGTTTCAATGCTTATATTAGCAAAGAAGATGGGCTTTGAAACAGTTATCTAAGCTTCCACTTTAAAAAGCTAGAAAAAGGAAAGCAAATTAAATCCAAAGTAAGTGGAAATTCTTATATTTTACATGTAGTGATGTATTTATAAGAAGTAGTGAATAGGGCTTCCGGGAAGATGGCGGAAGAGTAAGACACGGAGATCACCTTCCTCCCCACTGATACACCAGAAATACATCTACACGTGGAACAGCTCCTACAGAACACCTACTGAATGCTGGCAGAAGACCTCAGACCTCCCAAAAGGCAAGCAACCCCCCCACATACCTGGGTAGGGCAAAAGAAAAAAGAATAAACAGAGACAGAAGAATAGGGATGGGACCTGCACCAGTGGGAGGGAGCTGTGAAGGAGGAAATGTTTCCACACACTAGGAAGCCCCTTCGCAGGCGGAGACTGCGGATGGCGGAGGGGGAAAGCTTCGGGGCCACGAAGGACAGCGCAGCCACAGGGGTGCGGAGGGCAAAGCGGAGAGATTCCCGCACAGAGGATCAGGGCCGACCGGCACTCACCAGCCCGAGACGTTTGTCGGCTCCCCCGCCGGGGCAGGCGGGGCTGGGAATTGAGGCTCGGGCTTCAGTCGGAGCGCCGGGAGAGGACTAGGGTTGGTGGCGTGAACACAGCCTGCAGGGAGTTAGTGCGCCACAGCTGGCCGGGAGGGAGTCCGGGAAAAAGTCTGGATCTGCCGAAAAGGCAAGAGACTTTTTCTTACCTCTTTGTTTCCTGGTGCTCGAGGAGAGGGGATTAAGAGCGCTGCTTAAAGGAGCTCCAGAGACGGGCGCCAGCCGCGGCTAAAAGCACGGACCCCAAAGACGGGCATGAGACGCTAAGGCTGCTGCTGCCACCACCAAGAAGCCTGTGTGCGAGCACAGGTCACTATCCACACTCCGCTTCTGGGGAGCCTGTGCAGCCCGCCACTGCCAGGGTCCCGGGATCCAGGGTCAACTCCTCCGGGAGAACGCACGGCGCGCCTCAGGCTGGTGCAACATCACGCAGGCCTCTGCCGCCGCAGGCTCACCCCGCACTCCGTGCCCCTCCCTCCCCCTGGCCTGAGTGAACCAGAGCCCCCGAATCAGCGCCTCCTTTAACCCCGTCCTGTCTGAGCGAAGAACAGACGCCCTCCGGCGACCTACACGCAGAGGCGGGGCCAAATACAAAGCTGAGCCCCTGGGAGCTGTGAGAACAAAGAGGAGAAAGGGATATCTCTCCCAGCAGCCTCAGAAGCCGCGGATTAAAGCTCCACAATCAACTTGATGTACCCTGCATCTGTGGAATACATGAATAGACAACGAATCATCCCAAATTAAGGAGGTGGACTTTGAGAGCAACATTTATTATTTTTTCCCTTTTTCCTCTTTTGGTGAGTGTGTATGTGTATGCTTCTGTGTGAGATTTTGTCTGTATAGCTTTGCTTTCACCATTTGTCCAAGGGTTCTATCCGTCCATTTTTTAAAAAAATTTTTTTTTCTTAATAATTATTTTTTATTTTAATAACTTTATTTTACTTTATCTTCTTTCTTTCTTTCCTTCCTTCCCTCCTTTAGACAACAAATCATCCCAAATTGAGGAGGTGGACTTTGAGAGCAAGATTTATGATTTTTTCCCCTTTTCCTCTTTTTGTGAGTGTGTATGTGTATGCTTCTGTGTGAGATTTTGTCTGTATAGCTTTGCTTCCACCATTTGTCCTAGGGTTCTATCCGTCCGTTTTTTTTTTCTCTTAATAATTATTTTTTTATTTTAATAACTTTATTGTATTTTATCTTACTTTATTTTATTTTATCTCCTTTCTTTTTTTCCTTCCTTCCCTCCTTCCTTCCTTCCTTCCTCCCTCCATCCCTCCCTAATTTCTTTCTTTCTCTCTTTCTACTTTTACTAATTCTTTCTTTCTACTTTTTCTCCCTTTTATTCTGAGCCGTGTGGATGAAAGGCTCTTCATGCAGCAGCCAGGAGTCAGTGCTGTGCCTCTGAGGAGGGAGAGCCAACTTCAGGACACTGGTCCACAAGAGACCTCCCAGCTCCACATAATATCAAATGGCAAAAATCTCCCAGAGATCTCCATCTCAACACCAGCACCCAGCTTCACTCAACGACCAGCAAACTACAGTGCATAACATCCTATGCCAAACAACTAGCAAGACAGGAACACAACCCCACTCATTAGCAGAGAGGCTGCCTAAAATCATAATAAGTCCACAGACACTCCAAAACACACCACCAGACGTGGACCTGCCCACCAGAAAGACAAGATCCAGCCTCATCCACCAGAACACAGACACTAGTCCCCTCCACCAGGAAGCCTACACAACCCACTTAACCAACCCTATCCACTGAGGACAGACACCAAAAACAACGGGAACTACGAACCTGCAGCCTGCAAAAAGGAGACCCCAAACACAGAAAGATAAGCAAATTGAGAAGACAGAAAAACACAACAGCAGATGAAGGAGCAAGAGAAAAACCCACCAGACCTAACAAATGAAGAGGAAATAGGCAGCCTACCTGAAAAAGAATTCACAATAATGATAGTAAAGATGATCCAAAATCTTGGAAATAGAATAGACAAAATGCAAGAAACATTTAACAAGGACCTAGAAGAACTAAAGATGAAACAAACAATAATGAACAACACAATAAATGAAATGAAAAATACTCTAGATGGGATCAATAGCAGAATAACTGAGGCAGAAGAATGGATAAGTGACCTGGAAGATAAAATAGTGGAAATAACTATTGCAGAGCAGAATAAACAAAAAAGAAAGAAAAGAACTGAGGACAGTATCAGAGACCTCTGGGACAACATCAAATGCACCAACATTCGAATTATAGGGTTCCAGAAGAAGAAGAGAAAAAGAAAGGGACTGAGAAAATATTTAAAGAGATTATAGTTGAAAACTTCCCTAATATGGGAAAGGAAATAGTTAATCAAGTCCAGGAAGCACAGAGAGTCCCATACAGTATAACTCCGAGGAGAAATACATGAAGACACATATTAATCAAAGTGTCAAAAATTAAATACAAAGAAAACATATTAAAAGCAGCAAGGGAAAAACAACAAATAACACAGAAGGGAATTCCCATAAGGTTAACAGCTGATCTTTCAGCAGAAACTCTGCAAGCCTGGAGGGACTGGCAGGACATATTTAAAGTGATGAAGGAGAAAAACCTGCAACCAAGATTACTCTACCCTACAAGGATCTCATTCAGATTTGATGGAGAAAGTAAAACCTTTACAGACAAGCAAAAGCTGAGAGAGTTCAGCACCACCAAACCAGCTTTACAACAACTGCTAAAGGAACTTCTCTAGGCAAGAAACACAAGAGAAGGAAAAGATGTACAATAACGAACCCAAAACAATTAAGAAAATGGGAATAGGAGCATACATATCGATAATTACCTTAAATGTAAATGGACTAAATGCTCCCACCAAAAGACACAGATTGGCTAAATGGATACAAAAACAAGACCCATATATTTGCTGTCTACAAGAGACCCACTTCAGACCTAGAGACACATATAGACTGAAAGTGAGGGGATGGAAAAAGATATTTCATGCAAATGGAAACCAAAAGAAAGCTGGAGTAGCAATTCTCATATCAGACAAAATAGACTTTAAAATAAGGACTATTAAAAGAGACAAAGAAGGACACTACATAATGATCAAGGGATCGATCCAAGAAGAAGATATAACAATTGTAAATATTTATGCATCCAACGTAGGAGCACCTCAATACATAAGGCAAATACTAACAGCCATAAAAGGGGAAATCAACAGTAACACATTCATAGTAGGGGACTTTAACTCCCCACTTTCACCAATGGACAGATCATCCAAGATGAAAATAAATAAGGAGACATAAGCTTTAAATGATACATTAAACAAGGTGGACTTAATTGATATTTATAGGACATTCCATCCATAAACAACAGAATACACATTTTTCTCAAGTGCTCATGGAACATTCTCCAAGGTAGATCATATCTTGGGTCACAAATCAAGCCTTGGTAAATTTAAGAAAATTGAAATTATATCAATTATCTTTTCCGACCACAACACTATGCGACTAGATATCAATTACAGGAAAAGATCATTAAAAAATACAGACACATGGAGGCTAAACAATACACTACTTAATAACGAAGTGATCACTGAAGAAATCACAGAGGAAATCAAAAAATACCTAGAAACAAATGACAATGGAGACATGACAACCCAAAATCTATGGGATACAGCAAAAGCAGTTCTAAGAGGGAAGTTTATAGCAATACAATCCTACCTTAAGAAACAGGAAACATCTTGAATAAACAACCTAACCTTGCACCTAAAGCAATTAAAGAAAGAAGAACAAAAAAACCCAAAAGTTAGCCAAAGGAAAGAAATCATAAAAATCAGACCAGAAGTAAATGAAAAAGAAATGAAGGAAACGATAACAGAGATCAAGAAAACTAAAAGCTGGTTCTTTGAGAAGATAAACAAAACTGATAAACCATTAGCCAGACTCAACAAAAAAAACGGGAGAAAACTCAAATCAATAGAATTAGAAATGAAAAAGGAGAAGTAACAACTGACTCTGCAGTAGTACAAAAGATCATGAGAGATTACTACAAGCAACTCTATGCCAATAAAATGGACAACCTGGAAGAAATGGACAAATTCTTAGAAATGCACAACCTGCCAAAACTGAATCAGGAAGAAATAGAAAATATGAACAGACGAATCACAAGCAATGAAATTGAAACTGTGATTAAAAATCTTCCAACAAACAAAAGCCCAGGACCCGATGGCTTCACAGGAGAATTCTATCAAACATTTAGAGAAGAGATAACACCTATCCTTCCCAAAATCTTCCAAAATATAGCAGAGGGAGGAACACTCCCAAAGCCATTCTACGAGGCCACCATCACCCTGATACCAAAACCAGACAAGGATGTCACAAAGAAAGAAAACTACAGGCCAATATCACTGATGAACATAGATGCAAAAATCCTCAACAAAATAGTAGCAAACAGAATCCAACAGCACATTAAAGGATCATACACCATGTCAAGTGGGGTTTATTCCAGGAATGCAAGCATTCTTCAATATACGCAAATCAATCAACGTGATACACCATATTAACAAATTGAAAGAGAAAAACCATATGATCATCTGAATAGATGCAGAGAAACCTTTTGACAAAATTCAACACCCATTTATGATAAAAACCCTGCAGAAAGTTGGCATAGAGGGACGTTCCTCAACATAATAAAGGCCATATATGAAAAACCCACAGCCAACATCGTCCTCAATGGTGAAAAATGAAAGCATTTCCACTAAGATCAGGAACAAGACAAGGTTGCCCACTCTCACCACTCTTATTCAACATAGTTTTGGAAGTTTTAGCCACAGCAATCAGAGAAGAAATGGAAATAAAAGGAATCCAAATTGGAAAAGAAGAAGTAAAGCTGTCACTGTTTGCAGATGACATGATACTATACATAGAGAATCCTAAAGATGCTACCAGAAAACTCCTAGAGCTAATCAATGAATTTGGTAAAGTAGCAGGATACAAAATTAATGCACAGAAATCTCTGGCATTCCTATACACTAATGATGAAAATCTGAAAGTGAAATCAAGAAAACACTCCCATTTACCACTGCAACAAAAAGAATAAAATATCTAGGAATAAACGTACCTAAGGACACAAAAGACCTATATGCAGAAAATTATAAGACACTGGTGACAGAAATTAAAGATGATACAAATAGATGGAGAGATGTATCATGTTCTTGGATTGGAAGAATCAACATTGTGAAAATGACTCTGCTACCCAAAGCAATCTACAGATTCAGTGCAATCCCTATCAAACTACCACTGGCATTTTTCACAGAACTAGAACAAAAACTTTCACAATTTGTATGGAAACACAAAAGACCCCGAATAGCCAAAGCAATCTTGAGAACGAAAAACGGAGCTAGAGGAATCAGGCTCCCTGACTTCAGACTATACTACAAAGCTACAGTAATCAGGACAGTATTGTACTGGCACAAAAACAGAAAGATAGATCAATGGAACAGGATAGAAAGCCCAGAGAAAAACCCACGCACATATGGTCACCTTATCTTTGTTAAAGGAGGCAGGAATGTACAGTGGAGAAAGGACAGCCTCTTCAATAAGTGGTGCTGGGAAAACTGGACAGGTACATGAAAAAGTATGAGATTAGATCACTCCCTAACACCATATACAAAAATAACCTCAAAATGGATTAAAGACCTAAATGTAAGGCCAGAAACTATCAAACTCAGAGGAAAACATAGGCAGAACACTCTTGGACATAAATCACAGCAAGATCTTTTTTGACCCACCTCCTAGAGAAATGCAAATAAAAACAAAAATAAACAAATGGGACCTAATGAAACTTCAATGCTTTTGCACAGCAAAGGAAAACATAAACAAGATCAAAAGACAACCCTCAGAATGGGAGAAAATATTTTCAAATGAAGCAACTGATAAAGTATTAATCTCCAAAATATATAAGCAGCTCATGCAGCTCAATAACAAAAAACCAAACAACCCAATCCAAAAATGGACAGAAGACCTAAATAGACATTTCTCCAAAGAAGATATACAGACTGCCAACAAACATGAAAGAATGCTCAACATCTTTAATCATTAGAGAAATGCAAATCAAAACTACAATGAGATATCATCTCACACCAGTCAGAATGGCCATCATCAAAAAATCTAGAAACAATAAATGCTGTAGAGGGTGTGGAGAAAAGGTAACCCTCTTGCACTGCTGGTGGGAATGTGAATTGATACAGCCAAGTATGGAGGTTTCTTAAAAAACTACAAATAGAACTACCATATGACCCAGCAATCCCACTACTGGGCATATAACCTGAAAAAACCATAATTCAAAAAGAGTCATGTACCAAAATGTTCATTGCAGCTCTATTTACAATAGCCCGGAGATGGAAACAACCTAAGTGTCCATCATCAGATGAATGGATAAAGGTGATGTGGCACATATATACAATGGAATATTACTCAGCCATAAAAAGAAATGAAATTGAGCTATTTGTAATGAGGTGGATAGACCTAGTGTCTGTCATACAGAGTGGAGTACGTCAGAAAGAGAAAGACAAATACCATATGCTAACACATATATATGGAATTTTAGGGAAAAAAATGTCATGAAGAACCTAGGAGTAAGACATTAATAACGACACAGAGCTACTAGAGAATGGACTTCAGGATATGGGGAGGGGGAAGGGTAAGCTGTGACAAAGTGAGAGAGAGGCATGGACATATATACACTACCAAACGTAAGGTAGATAGCTAGTGGGAAGCAGCTGCATAGCACAGGGAGATCAGCTCGGTGCTTTGTGACCGCCTGAAGGGGTGGGATAGGGAGGGTGGGAGAGAGGGAGACGTAAAAGGGAAGAGATATGGGAACATATGTTTATGTATAACTGATTCACTTTGTTATGGAGCAGAAACTAACACACCATTGTAAAGCAATTATACTCCAATAAAGATGTAAAAGAAAAAAAACAAAAAAAAAACCCTGTTTAAAAAAAATGAAGTAGTGACTAAAAGGAAGGAAATAATGAAAATAGACAAAAATCAATATAATAGAAACACAATAAAGAAAATATAGTCAAAAGTTTAGTGTTTTTAAAGATTGATAATATTAATAAGGGACTTCCCTGTTGCTCCTGTGGATAAGACTCTGCACTCCCAATGCACGGGGCCTGGGTTCAATCCCTGGTCAGGGAACTAGATCCCACATGCATGCCGCAACTAGAGCTTCCATGCCAAAACTAAGAGTTCGCATGCCGCAACTAAAAAGATTCCGCATGCCACAACTAAAGATCCCATATGCCACAACTAAGACCTGGCGCAGCCAAAATAAATTAATTAATTAATTTAAAAAAAATAAGCTACAAGAATATATTTTGAAAAAATAAAATTAATAAACCCCAAGCAAGAAAAAAATAGAGAAAATAATTTACCAATATTGTAAATGAAAGAAGGGATATCATTGCTGATTCCTCAAATACTAAAAGCATATGGTAATGTCACAAGCAACTTTAGGTTAATAAATTTGACAACTTAAATGAAATGCAAAAGTTTCTTGAAAAACACAACTTTTCAAAATGTAAAAGGAAAGTAATAGAAATCTAAATAATCCTATATTTATTAGTTGAATACATTATCAAGAGAAAAAAACTATTGTGAAGAAAGCTCAGAAAACTGGGAATAAAACATAAATTCCTCAATCTGATAAAGAATATCTATGAAATACCTACATTGAAGTCATTTTTTACAGTGAAATATTAAATGCTCCTCCTTTAAGAATGGAGACAAGTCAAGGATATCTATTCTCACCACTCTTATTTAACATTGTCCTGAGAGTTCTATCCAGTTCAATAAGGCAAAGAAAAGAAGTAAAATCATAAAAATTGAAAAGGAATAAGTAAAATTGTCTTTATTCATAAACAATATGATTGTTTCCTTAGAGAAATCTAAGTAATCTGCAAAAAAAAAATTAGTAAGATCACAGGATACAAGGTATCCTTATTATACAAAAATAAATAGTATTTCTCAACTGAAAAATAATTTTCTAAAAAATCCATTTGTAATAACATCAAAAAAATAAAGGAGTAAATTTAACAAAAGACATGCAAAAGCACTGAAAACTAAGAACATTGCTGAGAGAAGTTAATGAAATTTTAAATAAATGGAGAGATATGAAACAGCCATTGATTGGAGGATTCATATTGTTAATATGTCAATTCTCTATAAATTTCTCTACAGAATTGATGCAATACAAATCAGAATCTCAACAGGAACTTTTATAGAAATTAACAAGTTGATCCTAAAACGTATATAAAGGACCTAGAATAACCAAAACAATCTTGAATGAGAACAAATTTGGAGGACTCTCAGTAACTGATTTCAAAACTTATCATAAAACATACAGCAAGGGCTTTCCTGGTGGTGCAGTGGTTGGGAGTCCGCCTGCCGATGCAGGGGACACGGGTTCGTGCCCCCGTCCGGGAGGATCCCGCTTGCTACAGAGCGGCTGGGCCCGTGAGCCACAACTACTGGGTCCACGCACCACAACTACAGGAGCCCGCGCACCTGGAGCCCGTGCTCCACAACGGGAGAGGCCACCGCAATGAGAAGCCCGCACACCCGCAACGAGGAGTGGCCCCCATTCGCCGCAACTAGGGAAAGCCCGCGCGCAGCACCGAAGACACAACTCAGCCAAAAATAAATAAATACATACATTAAAAAAAAAAATACAGCAAAAAAAACAATGTGATACTTGCATAAGGATAAACAAATAGATCTACAGAAAAGACTAGAGAATCCAGAAGGTGTATATTTGATTTGTTTAGTTTTCAATAAAGTACCAAGGCAATTCAATAGGGAAATGAAATCCTTCCATAAAGAGTGCTGGAAAGCTGGATAAACATATAGACAGAAAAAAACAGAATTTTGGTCTCTACCTCAAGACAAACATTTTTCTACACAAAAATTAATACATGTTTTATCATAGCCTAAACATAAAAATTAAAACTATAAACCTTTTAGAAGAAACATAGGATAATATCTTCAAGACAAAGATTTACTAGGGAGAACCCAAAAAGTATGTGCCTTAATAAAAAATACTGATTAATTGGACTTCATTAAAATTAAAAATTTCTGTTCTTAAAAAGACTCCACTGTAAAGCAATTATACTCCAATAAAGATGTTAAAAAATTAAATAAATAAAATAAAAAATATACAAAAGAAAAAAAAAACACCACTAAGAAAATGAAAAAGCAAGTCATAGACTGAGAGAAAATATTTACAATACATATATTAAATGACTTATATCCAGGTTAAAGAACTCCCAATAATCAATAAGAAGAAGAAAAACAATCCAATTTTAAAATGAGCAAAGACCTGAACAGATGCTTCACAAAAGAAGATATGTGAATGGCAAATAGATGCTTGAAAAGGTGCCTAACATCCTTAATCAACAGGGACATTCAAATCAAAACAATGAGATGCCACAACATAGCACAAGAATGACTAAAATTAAGTGGTTGGCTAGAATGTAGAGAAACTGAAACATTTCACTCCCACATTGCCGATGGGAAATGAAAACTTATGTTCATAAAAAGACTTGTACAAGAATTTTATTTATAATAAAAACTGGAAGCAACCTAAATATTCATCCTTAGGAGAATCGATTAACAAACTGTGGAGTACTCATACTATGGAATACTACTTTGGTATTTCACTTCAGTAAATTAAATATCAACGATTGACACATGCAATAATCTGGGTGAATCTCCAAAACAATATGCTGAGTGAAAGAAGCCTGACACAGAAGAATATATACCATATGATTCCAGAATATGAAAGTCAAGAGCAGACAAAAAGAACCTATGGTAATAGAAATCAGGACAGTGGCTTCCAATGAGGGAGCAGATTGATAGAAGGGGACCTGAGGAACTTTGGGGGATGATGTAAATGTTTTATTGTTGAGTGAGTGTTAGTTCCATGGCTCTATACATTTATCAAAACTCAGCAAATTATATACCTAAGATCTATTTCATTATAGTGAAAATTCACTTCAGTTTTACAAATAAAGTAAATAAACTAAAGAAATGAGAAAAGGACATCCAAGTCTTACAACCTAACCTGCCAATCTTACTACTGTCACCTAAAATCCACCATAAAAGATTTTCTTTCAGTACGTTTTCTCCAGGGCAAAAAATGCAAAGTCTCTTGAAAGAGACTATTATACATCATTTGTATCTTAGTATGTACTATTTTATTTAAAGCTCTCTACATAGACCCTATAAATATATCTTCACTCTGCCCCCAGTGAGAAGGAGTGGACTTTAGGAAAGTCAAGTCCAAGAAAATTCACTGGACCATAGTATGAAGAAATGAATTTTTCCATGTGATGATGGAAGGGATTAAAGTTCTAAGTCCTTGTTTTAGTTATCTATGACTGTGTAACAAAGCACTCCAAAACTTCATGGCTTAAAACAGCAACAATTTATTATTTCTCATGATTCTGCAATCTAAGGAGAGCATAACTGGGTGGTTTTCTGTTCCATGAGGTGATGCTGGGGCTGGAATGTCCAACATGAATTCTTCACTCACTCACAGGTCTAGCACCTAAGCTGGGAGGGCTAGAATTGGAGACTGGCCTGTTGTCTCTTTCTTTCCATGTGGTCACTCAATATAATTAATCTGCCTTCCTCCTAGCATGACAGTCTTTTACACGAGGGCTGTCATACATGAGAGGGCTTCTTACACGAGAGCTAGCTTCCAAGAAAGAAGAAGCAAAAGCTACCAGTCCTTTGAAAGTCTAGGCCCAGAACTGGCACAATGTCACTTCTGCCACATTCTATTGGGCAAAGCAAGTCACAAGGCCAGCTCAGATTTAAGGAGGGGAGCCAGACACTACTTGATGTGAGGAGTGTCGTGTTTGTCCAGGGAGGGAAGGAGTTGATAGCAGTCATCCTTGGAGATGATCTGCCCCAGCACTTGCTGTAGGGGAGTGGAAAGGGCACTCTCTGAGGCTGATGCACAAGACCTCTAGAGCTGCTTCCACTTGGACAAAATGGGAGGACCAGACCAGTTCTAAACCTTAGGGAGAAAAGCTCTCCCTGCCTTGCCTGCCTTTCTTACCTGGCTTTTCCCTGGAACCATATGTCTCTACATTGAGTGGTTAATGGGCCTGGGCCCAGAAAGTGGGAAAAAGACACATAGGGCTGCACGTGGTAAAAGAAGCCACAGGGGATTGGGACCACTTTGGGATTTGGGCCAAAACTCCTCCTAAAAAGCTTACATTTGGCATGTCCTCTGATGTCTCAGGTACCCAAGGAACGGGGACTGTGCCAGAACAGAATTCTGGTGTGTAGAGATCCTGAGTCTCAGCCGTATGCCCCTAAGACCTCCCCACGACTGGACTGCTGTGAATGAAGGTTTCTGTGGATCAGCCTCTGTTTTTCAAGGTGGGTTGAATGGGGTGAGATGGAACGTGGCAACACCAGGTGCAGCAGAGGGCCATGGGGAGCATTCCTCTTTCTGATCCAGAGCAGAAGCTGAGTGATGGACCACCTCTAACACTGCATTCAGGGCAGTTTCCCTAGCTCTTAACTGGGGTGATTTTGACACCCCAGGGGACCTCTGCCAATGTCTGCAGTCACAGTTGGGAGGATGCTGCTGCATCTAGTGAGCATAGGCCAGGGACAGTGCTAAATATCCCATAGTGCACAAGACAGCTCCACAACAAAAATGTATCTGGTCCAAACAGCCAGCAGTGTTGAGGTTGAGAAGCTCTACGTGATCTTCACCTTCCCCTTTTGCCCTGACATAGCTGTGAGCGGGCTACTTAGAAAAGGGGGAAAGTACCGCAAATAAAAAGCACATTTATGCGTTTAGTCCAACAGAAAGACCCATAAAGACAGCTGGGCTTCTGCTTCATCCCCTCTCTTCTGTTTCCATTTTACCATCCCTTCCATCTGGGAACATTGTTTCCCCTATGCTCTGACGAGCAGCAAATGATTGTAACAGTGCTTGATCCTTGTTTACCTCCATTTCCCCTACCCCGCCTCCCCCGTCACCCGCACATTTTTTCCTCCCCAGTTAAAAGATCTGGTTCCCTGTGAAAACCGCAAGTGAGGCCAGGGCTGCATTAGTGATTGATTTTCACCCCTCCCAGCAAGCTGTGCTCTTTGACTTTGAGTGGGGGCTTTTCAGACAGATAGGCCGCAGTGTCCTTCCAGCACCATTTTGGGCAGCAAGGATCTTTGGTGGGCGATTTCTTTTTTCTTCTATTGCTCTGCTATTAGCACAGTAATAACGATCATAACATTTCCATCCTTTCAGAACTCTTACAGCAGATGACATCCGTGAAAGGGACTTGAGCTTCTGCCCATGACGTCTTTGTCATTTTGTTGAGCTCTGGGACAGCAGCAGCCCCACTGCTCATTAACACGCCGCTGGTAATGAGGTTTCACTGACACTTCTGGGAGCTTGATTTGTCAGAGGGCAGCAAACCTTGGCCTGGAGGACATGAGCCGAGCCCTGTCCTTTCCCTGATGTGACAATACTGGCGTTTTCCTGGCTGAGGGGGCATATTGCTCTCTCCCCAAGCCTGCACTGAATTCTCATCACTTGTGTGAATTATTCCAAATCATGCCCAGCCCTGGTGAAATAAGTTAGGCTACATTCATTTTTCAGAGTATTACACAGACATTAAATAAGATAAAGTGTATCTTTACTAGTAAGGTGTAAAATAACCAAGATATATGAAGTTCCACAAAAGATTTCATAACACCCTGCATAAATGATCTTGCTTATAAACATCCCCTATCATTAATATATTAATGTAGACATATAGAACATCTGGAGGTATATCATAAAAACTGTTGATAATGATGATCCTAGGACTGGAAAGGAGGTGGGGGAAGTGGTAGGGAAGTGTCCCTTTCTATGTCTGTATTGGACGTGTGTCAACTGCCCGTCCAGCATCCAGTCCACCTTCTGGTAAGCACCTCCAGCTCTCCCCTCTCCTCTTTCCTCTCCCCGCCTCTACCCTCTCCCCCACTGCCCTTATCCTCCTCACCCTCTTTCTGTCTTCTCATTTGAAAGTACCAAAAAGCCTTCTAATAATTTCATTAGTTTCACACACAAATGGTATTATAATCTAAACATTGTTGCTATTTAGCATACAACAAAATACAACAAAAATACAAATGATGAATACTTGTGAAAGCAGAAACAAGGTGAAAACGATAGAATAGCTGAGCTAGAAGGGACCTTGATTCTAGCACAACCCCCTGGTATGGAAGATGGCACAGCCTTCAATGAAATATTTTCCTTCATGTGGTCCCGGTGGCACAGAGTAAAGTGGCAAATTGGGCAGTCATCAGTCTAACGTAGAAAGGGCTCAGTTGTCAGCCTATCCAGAAGAGTCAATTAGGAACCTGGCTTTTACTCTGATGCAGAGAGCTCCAGCATGGACTGCAGCCTGTGCCCCATCAGGTTTTAGCCACAAGACCCTGAACAAGTCTTAGATCACGTCTATATAGTAAATGCGAGGTGACTGCCCATCTAAGTCTGACCTTTACTGCTCAAGGCAGGAGCCAGCAGAACCACATCCTTCTCCTCCCACTCCCAGTGCCTTGCTATGAACCACAAAACTGCATCCTTCCCAGGAGAGGTATAGACATTGGTCATCCAGGAAAAAAAAAGAGAGAGAGAGAGAGAGAGAGACAACTATTGGTTTTCCTGGAAATCATCTTTTCCCCTGCATTCAGTAAGCATTTTCTGTTCCAGCAGCATTTGCATCAGTGGCCACAGCCTCCTCTTCAACGTGTGTTCGTCTCTCAGCTTCCAGGGTGCCCCTGGAAGGGGCTCTCCCTTCCACCTCTCCGGCCACTCTTTTCTAGTCTTCTCCTTGGTGCCTCTTCCCCCAGCCCACCCTTAAACCCTGGTGTGGTCAGAGACTCATCAAGCCCTCCTCTCTAATTGCACACCGCCTCGTCCAATGGCTTCCATTCATGTTCTTCCAAGATGGCTCTTCTGCACGTGACTTATTGTATCCAATAAGTGGTGTCCCTAAAAAGCTGGGTGTGGTGGGGAGAGCACCAGGCTGGGACACAGAAGACCTAGAAGAGAGCCCATTTTCCCTGATATCCGGCTATGTGATGCTGGGAACAGCCCACTCCCCTCTCTGTGTATCCAAGTCATCACCTGTAAGATCACATTACTTCACAGGTCTGCCTGAGGACTACAGTGACAACATATGGGTGGATTATATGTAAATCGAAAGGGTTGGGACCTGTGAGGGCTGATTATGCCTGGTGCCAGGTGGTGGGCCAGGGGCCTCTTGATGAGGGAGGTCAGTAAAGAACCTCTCCTGGGCAGTGGGCAGTCTGTGAACCAAATGTTAAAATGACAGTCACCACTGATGGGCTATCCATCCCCCTCCTCAAAATGATTCCAAAAATATTTTGAAACAAATAATTTTGGGAGAGAAAATATTTATGCAGAGAAAATATCTTTTAAAGTCCTACTGAAGCCAATGTTCCAAAAATATTTCTGGTGAAAATAAAATGCCTTCTGGGAGCATTGCAGGTGAGTTGAAACTTGGACTTAGAACATCTGTGCTGGAAGGTACTTAAAGGAACCTTGTGAGCTGCAGAACTCTGATGTGAAAAAGAATCTTACAAAAAAACCCATGATATAAAATGGATAATCATGGGAATTAGAAGGATACCAGGTCCCTCATCCCCTCCTGCTTGCCATTTCCTTTCAGTCCCCGGGGGTTTCTGGGGAATTCGTTGCTTAGGCAAACATGGCTTACAAACCATTACTCTACTCTATCTTCCCCTTTGTTGGATAAGGAAACTGAGACAAAGGAAAAAAATAGTGTCTAGAACAAAATCAAAGAGTGGGCTCATGATAGAACAGCCTGCATCCTGGGGCTGACGAGCCACACAGTCACCCTGGCTGGGGATGACTATAGGACCTCTAGCATGGCAGCCACCTGTTGATTTCGGGCAGCAGTGATGCCCATCTGTGACCCCAAAAGTTGGTCAGTCTTCCTGTGACAGTGTTTGTTTCAATGGTCAAGAACACTCAGGAGGCCCCTGATAAGGATGGTAGAAGCCCAGGTTTTTTACTCACAAGCAACAGAAAGAGACCCTAGAGATTTACATGAAGGATATGGGCTAGTTCAAAAAACAGGAACCAAAGGGCCCACAGCCTGGTCAGGATACCAGAGCTGTAATGAATGACCTCCAACTGCTTCTTCTCTCCTTCAATCATTCTACTCAAATCCAAAGTTCTCAGGTCATGAGTTCATCACTATGTGGCCAGGAAACCTTGACTAACAGAAAATCAAAGAGAAAACCAGATGCTGGTACCAAAAGCCAGGGGAACTGAAGCTGGATGGATGAAAAATCTTGCAACTATCCACTACGCGTATCTTCTTCTTTTTCACGACCCTCACAGCAGATTGTGTGTGGTAGAAGCACAGATCCGGTAAGTTGAAACCCAAGTCTAGGGGGAAGTGACTTGCCCAATGACAGGAAGGGCTGACATAACAGCCTGGGTCTAAGGACCCCTGCACCTGCATCACTTAGATCGCACTGCGGGACTACTTTATCAATCAAGCCTGTGCTCGGCACCAGCCACCTAAGGTCACTGAAGCTTCCCGCTCCTCTCCAGGGCTAGTCCTGCAGCCTCTTCTCTTCCTGGTGGCTAAAACCCCTCGATAAACCATTCCTCCATTAACAACAGCAAGTGCAAGGCACTGAGCACTTCCACATATGTGTCTCTGGTGTGATGCAGGCAGGGCAGGGGAAATACTCCTCCTGTTACAGAGGAAGAAACAGGGTGTGTTAGTTTCCTTTTGCTGCTGTAACAAATTGCCACGAATATAATGGTTTAAAACAACACAAATTTATTATCTTACAATTCTAGAGGTCAGAAATCTGTAATTGGGTCTTTAATGGGCTAAAATCAAGGTGTTGTCAGGGACAGTTCTTTCTGGAGGCTCTAGGGAAAAATCCACTTTCTGCCTTTACCACCCTCTAGAGGCCACCTGCACTCCTCAGCTCATGGCCCCTCCTTGCATCATCAAAGGCAGAGGGAAAGTGTCTTCAAATCTCACTCTGCCTCCATGTCACACCACCTTCCCTCTGACTTTGACCCTCTTGTCTCTTCTTACAAAGACTTGTGATTATATCATGCCCACCTGGATAATCCAGGACAATCTCCCCATCTCAAGATCCTTAACTTAATCACATTTACAAAATCCTTTTTGCCATGTACTGTAACATATTCACAGGTTCACAGGAATTAGGCTGTGGCCATCTTTGGGAGGCTTTTATTCTGCTAACCACAGAGGGAAAAAACTAATATTTATTAAGTAGATACTATATGCAAGGCACTGGGCCAGATGCTTTACACAGACATCCACAGACCCCACCAGATGAGCCACTATTATTCTCATTTTAGAAAATGAGAAACCTGAGACCTGTGTGGTTTAAATGACAAAGTCAGACCACTAACAAGTGACAGATCTGAATTCATATCTGAGACTGAAGTTGATGTCCTCTGCTTTGCTCCTCCCATGTAAGCAGTTGGCTATGACTAATTCCAAAGGACTCTAATAAACTGTGAAACTTTGAAGACATGACTACACAAAGAGTAACAGTGAATAACATTTGCTGACCCCTTGCCAATGCCTTTCCGGGTGCTTCTCCTGTATTAACCCAGTTGATCCACTCGGTACAGCAGTTTCCTATCCTCATTTGGCAGGTAAGGAAACTGAGGTACAGAGCGTAGTCACTTGCCCAAGGTCCCAGAGCATGTAAGTGACAGAGCCAGAATGCAAACCCACCAGTCTGGGCTCTAGAGCCTGCTAGCTTGGTCACCCACTACCCCCCAAATCCTGCAAACCACGGTAGACAGTGTCAGAGTTTGACAAGCCTCGAGCCACGACTTGGCTGCCCCTTGACCTGGAACTGACCCTAACACGTCAGCAGCCCTGAGGACGCCTGCTGCTCCTGGAGATGGCCGCCACTTCACACTCGCTCGCTTGTGCACCACTGCGAGTAAACCCAAATGAGTCGTGTCAGAAAAATTACAAGTGCATCTTTGAGGACATGGCCCGAGACCCTTTCTCCTAATTGAGGACCTGGAGCCAAATGCCCCTGGGGATTCCCTGGTGGTGCAGTGGTTGAGAGTCCGCCTGCCGATGCAGGGGACACGGGTTCGTGCCCCGGTCCGGGTGGATCCCACGTGCCGCGGAGCGGCTGGGCCCGTGAGCCATGGCCGCTGAGCCTGCGCGTCCGGAGCCTGTGCTCCGCAATGGGAGAGGCCACAGCAGTGAGAGGCCCGTGTACAGCAAAAACAAAAACAAACGAATACCCCAGAAGTGGGTTCCTGGTGAAATGCACTCACAGCCTCTCTGCTGCCGAGACGATGCCAGTTCTGTTCTTATTGATTTCCACTTCACGCAGAAGCCTCTTAAATTGAATGACTTGCTAGGAAATCGGGCGGGGGGGCAGGGGGACTGTCCTTTGTTTGTCTCTAGCAATTCGAAGGTGTGCCCTCCCTTCCAATGGCCCAGAGGCCAAATGTTGTCCTGAAAGCATTACCTCAGCTCGCTACCTTTGCCTCTGCCAACCTTAAGGCAATTCTTCACCTGCATTTGATACCGTTGTTTCCTACCAGATGCATGATCTGTTGATGCAGGGAGCAAATGCCACGGCTGCTGCACTCCTTTCCTAGGCTCTTGGCTCTCTCTACTCCAGGCCAACCTGAGGGACAAAGGGATTTGTGGTTCCAAAGACAGGGATCCAAATGGAGGAGAAGGCAGGGCAAACCGAGGGTCAGCATTGCCTGGAGTGAGGACCTGAGCACCCGGCCTGCTCCACAGCATCGTGAGGGCTCAGCTCAAATGAAACTCACTCAGAAGGTCTTTCCTAGACTTGCTACTCAAAAAAAAGTCACCTCTCTGTGACCTTGGAGTAGGCAAAAACATTTAAACAACTGGGGTGCAAAAAACTCTAACTGTAAAGACAAATTTGATAAGTTGGTCTGAATTAAAAATATGAACTTCTGTTAATCAAAGGAGACCATTAGGAGAGCAAAAAGGCAGGCCTCAGAGTGGAGTCATGTGTTCACAATACATATAGCAACAGAGGCCCCACGGCCTAAAGTATAAACTGCAGATGGCAAGATCCTCCCCACTCACCTCAAATTCCTCAATGAATATGGATGTATTTGGAAACTACAAAGTCTTCATCAATATAAAGAATGGCATACGTGGGTCTTACTGGTGGGTTAATGCAACAGCACCAGATAGAGCTGAGGCTGTCTGAACTAAGTCGGGTCTCTCCCCTACACCCCTCACAGCCAGGGATAATCTTTATCACATCAAATCCAATCATGTCGCCCTCCTGCCTAAAGCCCCGAACTTATGAGATGCCATCCAGGTCCTTAGCATGTCCTTCAAGGCCCTTCACCACCAGGCCCTGCTGCCATCTCTCCACCGTCATTCTCACCATGGCCCCATCAACGCTGAGTTCCAGCCACCAGAGAGCTTATGGTGCCCTCAGCATGCCATACCCCTAACATCCCCAGGCTTTCACCTGCTCTTTGCTCTGCTCAGAATGTTCTCCCTTCCCTTGCTGCCCTAGCGAGCTCCCACACTCAGTCTAACACTACAGGGCTCCACCTGCTGGTTCCCTGCCTCCTCCTGCCTCCCATGGGGTCCTGGGAGCTGCAGTCCCAGTGTCCCATCATCTTCTAACCATGAGGATAGAGTGACTGGTCCCAGAGTGGACTTGAGACACAAGTACTGCCCTGGATTAATACAAAAACATCTGGAAAGAGCAGTCCCTTTCCCTACAGGGTTGCCAAACTGGGAGGGTGTGAGCTGAGTGCTAAAAGCAGCTGTCTTTGATGACACACAGGGAAGCCAGTCTATATATGAAGCCAGCACAGGGGAGAGTGGAGGCAAGAGTCAGACAGGGAGGCAGAGCGAGCCAGAGGGCCCCGGAAGAGTGCTTGGCTCCAGCCCCCAGGAGGTTGCCCAGTTCTGTGTGGCTGGTAATCCCCTTCTTTTCCTTAAACCAGATTGAATTGGGGTTCTGGCTGGCTAACCACAGTATATCATCCTCCCTAGTCCCTTCCCCTGGGAGGAAACTTACTTCATTGGACTTAAATATATGAATCACTTTCTCTTCCTTACCCGCTCTCTGTCCAGAGCTGCCCTAAGATGGTGGGTCTCAATCCTGGCCACACATTAAAATCATCTTCTAAAAACACCTTCTAAAAAATATCAATGTCCAGCTCCCTTCCCAGACCAATTAAGTCATAATTGCTGGGGGTGGGACCCGGACATCAGTATTTTTTAAGTCCCCTAGGAGATTTTAATGGGCAGCCAAGTTGAGAGCTGCACAGCCCGAGGAGCAGACACCAGACAGAAGGACAGCCTCATCCCTTGGTCTCCAGTGATGGATGAAAAGAATGTGAAGTCACCATAAAAAGAAAATAAAGGAAGACTGGTGGGGAAACTCCAGGCAATATTGTCTGTAAGGGGATTCTTAGAATAGTCACAGAAGACAAGCATGAACTAACATGGCAAGGCAATGCAGCATAGCCCCAAACCCTGGCTTTGGCAGCAGACAGACATAGGTCCAAGTTGAAGCTCTCCACTTAATAGAGCAGTGACCTTGAGCAAGTCGCTTCAGTTCCCTCCATTTCCCTATCTATCATCTGGGGGTAACAAAGCCAACCTCTCATATACCAACATCAGACTAGATCCACTCCTGTGGTTTGGGGCTGGTGATGGGAGTCCGAACTCTAATTGAGCAAGCTGATGAGGAATCCACCGCCTCAAGCATTATAATGGCTTTTCCCATTTCTCACATCATTTGTAATGATTCCAGAATGATCATGATTTCCTTCATCTCCTCCATTACAGGTTGTCTCCAGGCATCAGAAAAGCCCTGCCTCTATCTGCTGTCAGTCCCTCCATCCTCCCATCTTTTCTGAGGCTCTGAAGATTGCTCTGCACAGCCCACCCTAGCCAGACACAGGCCCGTTGTTCTCAGCAGCACCCTTTGCGGTTCAGAGGTTCATTTGCAGGCATTACCAGGGAGCTTTCCCTTTAAATACCCATGCACTTCTCTTCTGCGATGCCTAGAGATTTCAGCTTTATGCAGCTTCGTGCTAAAAGCTTCCTTGAAAGTAAATGAAGGAGACAGTTTCAGAGATGGTTGAAAATAGTTTGTTCTAAAGGAGATTATATAAGCTGATATAATGTTTAGTTCTGGTGGTCTGGTAGAGAGATCTGTCTTGGTAGTTATGGGAAAAAGAGAGGTAGGTACTCAAGGATTTCGAACTTGGGAACAGAGTAGAGATAAATGAGCAACTTTGCTTTGGATAGACCCAAAGTTCACACACTCAACACACACTCAACACACACACACACACACTTATCCAAGTTATACTGAAGATCATAGATGAAGGCCTAAAACAAGCCTTTTCTAAAGAAGTGTATTAGTTGTATGTAAGTGCTGCAACGAATGTCAAGACTTCAATAATTTAACAAAATAAAAATGAGTATTTGTGCTCAGATAAAAGTTGAATGTGCTCCTGGTCAGGCCTCTCTCCTGGCCGGCTTCCTCCACATGGTAACAAGCACCCAACCTCCTTCCACCTTGAGGTTCCGCCCTGCTCTACGCCATCCAAGCCTAGACCAAGAGCCAGTGGAAGAAGAAAGTGAGAAAGCGTGCAGGATGGTGGGAGGTTCCACATGCAGGGTCTGAAGAGGCCCACAGGCTGTTGACACCATGTACGTGCAGGAGGCTGGGCAACGAGCCTGTGCACCTGGACTTGTGACCATATCAGTCTCTGCCGCCAGAGCCATCTGAGGTACCAACAATATTTCCTTTTTCATCTTATATCTGACTTTCACTATCATCTTCACAAACATGTTGCACATCTGCTCTGGGCCAGGCGCATTAGGCCAGCGTATCCAGAGAAGCAGGTGTGAAGGAAAGACGGCACAGTGGTTGGGGGCTTAGGCTCTGGAGTTGGAATCCACAGGTTCAAATTCTGCTCCAAACCTTTTTAACCGAGTAACACCTTGGGTGATCAGTTTAATCTCTCTGTGCTTCTGTGGTAAGACTCAAACAAGAGAATACAAATAGAATGTAGCCCCACCCAGAGCTCCACTGTTTCTCCTCCTCCTCCAGGGCTAACAGACCCCCAGAGGTCACTGAGGTCTTTGCATGTTTATTTCACCTTTAAAGAGGAGGAAGGGATGCTTCCTCCAAGATCCATGCCTAGAGGAAGCCAGGCCAGGCCATCCTAAGGCCAGTATGCAAAGGCCACAGTGGGGGATCTTGCGTGGACCACTTACCTGAGACCAAATCCCAAATTCACACGTGTAAGAGACTGATGCATTAGGAGTCTTATCACTGTTACCTCAAAAGCCAGACCCTACCCTCTTCCTTGTCACCTGGGTACCATTCAAGCTGCCCTGCCCTGCCTTTTCTACATCTTCTCTCCACAAGGCTGGAGTAAGCAGTCCAAGAGTGTTCAGACTCACCTTAGGCTATTTCTGCTCAGACGGTGCAGCCACAGGGCAGGCTTTCTCCTCGAGGACTGAGCCAGCCCGGGAAGAAGGGGTTAGAACACTCTCTAGACTGTCAGGCACAGGAAACCCTATGGCAGGAGTCTGTTTAGCAGACACAGCTCTCCCATGTCCTTCCTCTGCTCATCAAGGATCCATGCTATTAACATAAGAAAAGGATACTGTCACCCAAAGTCACAACCACATGGGTGTAGAGTGCTTTATATTTTTCAAAACATGCACACTTGTCTGGCGTCTTCATTCCTTGCAGCGAGGTGCACAAGGCAGGGAGTTTATTCACCATGTGACCGCATTTCATTTCCTCAACAGGGGGCAGTGACCTGCCCAAGGGCCCTGAGCAGAATTGCACATCAGGGCTTCTGACTCTTCCAACCAAAGCCAGATTTTGGGTCAGAAAGGACATTTGTATTATATGTACTACATCTTCTTTATCCACTCCTCTGTTGATGGACATTTAGGTTGATTCCATGTCTTGTCTGTTGTAAATAGTGCTACAATGAACACTGGGGTGCATGTACCATTTTGAATTATGGTTTTCTCCGGATATATGCCCAGGAGTGGGATTGCTGAATCATATGGTAGTTCTATATTTAGTTTTTTAAGGAAACTCTATACTGTTCTCTATAGTGGCTGTACCAATTTACATTCCCACCAACAGTGTAGGAGGATTCCCTTTCTTTCACACCCTCTCCAGCATTTATTGTTTGTGGATTTCTTTTTTTATTGGAGTATGATTGCTCTTGTTTGTAGATTTTTTGATGATGACCATTCTGACCAGTGTGAAGTGATACCTCATTGTGGTTTTGATTTGCATTTCTCTAGTAATTAGTGATGATTCCAAAAAAAGAAGAAAGGACATTTGGACTCAACATGGGCTACTTCACTGACCAAATTCCTTCTAGCCCTTATAGCCTGTTCCACTGTCAACATATCTGTCCTCTGGGATCATGTACTTTTTGAAGGATGAGTGATAAAAGGGGTTACCAATGTGCCGTTAGATACAAGCGGAGAGGTCAGTGCCAGAAAGCAAAGGATGAGGCACTGGACTCAAAGAAAATCGGGCCAAAGGGGGATAGACATTGAACCTACCATCCTACCCCCCACCCTACGCCAACTGGACAATGAGAAAATTGAATTAAAAACTCCCTGAGGTCCCAACTCCAGACACACTTTGATCCTTTAACTGCACTTGGTGCCAGGGACACAGGACACAGAGGAATGAGGCAGGCCCCATCCCTGCCCTCATGGGACTTGCAGTCTTAACAATTATTTTGTGTTCCCTTTAAACCTCTATCATCAAATTTCCCACAAAATCAAAGTATCATAAGTTACAAGGTCTTAAGTGGAAATTTATTCCTAACAGAGCCTGGAAATTCTAATATTATCATCCAATCAGGCAGGAGCAATGAGGCTATGAACAGATAAAGGTAAGGCTTGTGAGAGGTAAGCAAAGAGAGGACTTAGCACTTTTCTAGGAAAAAAAATAGTCAGGTACCAGGACGCTTTTAGATACAAAAGAGAGAAAAATCTAACCGAAGATGGACACTGTTGCTTTACATAACTGAGAAATTGGCCTCATAGAGTCCTGACTACATTTCAGGACATGGGCCCCTGCCCCACACATCCACTTTCCTCCATGTTTGCTCTGCTCTCAAGCTGGCTCTCCTCGGTGGCAGCAGCAACTCCAGAGCACCCAACAGTTACTGTTCAAGGACAGTTAGTTTTGTTGTTTTGTTTTGTTTTTCATTTTTAAAAAAAGATGTAAGGTCATAAATAGGTCATTGTCACAACACATTTCAGAAATAAAAAAAAAACATTTTCCCTTTTTAGGGAAAAGATTCCTGTTTTAAAATCAATTCCCTCATCATTGAAAGGACTAGTTTAAAATTTTCCAGTCTCCTAAGGCACAATATTTATTTAAATCAGAATGCCAATACCACCTAATTTCATCACGCTGTGACAGGAATAAGAGGCAAGGTATTAGCACTAGGAAGAACAGCAAATTTTATGGACAAAACCATTAGTCATTGAAGAGAAAGAAAAAAGGGTCTTTTTCGCAGAATTCCAGGCAAAAGCCTCTCAGCATCTCATGGTTGTGACTGTCATGTTCCCATTCCTGAACCAATCACAGTGGCCAGAGGAACAGGGTTGACATTGACTCGGGCCTACATCCCAATCACCAGGTGAGGGCACATGTTCCAAATGTGGGGAAATGCTGGTCCCCCAAGGCCCCCTGGAGGTGTGTGAGCAGAGGCCACATGTCAGATTTGCGGTGTTACACACGACGGGCAGTATCTGGACCATTCGGATCTGTCATCCTCTGAATCCAGACACTCTCTAAAAGCCTTGACATGTACCCAAAACTTCCCAGAGATTGTTGTAAGGAATAAATTACACTTGCAGAGCACAAATTTCCAAAAGGGCATCCATGGGAGGTTGGCAGCATCTCCTTCTATTCATTGCCAGAGCAAGAACCTCATTTCATCTTCCATCAGAATAGAAGGGCTGCAGGCCACCACCTCCCCTCCTACAACTTTGTTTATTAAACACATAATAGAGCCATCTCTAAAAAGGTCACGAAAGGGCTTCCCTGGTGGCGCAGTGGTTGAGAGTCCGCCTGCCGATGCAGGGGACATGGGTTCGTGCCCCGGTCCGGGAGGATCCCACATGCCACGGAGCGGCTGGGCCCGTGAGCCATGGCCGTTGAGCCTGCACGTCCGGAGCCTGTGCTCCGCAATGGGAGAGGCCACAACAGTGAGAGGCCCGCGTACAGCAAAAAAAAAAAAAAAAAAAAAGTTCACAAAAAAACCAATAAACATCCAAGAAAATAATAATTAGATATCTGAGCACTGGGCTGAGTCTAAATGACTTATGTGGGTCTCATTCGCATCTCACAAAACGAAGTTAACTGTCTCAAAGAAAAAGAAAAGAAAAAGAAGAAATGGTCTGAGGCATCTTTGTTCTTCTGACAGCGGCAACATGATGAGCAAGTAATGAAATAATTTAATTCAAATCGCACCTGCTCTCAGAATTCCCTCTCCATCTGTGCAAAAACAGATTACATTGACTTGTTTTTTTTGTAAATCAATGCACTGGCTGTAATGATGTTATGAAATAATTATTAATGCTGGTGATCGTTGGAAGCCTGACTTCCAGGCTTGGTGGAGTTGGGGAATTTCCTCCTATCAAGAAAGGCAGCTCCTTGCAAGGACCTCAAACCCACTGCAAGGATCCAAATAAATTGTTAAGAAAGCACTGAAAGGGTGGATCTCACTAACTTCCTTTTCATTGGGGGAAGATTCTGGGGAGAGCTGGTAAAATAGGTGAGATGATCCCCATCCAGGAGACCCCCAACTGACAAACCTTAGTATGCAAGTTTCTTTGAAACTCAGAATAAGCAATCTCTCTCAATAATCCCTTAAGTTACATCTCTGCAAAGCCCTTCAGCAATATATAAAGTGATTTCTCCATTTGTTTTGAAAACTGGGTCCAGGCAAGATAAAACAATATTTTATCCAGACTCAGTGCCTTAAAACACAAATTCCAGATTGAATGCCAAGTCAATTTATTCTAAAATGAATGGTTCCTTGATCTCTTTCTTTTTTTTTTTTTTTTTTTTTTGCGGTACACAGACCTCTCACCGCTGCGGCCTCTCCCGCTGCGGAGCACAGGATCCGGACGCGCAGGCCCAGCGGCCGTGGCTCACAGGCCCAGCTGCTCCGCGGCACGCAGGATCCTCCCGGACCGGGGCACGAACACGCACCCCCTGCATCGGCAGGCGGACTCCCAACCACTGCGCCACCAGGGAAGCCTGATATATTTCTTTTTATCACTATTTAAAATAATATTTGGGACCACCCTGATTAGTGAGGAAAAGGAGACGTAATAGGTACTAGGCTACCCCTCACAGGTACACATTAGGTACATAGATGTTCAACCACTTTGCTGGGAGTACCATCTGGAACAACCTCTTTTGCGGGCTATTTGGCAAACACCAAAAATTTTAATGTATTTCTCCTTTGATCTGGTAGTTACATTTCAATAAAATTTTATCCCAAATATTCTTGTACATATTCAAAAAAAAGCCTGTACAAGGACATTTATTGTAACATCAATGCCTACAGTAGCAAAGGACTGGAAGCATCCTAAATACCTATTATTAGGGGAGGTGTTAAATAAATCATGGTGCCTCCAAACAATAACATATCTTGCAGCCATTAAAAACAGTGAGCCTGCTTTACATGCATGGATTTAGAACAAACTGCAAGATGTGCAATTAAATAAAAAGGCAAAGTAAAGAGCTGTATGTAGGATGCTGTCATTTGTCAGGGAAGGGAAGGAAAGGAGGAGGGACTCATCTGTTTGTAAACAGATGAGACAACTGCTGGAAAGATTCACAACGAAACACTTCCACTGGCTCCCTTTGGAGACACTAGAGAGACTGGGGACTTCATGGAGGAAGACTTGCTTTTCACTCTATACTCTAATCAAACAGGTAAAATAAACAGAAGAATTACTATCTATTGGTATTGACAAAATACCAATACAGATTCTCTACAGAGAATTAACAAAATACAGATAAACAAAAGAAAAGAAAAAATTGGTCAAAGATAATCCTTTCATATCCTTCCAGGAATTATTTCAACAATTCCAGCAATTGTTTCATAATCTTCCAGACCTATTTCTAGACATATTTTAAGAAAAAGTGGATTGTGTTAGTAATAACATATATCAAACAACTTTAAATATTAATAAATATTCATCTATAGCATCATTTTTAAACTAATAAACTTTACTTTTTAGAGAGGTTTAGGTTCACAGCAAAATTGTGAGGGAAGTACAAAGAATTCCCGTATATCCCCTGTCCTCACACGTACACAATCTCCCCCACTATTGACAGCTGCACCAGAGTGGAATATTTGTCCCAATTGATGAACCTGCAATGACACATCATTATCAGTCAAAGACCATAGTGTACCTCAGTGTTCACTCTTGATGTTGTGCATTCTATGGGTTTGGACAAACGTATAGTGACATGTATCCACTATTATAGTACTATACAGAATAGTTTCACCGCCCTAAGATCCTCTGTGTTCTGCCTATTCATCTCTCTTCCCCGCTAACCCCAGGCAACCACTAATATTTTTACTGACTCTATAGTTTTGCCTTTTCCTGAATGTCATATAGTTGGAACCATAGAGTCTGTAGCCTTTTCGGACTGGCTTCTTTTACTTAGTCATGTGCATGTAAGTTTCCTCTATGTCTTGTCATGGCTTGATAGCTCATTTCTTTTTAGGACTGAATAATCTCTTGTCTGGATGTACTGCAGTTTATTTATCCATTCACCAACTGAAGGACATATTGATTGCTTCCAAGTTTTGGCAATTATGAATAAAGCTGCTACAAACATCCACATGCAAGTTTCTGTGTGGACATAAGTTTTCAGTTCCTTTGGGGAAATACCAAGGAGTGCAATCATTGGATCACATGGCAAGAGTAGGGTTAGTTTTGTAAGAAACTGCCAAACTGTCTTCCAAAGTGACTGCAACTATTGCATTCCCACCAGCAGTGAATGAAACTTACTGTTATTTCACATCCTTGCCAGCAACTGGTGTTGTGTTGTCAGTGTTTTGGATTTTGGCCATTCTAATATGTCTGTTGTGGTATTTCATTGTTGTTTTAATTTGTAATTCCTTAATAATATATGGTGTTGAACATCTTTTCAT
Source organism: Tursiops truncatus (assembly GCF_011762595.2). Classification (NCBI taxonomy): domain Eukaryota; kingdom Metazoa; phylum Chordata; class Mammalia; order Artiodactyla; family Delphinidae; genus Tursiops; species Tursiops truncatus. The sequence continues at coordinate 36,735,813 of NC_047052.1, read as the reverse complement.
ATGATTGCTTACCATCTGAATATCTTCACCATCTGAATATCTTCTCAGTGAGAAACCTATTCAGGTCTTTGGCCCATTTTTTAATCAGGTTGTTTATTTTCTTATTTTAAGTTTAAAAGTCCTTTGCATATTTCGGGTAACAGTCCTTTATTAGATGTGCCTTTTGCAAATATTTTCTCCTGGTCTGTGGCTTGCCTTCTCATTCCCTTGACATTGTCTTTCACAGAATTTTTAATTTTAATGTCATCCAGGCTATCAATTATTTCTTTCATGAATCATGACTTTGGTGTTGTATCTAGAAAGTTATTGCCATAAAAAAAAAATTAAATAAATAAAAATCATTGCCATACCCAGTCTTCTAGATTTTCTCCTATGTTATCTTCTAGGAGTTTTACAGTTTTGCATTTTACATTTTGAGTTAATTTTTATAAAGGGTGTAAGGTCTGTGTCTAGGTTCATTTTGTGTGTGTGTGACTGTCCAGTTGTTCCAGCATCATTTGTTAAAAATACTATCTTTACTCCATTGTATTGCCTTTGCTCCTTTGCCAAAGACCACATTATGCTCAGTGAGATAAGTCAGACAGAGAAAGACAAGTACTGTATGATATCATTTACATGTGGAATCTAAAAAGCCTAATTCATAAAAACAGTAAAATCATTGTTACCAAGGAATGGGGGTTGAGGAGAGGGGACAGATGTTGTTTAAGGGTACAAACTTGCCAGTAGTAAATAAAACATAGAGTATATTTTACTGGTCTTTGACTGATTCACTATACATAATGCAATGTATAGTGAATATGATGAATATAATCATCAAATTTGCTAAGAGACTAGAACTTAATTCTTCCAAACACTAAAAAGACAGGATAATTATGTAATGTGATAAAGGTATTAATTATCACTACACTGACAATCATATTACAATATGTAAACATTTCAAATTAACATGTTATACACCTTAAATTTGCACAATATATGTCAAATATGTTTCGGTCTTTAATAAATAAATACATAGACAATGCAAGGGGGAAAAAAGAATAAAATATAGGTTTTAATTTTATCTTTATTTATTCTCTGATTCTCTTCCTTGTTTATGCAGATCTAAGTTTCTGACCTATATCATTTTCCTTCTCTCTGAGCAACTTCATTTAACATTTTTTGAAAGGCAGATTACTGGCAACAAATTCCCTCAATTTTTTTTTTTTTTTTTTTTTTGTCCGAGAAAGCCTTTATTTCTTTTTCACTTTTGAAGAATAATTTTGCAGGGTACAGAATTCTAGGTTGGTGAGATTTTTTTTTCTCTTAGTACTTTATTATACTCCACTCTTTGAAAAAAATGTATTTATTTATTTATTTATTTGTCTGCACTGAGTCTTAGTTGAGGCATGCAGGAACTTTAGTTGTGGCATTCGGGATCTAGTTCCCTCACCAGGGATGGAACCCAGACCCCCTGCAGTGGGAACATGGAGTCTTAACTGCTGGACCACCAGGGAAGTTCCTCCACTCTCTTCTTGTTTGCATGGTTTCTGAGGAGAAGTCACATATAACTCTTATCTTTGCTCCTCTATAGGAGTGTTTTTTCCTCTGGCTTCTTTCTATATTTTTTCTTTATCTTTGATTTGCTCAAGTTTGGATGTGATAAGCATAGGTGTAGTTGGTTCTGGTTTTTGTTTTTTGGGGGGAAGGGAGAGGTTGGCATTTATCCTGCTTGGTGATCTCTGAGTTCCCTGGATCTGTGGCTTGGGGTCTGACATTAAATTTGGGAAATTCTCAGGCATTATTTCTTCAAATTTGCTTCTGTTTCTTTCTGTCTTTCTTCTCTTTCTGTTATTCCCATTACATGTAGTTTTTGTTGTTGTCCCACAATTCTTGGATAGTCTATTCTCGTTGGGTTTTTTTTTTTCAGTCTTTTTTCTCTTTGCCTTTCAGTTTTAGAAGTTTCTAGTGTCATGCCCTAAAGATCAAATATGCTTTCCCCAGCCATGTCCAGTCTACTAATGAGCTCATCAGAGGCATTATTCATTTCTATTATGGTATTTTTTTATCTCTAGTATTTCTTTTTACTTCTTAGAATTTCCTTCTCTCTGCTTACATTATCCATCCATTCTTGCATGTTGTCTGCTTTTCCAAGTAAAGCCTTTAGCATATTAATCACATTTGTGGGTGTTTTTTAAAATTCCTGGTCAGTTAATTCTAACATTCCTGCCATATCCAACTCTGGTTCTGATGCTTGTTTAGTCTCTTCAAACCGTGGGGGGTTTTTTGCCTTTGTAATTTTTTGTTGAAGGGTAGACACAAGGTACTGAATAAAGGGAGTGGTAAATAGGTCTTTAGTAATGCAGTGGTGGGGTTTGGGGGGAGGGGAAGCATTCTATAGTCCTGTGATTAGGTCTCAGTCTTTCAGTGAGACTGTGCCCCTTAACTTCAAACTTCTTTAGTGCTTCTCAGTGTTTTCTTCCGCCTTAGGTGGGACAGGATGGTTCAAGGGGCAGAGTTGGGTATTTCCCTTCCCCCAAGTAGGTTAGGCTCTGATAAAATAGTTTCTCCTGAGGGTAAGCCTTATTAAAAAGGAAAGAATGCTCTGGTATATTTTTTTAATGTTTCCTTTTCCCCTCCTCCTGCCAAAAGAGTGAGGGGATTTTTCTCTGATATTCACTGTAAGGACCTGGTGGAGCTCCCTACAGGTAAAATTGACAAAAGGGTGAGGTCCCCCCATGACTGAGTCCCCCTGGAGTTTTTAACTCTCAGAACTGTCCATAATGAGTCTCCAGCAATTTATCAAATTACAGTTTAGGATTTCCTAACCTGGCCCTATTTCCCATAGAAGCTTCTGTCATGCGTTTCTGCTCCAATAAATTGTGATTCTCTGTATCTGCCTGTCCATCTCCCCAATTTTGGGGGCAGCAGTTTGCACTGTGACCTCACTTCTCTGATGGATCTAAGAAGAGTTGTTGATTTTTCAGTTTGGTCAGCTTTTTACTTGTTGTAAACACCTGCATGGAAACCAGAAGTCTGAAAACATCATTTTAAATTTATATACTATATTTTATCCACTTCTCTTGTACCAAATGGAATTCTCTTTTCCTTTCAACAAATTCAAAGACCACCTAAGGATTCCAAGCTGACTTAGTTGAATTTGCCTCACTTACTTCTTATTTCCCCTTCCTGTTTCCTCAAGTACAATCTATTTAGTTTTGACTCTGAAGATTGACTTTAGAACTGGAGACTCGATTTGGATACTGGGCAAATAGGTTTCACCAAGGAGTTAGAAGATTTAGCTAGCAGCCGTGGAAATCCAATAATCTCATCTTTCTTAATTCTCATAAAATACTTCAATGTTCCATTGATTGCCAACTCAACTGTTTTAACCAGTACCTGGGTCCTACTTGGCAGATAGCAAGTTTTGCAAGATATTATGTCATTATTAATTGCATGATAATATTATGTTCATGATGGTAATATAAATGAGGTAGTAAAAAGCAGCTGATTAAATGTCAAGGACTAAGAAAATACATTGGAATGACACCGAAGCATGGTGTAAATTTGGAAAGACACTCTTCCATTTTGGAAATAGTCAGGCAGTGTATTTAATAAGCAACCTATATTCTTAAGTTCCACTGCTGGAACTGAACGTATTTTTTTCCTAAAGGTTCACCAGTTTTTAGATTTTGCTAAAACGCAGCTGGAGGAAGAATTTATTTTCAAAGCTTCCACTACCTAGGGTTTCACACTAAAAGAAAGTAAAAGTTTCTCTTCTCTTAAAGTTTGTAAGTTTTGTATAAAGGAACTTTCTTGCTTTTCTGTTTTTCTACTCTGCTGATCACAGAATCCATCCAGCCACCATGCATCCTTTGGCTCCTAGGCAGAGAAATTCTTCAGGAAAGAAGCCTTCCAATCTCTCTCCTTCAGTCCTTCTTGTCAACAAAAGACAAGCCCCCTTGGAGAAGCATGGCAAAGACACAAGAGAAGCCACAGGAGGAGTGGCCGAGGTCTGTTCCTTTCAATTAGGAATGGAGTCCTCAGACCATCTTGGCAGAGACTCCAACAAGAAAAATATCTCATCCGTTCATCCAATCAAGTGGATTTTGAGCACCTACTCGGTATAAGTCAAGAGCCAGCACAGGATTAGAAGTGCAAGTGCAAAGGTAGATAAAGCCTTTCTCTCCGTCCAGGTTAGGAGACGGAGGAAAAGCAAGGACCTAAGGAGAACTCTTATTGCCAGGATTCCTTTTTGTGCAGCCGAGCCCTGTTTTTGTTTGAGGGAATGCTTTGATGAGCTGCTTGGGATGAAGGTAGGGATGAGGGTGGCCTCTGAGGATCATCTCAAGACAGACTTCCAGAGGGATCAGGGAGAGCCGGATGGGGGCCAAAGATCAGGCCAAGGGAATTGATCTCCACTGTAGAAGAGAGAGGAGCCAACAAAGTTGGTACCTACTGGGAAAGGGAAGGGGGAAAACCAAACCGACTAACCCCAGGGAACATGGCCAAGCAGGAATTCAGAGCACAGACTCGCCCAGGTCATGGCTACAGTTGAAGGCTCTGGAGTGTGCGGCCCTCCTTTTACTTCCCTACAAAAATGTTTTTGTATAAGTGTTTTCTTTAAAGGAACCATGAAGTAGGGAGAATCAGACATGGACCCAAATAACCAGAATACAGAGACAATTGTAAGATTCACAAGCAACAGGCAGATAAAGAGACAGGCTGTGAGAACTTAGGGAGCACAGTGGTTGCTTCCAAATGGAAGTGTACCATTGAGCTGTGTACGGGCAAGGAGAGGGCAAGGACAAGGACAGTGAGGGACGGAGGCGGGGGGAGCACAGCGCCGGTGCGAGGACCAGCTGTGGCCTCAGGCAGTCCTGCTCCAGCTCACTCATGCCCTTCCCATGAAAAGATGACCTGTTTGCTTCGCACAGCTCCATGAATTCTGGTGTATTCAGAGATAGCAACTGGAAGGGATGTAATTAGAAGACAGAAAGGCACAGGGTAACTCTCTGTGCCTTTCTGAAGAGCTGCCCATCTTCCCCAGAGCCAAGGACTCATTTGTATTCCTTGTCTGCTCAGCTCCCAGCGCTGTGAGTGCTGGCTGTTAGGCAGAAGGCAGTCGTGCATGCCCGCCCAGGGCTGGCCAGCTTGCACCTGCTTATGAAGACTGAAATCACCCCCGTTTACCTCTTCTCGCACTTCACCGAGAAGTTTTCTTCAGTCTCTGCCATGCACACCACTGCTTTCAGGGCTCCATCTTGAGATGAACAAAAGGGGGTTCTCTCTAAGCCTCCACACTGTGACCATCTGCAGAAATTGTTGGAGAGAGGACGTGAGGGCTTCGCTGACGGAGCACCAGCAACGAATACTCAATGTGTATAGACACTGGGCGTGGTGTTAGCTCTTTATTAAATGAGACTAGATGTGGACTCCCTGACCTTTGACCTTACACTTCTCTCACTTCCTGCAGCCCACTTTCCCCTTTCCTATCACGTGTGCTATGTCTCCCTCTGTACTGGCACCCACTCTATTTTATTTCTTTTTTTTTTGCAGTCCAGATGATTTTATTTTTATTTTTTTAATTTATTTTATTGATGCATAGTTGATTTACAATGTTGTGTTAATCTATGGTGTACAGCACAGTGATTCAGTTATACATATATATACATTCTTTTTCATATTCTTTTCCATTATAGTTTATCACAAGATATTGAACATAGTTCCCAGTGTCAGTTACCCCATATTATATATGACCAGTAACTCTTCTTTCAGTGCCACCTGCAACATGGCCATTTATTTCCAGTTAAAGTTGTATCTGTGCAGTTTCCTTAATTCATGCTTTCCTCAAATTTTCACCTTGTCTTTAATGCCTATCAAATATGAAGTTCATCTCTACATCTAAGCTCTTTATTATTTTGTGCTCTGTCTATCCAGGCAATAGACACTTTCATTTTGTTTCATCTCAGGTTAACATCTATTCCATGAAATGGTCCTTACCTACCAAAGTAATTGCTCTTCATCAGTAACCCAGAGAAGCAACATACTTGAGAATAAGGAACAGACCTAAAGAACTGTGATGGGGTCCCTACTTTGTCTCTTGCTGTGTGACCTTGTGCAGAGCAGCCAACCTTTCTGAGCCTCCATTTGTTCATCTATAAAGTGTAAAGAGAGTGTGAAGTTACCTCCTCAAACTTGCCTTACAACAGGATTTCCCAACCATGACACTATTGCTATTTGGAGCCAAGTAATTCTTCTCTCTGTGGGGCTGTCTTGTGCACTTGTTGTTTAGCAGAATCGTCAGCGTCTACCCTCTGGATGCCAGGAGCATCCCTCAAGTTGTAACAACCCAAAATGTCACCAGGTACTGCTAAATGTCCCCTACGGACAAAATCACCCCTAACTGAGAACAACTATCTTAAAGGCACCTTGTGAGCTGGGTGGCATAGAGGGGGAAACAATGTCTAGGTTTTGTAGGACAGACATTTGAAGATCAGGGAGGAATGATCTGGAAGTGGTGACATCCTGCTCCAGAGGGCAAAGCAGAGGGTCCCTTTCTAATAAAAGCAGGTCCAGGAAAAGGAGAATGTGGGAGATAAGTGTTTTGAAAAGTGTTAAGATTCTCCTTAGCAGAGAAGACAAAAGTTAATTTCTGAAATACCTCAGGGAAAACCTTCGCTATCATGAATATTAACCTTCTTCCAAACACTGTAGTCTAGTCTCACCAGAGAAACAGAAATTCCTTCTGTTAACCAGACTTTGGCCCTGCTTATTGCAAAACAACAACTGTAGCACAAAAAAGAAAAAGAGGGTCTTGCCTCAGATCATATGCCTGTTAGGTATAAACTATTGAGGAATCAGTATTTCTATGTAATACCATATTGTTGTGTTAAAACATAATTTTTAAAAAGATAAAATCTTGACTCTCATACAAACGTAAAATAAACATGTGTCAAAGATTTTATTCAACTCGTTAATCAAGAGAACGCCAGTAAGGGCTTCCCTTGTGGCACAGTGGTTAAGAATCCGCCTGCCAATGCAGGGGACACTGGTTCGAGCCCTGGTCCAGGAAGATCCCACATGCTGCGGAGCAACAAAGCCCTTGTGCCACAACTACCAAGCCTGTGCTCGAGAGCCCGTGAGCCACAACTACTGAGCCCGCGTGCCACAACTACTGAAGCCCACGCGCCTAGGGCCTGTGCTCCACAACAAGAGAAGCCACTGCAATGAGAAGCCTGCGCACCACAACGAAGAGTAGCCCCCGCTCGCCACAACTAGAGAAAGCTGCACAGCAACAAATACCCAATGCAGCCAAAAATAAATAATAAATTAATTTTTAAAAGGAAGAAAAAGCCAGTAAGATCTTAAAGCCATATCAAATGAGAATTTGATGGCAAGGGTATTTTAGGCAACTTTATAAAAGAGCACTAGGATATTAAGGGTTCTGCACCCAATTACAATGTGTGGGGCTTTTCACCCATCTCCAACACCAGCTGGGTGTCCTATAATTCAACTCAATCCTGACACCACCTATCTGGAGACAGCGTTAGAGCCCACAGGTTAAGGGCTTGCTGGGGCTCAGGGTGGACTGCCCCCAAAATATGCCAAAATGGCACATTTGTTAGCTTAAATTAAAGTTACATAAGATATGGCAGGTGCAAGAAGGACGCTGTGACCCTCCTCCGTCCTCCTAAAAGCAGGAAATAAATCTCCCATGTGAAAGGTGCCCTTCCTGTACCAGGAGGTAGAGGCAACATCCTTGTCACCAGAGAGGGGATTCAGGGCTGAGAAGGCTGTGCAAACAAATCTTGTTACTTCTTTACTAATTTACTACCCCTAGCCTAAACTTCTTTGTCTTGGTCAGTTCTTCATAAATTTATTGCTTCTTTGTCTACAAAGTATAAAAGCTGCCTGCTTTGATCATTTCTTTAGGTCCTATATCTTTGAGATCTCCATACATACAATTCAGTTTGATTTTCTCCTGTTAATCTGTCTTGTGCCAATTTAATTAGAGCAGCCAAAAGAACCCAAAAGGGTAGGGGGAGATTTTCCCCTCCCAGACAGGCTCAGTGTCACAAGACTATCCCCCATCCCCACACTTCAGATGCCAATCACAAGGCCAGGTTCAGACAAGACCTCTGCTTCTGACAGGTTATAGATTGGAGGTTCCAACGACCGCTCCTTGGGTTCAATTAGTTTGCTAGAGCTGATCACAGAACTCAAAGAAACATTTGACTTACTAGATCACTGGTTTATTATAAAAGGATATAACTCAGGAACAGCCAGGTGAAAGAGCCGTGTGGGACAAGGTACGGAGAAGGGCAAGGAGCTTCCACACTCTCTGAGCACGCCAATCTCCCCAAATCTGCACGTGTTCACCAACCCAGAAGCTCTCAGTACCCCATCATTTATGTTTTTATGGAGGCTTCATCACACAGGCATGCTTGATTAAATCATTGGCCACTGGTGATTTTTTTAAATTTATTTTTTATTTAAGTATATTTGAATTACAATGTTGTGTTAATTACTGCTGTACAGCAAAGTGACTCAGTTATACATACATATATATTCTTTTTCATATTCTTTTTCATTATGCTATACAGTAGGACCTTCTTGTTTATCCATTCTATATACACCAGTTTGCATCTGCTAATCCCAAACTACCACTCTTACCCTCTCCTACCCCCTTCCCCCTTGGCAACCACCAGTCTGTTCTCTATGTCCCTGATATTGTTTCTGTTTCATAAATAGGTTCATTTGTGTCATATTTTAGATTCCACATATAAGTGATATCATATGCTATTTGTATTTTTCTTTCTGACTTACTTCACTTAGTATGGTAATCTCTAGTTGCATCCATGTTGCTGCAAAAGGCATTATTTTGTTCTTTTTATGGCTGAGTAGTATTCCATTGTATATATTACCACATCTTCTTTATCCACTCATCTGTCAATGGACATATAGGTTGTTTCCATGTCTTGGTTATTGTAAATAGTCCTGCTATGAACATAGGAGTGCATGTATCTTATTTTTTTTGAATTTTATTTATTTTTTTATACAGCAAGTTCTTTTTACTTATCTGTTTTATACATATTAGTGTATATATGTCAATCCCAATCTCCCAGTTCATCCCACCACCACCCCTCCACCCCCGCGTTCCCCCCTTGGTGTCCATACATTTGTTCTCTATTTCTGTGTCTCTATTTCTGCCTTGCAAACCAGTTCATCTGTACCATTTTCCTAGATTCCACATACATATGTTAATATACAATATTTGTTTTTCTCTTTCTGACTTACCTCACTCTGTATGACAGTCTCTAGGTTCATCCAGGTCTCTACAAATGACCCAATTTCGTTCCTTTTCATGGCTGAGTAATATTCCATTGTAAATATGCACCACATCTTCTTTATCCATTCATCTGTCAATGGGTATCTGTCAATGGGTCATCTGCTTCCATGACCTGGCTATTGTAAATAGTGCTGCAATGGACATGGGGGTGCATGTGTCTTTTTGAATTATGGTTTTCTCTGGGTATATGTTCAGTAGTGGGATTGCTGAGTCATATGGTAATTCTATTTTTAGTTTTTTAAGGAACCTCCATACTGTTCTCCATAGTGGTTGTATCAATTGATATTCCCACCAACAGTGCAAGAGGGTTCCCTTTTCTCCACACCCTCTCCAGCATTTGTTATTTGTAGATTTTCTGACGATGCCCATTCTAACTGGTGTGAGGTGATACCTCATTGTAGTTTTGATTTGTTTGTTTGTTTGTTTTTTCGGTACGTGGGCCTCTCACTGTTGTGGCCTCTCCTGTTGCGGAGCACAGGCTCCGGACACGCAGGCTCAGCGGCCACAGCTCACGGGCACAGCCACTCCGCGGCACGCGGGATCCTCCTGGACCAGGGCACGAGCCCATGTCCCCTGCATTGGCAGGCGGACTCTCAACCACTGCACCACCAGGGAAGCCCTGTAGTTTTGATTTGCATTTCTCTAATAATTAGTCATGTTGAGCAGCTTTTCACGTGCCTCTTGGCCATCTATATGTCTTCTTTGGAGAAATGTCTATTTAGGTCTTCTGCCCATTTTTTAATTGGGCTCTTTGTTTTTTAATATTGAGCTGCATGAGCTGTTTATATATTTTTGAGATTAATCCTTTGTCCATTGATTCATTTGCAAATATTCTCTCCCATTCTGAGGGTTGTCTTTTCATCTTGTTTGTAGTTTCCTTTGCTGTGTAAAAGCTTTTAAGTTTCATTAGGTCCCATTTGTTTATTTTTGTTTTTATTTCCATTACTCTAGGAGGTGGATCAAAAAGATCTTGCTGTGATTTATGTCAAGGAGTGTTCTTTCTATGTTTTCCTCTAAGAGTTTTATAGTGTCCAGTCCTACATTTAGGTCTTTAATCCATTTTGAGTTTATTTTTCTGTATGGGGTTAGAGAATGTTCTAATTTCATTCTTTTACATGTACCTGTCCAGTTTTCCCAGTGAGGGGTACATGTATCTTTTTGAATTATAGTTTTATCTGGATATATGTCCAGGAGTGTGGGATTACTAGATCATATGGTAATTCTATTTTTAGTTTTCTGAGGAACCTCCATACTGTTTTCCACAGTGGCTGCACCAACTTACATTCCCACCAACAGTATAGGAGGATTCCCTTTTCTCCACACCCTCTCCAGCATTTGTTATCTGTAGACTTTTAAATAATGGCCATTCTGACTGGCATAAGGTGGTACCTCATTGTAATTTTGATTTGCATTTTTCTAATAATAAGCGATGTTGAGCATCTCTTCATGTGCTTTTTGGCCATCTGTATTTCTTCTTTGGAGAAATGTCTCTTTAGGTCTTCTGCCCATTTTTTGGTTGGGTTGTTTGTTTTTTTGCTGCTGAGTTGTATGAGCTGTTTGTATGTTTTGGAAATTGAGCCCTTGTCAGTCTTGTTTGCAAATATTTTCTCCCATTCTGTAGGTTGTCTTTTCATTTTGTTTATGGTTTCCTTTGCTGTGCAGAAGCTTGTAAGTTTGATTAGGTCCCATTTGTTTATTTTCATTTTTATTTCTGTTGCCTTGGGAGACTGACCCAGAAAATATTGGTACTATTTATGTCAGAGAATGTTTTGCCTATGTTCTCTTCTAGGAGTTTTATGGTGTCATGTTTTTTGTTTAAGTAAGTCTTTAAGCCTTTTTGAGTTTTTTTTGTGTATGGTGAGAGGGCATGTTCTAAATTCATTGATTTACATGCAGCTGTCCAACTTTCCCAGAACCACTTGCTGAAGAGACTTTTTCCCATTTTGTATTCTTGCCTCCCTTGTCAAAGATGAATTGACCATAGGACTGTGTGTTTATTTCTGGGCTCTCTATTCTGTTCCATTGATCCATGTGTCTGTTTTTGTGCTAATATCATGCAGTTTGTTTGTTTTTTTAAATAAATAAATAAATTTATTTATTTGTTTGTTTACTTATGGCTGCATTGGATCTTCGTTGCTGTGTGCAGGCTTTCTCTAGTTGTGGCGAGTGAGGGTTACTCTTCATTGTGGTGTGCAGGCTTCTCATTTTGATGGCTTCTCTTTGTTGTGGAGCATGGCCTCTAGGCACATGGGCTTCAGTAGTTGTGGCTTGCGGGCTCTAGAGTGCAGACTCAGTAGTTGTGGCGCACGGGCTTAGTTGCTCCACAGCATGTGGGATCTTCCCAGACCAGGGCTTGAACCCGTGGCCCCTGCATTGGCAGGCAGATTCTTAACCACTGTGCCACTAGGGAAGTCCCTACCATGCAGTTTTGATTACTGTAGCTTTGCAGTATTGTCTGAAGTCTGAGATGGTTATGCCTCTTGCTTTGTTCTTTTTCTTTAGGATTGCTTTGGCAATTCTGGGTCTTTTATGGTTCCATATAAATTTTAGGATACTTTCTTATAGTTCTCTGAAAAAGGTCATGGGTAATTTGATAGGGATCACACTGAATCTGTAGATTGCTTTGGGTAGTATTTCCATTGGTTACTGAACTCAGCTGCCAGCCCCTCTCCCCTCTCTGGGGCGTGGGGGTGATGGTTTAAAGTTCCAGCCCTCTCATCACAAGATTGGCTCCACTGGCAACCAGCCTCCATCTTTAGGAGCTTTCCAATTCGCTGAATTAACATAACAAAAGAGACCTTTATTACTCTGATTGCTTAGGAAATTCCAAGGGTTTGAGGAGCTCTGTGCCAGAAATGGGGACTAAGACCAAAGATACATTTATTATAAATCACAATATCATAGATATTATTGCTAAGTTAGATACAAAACAAGTTGCTGCCCTCAGGAGCAAAAACCATAACCTTTGGAGTTATCCTTTCCACTGATTAAAAATTATTTGCACCTCAGTCAGACCAAAATCTACAAGTTCACCTCAGACCAATGGGAACTGTAAAATAGCCCCTTCAGGAGATAGTCAAAGGTGCCAGCCCAGCACTGCACTGAAAGAGCACTCAAAAATTTCTTGGACCTATTTCTAAGGCTTATTTTTCTAAGAGCTGAATGAATGAATGCTGCCCTCCTAGGCCCTGGGCTGCAGCAATGAACCACCTCTGCCACTGCCTTCAAGGATTAAAGTCTAGGAAGGCAGCAGACACACAAAAGTTAATCACAATCAGGTTACAGGAGAAATAAATGTAAACTATCCCATCTGGAATTTTTACACATTGGTGGTGGGGGTCTACACTGGCACAACTCTTTTAGAGAACAAGGTGTGACACTTAATAGAGGGCAGGGCCCTGACCCTCACCTTATAGTGTGGAGTCAAACACAAGTCTGTCAAAATTGGTGCATCAAGAAATATAGAGATTTACTTATATAAAGGTATTCAAATATAAGAGCTAAACATAATAATATAAATATCAAACATTGAAAGGAGGAGAAAAGTATTTAAAATGTCATTTTTTCACATTGGGGTAGCGATAGTTGTCTAAAATGAAATAATCATGAAATCGGGTATACTATCTTATATTTTGGTGATGACCATCAGTAATCAAAATAGAAATGGCTAAACGAGGCTGTTTCCAGGGTGAGCTTTAAGAAAAGGGGAAGGTGACCTGTGACACCGTGACAGTAGGGAGCACAAGAAGAGCACTCACAGCTGCCTACACGCGTCTGGGAAGGCTCCAGGGAGCAAGCTGCATTTGAGATAAGGCTCAGTGACAAGTGGGGGATTGCTAATTTGTCAACTGGACAGTTGGGGAAAAGCATTCAAGATAGAAGGAACAGGATGGCAGCTGCTCAGAAGTAAGAAAGAGCGGGGTGCATTTATTGGAGCAGGATGTTCAAGGCTGGGATACAAGGCCAGGCAGGCATGGGCTGGACGAGACAGCCCTGTGAGACAGACAACAACGTTTAAATTTAACGTGTAGACACTGAGGACCCAATACAAAGCAGTTATTGCTGTCGTTTGTCTCAATCTGCAGGAATGGACATGACGTCAGAACAATGAGACCCAGTGTCATGGAGGAGACAGAGCATAAACATCTTATGAATGCATTCCTTTTCCTCAGTACTTATCACACCCTATGCTAGACTGGGATCAAAAGCTGAATAAAATATAGTCCTTGCTTTTCAGAGACTCACATTCTAGTAAAAAATAATTTTTAATGATAGATTTAATAGCAGTTCTGGGCGATGAGATAAAGACCTCCACAAGGCAACTCACAATGAGGAGCAGAGACACATGGCAGGTGCCCAAGCCATTGGACCTAAGACTCAGGGTAGGAGTGACACAGGGTGCCTGGATGCAGGGAAGGCTTCCTGGAAGAAGGAAGCCTTACAAGATGGTCAAACGTGGCTGAGTGCAGACAGCACCGGGTCTTCCTGGCAAAAGCCATGGCAGAAGCGAGGCACAGGTGCACAGGACAAGAATTCTGTCCTCCCTCCCCACTTCTCCTTCCACCTTTTGGATGTGGCTTTTATAACGAGGCACAATGGGGCCAAGTGCTGAGATTTAACCAAGGCTTCTTCCACCCCAGCCCCCAGCTTCCTTGAACATTCTCTCTGAATCATTGCTACCCTGAGGACTGTACAAAGAATCTGTTCCTAGTTTCTGAGCTTCTAGAACACCTTTTGTGTCTCAATGGCATAGGGAAAATCTTTGAGAGAAAGGTTTCTTGAGACTCCAGAAGTAAGGTATTAGGGAATTCCCTGGCAGTCCAGTGGTTAGGACTCTGTGCTTTCACTGCCGAGGACACGGTTTTGATCCCTGGTCAGGGAACTAAGATCCCGCGAGCTGCATGGCCAAAAAAAAAAGAAGTAAGGTATAAGAGCAACAATGGATTTGGAAGAATGTATGCCTTGCCAAATTCTCCTGCCACAGAGAGAGGAGATTAAAAATACATACATACATATGTACATACATACATACATACCTTCCTGAAGGCTGAAGAAGGGATTTTACCCAGAGTTAAAATAGAAGAGCTTTAGGATGAGTTGTCAGCCTGGGTCCCTGAGAATGAGCCAGATCTCTTCTCCTTCCTGAGATCAAAACTCTGAGTAGACTTGATCTTAAAAAGGAGCAAGCATGGAGACCTCAGAGAAGTTTAGGGGACCTGAGAGCATAACAGACCTGAGCCACTTCTAGGGTAACAGGTACCAGTGAGAGCAAGGCCCTCCCACCCTTGTAGAGGCTTGTCTGTGAAGTTGGCTGGGCAGGGGTGGGGGGATGTCTAGGCAGGTGTACCTGAGGGCCCCCCAGCTGAAGCTTGCTCCCTCCAGCAGGCCCCAGGAGGGACACAGAAGAGTGGCAAGCAGGTCAGGGCACCCAGAAAGAGGACACAGGGCCGGTGGACCCAACAAACCGAGGCCATCACCAGAGATCTTGCCCATGAGTACCAGAAGACCAGTCACCCCTCAGAGGTGCACAGTGCCACACAGTCCCTCCCCACCTCACCCCCTCTACATCCCCAACCTGTGCCATGGTGATTCCCTGAAGGGAGGCATAGAGTTCCAAAAGGAGGAAAGTTTAAACTTCAAGATTCCCTGAGTTCACCTTGAATGTGTACAATTAAATCTTAAGTGGAAATGTAAGGAGGGAAAGCTAATTTTAGTTATAGAGAAAAAGTTACATTTTTTGCACACCCAAGTTCTAAGCCCATAGAATCCTCACCAGTTAGGCAAGAAGACATCTTAAATTGTGCCTTCACAGCTCAGCCTTGAGCCCAGGGGCAGCAATCAGCTGCACATTCGGATCTCCTGGGTGCTTTTAAAAGATGGACCGATGCTAGGGCGACTCCAGACCAATTATGTCAGAATTTCTGGGAACATGGCTCAGGGAATCTGTACTTTTTTCTTAAAGCCCCCAAGTTGATTATAATGCACAACCAAAACTGAGAACCAATCTCCCACCCAAATCCAAAATCAAAACTCAGCGAAGTCCATAAACCAAGCAGGTCACTCTGGAGGCCAATGGCCTGGCGCCCTCCATTTGTGGGATTTATGGCTCCATCCTCAAGAAAACTTTGGGGCATAAGGTGGCCCTGGAGTTGCCGCTTTTCCACTTTATTTCCATCATTTCCCAGCTCGCTTCCCAGGTGTGCTGATAATTACAGCAGGGCCCTCCAAGCAGGCATCTTCCTCCACACCAATGGCTCTCTTGTGGAACTTTTCAAATTCGTGTACCTTCCTGACCCCCAATTTTACTGTCTATTGATTGCATAGGATTCATTACTTTCTATTGACTGCTCGTACTGCTGGTATTATATAGAAATGCTAATTCCTCAGTAATTTATACCATATGTGGATCAGCCAAGGCAAAAAAAAAGCTCTTTCTCCCTTTTATAGATTTTGTTCATTTCCTTTTGGGGAACATCATGATCCACGTGAAATCCCGAAAATGAATGTGTCAAATTACTTTGATTTGCAGCCAGGCTTACAGCGCGGCCTTGCCTCCCCTCCTTGAGGCTGCTTTCAGATGGTAACTATGGAGGGGAAATGGGGCCTTAGGGAGGTGAGGCAAGACATGGGGGTGCTGCCCCGGGTAGGGGGGTGTCAGGCAGGTTTTAGATAGCCCTCCACAGCTCCTCAAGGTCTAGCCTGAGTCTCCCACAGAGACCCCGGCCCTCTAGGCAGTCTTGCATTCTAGCCCCGCCAGCCCAGTTTTCTCTCTGCCAGATATTAAAAGAGGAGTGAATCCAGAGAATGTTCCCCTGCCCTAAGAAAAGATCTCCCTGCCTGTGCTCTCCTGCTTGGAATCCCATTCCATCGACTAAGCCTCAAGAACATATTTCTTTTTAAATACAGAATTGAGGTTAGAGTGCAGGCTCTTAAAAAATGTCTAGGGTATAGAGCAGAAACTAACACACCATTGTAAAGCAATTATACCCCAATAAAGATGTTTAAAAAAAGAGAAAAAAAGGCCTAGGTCTTCCCTGGTGGTGCAGTGGTTGGGAATCTGCCTGCCAATGCAGGGGACTCAGGTTCGGGCCCTGGTCCAGGAGGATCCCACATGCCACAGAGCAACTAAGCCCATGCTCCACAACTACCAAGCCCGTATGCCACAACTACTGAAGCCTGCACACTTAGAGCCTGTGCTCTGCAACAAGAGAAGCCACTGCAATGAGAAGCCCATGCACCGCAACGAAGAGTGGCCCACGCTCACCGCTACTGGAGAAAGCCTGTGTGCAGTAACGAAGACCCAATGCAGCTAAAAATAAAATTAAATAAATTTATTTTTAAAAATTAAAAAAAATAATTTTTTTTAAAAGCCCTAAAAAAAAGTCAGCCTGGGTTCAAATCCTGGCTCCTATGTGACAAGTTACTTGATCTTTCTGCCTCAGTGCCCCCAACTACCAATCAGGAATGATATACATGCAGAAAATGTCCTGCTGAGCACAGCTTGCCTAGGAGACGGCCAACCTGAACTCTTTTCCTGCCACTTCAGTTGTTTAAGAATGAAGCACCTGAGGACGCATCACCCCAAACTATGCCATGTTGGTATATTGATTATTTTGAGCTGAAGGCACTTGACAAACAGCATTCGCAGGGAGGAGTTTTTCTGAACTCCCTTTATCTGCCTAAAGACAGACCCTCCGAAAAGAACTCAATGGTCTTCAATCTCCTTTCCCCAAGTTTCATCAGCCAGGGAGGTTGACTCATCTCTGCAGAGACTAGAAGTTGACACCACACCCAAACAAACTTTGTCACAAACTGTCATTTCTCCCACCCATTCTTCTAAGGACCCATTCATCTTTCCTAAAAATTATTTCCTTTCCTCTAAATAGCCTTTATTTCCCCCTGCCCCTTCTCCGATTAAGATGGTATGTAAGCTCTCTAATCTGGCTGAGTTTTTTAGGTACTCTTTTTTTCCCTGTGGTGCTGCACTGCACATAATACTAAAAATTAATTTTCTCCTGTTAATCTGCTTATTATCATTTTATTTCATAGACCCAGTTACCAAACCTTGGAGGGTAGAGGGAAAATCTTTCCTACCCTACAAGGACCATGACCTTTGAGTGTTCAATAGAGCCAGACCTTGTACTGGACCTATCTGAAGTTTCCTTCCTGCATAATAAACATGGGTTTTGTTTAAACTAATCATGCTCAGACATATGGATTTTTTCCATCCTATCCAGAGCACTGGTTTTCAGTCCTTAATCAACATAACCAGTACAAACCATGTGCCCTCTTCTCCAGGCATTTCAAAACCCCTGGCTTTGGTGAATTTTTTCGTTGGTGTGCATTCCCTTCCTAACCCCCAGAGTTCATAAATCAGCTTTATTTTTAAATTTCTGATGGTTTTTGTTTTCATCTTTGACATTAAGTAGCAGTATTTTTGCACAGAGTGCTGAAAGGATTAAATAAAATAATGTGTATGAAGCTCTTAGTGCAGTGCCTCAAACAAGGTAGGTCTTCATAAATGTTAGCAATGAGCCTGGCACAGAGTAGGATCTCAAAAAATATTTATTGAATAAATGAAAGCACTCTTTTATGAATTTCACATACACTACCTCATTGAGTCTCCCTCCAAAAATTAATAATATAAACATGTTTAATAAATAATAAAACTGAGGTTCAAAGAGCAAAGTGGCTTGCCCATGATTGCACATCTATTAGGCGCTAATCCAGGATTCAAACATGCATCTCCAGGCTCCAGTTAATTTTAGAGGTGATCCCAAGAATCACAGTGGAGGAATGGGGAAGTGAGATGGGGAAGGGGGAAAACTACTGAGTGTGTGACAGTGAGTGGTTACCACTGTGGTGAAAGGGACTCAGTCCTGCCCAAGGACCCTCTGAAGGGTTCCAAAGAACAAACCTCAGAATTATCCTACTAAGGGTCAAGGAATCTGGGGAATTCATCCTCCCCTTTCCTATCCCTGGATTACTGAAAGTTGCTCTGTTAACGTCTCAGCCCTCTTGGCTTCCCTATCCACGGGCTGAGTCCCATGGCCTGAGAAAGTGCGCAGAGAGAGTTAAGTGTTCCCAAAAGGAAGCTCTCTGTATGTATGGAAATTGCCCACCAACCTTGCAGATGCCTCTTTTGTGGGCCAAGGGGATATGGGTGGGGCACTGGCAGCATCTGGTAAAATGTGAGCTCCTGAGGGCAGGTCCTATATCCACTCCAGCATCAGCACAGGTGTATCACCAAGTACTGTGTGGATGTTTGGATGGATGGATAGAAGGAGTGTAGTAGAAACGTGGATGAGCAGCAGGTGTCTGGAGTGGAGGAAGTTCAAAATGGAGACTCAGCCCCAAACAGACAAATTTCACTTTCTTTATAGTTCTGAGACAATTTTGCTACACACACACACACACACACACACACACACACACACACACACACACACACACACACATACATGTATATATACCTCCTTAGGTGAAGGGAAAACTAAGCCTCAAACAGATGCCAAAAGCCCCATTGCCAACTCCCAAGGCCATATTTTGGTCAGAACATTTTGTGGAATTGCTTGAATAAATTGTATTAAATATATTCTTTGCTCAATGGCAGGTGTACGCCAGGGCAGCCAGCTGTGCCAAGACAGCTGCTAAATTAGAATGGTCTTAAATCAGCCTCAGATGTCTATAGGTTTATAGCCCTGCAATCCTCCAGCAACACCTTCCCTTCCTCCTCCACCAGCTTGATCTTTATCCTGCTTTTCAAACCAGCTTTGGGGCATAGGGACTTTTTGGAATTCAGAGCACAGAGACAGAGGGCAGAAGTGTGTATATAGGGTGGCCGCATGTCCAAAATGAGTCAGGCCCCAGCCTGAGAAGGTGACAGGAAAATGAGCAAAAGGGTTCTTCTCACGGAGTAGACTCATGGAGTGTCACAGCAGCAGGGGCCCCGGGGGTCCATCCAGACCTTCAGTTTTCCAGTTTCTTCTCACCTCAGGGCCCTGAGCTCAAACACAACTTAGGCAGAACAGAAACAAATACACCACCATGATAAAATGAAAAAGGTTGTGTTTGTTCTCAAAAGAAGCTGGCAGCCAGCTCTTCTCAGGCTAGGATGAGAGAACCATCTTTCTGTTTCTGAGAAGAGTCACTTGGGTGGGAAGATGAGGCCCCTGGGGAGAGGGGTGACAGGACATTTGGTGGTACATCGCCTTCAGGTGAAGGGGTCTGGGGAGGGGGAGGGTAAATCTGCAAAGGGACCACAGAGAAGAAAAGCAGGAAGACTGACCCTCCATACAGAGCTGGGACAGGCTGAGGACACCCGGGGTGAGGGGCGTGGTGGTTAAAATGGCCCTAACTGAGCCTGTGGGTGAGAAAAGGCCCTCAGGACCCCAGACAGGAATGTCCCACGAGGTCAGCTGAGTCCAGATTGGTGGCTGGGGAAAGAGGAGAAGGAGGCCAGGGTCAGCTCTGAGGCAGCGGGTAGTGAAGGGCCACCCAGCTCAGGTCTGCTCTGGGGGCAGGAGGCAGTGACCCCTGTCTCCCTAGCCCTTGAACTCCTGAGCCCTGGGCTCTACCTGAGTTAGAATGTAATCAAGCAGAAGGGGGCGAAAGGGCTGCACCTGTACCTCGGGCTGGTGGGTGAGCTGATTAAACTGGTACAAGGCCGGGGCCTCCAGAAGCAGCAGACTTGCCCAGGTTAGAGTTAATGGTGGACTCCCTGGATCTAAAGCTCAGTCAGTGGCCGCTCACTGGCACTGTTAGATCCCCCCAAAGTACAGACATTTTGTAGGAAAAGGCTCTCCCTCTGGATGCCCTCCCCTACGCCCGTGGGGACTGTTCAATGGCTCGTACTTTTCTTCCTTGCCGTGTCTATCTCTGCACTTGGGCAGAAGGTAATTCCCCACCTGGACTCTCAGCCCTGTGACTTGTTTTAGCCAATGAGTTGTTGGCAAACATGAACCACAGGAAAAGCACTTGCCAGACAGGGATTCTCAGTCCTGGGCTTCTACCACCCACTAGGCCAGCCAGGGAGGAAGGAGAGACATGAGGAGGAAACTGTCCAGCCTGAGCACAGACTGGCAGCTAGAGCTACAGTAACAAATGGCTGTTGGTTTAAGCTACTGACTTTTGGGGTGCTTCATTATGTAGTATTTTCCTAGCAATAGCTGATACAAAAATTCAAGAAAGAATCAGTCAGCACTCCACAGAGAACCTGCCACCTCTCTCAGGCTGAAATAATGGACCATCTTTCCAGCAGCTGACAACACAGGGACTAGGTTGAAGGTGCAACCGCTTCCTCAGGGACATCAGAGCGGGGAGAAAATGCAAAAGATCCTGCTCAAGAGTGTGATTCCCTTGATTGTGGGTGTGTTAGTAGTTTTCCTGAAGGCAGAGCTGAGGCAAGGACTGGGTACGGTGGGTTTCTTTGGGATTCAATCTCAGGAAGCTGGAGTGAGGGAGCAGAGAGTGAGACAGGGAGAACAGCCACTTGTAGGGGTGTCAGGGTGGTTCCCACTTTGGGCAGCTGGGGCTGGATCCTGCTGGGGACTGTCTGGGGAGCTGTAGAGCGTGCACCTCAGAGTCACCCTCCAAAGGTTGGGGGCTGGGATTTATCCACACACCCCATCCCCACAGAGGGCAGGTGTCCCTGGTGCATTAACTCCCTCCCCCCACCCATTTCCACCCTGCAGGGCCCTCAAGGGATGAGTGAGCCACAGTTCAGAGAAAGCCCTGAGGCAGAACAGCTGAGACATTAGATGAGGTAAGAAGCTTGCAACCTGCAGCAGAAGGCAGAGGCAGGGAAGGACACACAGCCTGGGCACCAACTGCATCTGCTATGCCAAGGCCCTATGAACCAGGTGGATCCTCACAGCAAACCTGAGAGGGGGCAGTGGTCATGAACCCTGGCTTACAGCCAAGCCAGGAAGCAAGTGGCAACTTCAGGATTCAAACTCCAGTTGGCCATATTCTGAACCCATTGATCTTACTCTGGTTCCAGACCAACTTTCCCATTAACTAGTTAATTCATTCAACAAGTATTTATTATATTCCAGGCACAGTGGTGGGTGATGGAAAGCATCGTCAAGTATAGTTGCACAGTTTGCACACTGTGCAAGAACACCATATCTAAGGGGACACCAGTCACATCATAAATAGCATAGACTAGTATATTTACTGTGATAGTTTTCCAGCAGATGGTAACAGTGTGCCTTGTCCTAACAAAATCAGTGCACTAAAACAATTTTCCAGTAGATACATCAAGCATCCTGAATAAAGGGTCCACTTTGCACCATCTGGGCTCCTGGCAGCCCTGGGCTCGGGGGAGTACAGTGAGGAGCAAAACAGACATAGTTTCTGCTCTCCTGGAACTTACAGATAACCAGAGAGTTGGTGTTAAACAAATAAAGACACTATAGTTTGTAGCAATATTTATGCGTATATTTGTAAAAGCTGTGAATGAAAAGAGCATACTGGCTGGCCTTGCTCAGAAAGGCTTTCCCAGAAGTCCGTCTCTGGATAGAAGGAGAATGAGAAGGAACAACTGGGGCAAAAAGTGGGGGAAGAGTGTTCCTGGCAGAGGGAACAGCAAGGGCTCAGGCAGGACGGAACTCAGCAGGTCTAAGGAGTTTGGGAAGCAGCCAAGAGGGTAGCAAGTGTGAAAGGGGTTGACAAGAGGGGTGGAGGAGAAGTCAACAGAGGCGGCCGCCAGGAGCAGATCACCAAGGCTGGTGGACCAAGGGAAGTGAATTGGGTTTTATTCTAAGGGCCTGGAAAGCTGCTGGAGGATTACAAGCAGGCACGTGGCACTGGCATCAGTGCTTGCTTATTTTAAGCAGCTTGATGTGCTAATTCGCAGAACTGGGGGAGGCTGGAAAAGGCAAATTAATGAATAGGAAGAGGTCCCCGCCTTCCCTTGGGTGAGATAAGGCCCTGCCTCCGAGTTCCATGCCTTCCACCAGCTCTGCAGACAGTTGGCAGTGCTGGACAAAGTGGCAGTGGTCACAGATAAGCAGTCTGGGAGAAGTTTGGAATGAAGGCATGGGTGGGCTTGGCTAACGTGTACGGGAGAAGAGACAGAGGAAGCTAACTAGGTGGTGGGAGAACTTGCCAACTGCAATTTCAGCAATTCCAGAGCACCCTGAAGGCTGCAAAGTCACTGCATCATGACCACTCAACGAAGGGGACCCCAGGGCAGAACTCACACCCTCAGGTACTAAATCTACTTCCAGCCCTGGATTTTTTAGATTTTGAGAACCACCGTATGCAGAGCTGAGTCTGGAAAGCTCACCTTGCAATGCTGAGATGCGCTGCACACCTATGTAACAATAGCAGCCACTCAACCTTGCTCAATCATTATGGCCAATGCCTCGGCACCTCACCCCATACAAGTTCAGAACCGAGGAGAGAACAGAGGCTTTGGGAGGTTGGGTAGTTTCTGTGCACCTCGTAGGCTCAGTCACGCAGGTAAACTCTCAGGTAAGCACTGAATTGCCTCCTGCCTCCCCCCAAGTTCAGGAACCGTCGTACCCCAGGCTCCCATCTCTGTGTTCTCTCTGTTGTAGCCTAAGTCCTTTCTAATGTCACCTATGATGGCTTTTTCATCTCATCACATGCACATAAAAATAGCCTCCCCCTCTTCTCGAGCAATTTGTTGTGTTTTTTTGTTTGTTTTTTTTTTTTGCGGTACGCGGGCCTCTCACTGTTGTGGCCTCTCCCGTTGCGGAGCACAGGCTCCGGACGCGCAGGCTCAGTGGCCATGGCTCACGGGCCCAGCCGCTCCGTGGCATGTAGGATCTTCCTGGACCAGGGCACGAACCCATGTCCCCTGCATCGGCAGGCGGACTTTCAATCACTGAGCCACCAGGGAAGCCCGCAATTTGTTTGTTTGTTTGTTTTTTTGGCTGCGTCAGGTCTTAGTTGCTGCACGCGGGCTCTTCGTTGTGGCATGCGGGCTTCTCTCTAGTTGTGGCGCGCAGGCTCCAGGGCATGTAGGCTCCGTAGTTGTGGTGCGCGGGGTCCAGAGTGCATGGGCTCTGTAGTTTGCGGCAGGTGGGTTCTCTCCTTGAGGCACGTGAGCTCAGTAGTTGTGGCGCACAGGCTTAGTTGCCTGCGGCCATGTGGGACCTTAGTTCCCTGACCAGGGATCAAACCCGCATCCCCTGCATTGGAAGGCGGAATCTTTACCACCGGACCACCAGGGAAGTCCCGAGGTTTCCCAGGTTAACAAGAGTAAAGACACTGGAGCTAGATTGCCTGTGTTTGAACCCTGCTCCACCACAGATGAGCTGTGTGACCTTCAGGAATCACTCAACCTCTCTGTGCCTCAGTTTCCTCATCTCTTAAAATGAGAATAATAATTGTGCCTGCCTCATGGTCTTTATGAGAATTAAATAAGGTAATAAAATTACTTAAATAGTCATGAACATAGAAAATGTTCTGTACATGCTTCATGTGCCAATGCATTTCACTTCATTCTTACATCAGCCTATGAGGTTGATATTCTTATTATTAGTCTCTCAGTTTCCTCATCTCCAGAATAGGAATAAGAAGGACTTTACAAGTGGTAGAGCTGGGATTTGAACCTAGGTCACATCACACCTGTCCCTAGAGCCAATGTTTGCTGGGCCTTATTGAATTGATAGATTTTTGGCTTGCTTTCCTAAAGTTGACCCTTCACCATCACAGTGTGTGTGTGTGTGTGTGTGTGTGTGTGTGTGTGTGTGTGTGTGCGTGCGCGCGCACATGCTATTCACTTCACTTCCTTCAACAAACATTTGCTGAACACCTACTATTTAACACTGTTCTAGGTGCTTGGGTTATACCAGTGAACAAAATAAACAAAGAATCCTGTCTTCGTGGTGTTTACACTATAGCAGGGGAAACATCAATAAGTATAATAAATTAGTAAGTTAGAAAAGTATAGTGTCGGGGAATTGGCAGTGAGGCTCCCCTTCACAAGTTGCCACCTCTCAAGATCAAAATGACCCCCAACAGTGTGTGCTGGACCTGGGGAGTTGTTTTAAGTCTGTCCATGACAGGGTGGGGAATGTCAACTGAGCCGGCCGAGGGTGACAGCAGATGGTGTATGGGGAGGTAGCTTGGTGGTGTGGCAGAAAATCCTCCTTCCCGTTCCCTCCCAGCCCTCATTTCTAAAATCAATGCCATTCTGATGCTCCATGAGGCTTTCATCGGGGAAGTACACGTTACTCTTCCAGAAGAATAACGGCTTCTATCTAAGTGCGTTCTGTGCGCAGATGCCTAGCTGAATGCTGTGTGGTGGTGCACACTGCTCTCACCTTAGACCCTAACCCAGTGTAGAAGATGCAATCCCACTGTCTTGTTTGATCTTGACACCAAGAAGCAAGTCTATCTTCAGAAATTAACATTCAGGGCCTTATTATTTAAACTGAATGGGGTAAATAAACCCCACAAGGGTAAACACCCATCTCCCGGCCCCCTTCGAGCCACCTGACGCCTCACAAAGGGGAGTGGCCACATCTTGGCTTTCCCGGGTTCCTTCAGCACAGCCAGCACAGGAAGCACCCCACAGTGCTGCGGTCACCAAGCCCTGCCTGCTCTACTGGGTGGGGTTTTAAGGGGTTTTGCAAGGCCAGCTTTAACAACAGGCATCATGCCATTGTTTGCACTTCACACCGGATCAGGGTCCGCAAACACCCTCCTGTGCACCCAGGGCGTGGCCCAGTGGTCGATCTGGAGAGCACAGCTCTGACCAGACAGGCCGACATGTCGTGCAGGAGGACACTACTCCCCAGGCTGCGCCCTCACATGCACGTAGGCACACGTGCATGCACACAACTTCCTCGAGAGAAACTGTTCTCAGCAGATCCCTACCACCTCCGGCCCTCACAACGAAGCGTTAAGGAAACCCGGCACGATGTGGGGCGGGTGGCGGGAAAGTGTAGGAATTTAATATTATTGTGGCATGTAATTTAGAATGATCTTATGACTCATTAAGCCTTCAAAACTTAGAGTTGTTTATTTTAAACCCCATCTAAAAATCAAGTAGGTAACACACCCGTCAACCACCCTTCCTCATGGGCTGGATGGCACAGCTAATCAGTGCACTTAGCCCTCACCTCTGGGGTGAATTAAATCTGTCATCAGTCATAACAAACCTAAGCTTAATGGCTTCGATCTAGTCATTGCAGGGAGGGACCTCTGGGGCTGGCTCCGAGCCCTCAGGCAGCCTTGATCTGCACTGGACAGCCACTCTTCCCGGCACCCAGGACGAGAAAGTGCAGAAAAGCACGGAAATCAAAGACTCAGTCAAAATGAAACTCAAAAATTTCGGATTCTGAATGTGAAGAATTTTGAGAAATATTTTAATCAACTTATTTTGCTTGTATTTTTCTATTTATGTGTGTGAAAAATAATACAGGATGAAAAATAACTATGTCTAAATAAGTCTCTTTTCAATAATATACGAACTCTTCCAAATGCGTGCACAAGAAAACTTCCAAGTGATAGCAAAGCACGTGTCACAGCTTAAATGTCTGCTTTCTTACACAAAATAATGGTGTCCTACAATCTCTGGAGCCATTTGAGGAGAGCTTTAGGTTCCAACGCTCCTAAGCTGCTCTGAGGGGAACCGCAGTGAGCACTGGCGGTCCTCTTCTTCCCATCCCCCACTGCTTCTGGAGACAAAGGAAGCCCCTGAAGTATTCCCTGGAATAAAGCAATGTCATTTAATTCCTCTGGGGAGAGGAAGAGGGGAGTTTGAAAGTGATACCTTTGCCAGAGTTTTTCCTTGGGCCTTCCTCCAGGGACAGACTGAGACCGTCTCAGTCTCAGAGAAGCAAAAAGTAGAAAATGCACCTGACCCTCTGCTACAGAGAGATCACTGGTGGAGAAGGGCCCGTCTGCCCCGAGTCTGACAGTCCATTGCTGGGGATGAGCTGGACTCCGCCTGCCGTGGAGCCCCGCGCCGCAGACATGTTCAGATGTGTCTCTGGTAACTAGTGTCACAAGCAGGCAGGGATGTGAGCACCTCTGAGGAGGGGAGACTCTGGCGTGATCACACTTTTGTGCCACATGGAGGAGCAGCTGGACTCCAGCTCCAGCGAAATGAACCCAGTGCTCGCGTGTGGGAGGCACCATGGGCCAGTTAGACTCGAGGCTCTTCCAGCTGGAGAATGTCACCGATTCTGTACCCTAACTTCAGACAAGTAAGGTGCAGGGGGAGACTTGCTGAGGGTCCTGCAGGGGCAGGGCCAAGAGTAGTACTCAAGTCTCCCCTGCCCTTTAAATAGCACTTCACCCCAGGCCTTCACCCCACAGTGTTAGAAAAGCCCAGTGTTGGAAAAGGGGGCCCAGAGGAGACAGCATCCTGGAGCTGGAGCCCCACGTTCATGGGAGGCCACGGGCGCACCTCAGGTAACTGTACCACACCCCCCTCCAGGGAACACAGTTAACTCCAGGGCCAGATAAACAGAAACCAGTGTCATTAGAGAGGTACAAGGGGGAAGAAACACCCACTTTCACTTGGGGTGGTCAGGGAAGGCTTCAAGGAGGAATTTCAACATGCAGAGAACAGGATGAAGAGAGAGGATCTTCCCTGTGGAGTACTGGGCACAGCCAAAGTCCCCCAGTAGACTTGTTCCCAGCAGTTCCCACCACCCCTGTGCCATCTGGGGGATGTCTACAGGTGAATTAGGTCTTTGGGGAAATGGCAAGATGGGTGACCAAATGGAGACCACTTGCTGGGCAGCTAAAGCCCATCCCAAAGCCTCTGCTGGGACACTTCCTATGACACTCATCAGCCTGCCAGGAAGTTCTCCCTCATGTCCATCAGCAAAAGTATTAAGCTTTGCCCTCAGAGCTTGTCAGGGATGTACAGCCAACTTCCTGTAATAAAAATTGAATACAAAACATAGTGGTATATTTGTTTATTTTATTTTAATCCTTTATATGAAGTGTTTTCAAAGACACGTAAATATCAAATGGTAAAATGAACCCGTGTACCTGTGACTTGGCTTCAAGAATTATCAACATTCTGCCAACCTTATTTCACTCAGTCTTCCCACTGCACCACCTTGAGGTATATTTAAAATACTTACAGCCAACAAAGAGATTTTTTAAGACCAAAAACGGTAATATGGCCGGTGCTCACAAGCTAATTACAAAATGTGTTAAAATGTGTACTAATTCACGGTCCGCCAGAGGCAGTACAACCTGAGAATGGGACACAGATTTGAATTGCTGGATAAACATCACACACACACCAGAGTGTGTGGAGCCACAGCTGGAGGGACGTTCCCAGTCTGCACGGGAAGCGCTTCAGGGATGTGGCCCTCCTGGGGCTCGGGACGGCAGCCAGGGCAGCCCCCCAGGCCTGGGAAAGGGCAGCCAGAGCGGGGCCAGGGCCCCAAGCACAGCCAGGACAACGCGGGGCAGGAAGGGCAGTAATGTGCCCCGATGGCAATGGCAGCAGCAGGGGCTGGAGGAGCAGCACTTGTCACAACAGGGTGGCGCCTCCTGCACCTGCACTGCAGAGCCTCTCCCCGGTGCTCACTGTCCCCAGCCGCACCGCGTCCCTTAGAAGGTACAGCTTGGCTATGAGAATGATTCTTGCAATATATCAGTGGAGCCCTTTCATCCCAGGCCTGCGGACACTGGTGTGGCAACAAAAGGAAGGACTGTAACAACCTCAGTAGATTTGTCTTCCTTCTGTTTTGAAGGGAACTTTTTTCTAGCACTGTTTATTACCACCTTAGTGAAATAGCTTCTTTAATCGTAAGATCTGAAAAGCTCCTGCAGGTGGGTATTTTCAACATTCTCTGTCTTTGGCTGGCTGGTTTCTTACCTTGTAAGTCTTGGCTGTCACCCTGTGATATTGTGATTTATAATAAGAAATATATATATGGTCTTTGTCCCTGTTTCTGGAACAGAGTTCCTAAAACCTTCGGAATTTCCTAAGTGATGAAAGCCACAAAGATCTTTTGTATGTTACTTTTTGTATGAGGTGATTTTTGGAAAGTGCCTAAGGATGGGGTCAGGTTGCCAGGGGACCCAAGATGAGATTAGAGGATTGGAACTTTCAGTCCCAACCCCTGACCTCTGGGTAGGGGAGAGAGGCTGGAGGTTGAATCATTGCCAATGGCCAATGATGTAATCACTCGTGCATACGTGACGAAGCCTCCATAAAAACCGAAAAGGATGGGTTCAGAGAACTTCTGGGCTGGTGAACACATAGAGACTTGGGGAGAGTGACATGCTCAGAGAGAGCCTGGAAGCCCCGCACTCTTTTCCCACACCTTGCCCTGTGCATCTCTTTTATCTGGCTGTTCCTGGGTTATATCCTCCTGTAATCAACTGGTAATCTAATAAGTAAAATGTTTCTCTGAGTTCTGTGAGCCATTCTAGCAAATTAATCAAATCCAAAGAGGGGTCCTGGGCACCTCCAAACTGTAGCCAGTCAGTCAGAAGCACAGTGACGTCCTGGACTTGTGACTGGCATCTGAAATGAGGGGAGGGGGCAGTCTTGTGGGACTGAGCCCTTAACATGGGGGTCTGATGCTGTCCCCAGGCAGGTAGTGTCAGAACTGAGTTAGATTGAAGGACATCCAGCTGGTATCAGAGAACTGCTGGGATGTGAGGACCCTCCCAACACACATGCACACACACGTCAGAACTGGGTCCAGAGCATACAGCCCCTCGAGTAAGCCTCCTGCCACATAACCCAGATCACCTCCCTCTTCCGTCCTGTCTCCCCCATGTTTTCCTCACAGCACTCACCCCCATCTGTGTTTCACCTGTCTGTTCACACCTGTTCTGTGTGTCTCCCCTGCTAGAAATGGAAGCTCTGTGAGAGAAGGAACCCTACCAATCTCATGGTCTGAGCTCCAGCACCTAACTGAGTGCCTGTCCAGAGAAGGCACTCGATGAATGTGTGTTGACTGACTGAGTGAACGAGAAGGACTAACAGGCAACCACATCCTGCCCGCTGTTGTGGCCAGCACCTCCCAGGCGCCCCGATTCCTCTTGTTTCTCTCAATACACTGTCCCTTTCGTTGTATCAGCAACCTCTCCAGCTCTAGCTTTAAAAGTCATGCGGTGTGACTACATTTGTCCCTCCAGAGCTGCCACCCTGGGCCAGGCCCCTGGATGAAATTACGTCTCATCGATTACGTTGATGAGAGACGTAATTTCAACAGAGCCCAACTTGTCTCAGTGCAGCAATTACAGGGCAGCTTCTGGCACACAGAGGAGGTCAGGTCACTCCCTGCTCTCAACCACAGGCTTCCTTTCTCACTTACAAGGAAATCCAAACTCCTTAGCAAGGCCCAAAGGCCCTTTGTGAGCTCTCCCCTGCCTGCCGCTTGGACTCACTTCCTCCTTGGCTCCCTGGCTCTGCTTTAGCCACGCTAGGGGCCCCCTGCTCCCTAGTGTGCAGCACCTGCCCTTCCTTCTGCCCCTCACAGCCTTTTCCAAGATAGCCACACACCTCGATTCCTTCCTTCCAGCTTCTGCTGCCTTATGTAAAAAGCAACGTCCCAAGCACTGATCCTCAGTCAACTCATTCTGCCTCATCTTACACCATCTGACATATTCTACACTTACTTGTTTATTTGTAGCACCACCCCCAATAGAATGTGAGCTCTGTGAGAGCAGATACTCTGTCTTGGTCACTGCTGAATCCCCAGTGCCTAGACCAGTACACAGTAGGCACTCAATAAACATGTGTTGATGACAAGGCCTATTTGCTTTGTATACCTTAATCGACTACAACCTCCACAAGGCCATCAGCCAACACCATCACAGCACACCTCCAGGCTGCCTAAGGGAAGACCCCACCCAGAGGTGCACTATCCTCTCCAGTAACATAGCAATTCTGTCCCCACCTATCCCCATAGGGGTCAGCAGGAGGGAAGACTTCTGGGGTAGTCTTTCTGGAGTCTGATCTATCTTTCTGATTCCCCACCCCCAATTTATAACACTGTCATTAATTCTGGACATGATCAATTACTCCAGGCTTCCCAGCACTCACCATAATTTATGCCCAACACTGTGCCTTAAAGATCTCAAAGTTCTCCAATTTTACATATCAGGTAGGAAAGACAGAGCTTTGAGGCAGAGACATAAACCGGCCATAAGCTGCTATCAATAAGAAAATGCAAGATGAGTAGAGCAAGGATTTTCAAGCTGCGCTCCGCTCTGTGATAGAGTTCCATGGTCAGGCAAGACTGGGAAGGACTGATACAACAGGCAGACATCCCTAACACAGGGGTGCTCTGGTACAGGACATGCATACCAGAAACCCACCCAACATGTGTTCATCTCACATCAGTGTCTCTCATGGGCAGGTGGCAGCGTGGTGGGAATGGTGTTAACGTGCCCTCCTATTAGGCCATGGTATCTTGTTCTGCCATTATTTCATGATCTGATGAACAGATTTGACCCATAAGGTCAAATGTTCCTTCCCCAGGAAGTTCTTCTCTGACTACTCCAGCTCTTGCAGCTTGAGGATGGGTCACCACTTGAGCCAGATGTTTTCCCATAGAATAGGTATCTGTTAGAAATATGTTAGGCTACAAAGCCCACTATAATAGCTAAAAGATAGGAGATTGTTTTTCTTAATAATGAGAAACCTAAAAATAAGCAGTTGCTAGCACTAGTGACGGCATCAGAGACCCCAGCTCCTTTCCACTTCATCATTTTTAGCATGGTGGCTCCTTCTTATGTGTGTCTTGCCTCATGGTCACAGGATGGCTGCTGTAGCACAAACATCACATTCATATCAAGGCAGGAAGGGAGAGAAGGAGTGATGCCACCTTACTGTCTTATTCCTTTCAGGTAAAGCTAAAGCTTTTGTGAAACCTCCCCCCAACCACCCCCAGGATTTTCAATTATATCTCATTAGACAGAACCAGATCACATGACCTAGCTGCTAGGGAGTCTGGGGAAATGACTATAGATCCCTCCAGCCTCTGTAGCAGAGAAGCAGATGAGAAGAGATGGGGACAAATTCTAGTTTGGTCACTGAGCATATCCCTAGTAACCATAACAACCGAAGGAGGGGGGCAGGATGCATCCAGTAGACCAAGAGTTGTTAACAAGGCCACCAGAGAGAAAAGTTTCCTTCACCTGTTCCAGCCAAATTAACAATTCCCAATGCAATGAGAGTTTGCTTAATAACAGTAATTTGGGAAAACACATCCCAGGAGTACTGAAAGCAAGCTATTCTTATTTTAATAATTTGTGGGCTTTACACTTGAATTAAATGAGATGGAATGAGAATGGTGTGAAAATGTCACTTTAAAAAAAAAGGTTAACTCAGTACATTTAGTCATGAAGTTGTTACAAGCTGTTAAATTATTTTCAGACTTGGTAAAGGAAACAAGCCTGGGAGATTTGTCTGTTGTGTTAACATGTATTATTTACCCCAACGTGACATTTTAATAGCAGGGGAAACGTGAACAGCCTCCCAGCCCTTGCACGTGTTTTGCCACATGCTGCGCTAAATGCATAAATCCCCGCTTTGTCAGCAGTGATGAGACCCAGAGAGCAGGCAACTGCTGGGATCCTTAAACTTTTCCTGATAAAAATATACATAATTAAGGCATTGTGAGCACTCACCTCTGATTTATTATTAAAACAACACACCTCGGGCCACATTTGCACCCTCACTCACTAGAGTGAAACAGACAAGTGATTTAATACCAGCTTTGCAGGGAGTTTCCCAACACACTCTCCCCACCTTTCCACATTCAGCCCACCTGTTCTCAGAGAAAAAAAGAAGAAATTGAGTAGCACGGCAGTGCAGACAGGGAGTGGATGCCCTGAGGCTGGGAGCCCTTTCAGCCTTCCACTGTGCCTGCTTTTATGAGTGAAAAGCTCATGGTTAATAGCTCTGCCCTGTGGTTGGCCAGACCTGGATTCAAATGTCATTTCTAATGTCTGGTAGCTGTGTGCTCTTCTACTCTCTGAGCCTCAGTTTCCTCACCTATAAAATGGTGGTTTCAGTGAGGATTAGGTTTAACCCTGGGCACAGTTTCCAGCACACAGTAATTGCTCATGGTCACAGGATAGCTGCCACAACTCAAATATCACATCCACATTCATGGCAGAAAGGGCAGGAAGAGGTGATGCCAGCCACGTCTGTCCTATTGAAACCTTTCCCCAACAGCAATGGAAACTATGATTGGCTTTTCTATATGCCCTGACATGCAGGTGGTTTCTTCTGCATAGTTTCTTCTGTATCCTGCACTTTGAGGATTCTGTTCCTCAGCCTGCCGCTTTTGCAGGAAACCTTTCCCGACCAATGAGAACTCAGTACCACATCAACTTCAATGGGAGCCAGTAGAGAGCCTCTTCACGTTGCCATCTCTGTGGACGGAGAGTAGCTAGAAATGGTGAGCAGCACGTTATCCCCATGTGGCCTCTTCCTTACATTTTTAAAAGGAAACTTGTTGAGATGATGCCTTTTAGACTTGAAAAGACACTAGAGGAACAGTGTGAAAGTAAGCATATGAATCAGGTGGAGAAGGTCATCAAGGAGGCTGCTCTCCATCAGGGAAGGAGGAGGCCCTATTCCTCCCCTGGGGTTGCAGCCAGCCTGCTCCTCTGCATGTGGGGCTGGAAACTGGGGGGCTGGAGAGCTTGGCCAACCATCAGGAAGGCTCTAGACTAGAGCACACCTTCTGATGGGAACATCTCCCAGGATACATATCGAGGTAAGGATTCTTGGTCAAGGGCTTCTTGGTCACCTACTAGGTGCTCAGGGTTGGTAAAGGACAAAGAAGAGCTCTGAGGGCTGGGGAAGCTAGGGAGTGCTGTTGGAACAGGAGGGCCTTGAAGGGACAGCAAGATTCCAAAAGGCAAAGCGGAGGGTTCATCACACTCTAATTCCTCAATTCTAAGACAACATTAATTTTTGGATGAGCTTTCTAAACTCATCCATATGTACATTAAGTGTACACAGCTGTAAAGCACATCCTAATCTCAGAAATGCCGTGATGTGGGGGAATGTGGGGCATAGAATCATGAGCTGCCACCTTGCTTCAGGTACCTCTTGTCCCATCACTGTGTGGATGTGCCCTCATTCTGTATTCACAGCCACCCTATGAAGAGGACACCATTGCCAGTTCTGTTTTACAGATGAGGAGGCTGGAGATCAGAGGCTGGCTGGGGTTCCTGGGGGGTCCAGGTGGGTAAAGAAGGAGGGGAGTCACCTGGCCCAGGCTCCCATCATCGCCCGCCTGTCTCTCCATCCTCTGCTCAGCAACCAGAGTAGTCTGCCTTCTGTTTGCCCTGGAATGAAATCTAAACTCCTTGCATGACCAACAAGGCCTTACCCCATGTGATCTGGGCCACCCCTCCTGCCTCTGCGCCCCCTCCTGCCTCTGCTCCTCCCTCCCCCTTCCCTCTCCCCCAGCCACACCAGCCTTGGAACACTCCTTGTTCCTTGGAACACTGAAACATCTAGCTCATCCTTGCCTGGGGCCTCATCCCCTGCTCTTTCTACCTGAAAAGGCTCTTCCTTCCCAGGTAGCCACATGACTCAGCCCCTCCGGAAGGCCTCCCTCTCACCTTCCAGTCATGGTAGCACCAATCTGGTTTATTTCCTTCATGGACTCTGAGATTGTCTCATTTCATTTTTGTCTGCCTGTCGGCTCCCTATTAGAAAATGAGCTCCTCTATAGCAGGACATTAGTCTGTTTTGCTTGTTGTTGCATCACTTGTGTTTTTTTGGGTAAATGAATGAATTCAGAGGCATGCCCTGCCTCTGAGAAAGTTGACCAAAGCAGGGGTCCCAGTGGGACCTAAATGGGAAGCAAACAGAGGGCTGAGTAGTGTCTCGGGGCTCTTCCCAGCCTGGGCGGGTTGCCCACCTCTAAGCTCCTCTTCCATCCAGAAATGAGACGCTGCTTCTAAGTTCTCCTCCCATCCTTAGCTGCGCTATCCTGGGCTTTCTCCTGTGATTCTGGGCTTTTCTGCTCTGGTCCTCTCTGTTCTTCAACTTCAGACCTTGTCATAGCTGATGCTTTTCTCATTCTTGTCTTGTTAAAGGTGAAGTTCAGGTGTGTCTCCATGTCCCTGTTTGTCTCACCTCTGAAGGCAGACTTTCAGTGGAAAGTCATCGGAAGGACTAGACGCCTTTCAAGTCATCAATTAACATGCACTTGGAGAGGCCTGGCCCTGGCTCACGGTAGGGGATACAAGAGAAGACGTGGTCCTGCCCTCAGAGAACACACAATCTCCTTTAGAAAACCAAGACTCATGCTTATGGAACCACCAGGGATTCATTCAGGACCATGTCACCTTCAGGGCTAAATTATGAAATTTAAACAGCAAGTTGCTAAAGAGTGCAGAGGTCACTGTGGACTGGAATGTGAAGGAGGGCTTCCTAGGAGAGCACTGAGCCTCAGCCCTCACAGGCACAGTGGGATGAAAATGTAGGAGGGCAGGCTCTTCACAGAGCATAGCTGCAATCTTACTGATGTCGAGTTTTTCCAGCCTGCCCAAGGGTTTTTTTTTTTTTGCAACTTTTACACATGGACAGTATAACGATAAGAACTTACATTTCCCAAATAATGCCGCTAAAACATGTACCTTTGACAGTGCTATCATGCTTCTATAAACATGTCCCAGCTTTAGAGGGTTGGGAGAGATTGGCAGGAAGATACCCCACTTCCACACCTCACCAGCCCCTAAAGATGGAAGGATTTGTAAACCAACACTCCAGAGTAAGGAGGAGAAAGCAGTCCTTTCCAGGAGAAGGAAGTAAGATCCCATAGATGGAAATGCATTAGGAATTTACAAGAATCCTAGAGAAAATGCGTGGAAGCAGCAATTCATATCCATTAAGAAACTGGTCAGAGGTGTCAGACAATGGACCCCCACCAGTACAGCTGTATCATTGTACAGCTTCTTTCCTGCTTCTTCTGCACGCTTAGAAATTCCTCACTAAGACTATTACTCAGCTAGTGTGGTTATAGACAAAAACTCTAATATGCATATGATACTTGATACCCTGTATTTCACCAGATCTTCATAACAGCCCCACTCTAAGCTGAAGAAACTGAGGCTTAGAGAAATTAAATCAAATGGTTTGCCTGAGACCACACAGCCAGTGAAAGAAGCAGACTCCCCTGGCATTCTTGTCTCCCACGCATCTTGCTACTTTCCCTGTGGAGGCCTCATCCATCATTCCGACTTTAGTCGTAATGAGTGTACACACTGAATTCAAGTATCAGACTGATAAAATCATCCTCTTATGTAGTGTTTTCCCATTATGGAATG
Source organism: Tursiops truncatus (assembly GCF_011762595.2). NCBI lineage: Eukaryota > Metazoa > Chordata > Mammalia > Artiodactyla > Delphinidae > Tursiops > Tursiops truncatus. The sequence goes on along the minus strand of NC_047052.1, from coordinate 36,700,220 downwards.
ATATTACCTTGCCTTTTCATATTCTATTTTCCCCCAAAGCTGTATTAACTAAACTAAAAACATATTAACTAAAGAATATGTTCTGACTTATCCAATAAAGTGTTTAACCTTTTTAATGTTTTATTGATTCTCAAAGCTTTGGTTCCACCAGAAGATCTTGACTGCTACATTAACAACCTCACTGATATTCTTTTAACAGACCCTGTGCAATGTGAAGTGCAGTGTGGGAAAGATGGGGCTCCCAGCGATCCATTAATCAATGAGCTAATCTTTCGTCCACCTTATGCACGTTGCAGGAAGATGGGTAATGAGAAACAAGGTCCACAGGCAGGGCCCACTGGGGGCAGGGACATCCAAGCCCAGACAGCTGGGCTGCACGGTGTGGAGCAAGGAGAATGTCAGTAGAAGAAGGAAAGATTTTTCTCCAGGCTGCTTCCTCCAACCCGTTGAGGCCAGCATGATCCTTGTCAAGCCAAATTGGACTCTTAAGGGCAACGGTGCACCACTGGACAGCTTCAAGCGGAATTGAGACGGACAGTCCAATTCTTGAGTGAGGCATGGGGGCCTTCCTGGTCTGGCCTCTTTTCTGCATGCCAGGCTTATCCCTCACCACCTGGTCCTCTCAAAAATCAGTGCTCTAGCCTTGCCCAGCTACCAGGACTAGGGTAAGTCAAGTGAGGCACTCGCCTCACGGGAAAAATTGAAAGGGACAGCAAAAATCTCAGTAAATAATATTCTAATGCAGCACATATAAAAATTAATGCAAAAAATCCACGATAAACAGAGTATCAAAAATTTAAATAAAGACAGATCTGCCCTATACTTGCATTACCCTGCCTTACTCACCTCCCCCTAATCCCAGACTCACCTTCTTCTTCTAATTTTCCAAACACATTGTGCTCTTTCTGGCTTCCTGGCCTTTGCCTGTGTTATTTTCTCTACCCAGGAGACTCTTCCCTGTAAATCATCCTTCAGGTATCAGCTTTGATGTCACCTTTTCCAGGCAAGTCTTCTGTGACCTTTGCAATGACTGCACTACCCACTCACGCACAAAAGCCTGGGACTGATGCCCTTGCTCTGCGCCCCAGGCATACCTCCCGTGGTATTTAGCATACTCTACCATAATTGCCCATCTGTCCCCTGAGAAGTTCATAAGCTCCATGAAGGCAGAGGCAGGCTCACCACTGTCCCCTTGGCTGGTGGCTGTGGTTGGGACTGTGGCTGTGGTTATTGCTCCTGTTTAGGCTGCCTGGAGCTGTGTACCACGTCAAGCTGAGTCCATGTGAAGACACGTGCTAGGAAATCCTGATGAGGCAGGAACTAACCCAGGCTGCTGGTTCCCTCTCTTGAAACCCCATCTGCAGATGCTGTGACGTGGAGGTCAGTGATCAGAAACACTGAAGGAGACATTGTGAGAAACACCCAGGAAAAGCAGGAGGAATTTGGGTCCCGATTTGAGAGGAAACAGCAGCCCAAAGGGGCAAGCATTATCTTCAGAGGACAGTTTGAAGAAACCTCTATTTCCTCCCCAGCCGTTCCCTGGACAGTCAATGCCTGCCCCTTTGATCTTGCTGGGATGTTTGTCTTGCAGTAGTAGTGACAAGGCAGTGACATCACTGGATCCTGACTGGGTAGCTGGAGATAAAACCAGATGCAGGTAGACCCCCAGACCTGCGCATTCCCCACTTCCCCAGCTCCCTCCCATTCCTCAGGTTTCAGTGGTTACAACCAAGGAAGACACTTCTAGGCACAGAGCAGGGCTCAGGGGAAAAGTACAGGGACTTTTCTCTGGGAAATGGGGTGAGGTTGGGGTCAGAGAGAGAAAGGGGCAGATGAGCTTGGTCTGTTACACCAGAACCTCATCCACACAGCACTGCCCCTTCCCCCCACAAATCCCCTTCTCCTGGTCCCTTCCTTCCATCACCACCCCCTTTCCTAAATTTCCCAGAAGGAACATGAGCTAGGGCTTGGGCTTTAACCCAGTGTATACTCCATGGTATATATTTAGCAGCCAAAGTAGCTGCTCACCCCAAGAGAAGATGAGCTCTGAGTGGAAAAGTGATGAGACATTTGAGGAGGTGCCATTCTGTAAAAGAACGTCACACCCAACAACCTATACTCTACAGAAGGAGAATTTATAGCAAGCAGAATAACTAAACTCAAAGATATATGAGGGCTTCCCTGGTGGCGCAGTGGTTGAGAGTCCGCCTGCCGATGCAGGGGACACGGGTTCGTGCCCCGGTCCAGGAAGATCCCACATGCCAAGGAGCAGCTGGGCCCGTGAGCCATGGCTGCTGAGCCTGCACGTCCGGAGCCTGTGCTCCACAATGGGAGAGGCCACAGCGGTGAGAGGCCCGCGTACCAAAAAAAAAAAAGATATATGAAAGGGTATTGACTAGGCAATTATAAAATCTAATTGAGACAGGAAGGAAGGGGGCAGGACACACTGTTAAAAGAATGACACAGTTGTTGAGAAAAACAGGAATCGATAAAAACTGGTTAGAACAAACTAGGCCCAAGACCGTGGGAGATTCGACTTCCAGTGGACCTTGAGCCTCATTATATGCTCACTGTAACACGTCAGCACATGCTAAACACACACACACAGGCGCCACGACAGTTCTGAGGCAGACCATAAAAAGCCAAAAGTGGGTGATAGCCCAAGTTCTGGAAATCCCCTCTCCGTCCACAAAATAATTAGAACATTTCTCCCACTAATTAGCATATGATATTATCCAGCCCATAAAAACTAACCACCCCCACATGCCCGGGCCGCTCTCACTTTCTGAGATGGACCGCATTCTGCCTAGGGAATGTGTATAAATAAGCTCACTTTCCCGTTACTATGGCTTGCTCTTGGATTCTTTCTTGTGAGAAGCCAAGGACCCTCCCTTGGCAGCCCATCTCAGGGACTCGCCTGAGACCTGGGCTGTGACCATTCTCTCACTTCCCCCTTCTCCTGCAACATAATGAAAAATACTGGGAGTGAAAATTATAATAATGGAAACGTGAACTAGAGGTCAGACGTCTCAACAGCAACACGCAAATGCAATTCCAGTGTTTTCACGCATCCCAAGTAGTGAAGGACAACATTTTGAACTCAGGCCTCAAGAGGGTTTACCACACAAAGACCATCTTTGAAACACTCTGTGTCAGTCCCTGGTGGTTGGAAGCATGGCCTGCAGGGAAAGCCTGGGAGAGGCGGGAGGGGCTGGAGGAGCAGCACAGTGCTGCTGCTGTTACTGACTTTATGGGAATGTTTCATATTTTGTTCATCATGGATTTTTTCCCATTAATTTTGATGTTTTTAATCGCACATTAAAATATTATTTGTCTTTGCTGAGTTTTTTGACACCTCTCTAAATTTCACCCCAGGCTGGCCTCACTCACCTCACCTCACCTGCCCCACCCTACTAACTGCCAGCCCAGCTGCCCCAAACTCCAGGCCTCTAGAGATGGGGTATTTGCAAAACTGCTCATCCATGCTTCCAGCCCAGAGACGATCCAGGGTCGTGGTGCTTCTCCGTGTGAAAATAAAAAACCAGGCCTCCAACCACTCTGCAGCCCATCCCCAGCCGGCCAGCAGAGCACCAGAATGTGGGCTCACATACTAACCACTCTGAAGATTGACATTCAACTTGAAAACTTTGTGGTTGGGGATGGCTCCTGCTGCGAGAAGGGAATATGACAGATGGCATAAGATATTACAGTAATTTTACTGACAAAGCACTAAGCGTATCACAGAAGTTCAAAATCAATTCATCAGCTTCCCAGCAGAAGTGAGTCTAACAGGCAGTGAAGCATAATCTTGATAATGTAGTTATTCCGATAGAAGAAGGAATTAACCGGGCTACCGTAAATGTGTCTGTATGACATTCTTTTTTGTTTCTGTTGCCCTGATAAGGACTTAAAATCCCATTTGTATGGAAATAAACCAAGCTCCGAAGTTATCTTCTGTTCTGGCGTTACCTCAGGAGGTCTGCAGCAAACTCCTCTCCAGCTAAATGGGGTCTTAGGCTCAGGCCCTGCAGAGTTGCAGCTTTCGTTGTTAAAGAATAAAACACACTATTATTCCAACCACCACAACGTGGCTGCTTTTTAGGGGCTGCATCCATTAAGGTTCTTTGATGGCAAACAAAGAAAACTGACTCTGAACAACTCAGTATCCTTCCAATACGTTCTTTTTCTATTTAAATTAACAGAAGAATCAACTGAGCAGGAGAACCAGGTTTAATTAGAATGGGGAGCACGCAGTGCATTGGATGGACAGGGAGGGGCTGGTACAGGTGGCAGGCAATAGCTGACAACTTTGTTGGAACTCATTCATTCCAACAACAGGCCCTTAACTGATGTTTTGCACGCTAGTCTTAATTTCCTGAAGATTCACAGTCCCAAGAAAACAAGTCCAATTGCCCATGTTTGGGTCATGTGCCCACACTAGTTTGACAATCCCAAGAATGGCTTCAATGAGCCAGGAAAGGCTCCCCACAGAGATATGAAGGTGCTGTGACCAAGAGAATGGGGAGTGGGTGCGGGGTGGGCAATCAGAGGAGCCAAGACTCAGAAGCCAAGGCCACACTTGTAATCACACTGAAGTTCCGTTTTCCCTAGCACATTCCAACAAATATGAAAGGTTTGGAAAATGTACTTCACACAGTGCCTGATACATAATAGGCACATCATTATCATTGCCTACATCATCATCGATATCATCAACTAATGTTGACTATTGGAATATCTGACCAAGCCTTCGTAAGCAAGGCTTGTGGTTCTGTTTTAAGCCACTGAGTTTGGGGGTATAGCAGGGATTCATAAAGACCATAGACGTTTGAAAGAGACACATACTCAAAGAGGTCAAAATGTGAAGATGTGGCAGTACAAAGAAGAAAGGATTTCTCCTCAAAAGGGGGACCATGGGCTTCCCTGGTGGCGCAGTGGTTGAGAGTCTGCCTGCCGATGCAGGGGACGCGGGTTCGTGCCCCGGTCCGGGAAGATCCCACATGCCGCGGAGCGGCTGGGCCCGTGAGCCATGGCTGCTGAGCCTGCGCGTCCGGAGCCTGTGCTCCGCAACGGGAGAGGCCACAACACTGAGAGGCCCATGTACCGCAAAAAAAAAAAAGGGGAGGGGGCCAGCAGGATCCCTAAAATGGGTGGTATTGGGGTCAGACATTGAGAATAGTAGAGTCAAGTTCCTGCCAGGGAGGGTGGTGTCTAAAGGGCATCCCACCCCCAGGAGCACAGCAGCGGAAGCCTAAGCCCCAAAAGTCACCCAAGAGTCTCAGACACAGGGACAAGTCAGGCTGCCTCCCAGCCACCTATACCAAGAAGACTCAGGAAGGCATCAAGCTGGTCAGGACAAGCAGCGCCACACCTCCACATGCGTGGCCTTGGGGACAGATTGCTGGATACCAAGCCACAACCCAAAATGCCCAGCCAGGGGCCAGCTCCCTCCACCTCCCTGCCCCCTTGCACGCCCTACATGCCTCTCCTCCCCCATACTCCATCAGCATTCCTTACATCTCCTGTCTAGAGCCATTCAGCTCCAAACTTGGAGAAATGTTCAAAACCATGTTCAATATCAAAATGAGACAGGAGAAACCATGTTTAATTCAACAAGGAAGCAACTGGCTTTGGAGAGGAGGTGCAGTAGGCAAGAAGACAGGGCTGCCTGTCCACAGCAGTGACTGCGATGAGCAGCTCTGAGCACAGGGTGCTGCCCACTTAGGGTGGGGGGAGAAGGCAACAACCCAACATCAGACAGGCAACTGCAGAGGGGCCAGGCATAATCTCCAAGCTGGCTTGGGTCAAAAAAGTACACATGCTCATAGTTTAGGAATCAAGTGATCTTACAAGGCTTGCTACAAAAACAGCAGCCCTCTGCCCCACCCACCCCCAAATCCCAGAGGCAACCACTTTCAACTCATTTTGTTAATACAAATTTCTTCCAAATTTGTTAATACTTTGATATCTCTGAAATATCAAGAAAGGGGAGTTATAAGTGTACTGTTAGGAATTATCTATTTTCTTCCATAGTCAGCACAATCCTCTTTCAGAACATCCCCACCACCACCCTACCACACTTCCCTGCCTGCCATTTTCCAAGTAGCTCTTCTTGAAGAAATCTCTCCCATGGCCTTTTGACTTACTCCAGGCTGGAGCCCTCATATCCAGTACACAGTTGTCACCGCCAAGATTTCCTTTCACCCTCAACCTTAGATATCCCTTCATAGCTCTCTTGAGTCAGAACCCTTGTTTCTTATATCCTACGATTTCCTCTCTCTCTCTCTCTCTCTCTTTAAAACCTAGCTTTGGTGGAGCACATCTTCCAATTTGTGACAAGGAGCCCATGGGACTTAAATGTCTCAAAATGTTATTATTCAGCCCTTACACTTACCTGATAGTTTGGCTGGATATAGAAATCTAAACTGGGAATCATGTTCCTCCTAATCTTGAAAGACACTGATCCATAATTGGCTTCTATCTTCCAGTATTGCTATTGAAAAGTTCAAAGCCACTCTGCTTCCTGATATGGTACTTTTTTTTTCTTTCTGGAAGCTTCTAGGATCTTCTTTTTGTCCCCAGTGTAATAAAATTTTGTTTTTAAAAAAAGAAAGCTGCAAAAAAGAATATTCTGAGAACAAGAAAGTGTTCTTGAAAATTAAAAGTTGGAGAACGGGCTTCCCTGGTGGCGCAGTGGTTAAGAATCCGCCTGCCAGGTGTGTTTTATCCCAGCATGTTTGTCTCCATTACCAAACAACAACAACAACAACAAAACTGTCATGTGTCCATTTTGAGACTAATTCAATCTTTCTCAAAAAAAGATATGATCAAGGAATGGCAATTAATTAACTATAATTCACTTAAAAGAATGGTTCAAAAAAATCTTAATTTTTGTTTACTCTCAAAAT